>NC_140507.1:83012254-83612254 GCF_964339955.1 Pipistrellus hanaki
AGGACCCCAGGCAAGTCCATTTCATCATGATTCATATCATGCTGATCTACAGCCAGGAAAAGAGCTTGAAGTATTAGGGCACCTTAAGACTTGAGACAATCTCTCTGAACCTCAGTTTACTCACCTAATAAAATGAGGACAGCAAAATGCCTTACATGGTTGTGTTTATGGAATGAACCGATGTATAGAGATGTGCTTTTTAATGTATCAGTTATTGTCCTTAGTTCTTCCTTAAATCTCTCTCCCTCCTTTTGAGGGCAGGTTTCAGCACTGGGACCTATGGAGCCTCTCCCCAGAGCCCTCTTCCTTCAGCACGAGTGTGTGTTTTCTCCTCTTCAGTTAGACAGATCAGTGGAGTACTTGGCCCTGAGCAGCAGCTCAGATGTAAGCACTTTGATTTCCTCTTTCCTTTAATGATTTCAAAAATCAGGAAGATGTTTTCCCTCTTGTGAATGCAGCTCAGCTGCTAGCAGAGCACACAGAAGCAAGTAGAAGCCAGAGCCAATTAGAGCCCAGGCAGAGCTGAAGACCAGATTCCTCATGGCAACTTGGGAATCTCCAAGTTCAAGATATAGGGCTGCCAGGGAGGCTGCTCAGAAAACTTCTGAGGAATATGGACTGTGGCAAATGACCTCTTAGGAGAAGTCAGAAGCTGACCGTCAGCATCTGATGTCCCCAGATAACCATGCCCAGGTTCCTCTGTTTTTGGGTCATCCTTTGGACACCATTTATAATGAATCCTCCTGCCTCCTCTGAGAGGCAGCAGAGGGAAGAGACAGCTCACTGAGCCCGCAGCACTTGGATCTGGGTCAGCCTGGGCACCCCGGAGTGAGAAAGATAGTGGAGATAGCTTGGGAGGAAGGGTCTTCTGCTCCTTTCAGAGCTTTATCTTATCCCCTCCCACATGCAAGAGATATGTGATTCTATATGACCAAAGGGTCAACATCAAGGTTAGATTCTGCACCCCTTTCAGTGCACGTTTCTAAAGAGCAAGGATCTCCATGGCTTTCCTTAGCCTCTGGCACCTGGCATAACTTTTCTGTGTTGAATCTGAACTTGGACTTGAAATGCCAATTATTTTAACGTATGCATTCACTTAAAAGGTATATATCATTATTATGCCAAATAATAATATATTGTTGTATTTTTATGATAATGATAAACTATATAAATTATTCTGCCATCCCTTCATTTCTTATTTTCAAAAGTACCATTGTCTTCCACCAACTCTCAACTGGAAATCCTATATAATAAAGAGCAAATATGCTAATTAGACCTGATAGCATGGATGGGGCTACAAGGCCACAGGACCATGAAGCAGCTGGGGCTGTGAGGGCCAAACTCCTTGCACATATTTTTTGCATTGGGTCTCTAGCGTAATATAATAAAGAAATAAGCAAACATGTCATACTAGTATATAAGCTGTATGAACATATTATATCTACACAAATATACAATAGAGAGAAGGACCACATTAGAAATGTGTATGTCTGTGGTATGATTTGGGTGAATATCTATACTCCTATTTCCAATTCATGTGTAAGCAAGTAGAGGCACTCTACTGTCCTTCTCTTCCCTCCCAGCAGGTATATAAGTTGGGTTGAGCCCCAACTAGAGGACCTAGTATGGATTGTGACATTGTAAGGCCCTTTATGTCCTCTTGTGTGGACTTTGGCTCCTGAGGCAGTCCATGTCCCTCATGTGGAGAGATTGGCCTCATCCCCTGTGCTCAGTCCTGCTAATCCCTTTGGAGAGCTGTGGAGGTCAAGGAGAAGGCAGCGCTCTTGGGAAGGTAGAGAATAGCACAGGTGGTAGCAGAGAGGGGCCCTGGGTAGCATTACTGAGGTTTCCCACTATTTCCTGCAGAGTTTTTCCTACACAAAGTGGAACAAGGCCGAAGGAGCAAGAGGGTCAGAAAGTTGTCCCTTGTTGGTCAGCACATATGATTGCAAACGCAGTTTCGCCAGCCCTTCCAATTGCATCCTGCCTGACAAATTACTACTGCTTTTCCCACAGATGTTTTATCTAAGTGCCTCTTCAATTCATTGGTTTTGTGACTGAGAAGAAAAAAATCTTTAGCAAAGTTCAATAACTTTCTATATTTTTAGCGCTAGAGAAAGCAATATAAGAGAAGCCTTTGAAATTGTGCTTGTAAAATATTTCTCTGCTTTGTTACTTTTCCATTCCACTTTGTGGTCCCAGAAATGCGTCATCAGCAATTGTTTCCCGAGTTTGGAATACTTTTTTACTCTCTCCACTAGAAACGACTCTGTTCATGTTTTTTATTGAACATAAGGTTCTTTGTTCTATATTGGATATATGTAATTTTTTTTGAAACTAGATAATGTCACTCTAATACATTGTATGTGACAGTAGAAATTAGCACAAACTCTCTTGTAAAGCAACTTAAATGAACATATCAAGAGCATTATAATGCTCATTAGTACCCTTTAAACAAACAATCCACTTCTTAGTATTTACACTAAAGAAATTCTCAAAAGCATAAAAATACACATAAACAAAAAGCTCACTACAGTGTTAGTTATATATGTATATTTAAAACTGTAAACAACAAGTAAAAAATGTCTTAACACTGGTTAATACAATCAACAGAATGTTATGTGGCAGTTAAAATATTTATGAAGACTAGAACATAAAAACATGAAAAACTCATGATACAATTTAAATGGCAACAGGAAGGTGTACAATTACATATCTAGTATGCATATGACTACATAGAAATATGCGTATTTTAAAAATGGGAGGAACCATTCAACTTGTTAATGGTAATTGGGTTTGGATGCTGATATAATAGATGATTTCTATATATGTTTATTCTTTCTATTTTTGTTTTATTTTCCCCATCGCTTTTTGATAAGCATGGCTACTTTTAATTGAAAACAAAGAAAAAGAAATACATAGCACTTATGTGTTTCTTAGTCAGTGATACATTTTATATAGGCTCACATAGGCACAGACTTGTGTGGTATACACCTAGACAAGCGAATGCATTTAAGTAAGAAAATGGTGTGGCTTGGTGCAGAGCACCGGCTTGGACTTAAGGAGATGGGTCCAAGTTCTGGCTTTATAACCCATGTTGTGACATTGGGCCAGTCATTTTCACCTCTGGTCAGCCATGTCCTATCTATGAAATGAAGGAATTGCTTTAGAAGTCTCTATGGCTCCCAGGAGCAGGCTAACATTTGTGATGTAGAAATGAAATGTGCAGTGATTTGAGTTCATAACTACAGTGGAACTTAATTGGATGGATTTTGTAAATCCAGTGATTTGGGTACTACTTCATGCTAAGAATGTCATGCTTAAGCAGGTGACATGATACTGTATATAGAGAAACCTAAAAATTCCACCAAAAAATTACTAGAATTGATAAATGAATTCAGTAAAATAATAGAATATAAAATAAACATCCAGAAATCAGTTGCATTTTTATGCAGCAGTAATGAACTATCAGAAAGGGAAACTAGAAAAATAATTCCATTTACAATTACATAAAAATATTATTTGAAATAAATTTAACCCAGGATTTAAAATCTTGTACTCAGAAAACTATAAAACACTGAATAAATTAAAGAAGATACAAATAAGTGGAAACATATATTATGTTTAGAGATAAGAAGAATTAACATTATTAAAAAGTTCATACTACCCAAAGTTGTATAGAGATTCAATTAAATTCCTATTAAGATACCAATGACATATTTCACAGAACTATTGATAGAACAAATATTCCAAAAATATGGAACAAAAAAAGACCCAGAATAGCCACAGAAATCTTGAGAAAGAAGAACAAAATTGGAGGAATCACATTCTTTCATATCAAACTATACTACAGAGCCATAATCATAAAAACAACATGCACTGGCATAAAAACAGAACAGAGAACCCAGAAATAAATCTTTATGGTTAATGAATATTCAAGAAAGGAGGCAAGATCATACAATAGGGTAAATACAGTCTCCAATAAATAGTGTTGGAAAAATTGGACAGATATATGTAAAATAATGAAATTAGACTACCTTTTTACATTATCTACAAGAATAAAGTAAAAATAGATTAAATACTTAAATGTAAGACTTGAAATCATAAAAATCCTAGAAGAAAACACAGGCAGTAAAATATTGGACATTTCTTGTAATAATACTTTTTTTTGATATGTCTGCTTGAGTAAGAGAAATAGTAAACAAATGGGACAACATCAACCTAAAAAGTTTTGCACACAAAGGAAACCACTAACAAAATGAAAGGACAACTTGCTAAATGGGAGAACATATTTGCCAATGTTACATCTGAGAAGGGATTAATATCCAGATTTTATAAATAAATTATACAACTCAACATCCAAAAAACAAACAGTCCATTTAAAAATGGGCAGAAGACCTGAATAGACATTTCTCCAAAGAGGACATACAGATGGCCAACAGACATATGAAAACATGCTCAAAGTCTCTAAGTATCAGACAAATGTAAATTAAAATCACAATGAACTATCACCTCATACCTATCATCAATGAATAACAAACAAATTTTGGCAAAGATGTGGAGAAAATAAAACCCTTGTGCACTGTTGGTGAGAATGCAGATTGGTGCAGCCACTGTGGAACACAGTGTGACGTTTCCTCCAAAACTTAAAAAAATGGAACTGCCTTATGACCCAGCAATTTTACCTCTGGGAATATATATGAAAAACAAACAAACAAAAAAAACCCCACAAAACATCCATTTGAAAGAATGTATGTACCCCTCTGTTCTTTGCAGTGTTATTTACAACTGGAGGCCCTAAAAATTCCACCAAAAAATTACTAGAACTGATAAATGAATTCAGTAAAATAACAGAATATAAAATAAATATCCAGAAATCAGTTGCATTTTTATGCAGCAGTAATGAACTATCAGTACATTACAAAATTTGTGCATGAGCGTATGTGTGTCCCTCAGCCCAGCCTGCACCCTCTCCAATCTGGGACATCCTCTCACAATCCAGGACTGCTGGCTCCCAACCACTTGCCTTCTTTCTTCCTTTCTTTCTTTCTTCCTTTCTTTCTTTCTTTCTTTCTTTCTTTCTTTCTTTCTTTCTTTCTTTCTTTCTTTCTTTCTTTCTTTCTTTCTTTCTTTCTCTTCCCCCCCCCTTTCTTTATTTCTTTTTAAAAATATATTTTATTGATTTTCCACAGAGAGGAAGAAAGAGGGATAGAGAGCTAGAAATGTTGATGAGTGAGAAACATCGACCAGCTGTCTCCTGCACACCCCCTGCCGGAGATGTGCCCGCAACCAATGTACATGCCCTTGACCGGAATCGAACCTGGGACCTTTCAGTCCACAGACCAACACTCTATCCACTGAGCTAAACCGGTTTCGGCGTGCCTGCTTTCTTGATTGTCCCTAACTGCTTCTGCCTGCCAGCCTGATCACCCCCTAACCATTCCCCTGCCAGCCTGATTAACACATAACTGCTCCCTTGCCAGCCCAATCACCCCAAATGCCCTCCCCTGCTGGCATTGCCTCCAACTGTCCTCCCCTGCAGGTCTCATCACCCCCAACTGTCCTCTTTTGCAGGCCTGGTCCATCCCAACTTCCCTTCCCTGCTGGCCATCTTGTGGTGGCCATCTTGTGTCCACATGGGGGAAGCCATCTTTGACCACATGGGGTGGCCATCTTGTCTGTTGGAGTAATAATCAATTTGCATATTATATTTTTTGGAAGCAGCCCAAATACCGATCAGTAAATGAGTGGATAAAAAGGCTGTGATACATTGACACAATGGATTACTATACAGCAGTAAAAAATAGTAACATCTTACCTTTTGTGACAGCATTGATGAACCTGGTGCATGCTATGCTATGTGAAATAAGCCAGTCAGAGAAAGACAAGTACCATATTATTTCACTTATATGTGGAATCTAATGATCACACTAAACAAATAAAATAGAACAGATTCATATATACAGACTGACAGCTATTAAAGGGGAAGAGGGTTGTGGAGTAGACAGAAAAGTTGAAGAAATAAAGCAAAAATAGAAAAAATACTCATAAACACAGTTAAAAGTATGGTGATTACCAGAGGGAAAGTGGGAAGAGGGGAGGTTAGAGAGGGTACAGGGAGGAAGAGAGAGAAGGAGACTTAACTTTGGCTGGTGAACACACAATATAATATACAGATGTTATATTATAGGATTGTACACCTGAAACCTATGTAATTTTATTAATCAATGTCACCCCAATAAATTCAATAAAAATTACAAAAAAAGGATGTCATTCTTTATATTCTGATCTTACATTGTCATCTGGGACAAAATTCTTCTAGCAATGAAAACATCACTCTTGTATAAAACATCCAAATAAGAAGAATGAAAAGTTGCAAAAATTTCAATCTGAGCTATGTGGAGAGGTGGAATTTAGCTCCCCAAATTAGATGCTACATATCAAACAGACATTAGATACCAGTATTTTTACAGATAAGAAAAACAGACCCAGAGGGGAAGTGTTTTGACACAGTCACATGGATGGGAAAGAACCAAGATGGGTCTCGACTTTGGTTCAGGGGTTCTTTGCTGTGGTCATGATTGTTCACAACAAAATCAGATAAAAATAAATTCATGACTATTTAAAGTATGAATGATTAGGAATAGGTTGTGATACTTTACATTATATGAAGCATTAGTATTTCCAAAGTGCCCAGAACAAAACTAGTTAACATGGATGTGAAATTTATTTTTTATACAACAAAACTCATTTTATATATTTGGTTCACAAAGACTCTTGAATATTCCAAAATTCGATTACTTAAACAATATTCCTCATACTCAAAGCTTGAAATAGAGTCAAGTTCCTTTGCCACTCATTCACTCAAAAAATATTTGTTTGGCACAGCTCTGAGAGCTGGGAATGTCTAACAAGCAGGGTATGTATTTTCAAGGAGCTCACATTCCTAGTGGACTGTGTCTGCCAAGTGAGGGGGCTCCTGGACTTTATCTGGGAAGGTCAAGGTTACATACCTAAAGCAACAAGAATACAATAAGCAAGGACCCACTATCACATGCCGAGTGGTGTGTGTAAATCCAGATGCTTCAAGGTTCCATACAAGGCAAAGTGTAGAGGGCTGCCTGGGAAGGCACATGGGCATTTTTTTTTATTTAAATTATCGTTGTAGTCCTGCCTCTCTATAAGAGAAAATGGCATCCCACCCAGCTTCCAGTTTTAAATCTATTTTTGTGTCTTCTTTCTTTCTTTCTTTCTTTCTTTCTTTCTTTCTTTCTTTCTTTCTTTCTTTCTTTCTTTCTTTCTTTCTCTCTCTCTCTCTCTCTCTCTCTCTCTCTCTCTCTCTCTCTCTCTCTCTCTCTCTCTCTCTTTCTTTCCCTTCCTTCTTTCCTTCCTTCCTTCTCTCCTTCCTTCCTTCCTTCCTTCCTTCCTTCCTTCCTTCCTTCCTTCCTTCCTTCCTTCCTTCCTTCCTTTCTTTCTTTCTTTCTTTCTTTCTTTCTTTCTTTCTTTCTTTCTTTCTTTCTTTCTTTCTTTCTTTCTTTCTTTCTTTCTTTCTTTTTATTATTTCTCAATCCCACTTAGAACCAGTTCGTTCATCTCTCTTTTCATGCTGGATGAAGAAAAGGAAGATCCCAGCCATGTCTGTCTCTGCACTTCCCCCCCTCCCTCCTGCTCCTCAATCTGGCCTCCGCAGCAAAGCCCAAACAGACTGAAGCAATCAGATCTAGGTCATGTTCAGGATGAAGGAAGCAGAGGGTCCAGTGTGAACATGGCAAACCAGAGCCACACTTGCAATGAGAGCAGGAGAAAGATAAAGAGCCATTAACATTTACTAAATACCGACTCGGCTCATAATCATATGGTGCACTTGTTTTCTAGAAACAGGTATTATTGTCCTCACTTTATAGACAAGGAAGTCAAAACTTAGTAGAAGTACATGGACACTGAACAAACAAACAACAATGACGACAACAAAAAAACTGCCTTGACATAGTGTCTCCTCTTAACAGGCCAGCTCACGTCCAGCCATTGCACCATTGGGTAAATGGCAAGTCTCTATGAGCAGTGGGCTGTGCAATCCATGGTGGGGTGTGGGCAGGATTCCAGAAGGAACCTGCTCTCAGTGTCCTCATGCAACAGACTCCACCAGCCTCTCAATCCTACAAGCACCAGCTCTGCACTCCCCCACCCCACCTTAAAAATATGTTTCATGTTGTCTTTAATAGAGGATTGTGTCTTATTGATCCCAGCCTTGCAGCCTGCAGAGTCAGAAGAGAGAGAGAGAAGAAAAAAAATCAATTCGGATCCTAGGGTGCAGTTATGTTTCTAAGTTTACAGGGTGATCTTCTCTTTCTCTCTCTTTTAAACTGTAGAAGGACTGCCCTGTGCCCTAACTTTGAACAAGGATCATGGGACCACAACAGCACCTCCTGAAGCTGGCAGTTCATTAGTCAACAAGGAAACCAGGTGCAGCTCCTCTCCCAGATCAGGTGGCTTGAGTGCAGTCAGGTGTACCAGGTGCAGTCACATCATAGGCCAGGAGATAGAAACGTATGCTGACAAATTACCTTCCATATAAACTGCCTTCTGCTTTGACTGCTTCTTTCAAATGCCACAGCCTCCACACCCAAGTATTTCCTGCCATAACCAACTCAGAAAAACCTCCTTGAGTCCTCATTGTCTACCACTGCCCCCAGTGTAATGCACAGAGTTGTAAGGTAAGGCCCTAGCTATCAAGGAGTCACACATGAAATAATTAGAACTCACTGTAAGCTGTAGTACACTGATCTATGTGAAAATACGGTGGTATCATTGTGAAATTTTCTAAGAGGTCAGAGAAGGAATTGACCCATGAGAGATGGAATAGTGAGAGAACGGACCAGTTGATCTTGAATTTAACAGACGGATGTGCTGTTTGGAGATGGATGGATGTGCATTTGAGAGCGAATAGGAAAAAGTGTTGTGTCAGTATCTAGATTTCTTCTCTAACCAATTTAGGATTTCCATCGACGAATGCCTCCAGGTAAGCTTTGCTGCCCATGACTTATTATGTACATCTTAGGGTTATATCCAGACATTTATTGAGCACCTACTGTGTGTCAGTAGATACAGCAATGAATAAGACACAATCCATTATCTCAGGAGATACTGTACCACAATGTAAAGGGGAGATCATTCATTGTGCTCTAGTTATTAGTGTCTAAATCCAACAAATGATGAACATATAAAGTACAATGGGAACAAAATGAGTGACTATTTCTGCAGGAGGAGAGCTGGATCAGCAGAAACAACAAAAAGGAATTGACATTTGAACTTGGACTTGAAAGATGCATAAGTATCCACACGTGGGGAAAAAAAAAACATTCTTAGTGGAGGAATCAGACCATGCCAGAGAGCAGAGGTGTGAAAGCACTTCTCAGGGTATTGGAGATGGAAAGAAGCAGACAGATTAGAATCATATTTAGGAGATAAATCAATGGTCTTTATAGATTAGTTGCTCATGGAAGGCATTGTGTTTGCTGTTGGTACTTTGCCCAGATCCCCTTTACCTGGCAGGTGCATCTATTCATCCTCCAGCTTCTGTGAGTGTTGGCTGCTAATTCCTCAGTGGCCACTTCTCTGGAGCACTGGCTCTGTCTGAATAGGAGCTATCTCATTTAGGAGATTATGCCACCCTCTCCCCACCGGCAGTTTGTAGCCAATGACTAATCGATGTGAGGGTACAGAAGTCTTGTCTCGTAGCCCTGGGGTGGGATCAACATTGCCCTGTTCTCTGTGCTCCAGAGCTCCCTGTGGGGCCATTTGAAGCTGGTCTCCAGCTGAGACCATGTTTTTGTTCAGCTCCTTCCTTTGTCCACTCTGTTTCCTCAATTCCCTTCTCTGGAGAGCACTCTGTCAATAAATCGCTTGCAAAAAGAAGCTTCCTCTCGGGTTCTGCCTTTAGGAAACCCAGCCTCCGACAGGGTAGTGGGGGAGTCAGTCTGATTCCCAGGTTTCCTTTTGAGTGAGCTGAGGAAAGGAGCATTAGAGCACGGCCAAGTTTGTGAGAGGAGATTAAGTTCAGCTTTGTTTACTTGAGAAACAAGTGAAATAAATTCCCAGGAGGCAGTTGGATATCTGTGGGACTACAGCTGGGTGAGAGTTCTGGGCATTGTCCCCAAACACAACTTGAATACAATTGACACTATAGTGTTGCCCAGAAGGAAAGTGTAGAATGAGAGAGAAAAAAAGAGGACATGAACTCTGAGGGATGTGAATATTATCTATTAATCAAAGAAGTGGGAGGCTGAAAAGGAGACCTGCTTTTTGTTTATTACCCCCAGGGAAGTTATGTTTTTATATCCTATTATTATACTAGTGTAAAGGATTTCATATTATGATCTAGTGTATCTATGTGGTGTGTGTATCTGTGTGCCTGTGTAGGTATTTAATAAAAAATCTTCAATGATATAAAGTTTACCCTCATTATTAATTATGCATGTGCTCCAATATTTTCTGTTTTAAAGTCTTTATTGAGGTATAATTGATATAGAAAGAACTGAACCTATTTAATACATACAATTTTACACATATGCAAAAACCTTGATATCAACACCATAATCAAAATAATAGACATGTCCCATATCTCCCAGTGTTTCTCTCTGTTTTCTTTGTTTTTGTTTTGTGGCAAGAACACAACGTGAAAGTCTACCCTCTTAAACTTGAAGGTGCATGCTAACTACTGGCCCTGTGTGGTACAGCAGGTCTAGCACTTATTGAGCTTGCATAACTGAAACTTTGCACCCATTTGATGTCTAATTCTATACACATGGGGCTGAAGGCAACACCCCTTTAGATGATAATTCTCTCAACTTTGAAATGATGGATTTAGATGAAATAATATGTTAGGTTCTTTCAGCTCTAAGTGATTGCTTGGTTCTCAGTTCACCATTTTCTAAATGGAAACAATACTCTTGCTCTGTCTATGTACGAGGATGGCAGTTTCTGAAGGCCCAAATGGGTTAATGGTCATTGAAGCATTATTACAACATTGTCATGCCTATAGTTGCCATTATTTGAAAAATTCATTTGCTCATCATCCCTCAGAGTGAACAAAGAAAACCGCATATTCTCTGAACTCTTGGCCTAGTTCTCCCATCAGCAGTGTAGATGCTCTTTTCAAAGTGTAAGATGATTTTTCTTTCCACCTCCTTGGGGCAGAGATGAGGCAGTGTTCATTAAGTGTTCCGTAGGCATGCAGCTAGACTGTCTCTCCCAGACTTTTTTACCATTAGCTGAAACTATGTGACTGAGTTCCAGTTAATATATGTGATGAAATATCTGGCCCTTCAAATACCTTCTGTGTGACCCTGCACGCTTTCTCTTTTCCTTCTGCTGTATGAATGGCAGTGCCCTGGCGACCTAGGACCACGCTGAACCCAATTGCCTCTAGCCTTGGATCAGACTGAAGGTAAACAGGAAATAGACATTTATTACCTTAAATCACTGAAAACTTTGGATTTATCTGTTACATCAGCCGATTTTTACCTTCGCAAACATACTGTCCCTGTTAGCCACAGGGCATTTGTTTTTGTTTGTTTGATAAAAGAACTTGTTTCCTTGCCTAGAAGGTGAACAGATGACAGTGTTTCTGAGAAATATAGAGAACACACAACTATTTTAAGTCACTAATAGTTATTACTGGTATGAAGTTACCTGTCTCAGCTCAACTGTCACCTCCTTAGAAAGGCAATATTTTAAAAAATATATTTCTTTATTGATTTCAGAGAGGAAGGGAGATGGAGAGAGATATGTAAACATCAATGATAAGACAGAATCATTGATCAGCTGCCTCCTGCACACCCCTACTGGGATCAAGCCCACAACCCAGTCATGTGCCTTTGGCCTGAATTGAACCTGGGACCCTTCAGTCCACAGGCTGACACTCTATCCACTGAGCCAAGTCAGCTAGGGTAGAAAGGCAATATTTTAATGAAAATTATTAGTTTCTAGAATGTATTATATTTTCAGCTAACTTGCTTATTATCTGTCTCTCCCATGAGAACAGGGGCTCCATGATGGCAGGATTCTTGACTGTCTTGGTCACAGATCTATTCCCAGAGCCTAGGATATGTGCTGACACAGAGTTAGCATTGCTTTAATGCCTTTTTATTGTTTATTAAGCCCCACAAATGATCTCTTGTTCATCCTGCATCAATAATGTTGTCTTGGAATTGTTATCAAAGTCCATGTACTATCGGCACATTTCATAATTTTGATGTGCAGTTGAGAGCTCCTTTGAGTTAGAAAGAAAAACAGGGGCTCAAATGGGGTAAGAAAGAGAGGAGGAAAGGAAAATAAGGAGATACCCTGAAAGAGACATTAGGAAACGGACTAAGGGGAATGTGTGACTTCATGGAAAGTGAGAATATGTGTTTGTGTATGCATATTCATTTGTCCAAGAGAGAAATGAGCATAATACGTAATAGGCTTATTTCCTAACTGGAAATCTTATCAATTAATTATTATAACAGCATTATAATTCCCCCCATGAATAAATGCTTGTAATATATTTATACTCTCTATGTTGTAATAAAAAGCTATTATCTGATTGAGGTTCTGCCTAAGTCTGACTGCTAAATCTCCATCTCATTTCCCTCCAAGAAAACTTCCAGAGAAGTAATTGCCTTCACATTCTTCACATTTTTTGGTAAAGCTGGACCTTTAATACCCCTTCTATTTTCTTTAGTTACTGGTTTTTAGCAGCCTATTCACATGGGAAGATGTGGTGTATAGGGACACTTGGTTCTGAATCCTCCATAATTTTACTAAAAGACTAAGCAAATCCCATAAGCCCTTTGAATTTGCTTCCTATGAACTCTAAGGACCTTGATTCCTGCCCCCCAACCCCCCCCCCCTTTTTTTGTAGAGTTTCCTCATTGGAAAGGTGCTATACAGACTTAAGTTTAAAACACCAACTACCATGTATTGGTGAACTGTCTGTGGTGCTGAAAGGTTGGCAGGATAATTCTTAGTCTTTGGCTATTTTCTACAACAATGTGCACTTTGGAAGGTGGCCTGCTGGGGTCGGTTATTCTACTGCCAGTTGCACAGTTGTGGCTCTATATTCCTACCCATAATGTAGGAAACCCATTGCTTTTCCTGTGGTCCAGCAGATAGATGAACTAATTTGAAAGTGAGAGTTAAGACTCAGACTTGTTGAAAGCATTTTTTAAAAAATATGTGGTTCTGTTCCTGGGTGCCTCACTACCCAAGTCACAAAAATTAGGCTTTTTAAATTATAATAAAACAACAGAAAATAAAATGACACATTTTCAAGAAAAATGTAGATTGCTTTGAAACATATTGTCTCATCCAGATGAGCTACTACAAATTCTAACCTTAGGACCAAGTTCTGTGTATTTACTTAGGTCAAGCCCCACCTTCCTGACACTCCACCTCATTAGGTGTTACAACTAACAGGAATGTTACAACTTTTTTTTTTTTCAAATAAGGGAGTCTGAGACCCCCCCAGAGAACTTTCCTTTGTTGGTCTGACCCTGACATGTGGAGAAAATGGGGAGAAAGATAATGTATAAGAGAGTAAGATGGAATAGGGATCAACACATGTTTGGAATTAATTTATATTTCCTTTAATCAATAGGTCTGTTAATAAGAAGCTACATATGGAAATCCCTTCTTGTTTTCCTCACTAAGGTCTTGTAGGGTGTGTGTGTGTGTGTGTGTGTGTGTGTGTGTGTGTGTGTGTTTGTGTATGTGTGCATGTGTGTGTACACCCATATGTGCATGCATACTCAAGATTTACATGCTTGTAAGTGTGAAAGAATGAGCCTGGTTAATGGTATAAACTGGGAAATGGTGTTTTCAGCACATATCTGAACTTAACCCAGAGCTAGTCATAATTAAAATGTGAATTTTAGATATGCAAACATTTGTGTTGAGAGGAAGTAATTTAATTGGCCCTCTGTAAAGGGGTTAGGTTTGGAGCAGTGGTGGTGGTGGTATAGAAGCATGGGCTAAATGGAATGGGGGTGAAGGGACGAGGAAGCAGCTTGAGTAACTGAATATGACGGTAGGATGATTTTCTGTAGCCTAGAGTGCTCCTCAATCTGTTAGAAGTACATTAGCTGGGCAGCAATATCAAATGGAGGAGAATTGAAAGAAGCAAGCATCCTTTAGGGGGTGTGTGGATGAAGAAGATAATTTGATACTTTACTCCTCATTTTCTTCTGAAAGCACAACAATAAAAAAAGTGAAAAGTGGTTCATTAACCAGGGTGGGGCTAAAGTAAAAGGTATTATTACCAAATATTGTCTCATCCATTCTCATATGTTTTACAGTTTACTTAGAGCTGGTCCACGTGGCAATCCTGAGAAATGCAGCCTTTATTTATAGATAAGAAATAAGTCCCTTTTTTAATGATAAGAAAACTGGGGCTTCTAAGGGTTAAATGACCTGCCCAAAGCCATGTAGTTAATAGCTATGAATCTGAGACTAGGACAGAGGTCTTTTGACTTCTAAACCACTGCCTCTTTTATTACATTATGCTCACCACTGTTAACTAAAGCAGAAATTCACTTTTTCTGTCTAAATTCCCCTTCAAGCTCCTTTTAATGGCCAGGACAAACACTTAGCAAATGTGCCAGAATTATCAACACTACACTGACTGAGAAAGAGCAATTTCAGAAGATTTAGACTTTCTATCCTTCTCATCTGATCCCCTACCCTGAACTCAGTAATAATATCTAATTTTCAGTATCTACTATATGTCAAGAATTGTGGCAAGCAGTTCATATGCAATATTCCATTTAATCTTTAACAATGATGCCAAGTTGTAGGTATTACTATTATCCTTATACATTTTTAAAAAATATATTTTATTGATTTTTTACAAAGAGGAAGGGAGAGGGATAGAGAGCTAGAAACATCGATGAGAGAGAACCATCAACCAGCCGCCCCCTGCACCCCCCCTCTGGGGATGTGCCCGAAACCAATGCACAATACCTTGACTGAAATCAAACCAGAGACCCCTCAGTCTGCATACCAACGCTCCATCCACTGAGCCAAACCGGTTTCAGCATCCCTATATTTTTAAACAAGGACTTAGATAGTTTTAGTGACTTGACAAGATAAACTCACTAGTAAGCATAAATTCAACATTTGTTGAGTACTTGCAACATGACAGGCATGGATCAAAACATATCCAAGGACTAGGTCACTTAATACTTCTGACACCATAACCAGGATCTTTTGATTTGTACAAGTTATTACAGCATAATTATCAATAGCGCCTCATTTTACTCTAAGAAAATCCTCATTTGAAGAATAAAACTTTTTGGTCTCCCTACCTGTAAGGCAAGATACTGTTATAATTTCTCTTTTGTGGGTGAGTGAAACGAGGTAGAGAGAAGCTGCATAACTTGCCCTTGGCTAAACAACTAAAAAGTAGCCAAGCCAGGATTCAAATCATCATGTCCTTAATGATCTCCTCTACTTGGCTTTCATTCACCATTAGTTTTGTACAGCAGCCAGTTCCTATCCTGAAGTCTTTTTCTTACACTCTTCCCACAGATACTGCTGCCTCTCCTGGCCTCTAACTCCCTTTATCTTCCAAACAAACTTATATTCTAAATTTCACTCTTCAGAGTCTTCCCAGAGACCAGAAGATAATCTAAAAATAAGAGCCACATACAAAATATAATCTCCCCCCCCCCCCCGGGCCCCAGCACTTTACATATATTATTTAACGTAATATAACCCTTAAAGCTCCTTTATGGGTTATAGATAATCATTTCTATTACCTAAATAACTAGTCCAGGATCTCACAGTGAGAAAGTGGGGGAGCCAGAACTCCACTCATTTCTTCCTCATTCCACAACCTGTCCGGAATCATTGAGGACACTGCCCTCAATAGCAGAGTGCTGTCCAAGGTCCTGCCACAGCTCCTAGACTGTAACTCTTTCACCTAAAAAACAAACAAACAAACAAAAAACAAACAAAAAAGCCTATCCAGTCTGAAGCTCATGTCATTTCCCCCCTAAGATTTAGAGGACAACTTATATGGTTTTAAGCTATGGAACTCCAATGTCCTTAGCTTGTGATAATTTCAGGTCTCCTGACAGCCTCACTAGCGCTGAAGGCCCTTCTCAGTGTGACAGAATCCAATCCCTGAGATAAATGCAAAGACATTGAAGATAGGCTTACTCATGGGTGCCGAGCAGGAAAAGGCTTCCCCTCCCCCACATTGTCTTCTCACATCCCAACACAGACCATTGCTGCTGATCACACTGGCCTGAGATGCAGGCCCTGGGCACTGAAGTGATGCCACTCAAGCCAAATGCTGTGCTGATTAACAAGGGATGGTGTGTCTCCCATTTCATACTCCATTAGGAAGGATGAAGCAGGAAAGCTTGCAAATGAGGACAATAATGAGGTTCCGGTTATCTCCTCTGCCTTCTCTCCCTGCTTCCCATTCTCTTTCTGTCCAAGGGCCTTGCCATTGAACCTAAGCAGATTCTGTCGGGTGGACATGCTTCAGCCCCTATGGGAGGGCTGCTTTGTGCAGGGCTAGGTTAAAGCCATTTCCCTTGCAAACCCCAGGGATTGGCTGTGTGGCTGCTCTGTTTGTTCCCGTGGGAGGTGAGGCTGAGTCCCTTTCTCTGTATTCCCTAATGAGGCAGCCAGGCTGAGGGAGTGATCTGTGTGGATTGCCGAAGCATAAAAGATACCAAGTGGGTGGTTTGAGAGGAAAATGAAAGGTTTTTCTTTGTGTTCTGGCAGCTAATAAAATAGGAAAGAGAAATGGAACTCTCTCAATGTTGAGAGAATAGAACAAAATTTCTCAGATTATTTTTTTTTTTAAATGAGAGCAGCTCACTGAAATGTCAAAATATCTTTTCATTTAGGTTAAACAAAGGGAAGAAATAATGTGGTTTCGGTCGCGTTTGTTGGCCAAGGATCTTGAAACTGTGTTCATCCTATCTACAATATAATTTTTATGACAATTTCTCCAGTCAAATTGACTATGAAAACTCATGTCTGTGTAAGATGTTAACATGAGTAACATGTGGATGTAGAAATATGCTATTGGAATAGAGCACATGGTTGGGATGTACAAAGCTACTACGTTCATGAGATACTGGTCAATGTCAATGTCATCCAGCTGTAAAGATACAATATGTCCATGACCAACACAAACCTCCAAGTACAGAAAACAGCAGTAGGCAAGGATACACTGAGAAAATCTGCAAATTCTCTCTGTGTCTCAACTCAGCATGACTGAGAAAGTAATTTCAGAACTTAAGCCACCAGTTCCACACCTGACAATTCATGACACAATTTCCTGTGCTTACCCATCTGCTGCCCTCTTCGATGGCTTACTGCTTCCTGAACTTCTGACCTCTGTCTAAACTCTTCCTGCTTTTACTTCTGTTATTTTGTTCCATTACACATACATTTTAAGATATTTTTAATGTTCCCTAAGTAAAGTCAGGCACTGTCCTTGATGATGCCACTGTGCCTGCAGCCTCTCCTGTGGAACTTGTTCATCCTTTTGAGACCCCAGTCACAAACTGGGAACATTGTTGACCTTTCCAACACTTATCTCTGCTGCCACCGAGGTTTACTCCTGCCCCACCCCTTGATAAACCCTTCTCCAGAGATGCATACATTCCACCACTACCTGCCTCCCTTCTCTCACCTCTCCACCAACCTTCAGGTTTAATCCTTCACATTCTTCAATGGTGATGACACCTGTCCAAAAGTCTTCCTCTCCACCTGCTTCTGCTTCCATTTGGAATGACTGTGGTGCCTGTGTTGGGAATTTCCTGACCTCAGTTCAGTGATTGACACCCACCCCCATCACATCTCCCTCCCAAGATCATGTGTTGATAGGCTCCACCCCCACAATATGAAAATCCAACACTCTACTCTGCACCCATGGCTTCCTTTTGCTCTGCTTCATTTGATGCTTCAATCTGATTGACTTTATCACATTATGTGGACCATGGTCCCGTGAACCCCTAACTTTCCCTAAGGGAAGATGCCTGAAGGCAATCTGGTAAAGGTTCCTTTGACCTCCTCCCTAATGGCCAAATCTTCCTCTCTCTTCATGCAATCTGACCTCTCATGTGACTCTGCTGTTCTCACCTTTTCACCTTTGGCTTTTGTGCATGTCTCGCCTATTCTTCTCACCATGCCTCTTCATCCAAGGTGTCTTGAATATCTCCTCTTCTCACTCTGCATAAAAAGATGGTTTCTGAACCATTTTCTGGCTTCTCTTGCTTCTTAATTTACATATTCCCTGAGAAATTGCACTTATTTTTATGAATGATTTTTTTTTTCTTGAAAGACCCTTTTCTTGAGCTCTAGTACAACACACCTAATAACTTGCTACATGGCCCAAAACAGTGCAAATATAAAAGTGTTCAGTACTGAACTCAAAACTACTTCCTTTCCAAGATGTGTTCTTCTGATGAAAGGTCATAGAATCAACTCCATCATTCAAGCCTGAATTGTGAGCATCATCATTACCTTCTTACTTTGTATCTTTCATCCAAAGAGTGAGTCATTAAGTTATGTCAGTTCCAGTTTTGGAAAAATTCTCAAATTTCTCCTCTCCCTTCATCTGCCCCATGGCTTCAGCCCTCCCCATATTTTTCCTTGATAGTGTAGGAGGCTTCTAACTGGGGTAAGTTCCCTGAAGCATAAACTCACTTATGAATTTTCCTAATTAAAGTCCTTCACTGTCTCTCCCCCCCCCCAATTACTGCAAAGACAGACTTCAAGACATGTCTATCCAGATGATTTTTTTTAAATCTGATCTCTGCCTAGTTATCTAGCGTCATCCTTACACACTGCACTAAATATTCCAGTCATACCAAACCATCTGTTGTTACCATTCTTCTCTTATCTCCATCTCCACTCATGGTGGAATTTCTTCCGAAGGTGTCATGCTTTCAACCTTTGCTGTTCCTTTTATTTTAGTATCATTTTCTACCAGCTGATCTCCTGCTCAAGTGTCACATTTAGCTTATGTCCCATTTCCTTTAGAGGACTTCCTGGTGGCAATCTACAGCATAAGTTAAATCCTTTTGTTTTATATTTCCATTATAGCTTGTATCTCCCTTTTGGTAATAAAACATTTACAGTGGTAGTTTAATATTTGATTCCCATGAAGACTTTTATATCCATAGGATAGAAGCCTGATTTTTAAAGAAATGTTGCTATATCTTTAGAACTTAGCCTGTTGCTTGTCACATATTAGATGCTCAATAAATATTTGCTGGATTTTGATGGGACTGAACTTACTGATGTTGCATGGATAGAGCCATGATTTCTTTGACTCAACCATGTGCCACGACTGTACTTCCATCCATCAGTGTAACAGTTACACATGTCATGTCTGAACTACCCTCAACACTGGGGTCTTGGAAGACAGGTTGAGATAAAGCACAATAACATGCTGCTGATCATAGAACTAGGAAGCTCTGAAAGACTGAGTTGCATGTCAAATTGGAATAAAAAAAATAATGCATCTTAATCATCAGTCTGAAAGAGTGGCATCAGTGAGAAAAAAATGGGAACCGAGAGATCAGAACTGGATACAAAACATAGCCAGGTAGGCTGGTGTGATTCCTCAAAGCCTGAGGCAGCCACAGGTCTCTTATGTAAAAGTTCCCTGTCTGGCCAGTGTGGCTCAGTGATTGAGCATCAACCTATGAACCAGGAGGACATGGTTGTATAACTGGTCAAAGCTTGATCCCCAGTGTGGGGTGTGCAGAAGGCAGCTGATCAATGATTCTCTCTCATATTGATGTTTCGATCTCTCTCTGCCTCTCCTTCCTCTCTGAAATCAATAATATATACATATATATTTCTTAAAGGTACTGAACAAGCTCGCACACATTACAATTTTGTTGTTGAGGCTGTGGTTGTAATTTAATCAGCTCCACATCTCATGCCTTTGGTACATTGTGCTCTATGTAAACATCTGTAGAATGAATGTACATAGAGTTATTCTTCTCCCTTAATAGCTAAGGTTATTTGCAGCTTTATTTACAAATAGAAGCTCACTCCTTGTGCTTTGATTACAAAGTTGGTGTAAGAATGAGCTGAACTTGACACATTGTTTTGAAATGCAAGCTTTGTGAAATTCAATTTATGAAATACAAACACAATTTCAGCCTATTAGGGGCTTGTAATCAAGAAATAACTTGCTAGTTAAATAAACCATTAGCTTTGGAAATCAAAGCATAAACACATAAACTTGCTATGTGTGCTTTCCTGCTGTGCCTATTAGCCCAGGAATTAGCCAGGAAATTATGCACTATTCTGAATGAATTGATAGAAGTTCAAGTGGAAATAACTCCTAAGGCCAGTGGAGTGCAGTCATTGGAAGGGCAAGAGGTGTAACTAAGCTGCTTTGCATGGTGAAAGCTGGCTACTAATATTAACTTGCCTCTTCTGCACCATCTAATTAATTTTCCTTTTAGTGTTATACCAGTGGCAGTGGTCTGCCCTGGGTATAGGAAATAATGGGCTGTGTTGTCTGTAAGGAACTTAAAAATAATAATAACACTGACTAAGAATTGCTCAACATTTTGTTATCATCATGCACTCACAATTCTAGTCAATGTCAGTGATAAAATACTCCTCCTTTCAACAGTTCTTTTGTTGGTCTACACTCTAAATTATTGTTGCAGTCACTACTGAGTTTTAATAATATATACATGAGCTTCAACTAGTACATTTTAAAAATTTCTTTTCTCTTAACAAACATTGCATTCCACGTGGAAGTTAATTTGTAGAACTCTCGGTAGTACAGCCAGTCCCTGACGCATGTAGGGTGACTATATTTGTTTATTTCCAGAGTGAATATATAATGGTTACAAATCATTCAAACTTGTTCCCAGCACACAGTCGGTGGTAATACTTAGTTTTTTTTTATTGTTGTTTTTAATCATCACCTGAGAATATGTTTTTATTGATTTTTAGAGAGAGAGAGAGAGAGAGAGAGAGAGAGAGTAAGTGGGGAAAGCGAAAGAAACATCAATGTGAGAGAGAAACATTGATGGTTGCCTCCCATACATGTGCTGACTGGGGATCAAACCTGAAACCTACATATGTGCCCTGACTTGGACTCAAACCCACAAATTTTTGGTGTATGGGGTGCCACTCCAACCAACTGAGCCACCCAGCCAGGGCTGTAGCACTTATTTTTTTGTGTTTATACAGTGGATACAAAAAATAAATAATTATTGCACCATGAGTGTAAAAATGAAAAAATATAACTTGAACCACTTCAATTGTGTGATTCTCTGTGATCCCATGGAATTTTTGTGGTTATAATTTAAAATAGTAAAAAAGAGAGAACTGGAAGATTCAATAATTTTTATTTGGTGAGTCTAAATTGTTATTTATACACAAAATATATTCATTTCATTGCATTATATCTACTGAAAATCACTTAAAACACAGCCTGTTGTATGTGTCAAATCTGCTAGGTTTGCTTCTCTCTACCTCCCTTTTCTCTCTTTCTCTTCTTCTCACAAGCCTGGCCTTGTAATAGGCCTTCCCACCTGTGATCTCACCTTTCCTTGGGTCCTTCATTGCTCAGAGTAGGGTGGGGCCAGGCCAGGGAGCCCAGTTCAGCAACTCCGCCATTGGGTGTTATTCACATCTATCTACCCTCTGATTCTATAATTCCCATCCTAAGGTTTTTTCCCCCTCATTATTTCCCAACTTTACACTCTGCTTCATATATCTGGGCTAGTCCTTTCTGTTTTGCTTCCATGAACCATGTCCATTCTCTTATGTCCCTTTGCTCATGATCTTCTGTCTGTTTGGAATGTCCCCTCACCTCTTCATCCCCTTACTCAGATCATTCACAAATCCTCTACAACTCCGTTTCTGACTGCTTCACTCCCCTCAGCCCCCAGATATCTCTTAATTCTTTAACCTCTTATAGTAGAGTTTGGATTGTTCCTGTCGATCGACAGATTTTATTTTAATTAATTAATTAATTTACTTATTTATTTTTAATATTTATTTTAATTCTTCTAAAATTGTGATATATCATCTCATACCATAAAATTTACTCTCTTTGCCATTTTTAAGTATACAGTTCAATAGTGTTAATTACCTTCACATTGTTGTGCAACCATCACCAACATCCTTCTCCAGAACTCTTCTTTTTTTAAAAAAATATACACTGAGTGGCCAGATTATTATGATCTCTGAACTCATAATAATCTGGCCACTCAGTGTATATCCTATATAATAAAAGGTATATGTGCAAATTGTTCTCTCAACCAGGAGTTCGACCAGCAGGCAGGCCGGCCAACTGCCCATGTCCCCTTCACATGGCCAGGCTGGCTGGACCCACCCATGCATGAATTCATGCACCGGGCCTCTAATATATATACAATGAGTGGCCAGATTATTATACATTCAGAGATCATAATAATCTGGCCACTCAGTGTATTTTATTGATTTTTTTTACAGAGAGGAAGGGAGAGGGAGGGAGAGTTAGAAACACCAATAGGAGAGAAATATCAATCAGCTGCCTCCTGCACACCTTCCATGCTCCCATGCACTCCCTTCCCCCCCCCCCACCCCCTTACACACAGGGGATGTGCCTGCTACCAAGATACACACCCTTGACCAGAATCAAACCTGGGACCCTTGAGTCCACAGGCTGACGCTTTATCCACTGAACCAAACGGGTTAGGGCCAGAACTCTTTTCATCTTGCAAAACTCTAACCTTGTAGTTGTTAAACAATAACTCCCCATTCTCTTCACCCCCTAGCTCATGGAAACCACCATTTTATTTTCCATCTGTATGAATTTCACTACCTTAGGTTCTGTATATAAATTGAATCACATAGTATTTGTCTTTTTGTGACTGGCTTTTTCACTCAGCATAATGTACTCAAATTTCATTCATGTTATGTGTAGCATGTGACAGGAATGCCTTTCTTTTTCAGGCTGATTCCACCATATGCATATTTCACAATCTGCTGATGGACACATGGGTTGCTTCCACCTCTTGGCAATTGCCAATAGTGATGCTATAAACATGGGTGTGTAAATATCTATTTAAAATCCTGTTTTCAATTCTTTGGGGTATATACCCAGAAGTACAATTGCTGGAACATATGGTAATTCTATTTTTAATTTTTTGAAGAACCTCAATACTCTTTTCCATAGTGGCTACACCATTTTACATTCCCGATAACTGCACAGAGGCTCCATTTTTTCCACATCTGTGATAACACTTATTTTTTGTTTTTTGTTAGCAGCTATCTTAATGGGTATAAGGTAGCAGCTCATTGTGGTTTTGACTTACATTTCTGAAATGATTGGTGACATGGGCATCTTTTCATCTGCTTATTAGCCATTTGTATATGTCTTTGGAGAAAAGTCCTTTACTCATTCTTTAATTGGATTATTTGATTTTGTTGTTGAGTTGTGAAATTCTGGATATTACTGTGTTCTCCGATTCTGTGGGTTCCCTTTTAATTCTGTTTATAGCATTCTTTGATGCACAGACATTTTAAATTTTGATTTAGTCCAATGTATTTATATTTTTCCACTTGTTTCCTTTGAGTTTGGTGGCATTTCCAAGACATTCTCAAATGCAATGTCATAAAGCTTTCACTCTATGTTTGTAAAAGGAGTTTTATAGTTTTAGCTCCTACTATTCGATCAATTTTGAGTAAATTTTTGCACATGGTATAAGGCAAGGGTCTAACTTTATTTTTTTGATGGTGTATATCCAGTTTTCCAAGTATCCTTTGTGGAAAACACCATCCTTCACACACTGAATGGCATGTGGAATATCATTTGACCATATATGTCAGGGTTTCTGGGCTTTCTATTCTCTCCATTGTTTCATATATGTCTTTATGGCAATACCACAGTGTTTTGATTACCATAGTTTTGTAGTAAGTTTTAAAATAAAAAAAAAATGTGAAATTTTCAACTTTGCTCTTTTTTCAAGATTATTCTGGCTATTTGGGGTCACTTGAGACTATAAAAATTTTAGCATATTTTTATTTCTGCAAAAAACGTCTTTAGTATTTTGTTAGAAATTACATTCACTCTGTAGATTATTTGGGGGTAGTATTAACATCTTCATGTTCTAGTCCATGAACATGAACTAGCAACCCACTTATTGGTGTCTTCTTAATTTCTTTCAGTAATAGTGTATAGTTTTCAGAGTACAAATCTTTCATCTCCTTTGTAAAATTCATTCCTAAGTATTTTATTCTACTTAATGCTATAGTAAATGAAATTATTTCCTTAATTTCCTTTTTGGATTATTCATTGTTAGTGTATAGCAATGTAATTGATTTTTGTGTTTTAATTCTTTATGCTATAAATTTGCTGAATTTATTAATTAGTTCTAACAGGTTTTTGTGTGTGTGTGTGTGTGTTTTCTTTCTTTCTCATGTGTATGGAATTTTTGGGGGTTTCTACAGGTAAAATCATGTCATCTGTGAGCATAATTTTATTTCTTCCTTTTCAATTTGGATACCTTTTATTTAATTTTCTTGCTTAATTATTCTGGCTAGAACTTTCTGTACTATGCTGAATACAAGTAGTTAAAGTCTGCACTCTTGTCTCATTTCTGATCTTAGAGGAAAGGTCTGTGTCCTCTATGGTTGAGAATGATGTTAGCTGGGGACAATTATTATTTAATAGCGATGTCTCCAAAGGCTCACTATGATTGATATCTGTTAGTATCTTCTCAATACCCTGATGTTAATAGTCCCCCTTTTTATGCTGCTCACTTAGATTTTGCAAAGACTCTATGAGGAAGTTTTGTCCACTTAACAAATGGAAAAATTAAGGTGAAAATCAAGTAACTTGCCAAAGTTTTACATAATTAGTACATGACATATCTGGAATTTGAATTTTATTTTATCTCACTTAAAAGTTTGCATTGTCCTCACTTTATCAAGTTTCTCCTTGAAAGAATGATCAGGTCTCTCTAGACTTGCATTTCATTTTCTCTTCTCCAGTATTGTGTAGAGCTGGGCCCATCCAAATGCTCAATATCTTCTGAATAAATCCTTTGCTTACATGAAAATACATTTTTAAATGCCCTAAGAGCTTTTTTTGCCCATGCTGAAAAGTGAAGCTGGATTTCTCAGGCAGTTGAATATACTTTCATCTTGCCAAACACAGTGCTTTATGTGGGCTGTGGGCATCCCCACTAGGCCACTGAGACTGGCTTCCAAAGCCATTCCTCCTCCCGTCTGCATCCACAACTCTCTCTGTCCCCAGCAATTACAGCCACATACCTTTGGGCCCCTAATGACCTATTGATAGCAGAAATGCCTCTGTTGCCTTTTTCTCCTTGTTTGTGCCTAGCCCCAATATGAGTAGCACATTGCTGTAGAGAAACAAGGGAACCTACTGAAAAGCCATTTCTCTACTAAGGCTACCTTCTCTCTTGGCCAGACTATGGAAAAACAACCTGCGGCAGCCAAATTGATTACATTGTCAATCAGGGGAGCTAAAAAGAACTTTTCAAAAAAAAACAACAACCCAGTTCCCAGAAGAGACATCTTCAAAGTGTTCACAGACTGGCTCATAGGCAGCCTAGGAAAGAGACAGCTCTGCCCTTGGGATAGCCCCAGGGGTTCTGAACTTTGCAGAGGGGCAGAACAAGGCCACAGAGGAAAATGAAACTGTATACTCCTTAGGATAACTCCATATACCCGCCTTTTCTGGGACATCTTGCTTGCAAACAGTTCTGTTCATGTGCCATAAGACAGGATGACTGCCATGTGTTAGACCATTTGTTTTGATATTTGGTTCAGAAAAGATGGTCAGCATAACTGGAAAAAATAAACAAAAAAAAGTGTGTGTGTATGTGTGTGTGTGTGTGTGTGTGTGTGCATGTGAGTGTGTGTGTGTTAATCTCCAAATGCTGATTAAAATTTAAGTCCATGGGGATCAACAATCTTTAACCTTTACCAGCTTCCCCCCAAACCCATACACACTGTGGGTTGGATTATACAGCAGCTCTTAGATCATCTGAAGGATCAAGAATGAGCACACAGATCACTAGGTCAAATGACAGTTACCAGCAGTGAACTGTGATTCCCTTTTCTCCACATCCTTGCCAGCACTTGTTTGTTGATTTATTGATGATAACCATTCTGACAGGAGTAAGATGGTACCTCATTGTAATTTTAATTTGCATCTCTCTGATGATTAGTGACATTGAACATTTTTTCATATGTTGCTTGGCTATTTGTGTGTCATCTTTGGAGAAGTCTATTTATGTCCTCTGCTCATTTTTTTATTGGATTGTTTGTCTTCCTTTTGTTGAGTTGTATGAGTACTTTATATATCCTAAGAAGCTTGAAACACCAATCAGAAAGAATATATGTACTCCTATGCTAATAGCAATGTTATTTACAATAGCTAAGATCTGTAAACAGCCCAAGTGCCCATCAGTAGATAGATAGATTAAAAAACAAAAAACAAAAACCTGTAGTACATTTACACAATGGAATATTATGCAGTCATGAAAAAGAAGGAGTTCTTAACCTTTGAGACAGCATGGAGGGACCTGAAGAGTGTTATGCTAAGGAAAATAAGTATTCAGTCAGAGAAAGACAAGTATCACATGATCTCACTTATATGTGGTATCTAATGAACAAAATAAACTGACAAACAAAATAGATTTAGAGACATGGAATCATCCAAAAGAACTGAGAATTCTCATGGGGAAGTAGGTGCAGGGGGAGGAAAGAGATCAACCAAAGAACTTATGTCCATGTATGCAAAACCTATGGACACAGGCAATAGTGGGGTGAAGGCCTGGGGAAGGGATAGGAGTGGGGAGAAGGGGGATCAATAGGAAAAAAGGGGGACATCTGTAATACTTTCAACAATAAAGATAAATTAAAAAAAAAAAGAATGAGCACATGGTCCAGAGGCAGAACTTCTTTGCCTGCATGTGCAATGGGAGACAGAGAGGGAGAGGGACATGTTCCAGCCACCATCTGGCAAAGCCAAACTTCGTCTGAGAGCCCAAAGAGCTGGCTTCAGCCACAGAGTCAAGTGCCACCCAACAGACACCTGAACTTCCTTCTCTGGCTTGCTGTCTTTTCTTCCTATCTGTGGAGGGGGTAGGGCTCTGAGGGAGCCTGGGCTTGGACATATGCCATGGGAATGTGAACCCGGAGGGAAGACCTTAGGGTGTGGTGCAGAATACAGAGCCTGGACGTTGGGAGTTGTACAGTTCTGCCTTAGCCACTTACTAGTTGTGAGACCTTCGCCAAGTTACTAGGCTTCCTGATCCTCAGGATCCTCATTTGCAAAACAGAGACAGTTCTTCTCAGGGTCCTTGCGATAATGGGGAAGAACATATGCAAAATGGCTGGCACATTGTATGAACTCAAGGAATAGTTATATTATTAGAATTGATTTATTTGACAATATAGTGTAAATGAAAATATTGGAGTCCAGAGAAGTGACACAACTTACCAATATCATGCAGCCAGTCAATGGGAGTGCCATGACTGGGACCTGGTGATTCTTTCTCTACGCATGCTGCCTCCTAAAATTTGCAGCAGTGGGAGATAGTAGAACTTAAACACTTTATGGCTACTCTTGCGGACTATAATCTAATGCAAAGCAGACCCATAAAAAGAAGCCACAAGCAGACTTAAACAAGAACTGGAGAACTAAATTCTTGCGTGTGTGCTTGCTCATATACACAGGGTGGGAGGAAGTCTGCAGGCAGCTAGACAATTGAAGGGCAGCACATCACTGCATTGGGTAAGCAAAGTGGCTTATTTTTGCTCTTTCAATTTTCTTGGAATTTCTAAAGCCTGTAATTGTAGAAGTCATGTTGCCTCACCCTCTATGTGAATATGTTTACTTAAAAAAATAAAACAAAATATCCTTCCAGTGGATTCTCAAGACAGGGTGCTTGGAATGTCACTGAGCTCCCGGACACACACTGTTTGTGCCATCATGGGGATGACCTTACTCTCACTGTCCTCTAAGTGACTAGACTCTGCCAGACAGGGTAAGTAAGCAGACAGACCGGCCAACTATCTCTTCTGCTTGCTATCATGCTCCCCATAACACAATGCCTGCACATTGGGGGTGCTTAAATAAATATTGCTTCAACAAATTACACATGCATTAGTTCCCTTGTGTGCTTAGTTCACAGGCATTTCTCTGCCTTAGCAAGGGAGACCAGCCCAGGAAATATTTCTCCATCATTAGGCCTAGGTAAGACATGGAAAGCTCTCTCTGGGATTGACATCATAGTGAAAATCCCTTCTCTCCATCCGGGCTAGTATCATTAGGACCATGGAAACCTTCTTTAAGTTTCCCAAGACCTCCTCCCAGCTCAGCAACAGGACCTCACAGGATCCAGATGCAGCCCAGCCATCCTCATGAACTTCCTCTGAGCACCCAGCCACTCTTGTCTCCCTTTCCCAAGCAATTTGTACCTTTGTCATGAAACGATGTGGCATCTTCTGTAATATGCTTATACCATCCATATGTGCAGTGTGTTTCTCCATGACTAGGCCTATTGAAACCTCGAGAGCAGGAACCATTTATGCTTTCTCTTCAAGGAAGCTTAGAGTCAAATGTGTCATCTCTATCTAGTTGCTGCACATGACTGTGTGCACAATAGTACCTTATCTTTCTTTTTATTCATCTATACTTGTTTTTCTTTCATATTTCTCTTCTCTCTCATGCTTATGTAAAGAGCTTATACATGACTAAATATGAAATTAAAAAATGTTTTGAAGGTCACAATGATTAAAAATTACTTATCATCTACCCATTTTAGGTGGGTCATTTTGCACTGACCTGAGGCATAATTAAAAGAAGAAATCTCCAACAGTAGGAGTTCAGGTATCATGGTGGATTATCTGGTCCTTATGGCATCTTTCCAGTTTCTCACAACTGTAATTGACATTTGCACTTGGAACTGGGTTTGCTGATTCTTGGTTTGGTCTTTCTTTATTATCCTACTTGGGGCTTGGTGCACAAAATTTGTGCACTGGGAGTGGGGTGGTGTGTGCCCCTCAGCCCAGCCCTGCACCCTCTCCAATCTTGGATCCCTCAAGGGATGTCCTACTACCTATTTAGGCTTGATCCTGATCCTGGTGGCCTAAAAGAGGACATCCCTCTCACAATACAGGACTGCTGGCTCCCAACTGCTCTCTTGCCTGCCTTCCTGATTGCCCCTAACTGCTTCTTCCTGCCAGCCTGATCACCTGTAACCACTCCCTTCCAGCTTGATTGATGCCTAACTGCTCCCCTGCTGGCCTGGTCGCCTCAAACTGTACTCTCCTGCAGGCCAGGTCACCCCCAACTGCCCTCCCCTGCTGGCTGGGTCACTGCCAACTATCTCACCTTGCCAGCCTGGTTGCCCCTAACTGCCCTCCCCTACAAGCCTGGTCGCCCCCAACTGCCTTCCTCTGCAGGCTTAGTCCCCCCCAACTGCACTCCCCTGGTGGCCTGGTTGCCCCCAACTGCCCTACTCTGCAGTCCTGGTCCCTTCCAACTGCCTCCCCCCTGCAGGCCTGGTCACCCCTAACTTCTCTCCCCTGCAAGTCTGGTCTCTCCCAACTGTCTTCCCCTGCTGGTCATCTTGTGGTGGTCATCTTGTGTCCACATGGGGGTGGCTATCTTGTGTTTTTACATATTACCTCTTTATTATATAAGATGTCTTATGAATTAGCCTTTTAGCCCCTTGTGAGCTATCCCAAGACAGATGGTTTAAGATCACTCACAAAGCTGCTCACATTTATTTTCCCTGAGACCACAGAGGCAGGGGGAGGGAGGGAGGGGGAAGGGAGAGGGTGAGAAAAGAGCTCTTTAGTAAAGGAAATGAGTTACAAGGTTTGATTTTCCCAGTCCTCTTCCAACTCAGGAATCCAGATAGAGGAAGCAAATAGGTATTTAAATAAGGAGAAAAGAAAACGCAAAAGGGAAGGATCTTAGGATAATAGAGTCCCAAAATAGCAGAACTGACATTCTCATTTTATAGATCAGCAAAATTGAGGCTTAGAGAGGGAGAATGGCTGACCCAACACCACTTGGTCATTGGTTACTAGAGCGAAAGCTGCAATCACTCTGTCGAAGATTGAGGAGTCTCCTCTAGCTCTACAGCTTCTCCTGCCTCTGGAATCCAATTCTGAACAGAATCCTCATCCTGATCCTGCATAGCCCCTGGCCTGTGCCTTCACTGTCCACCAATACCAGACGCACTCTCTACCACGTCATTGAGGACATAACTGAATTCTCCATTCTCATTCTCTGCTGGAAGGTAACTTTCACCAAGCGTGATCCCTGGACCACCAGCATCTGAATCCCTTGAGTTACTCTGACACCTTCTGAGATCAATTGAGTCAGTTTCTGGAGATGGGTCTCAGGATTTTAACCAGCAGTTTAGCTGATGGTTGAGCACATTGAAGTCTCAGAATCTCTGATCAAGGGGAAAGACTCTTCATCTCTCCTCCACGAGCTACCCCAGCTGACCTGTCATCTGCAGGCATGACATAATGTAACAGGTGGGGAAGGACTATCAGGAAAAGGACTTCCCCCAGATCCAGAAGTATTTTGCCAACAAATCTTCTATACAACTTGATTTTTAAAAAAATAAATATATTTTTATTAAAAATTTTAACATATTTTTATTGATTTCATAGAGGAAGAAAGAGGGAGAGAGAGACAGAAACATCAATAATGAGAGAGAATCATCTATCGCTGCCCTCTGCATGCCCCCACTCTGGAGATCAAGCCCACACTCAGGGATGTGCCCTTGACTGGAATCGAGTCGGTGCTTTATCCACTGAGCTAAACTAGCTAGGGCCACTAGTTCACTTCTTAATGTTTGCTTAAAAGGCCCAGTTTCTCTGTGAAGCTAAGATAAAGCAAAAAATGTTATTCCTCTTCCACACAACTCTGCCTTTCCCTCCTCCTTCTCCAACCTCAAGACTTCCTTTTACACATTTCTATGTTATATTATTTTGTTTAGCTTTCCCTCAATTCCCACCCAGAAGGCCACAACATTTACATGTCCACCCACAGATAATATGGAAATGGTGACCGCAATGACAAGGGCATGGCGATGCCTGACACTGGCTTTGGTGAAGCCTGCAGTGTTTGCCAACGCACACCTTCTTCCACTTAACCACCTTGCTTCAGATTATGAAATCAAATGCTTCCCCCTTCCTTAAAATTAGCTTTCCCTCTCACTGAGAGGCTGTCCAGTACAGGATTTGGCCTGCTGATGGTACATGCACGACAAGTTCAATGATACAGCATGCCACTCATGCTTGTGCAAGCCCCACCACTGCCTACATAGGCACCGTCTGTCAGTGGCAGCTTATGTGGAAGGGAATAAGGGAGAGCCTGAGTGTAGTGGAGAGGGAAATGGGAAGAAGAGAGAGAGAAGCCTCAGTATCTCTTCTGAGGTTTATGAGATGATGTGGGAGAGGAAAGGCTCTTGCAAGTGAGAGGGAGATGCACGGTGAGTTTGAGAGTCAGAGAGCTCCAGTATTTCCTTGGACACTTCCTGGTGAAGATGGAGGGGTCTGTTTTGTTGTGATTAAGTCAGAAGGAGACCAGCTAAGTGCTGACCACAGGGGGATAAATATCCAAGTGATCGCACTGAAGCTGTTTTGCTGTCAGAAACAGATGTAATTATCTATCTAGTAGCAACCTTGATAAGCTCATGTGGATAAGTAGGTATTGTGCAGGGTCTGCCTATCAGCTGGGTTGAAGGATTCAGCATAGACAGGCTGACATATACACAGAAACATTCATGCACTTATGTGTGCATGTATATATAAATATATAGCCCACTTACACACATTGGCACAACAACCCATGCAGTGATATTCAGTCACATCAACATACATATACAGTTATTAAATAAACATATATATCACTGTATACATATGCATGTGCCTCTATGTAGTCATGCTAACACATGTGCATTAGTATCAGCCCTAAACACAGTTGTGTGTAGGTGCATTGATTTACACATGAAATCAAAACATGAAAAGCATGCCTATGGAATGGGAGCTGCATGCCTTGTTGGAGACCACACTGAGCCAAAGATGAGGCTCTAAGTACTATGAGGAGGGTGTCCACATCTCCACCTTCTCCTCAAGCACCAAGTTCTGGGCACATAGTGGGTGCACAGTAAGGCCTCACCGATTGATGAAGCTGTGGCTACCTTGCTGATTTCTACCATGACTTGTAACAACCATTGAAAATTGTCTCCCCTCCTATCTTTGCCTGTGGATGCTTGGAACTTCTCCTTGGCTGGGATTATGTTATGTTTATGGAGCCCTTCCCTTATCCCCCGACTCTCACAATCAAGTGGAGAATTCCTTTTCCATTCTTTTTCCAAAGAAAAAGACACATCCACTCCAGTCAGTGTGATCAAGGCTTCTTTGGCAAATAGAGCATGGCCCTGGCACATGGGGAAGTCAAATACCCCACCTGTGAGCTTGAGGGGTCTTAGAGTGATGCCTCGGGCTCTCTGTGGCACATCTGGCATCTCAGACAGACCTCCCTAACAGGGGTCCTTGTCTTCCTCAAGGTGACAAAGAAACCTGTAGTGTCATAACAGGGGCTGAAATATAGTGGCAACCATACTTTGGTAAAAACTGCTGTTTGAATTTTAACCCTTCTAGTTTGGCTCTTGCACCTGATTAAACACAGGGGGGAAAAAGCTATTTACCTTAGCTTTCAGGTGGAGACCTGGAGGCTAAGACAATTTTCCCTTGCCTGGGACCAGGACCACAGGAGATTAATTCCCACTAACTCAGTAACCTTCAGAGATAGAAACTGTAGATAACCTCTGAGCTCTGCTTCTGTGTTATCAGCTATCGCAAGATAGGGCCACATTCCAATGTCCAGCAGGATGTGACTAGCAAGGACCCTGTGGGCTGACCCCAGTCTTTAGAATGTAGTCTTTAAGATTTAGAATTTAGAACAAAGGAAAATTCTGTGGTTTGAACCTTTAAAAGGAACTGCCTACCCCTGAAACGGTGCAGTCCTGTGGAGACCACCTGCGTGTGGTGCTCTCGTGGCTGTCCTGGCCAGATATTTCAATAAAGTCTTGCCTGCTTTTTTAATCAATCATCAGCCTCTGGTGGTCTTATTCTGAACCCAAGGTTAGACCCCCCAACAGGGCCAGGCAATTATTGTTGACACACCTATGTTCTATTAACAGTATGTACATCATTATCTTTAAACACACCCATTAAAAAGAAAGCTTATTTTATGTTTGTTTGCTTGGTCAAGGTGAAGTGAAATAAAACAGCTCTCTGGGCCATTGGAGGAAGCAGCCGCTGCACCCCATGCCTTGGGAGTTAGCATCTCCACTTAATCAGCAAGAGGCCCGAGTCCCAGAAACAGCTCCCTTTCCCTGTGGAGTCTGTGACTGTAATAAACTGTCCTCATTTCCTCAGCACTTATCATTCATTCTGTCTTATACTACTGAGTGTTTGACCAGGAGAGGAAAGGGATTGAGATGCTAATTTTGAACTTTTAATTGTATTCTTTTGCTCTTTGTTTTTCAAAAATGTTCTCTGCTTCTTACCCTCCTCAATTGGTCTCCATTCTCTTTTCTTCTCTTCCACTAGACCACATGTGTCAAACACAAGGCCCGGGGGCCAAATCCAGCCCGCCAGGCCTTGCAATGTGGCCCGCACCGCGCTGTCATCACTGCACTCCGCTGTCAGTTTATGACATTGTCAGTTTATGACTGTTCAGTAAACCATTCGGCCCGCGATTTAGGGTGGATTTTAGATTTTGGCCCCTTCTCTGATTGAGTTCGACACCCCTACACTAGACCCTAAAGACCAAGAGGATAGCTAAAGACCCACTGCCTTTCCAGCCACATCTAAAAATTTAGGGTTTTGAGAACTATGGCCACCCTTTTCCCTGATCCCTCTCTTTAGAATAAGCCATTGGGTAGCCTGGGTGAAGAGTGAGATGAAGGTGTGGCAGGAGGAACTCTAAGTTTTGTGTGTGTGTTTTTTTAAATTTATTTTTTAAGAGAGAAGAATGGAGAGGGAGAGAGAGAGAAAAATTGATGTGAAAAACATCAATCAGCTACCTCTTGCACACTTCCTACTGGGGATCAAGCCCACATCCCTGGGCATGTGCCCTGACTATGAATAGAACCAGCAACCTTTTGGTGCACTGGAAGATGCCTTGCCAACTGAGCCACACTGGCCAAGAAACATGGGGTCATAGTCCTAGGAGCCTTGAGCTTTTAATTCCAGGTCTGACTGTACTGATGGTCTTAAAAGAATTAATTTCCGGATCCTCAACTTCTACAGTTTCCTGGTATCAAGTAGTTTCTCTCTGCTCTCCCATTTCATAAAAAAAAATTTCTCTTCTTTACAAAACCAAGGCACTCATCCTTCTCAAGTTTTACTCTGCCAAACCATGCTAGTGTCTAGACACCTCCAAGAAGCTGAACCTTCTGTATTAATGAGAACACTGGAAATTCATAGAACAGCTTCCTCTTCTTTCTGATTCATTACACTTCCCCACTAAGGATGAAGGGTGGTGACAGAAATAGGGCGTGTTAGCCCCTTTGGAGCGAGCATTGACATTGGGGTGATGACAGTCTATTTAAGGACCTCCCTTCTCCCAAACCCTGACTTTTGTTAAAGAGTGCTTTGCTGTTGTGGGAAAGCAAGGAGAAAATTGGTAAGAAATACTGAATGCTACAGATGTCTCTTTTTCCACGAATTTAATCATAAGCAATTACGTTCAGCTATTCTCAATACTCATCCTTGGGAAGTGTCATTATCTGGAAAGAAAAGCACCTTGGAACAGCTGAAACAGTGCAGGTTAGTGACACAAATTCTATTAAATGTGACGGGAATGTGTTTGAGGCTACGGAAATGATAAAACCTGTGAAAAAGCTTTACCTGATTTCTTTTAAATTCAGTGAGTGTTCTTCAATAAGTTAGTTAAAATCTATTTTATCAAATTGTGTCATGAAATATTTACTCCAGCTCATCAGTTCTTGGCTTATTTTTTTTTCCTATAAAGTGCTTACAAATTTTTAACTCTGATTAGTAAAATATAAAATGATATTCTAGCTACAACACCAATTTTCTGTTACCAGTGTATATCTTTTTTTTAAAAATTAAATATATGGGGAAAGTGTTGCTTATAATGTCTCAAAAATTAATGGTATTATTCCTGAAATTATATATGTAATTCTTATATAATGATTTTCAGAAGCTGAAAGATTCAATCCATGTATGCACTCACATTTACCAAAGGACTACCAGGATCATTATACTTCTTGCTTCATAAATAACACGTTTTCTAGTGCTACAAATTACACTGCATTATTTCAAATTAAGTGGTGGGAAACAGCATATAGATTTATTATTGTTTTAATAAATTATAAAAATAGACTATGTAAGCTTTATATCAGCTTACTCCGGATTGCTTTTGGTAATCTATCATTAAAAAACATATTCCACAATATATTACTCAGTAATTTTTAATAATATTCCTGAAATGTACATTAAACTACTCATTGGAATTGAAAAATACAGTCAGATATTTTATGACAGAAAGGGAGCCTGATCGGGAGGGTGGGTTGGCAGTGATGGCTAACATTTCTAATTGGGGTAGGGGCAGACACTTCCTAGTCATGAGAAAGCTAATTCTAAATGTGAAAGATGTGATAAGATGAAAGCAGTTTATCAGACAGAGATTGGATTGCCAAAGATGTATTGAAATTAGCAATGTTTTTAATTCTCCAATTCTGAGTATGTCATGCTAAACAATGTATCTTTAGTTGCAAAAAATTGGGTATAATTAATAGTCATTACATTAGCTTTGGCAGTCTTTTGATAGTATTCCCAGCTATTGTGAAAGTGAATTATTCTAATCTATGAAAAGATTAAAAAAATAAATAAATAAAAATTTACATACACATCCCTCTTTAATTCAGGTGGATTCCAATTCTTTGCTTTCAGCTAAAGTGAAAAAAGAATCTAATTAAGCTGTCAGGAACAGTATCAAAACATTGATCATTAAAAATAATTTTTAATAATACATCACCCAGTGATTTTTCAGCCTATACGAGGAATTCAAAAAAGTGGTTGACATTGCTATAACAACCCACCCGTTTCAGGTGGATAAATCTTCTTCATGCTGACATTCATGAAAATGTAAGACACAAATAGAAAACGTAAAACATGACTAGAAATCTGTGAGGTACGTGAGAATAAGACCTGAGCATGACTGGTTGGAAAGGTCCCTCTCAGCATCCACCACCTGGGACACTCATTGTGCCTGTGAGCCTCCCATGGACTTCCTCTCTGCTTCCCTCTCCCAACCCATGAAACCTGGGCTACCCATGGTCGCCCCACTGCCATGGCTCCCCCAGCTAGCCCACCTCAGGGAACCCTGTTCCTTTATGCTCCTGACTTATCCCACCTTCTCATCCAAGTTGCTCTCTCAATACAGCCTCTTCATCTTGTCCTCTAGCCATTTTTATGTTAAGGAAAAAAGGCTGTGCAACTTCCATCTGCCTGGGCCTTCCACCTTCATGACAAAGATTGAGAGAGAGCCTCCCATGCCCTCCCCTCCCCTGGCTCATCTGATTCCTGTTTCTGTGAGTCCCTCTGAGGAGCCTCATGCCACTTCCCACATCTTCCCTCCAACCTTCACTGTTTCCATCGTTACTGAACAGAAAGAGGTCGTCCACCGGGCACTGGCAGAACCAAACCCTAAACACCGAGAATTGCAATGGAGAAAGGTTGTCTATGTTGTTATGAATGGCACCACCCAGGAGAATGGGAAGCTCATGCTCAAAAACCCAAACTCCCCAATCCAGGGTTCTGAGTGGGTTTCTAAGGGGTTTGAGGAAGCAACTATGCAAATGCGCTGGCTGACAAGTTTCATTGGCGGACCTTAGAGTTTGGCCATTTATGATAAAGGGACAAATATCATTGGAGGACCTTAGGTTTTGGCCATTTATGGTAAAGGGGGTCCACACAGGACCTTCCGGGACAGTGGACCCTTTGCTTGATCTGGTGTTTAAGTTCTGGGAATGTTCTCATTGTTTGGTTCTGTGTGTGGCGGGGAGACTGGCTCTGGATGCAGCCGGAGATCAAAGTTCTCTCCTCTGCACATGCTTTGGCTGCGTGACCTGCAGTTTTGATCTACTGTCTCTGAAACACATCTCAGTATCTCATTAAATATGATGGGACTGTTTTGAGCTGGTTCTGCTTAAGGTTAATGCCATTTCCCACCCTCCCCTTCCCCAAACTCCTGACCACTGTGGATGCTTGAACTCACGTCCATTGGAAGACAACACTGCATCCTAAATCTCCTGCCTGAATTCTCCCATCACATTCTAGTCCTGACTAATGCATGGCCCCCTTAGGAGAGCAGTGCTTTTCTGGACTCTCCTGTACTGTTGAACATGGAGATGAGTTAGAGGCCTTTCCTCCTCCTCATATTGTTCTATTTTCTCGTCCCTTTAAACATGCAGTGTTGAATTTTGTCTTCAGAATCTACCATCCACTATACTTCTTCCCCTTGTAGTCACTAATGTTCCTTTCTTTTTAATGATTTTTTTTTTTTTACTCCTGGCTGTCTGTCCCTCCCTCTAACTCTAGTCCTGTCTTAATATTTGGTGATTTCCACTTATATACAGAATTAGTGGCCTGGTGCATAAAATTTGTGCACATTAAAAGGGAATTAGTTAGAGGAAATATATTAATATTGCTATTTGCCCTGTCTCTATAATAGAAATGTCAGATATGAAGGAAATTAGTAAAACATATATGAAAATCTCCCTCTGTCTGAGTCTGGGGCACACCCACCTGCACACACCTTGAAATTGCACGAGACCCAGAACTGGCCAGGCCCACCTCCATTAGGTGAAACCCAGATCCAGCCAGCCCCACACCTGTCAAGCCCTGCCAGGAAGGGGGTGCAGCCTCAGGTCTCCCATCAAGCCCCACTGGGAAGTGGTGTGGCCTGAGGACCCCTGGCCCAGGGGCATGACCTGAGGTCTCCCTGTCAAAGGAGGAGGACACAGCCTGAGGTTCCCATCAAGCCCTGCCAGGTGGAGGGTGTGGCCTGAGGTTCCCTGTCAAACCCCACCGGATGGAGAACATGGCCTGAGGACATGGCCTGAAGGCCATGCAGCCTTAGGTCCCTGCTTATCAGTTGTTACAGCATCACAGTGTGATGACCATTTGCATATTAGCCTTTTATTATTATGAGTAGAAGCCCAGTGAATGAAATTCAAGAATGTGTCTGTGTGTGTGTTGGGGGGGGGGGGGATTTCCCTGAGCCCAGCCTACAACCTCTCCAATCCGGGACCCCTCGGGGGATGTCTGACAGTCAAACATCCCTCTCACAATTCTGGACTTATGGCTCCTAATCGCTCACCTGCCTGCCCTAGTCACCCCTAACTTCCCTTTCTGCTGGCCTGGTTACCTCTTACTGCCCCCCTCCCCCTACCGCCAGCCTGGTCACCCCTCACAGCCCCCCCCCCCACCAGCCTGGTTGCCCCATGCAGCCTGCTTTTCAGTTGCTTGGTCATCCCTCACTAATCCCCCCTGCTGGCTGGTTGTAGGCAGCCATCTTGTGAGGATATGAGGGTTAATTTGCATATTACTTCTTTATTATATAGAATGCCTTTAACTCTTGACCTTCTAGTTCCCTGAAGGCCTTTCCTCCAGTGCTTTACCACTAGACCTCATGGCCACCTCTACCCATTCCTTACTAACACAGTCCACTTTCTGACTTCATCTTTTATTTTTCCAGTTCACTCCCTCTAATACCATGACTCCAATGAACTCTTGATGCTACCCAACATACTTGGCTTAAAATATTTAGTATTTTAAGTTATAAGCATTATAAACATCTTGTGTACATGCTCAACTTCCTCTGCCTTCATTTTATTACTCTCTTAGGAGAATCAAGACCCTAAACAAACTCTTAGCCATCTCTGCACCTAATCCCACGTGGCCAACCCCAAACAAAGAAAAACATGCAACCATGCCGATAGTCTTACTGTCACTTTATGGCCACCAACCTTAAATTGATCCACAAAGGCTCCCTTCATTCATACTACATTTCATATATTCTTCTCTCTCAAAACCTTCAACATCAGCCAAAACTGGTTTGTCTCAGTGGATAGAACATCTGCCTGAGAACTGAAGAGTCCCAGGTTCGATTCCAGTCAAGGGCATGCACCTTGGTTGCAGGCACATCCCCAGTAGGGGATGTGCAGGAGGCAGTTGATCGATGTTTCTCTCTCATCGATGTTTCTAACTCTCTATCCCTCTTTCTTCCTCTATGTAAAAAATCAATAAAATATATTTAAAAAATACTATATCCATTAAAAAAACCCTTCAACATCAGTTTCTTCTTCATCATTCTCAGCTGATAATATACTTCCCACTTTACTGATAAAGCTGAAGCAATCAGAAAGGAACTTCTACCACCACATCTTCACTCCTACCAGCATTACACCCACAAACTCTGCCCTCGTGTTCATGGAGATGTCATGTCCATGGTCCTTTCTGAGGCCAAGGATCCTGACAGACTTCACCCCTTCTCACCCACTGAAAGCTATTGTTCTAGCCATTCTCTTCTCTGTCTCTTATGCCATCTGTATTTCTTTCTTGGATTATTACTCTCTTCATACCATCAAGCACCTATTTCTCCCATTTTAAAAAACATCTTTGATCCCACTGCCTCTCCATTTCTCTGCCTTATCCACAGGAAAATTCTTCAGAAGACGTGTCTCCACCTCTCACCCTCTTGTTTTCTCTTAAATCCCAAGTGATATTTTGCCCTCAATATCTTCACTGAAACTATTCTTGCTTGTGTAAGTTCACAGTGACCTCAATGTTGCTAAATCCACAATCAATTCTTAAAGCTGATGGTATTTGACCTTTCCGTAAGCATTTCACGGTTATTCATTTCTTACTCATCAAAAACACTTTCATCCCTTTGCTTCCTAAATAGCACACACTCTTGGCTTTACCCCGAATTTACTGGCCAGATCTCTGTCTCTTTTTCTCTGTCCTCCTTGTCTTTCTTGTCTCTTAATATTGGAAGGCCTCAGGGCTCACTTCTTAGGTTGTTTTTTCTCTATTACACTCACTTCCCAGGTGATTTCATCCTGTCTCATGGTTTTAAATTCCCTTTCTGTGCTGATGACTTATATCTCTAATACAGACTTAGCCCCTTAAACTCCTGACTCCATCCAACCACCTATTCAACAGTGATACCTAATAGAAATAGCAAAGTTAACATATCCATATGATCTTGTCTTCCCAAAACCTGCTTCACACATCTCTCTATCAAAGCTCATAGTAAATCCATCCTTCCATTTGGACAGGTTAACAATCTGGGTGTCATCCTGACTCCTTTCTTAAATATCCAAATGTTGTGAAGTCATGTTAGCTCTTCCTTCAAAATATATCCAGCATCTCACCCACTATCCTATTGGTCTCTCCACCCATATTCTTGGCACTCCCCCCTCACAGTCTATTCTCAAAACAACAGCCAGAATGAGCTATTCCTTTGCTCAAAGGCTCAAAGCCCACCAATGGCTGCCCAACTCACTCCAAGTAAAAGCCAAGTGCTAACAATCTGACCTCTCTGACTTTATCCCCCATGACTCTCTCCTTTCATTCTGCTCTAGTCCTTTTGGCCTTTTCATGGTTTTTCTTCAAGTAACTTGGGCCTATGGGCATTGAAACTGGCTGTTTCCTCTGTCTCTTCCAGGTATCTGTAAGGCTTATCCCCTCTTTGACTTTTTGTTCAAAAATCACTCTCATTAAGATCTACCTTGATTATCCCATTAAAAATATATATGTATTTTATTGATTTCAGAGAGGAAGGGAAAGGGATAGAGATAGAAACATCAATGATCAGAGAGAGAATCACTGATAGGCTGCCTCTTGCATGCCCCATCCTGGCTATCAAGTCTGCAACCTGGGCATGTACCCTGACTGGGAATTGAACCTCCTGGTTCATAGATTGATGCTCAACCACTGAGCAATACTGGCTAGGCCCTGGCCCTAACTATTGGATTTCTATAGTGGTTATTACATTTATTGTGTTTATGGTCTCGCCCCTTCTCAAGAGTGCTTGAGAGAAGGCTTTTTGTCTGTTTTGTTAATTGCCATAGCCTCAGTGCCTATTAACCTGTTGGAGGAAGTTACCAAGGTATACAGTTGATCTTCAGAATTCACATATTCTGTATTTGCCAATTCACCTACCTGCTAAAACGTACTTGCAGCACCAAATCCTCATTCATGGCACTTGAGCACAGAGGTGCTCTCAGCACTGAAAAATTTGAGTCACGTGACGCAGATGTTCCCAGCTGCAGCTGAACAGAGCAGCACTCCACCTTTCTGTTTCAACTCTCATACTGTAAACAAATGTTCTTTTTGTGGTCTACTTAGTGCCACATTTTTCACATTTTTGTGGGGTTTTTTTTGTTGTTTGTTAGTGATTTCACTATTCAAAATGGAATTTTCTCTTCATTTGTTGGCACTGGATGTTTCTCTGGAGAAATCTGAAGGCAGCCCGGCTTTTCTTCCTTTGTCTAAGGAAATTTAGCTTTGAAAATGTCTTGTAATATCCTGTTTCCCCAAAAATAAGACAGTGTCTTATATTAATTTTTGCTCCCAAAGATGCGCTAGGTCTTATTTTCAGGGGATGTCTTATTTTTCCATGAAGAAGAATACGGCACACATTTATTGTTAAATAAAAATAAAGGAAATTTATTACCTGTATACTGTACGGTAGTACGGTAGTTGTCAACACAAACCAGACAAACTGTGAATCCTACAGTATCAAGAATTTACTCATTTATTCAATGACAATCATGTCATCATGTTCTGGAACATAATCATAACAATCCAATTCCTGAATTTCCTGGTGAATTTCTTGTGACTCCATTTCTTTCAGAATCAGTGGACCAAATCTCTCATGTTTAGCAATAGCATTCTGAGACAGAGCCTGGGGTGGGGGTGGGGGGTTATTTTTTGGGGGATGCCTTATCTTTCACTCAGAAGGAAACCTGTAAGTAGGTCTTATTTTCGGAGGATGTCTTATTTTCGGGGAAACACGGTAATTTGTGCCTTTATATTTTGGGTTCTCTATTTCAGGAATACGTTTTATCCACATGCTGTATCTTTCTGTCTCCCCTCAATATCTATTACTTTATCTGCAATCATTTTATCTCCCCCTTTCCTTCTCTTTCTTTGCATTCAAGCAAGAAAGGACTTTCATTTTGATAATTTGAATGAGATTTCCAGCCAAGTCTATTCTGATTTTGGTTGTTCTAGTTGTTAGTTCTGTAATGATATTGTTTGGTGCTCAGTTAGTCCTCTTACCTCTGCAATCACTCTTTTAATCTCATTTTGTTCTTTTGACATTTTGTTTTTAACACATTAAAAAATATAATTCTTGTTATTAGTAAATTATTCCATAGCCTAAAGCTGCCCTTGCAGGGAATCTTCTTCGGTTCCTTGAGTTATATTTTCTGTCACCTAAGTTGTTTTTCTGGTTTTAGTCACTATGTTCTCACTTTTGGTTTTTCTATGGTAAGTTTCCACTGTTACCATGATGTGCCCAGTGTGGGCTATTTTGACTGTGATGGTGAGGCATGGATAAATTCTCCTTAACATATTTCCCATCTCATTAGACAATTTTGGTTTTCCCCTCTAAGTCAAATTTCAGAGACATCATGTTCTTACTACTTTTCAGTATCCTGATTGTTTACAGTAAATCAAAAAATTTTCCTAGCATTGTGTAAAGATTTGTTGGATAAATTCTAGTTAGTCAATTCTAGTCTTTCTTCTGAAATAGAAAAACAACAATCCTATGTTAGAGATCTCCATATGATATCAATGGCGTATAATACTCTTATGTGGAATCTAGAGGCCTGGTGAATGAACTAATGCACAGGTGGGGTCCATTGGCCTGGACCCAATCGGGATGGATCCTGGGCAGGGCCTGTTGAGAGAAGATGGTGGGATGTTGGCAGGCCAGCCTGCCCTGATGGGGGCCAATCAGGCCTGGGCTGGCTGGGGAGAGGGGCCGAGGGTGATTGGCTGGCAGGTTCTGCCCCTAATTGGTGTGTGTGGGGCCTATTGGGAGTGGAGCTGGATGCGAGGAGGGGCTGAGGGTGGTGGACTGGCCAGCCCTATCCCTGACTGAGGTGGGAGGGCTGAACTGGGGTGGGATGGAGGGGAGGGGCTGCAGGAGGTTGGCTGGCTGTCCCACACAACTCAAAAAAAAAAAATCCGGATGGTTTGCTGGCTGCAGAGAGCGTCATAGCGATCGGGGTTAAGATGTTCTGATATCTGGAGATATATATATATTTGAGCCCTGGTGCATGAATTCGTATGTGGGTGGTGTCTGGCCAGCCTGGCCAGGGGGAGGGGACATTGGCTGTTGGCCGGCCTACCTGCTGGTTGAACTCCTGGTAGAGGGGACAATTTGCATATTCGCCTTTTTATTATATAGGATATATACTGAGTGGCCAGATTATTATGAGTTCAAAGATCATACTACTCTGGGCACTCAGTGTATATACCCTTGTGATTTAGATTATTCCTCTAATTTAGAAAGGAATTCAGGGGCAAAAAAGGCAAATCCAAGTACTTTTCTGCCTCTGTTAAGATGATAAAAATTTTTCCTGGTTTTCTTACATATACTACACAGCTAATATTATCACGGATTTTATGGGTCTCAAGTAGAATGCTCATCATCATGCTACAGTAGTTACTAAAAATGTTAGGTCTGATCATTGTGTTGCAGCGATAGAGAAAAATTCTTGTCTAGAGAACATTTCAATACCTTTGCCCTGACTGCCTTACTCATTGTAATTCTGCCTCTTTCCAAGTGAGGTTGCATTCTGGGGATTTCATTAACATCTTACATTTGCCTCCTATTACCTGCTGGGTATGTGTGTGGGGAGGACCTGAGATGAGCCTCACCTCATATTTTATTAATTTACTTGGAAGCCACTTTTAAGAGTTTATCCCATGAGATCATATCCTATTCATTTCTGGTTGCTGCTGGCAATAATTGTTGTTGATGTTAGTTTCAATAGGTATAGAATAGAATAATGTTAACCATCCTGTATTCATCATATCTATCTAGAAGTCCAAACAGGATTAGAGGCAGAAGGGGGAGAGGAAGGCACTCGAGGCAGGGCCTGAGTCGGGGAAGGAGAAAGAGGAGATGGCAAAGGTCAGAGGCTGGTTAGCAAGGAAGGAAATAGTGGTCATGAACTATGGGAGGGGGAAGCTAAGCTTTTGTGGCTGTTCAGAGGATTTTGGAACCCAGGAGAAGGAACTATACTAGAGTAGAGCTAAGACTAAGATCTGGACTATTGATTATTGATGTGCTGTCTCTCCTAAAGTGAACCTACAGCCACATACTCCCAAGGTGCTGACTGGTGTGAACATGTATCTCTTGCTCTTTAGTAAAAGAGAGACCACCAGACAGGAAGACAGATGCAGAAGACACCAAAGGTCTGACAGCTTTTTATTTCAGATTCCTGTTTCGCCAGGGATAGTGTACTTCACAAAAAGAGTTCATCTGGTCCTATTAGTCCAAGATTTACCTGCTTCTGGAATTTGGAGACCATACAGCTCCAGAAACCACTTCTAATGACATATTCATAACTCAGGCCACTAACATGCGTTTGGGCATCCGAGACAAAGACAACTAATTCATGACTAAGCAGTACAGTTAACATTGCTCCTAGGTTGAGAGTTCCCAAAGTCATCGACCACCCATGAGTCTTGAGTCTGGTGCAACAGCTGTACTTTCTTTAAGTGGAGAAAAGGCATCAAGTTGGCGGCACCTCAGGAGTTGGAGAATGGCCCTGGAGTCCCCTCCTCCTCTCCCTCCTTATCGCCATCTCTAATTTAGCACCAACTCCTTCTCAAGGAGCTTGAATCTGCTGGTGAGTAAGGAATCATCCAGCAGGCAGTTATTTTAAATCTTTAATAGACATATTACCTTACATTATGGCTTCATCATTCGCCCCTCAGTGTGAGCACAGAGAGAACATCCATCACAATTAGTGTAACATTTCAAACACATAAAAAAGATAAAAAGTGTAGCTGAGTTGGGTGGAAGTAGCTCAGCCTCTCTGAGTGCTGTTAGGCTGTGGGCACGCAGCCAGGTTTGCGTGCGGCTTTCCCAGGGCCTCTGAAGGGCTGGGTGGGAGTTGAGCCCGGAGTGCTTTCTCCAGAAAGCAGAGCCTTCCAGGGCGGACCTGGCACTGCAGCATCATTTACAAAGCTCTGCTCTCACTCCTGTTACTGACCAAAGCAGAGGCCACTGGACAAAACTTGGAGTATCAGGCCCAGAACAATAAGAAAGGGATACTTTCTTTACTGAGCCAAGTATTACACTAGATTCGTTCACTTCTGTTAACTCATGGAGCCCTAGGATCACTACGTGAGGTAGATATGATTATTCTACTTTTTACAGAGAGTAAAACTGAGGCTCAAAAATGTTTCTGTGATTCATGCCCGGGCTGGTCTGTTTCTTAAGATTATTTTCTTCGAATGTGGTCACTGGACAAGGCAAGTGAATTTAGACCTGAAGGTGGGAGAAGAGGAGGAGACAGAGTGGGGTGCTACCCTGCTGTATGTTTCCCTTTCTTCTCCTTTGCCTTCACCCTCATGCCATATTTCATAATGCCCAACAACCACTGCTTGCCTTTAAGAATTGTCTGTGTGTGTGTATGAATATTTATCTCTGTTTTGGCTTCATGCAGAGTGGAGTTAACCATACACCACTGCTCTCAGCACTATCTACATCATTCAGGACAAGGCCCCTCTTCTGTCGATTTCCCCCAATTCAGACTCTGATCCTCACTCCTATCCCCCTCACCAGTCTAGACACCTAACTTCTCTGTACCAAGTGTGTGTCCTTGGATTATTGGGTATGTATATTGGTTTACATAACAGTATTTTGTTATAAGCCTCGTTTTTGGTATTTGTTCCCCCCCCCCTGTGCATTGTGAGGATATGAATCCACTTCTCATACATATTTCAACCCCTGGAGACAGACACTATAGTTTACATGCAACTCCTGGCCACGGCACCCAATACGACAACTCAGTACTCATCAGCATCCTTGTTTCCTTGGGGTCTGCAGCAAACCTCATCTGGTCAATCTTTATTCTTTGCTTTCCTAAGTCCTCAACATCCCTTGTCTGGGTTATAGAAAGGGCTCCTGCCTCCCGTCTCTCCTGCTACTAAATTCAATAGATCGTTCAAGGCTCAGAGAAGCTGGTCGGCCCACCTGTACTTGTCCTCCACTCAACTCCTTCATCACACATTGTCTGTGCCAGGCATTTGGTGCAGAAGCCGCAATGCAAGATGGGAGATGATTAACTGTTGCCAATGCAAGAGTTTTATACCTGGCTAGGTTTAGTTGTCTCCACCACAGAGAGGAGGAGTTACAGTCTATTCATCTCATCAGAGAACCCAACACCCTATGTAGCACACACACATGTGGTTACAGGTGTTGCCAGCCCTGGCTGGGTGGCTCAGTTGGTTGGAGGCAAGTTCAATTCTTGGTCAGGGCACATACCCAGGTTTTGGGTTTGATCCCTGGTTGGGGCATGTGCACGAGGCAGCAGATCAATGTTTCTCTCTCACATCAATGTTTCCTTTCTCTCTCTTCTCTCTAAAATCAATTTTAAAAAAGCTTTGGGGTCTAGGTTTGTGGTTAATAGGTACCCTGTGTCTATGTGTCAGGAAAGAAATTCTTCCTTTAGGATATGGCTTAGTTCCAGGAGATGGGTAGGGTCATGGAGAATGGGTGAAAAAGCAATACGCCTCAATTAATGTTTGATAGCATAGTTATGCATGCATGCATACTTGAGCACGCACCTGTGTGTGTGTGTGTGTGTGTGTGTATGTGTGTGTGTGTCCGCACAGTGGGGCAGGGAAGGGGAGAATGAAGGCATGGGAAACTATATGAAGGCATGCCATATTGTTCCTTCTTTCAGCTTTGGGAAGTCAAGCCTATCCCAAGTAGGGCACAAGGTGGGACACTGGTATTGTCCTGCACAGTTACCTCCATTTCTTCCCAGAGGCATCCTGAGGACAGCAGGAGCACCTGGAAAGATCATAGGATAGACAAAGTAAAGCACCTAATGAGCAGTGGGACTGGAGGTGTGTGAGGCAGGACATTCTCCTTCTTGGGCTTTTAATTCATTTATGTTTTAATCCTGCCCAAAATAAGTCTTTCGTTTTCTGGTCATTTTCCTGAATCCCAAGATTTCTTCATTTGTTTTCTATGATTTCCTAAGTGCATTCAGGTTCTTTCTTCCTAAATGGGTTGCTGATTTGGAAGTTTCTTACTTATTCCTGATCGTATTTTCCTCGTCTCTCTGTAGCAATAGATGTCAAATATTTTATCAGCTCAGCTAATAATTACATATTTCATGCTTCTTTCAGGGACCTCAGTCCTACAACCCAAAGAAACTGAGTCCTACTAATCAACTGAATGAGCTTGAAAGCAGTTTCTTCCCCCAAAGATTCCAGAAGAGAACATAGCCCTGGACTTCTGACCTACAGAACTGTGAGATAGCAAATAGATGATTTTTAAGCAGCAAAGTTTGGGTCATTTTGCAACACAACATGAGACTGTCACTAACACAAGCACAGATAGAGTGGGGAGGCTTGATGTCTTACTAGATGTGCATCCTCTGTCAAGTCACTGAACCTCCTTTTCTTCATTTGTAAAATAGTGACAACAAATGATACACACTTCACAGAATTTTGGTGAGAATTAAGTGAAATGGGTATGCAAAAAGACCTTTGCAGTTTAAAACACCCTTTCTATAGAATAGAAATGCCTGAATTTTTTAAATTTCCAAACATATTCTTTCCATTTGGGACTTATTCAAAAACACCAGCAAACAAGCTTCTTTGTAAACCAAGGAGGCTCCCAGCAATGCTTTGTGGTTCTGAGGCTGAATTGATTATTTATGTGCATTCCTTTCTACCCAGAGGCTGCTGGTCCCTGCAAAGCTGTCCAGTGCCTTCTGGCGGGCCTCATCCTCATTTGTGGGTGTGCTCCACACACCCCAGAGCTTCAGCAAACACTCGGAAGCAGATGCATCTGCAGCTCTGGTGGATGTGCAAGCCACATGGAAAGCTCTTCTCTCAGTTGCCACCAGCCCACTAGCACCTGCCCCTCCACACCCTCCTTTCAGGGAGGTATGGGTCTTGCATGAATACTTGGACGGGTCTCTTGAATGGAAAGACAATCTAGGGACATGTGGGAAATGCAGTGTACCTCCCTGAGCAAATGAACAAGCTTTTTATCAGTAGCATTTGAAGGCAGAGTCCAAAGCTGAGGGGATTATATCAGATAAATGAGTTTAGAAGTTATCATTTACAGGGGACAGGAAGGAGACCATTGCCAGGAGGAAAGAACTATTAGGATAAAATATTTACAAGAGGTCAGGTTGGGAGGCTGTGCCCAGCACTTCTCCACGGTGTCCCATTCACATAGATCATGGTTTATAGCCTCTGAAAAAATGATGGGAAATTCCATTACAGTTTTGTTGTTTTGTGTGACATGTAAAACTTCTTCCTACCCTGGCCCGTGTGACTTAGTTGTTTGGGCATCATCCTGTGCACCACAAGGTTGCCGATTCAATTTCAGATCAGGGCGCATGCATGCCCAGGTTGTGGGCTTGACCCCCCAGTAGGGGCTGTGCAGGAGGCAACTAACGATGTTTAGCTCTCACGTTAATGTTTCTCTCTCTTTCACTTTTCTGTTTCTCTAAAAATCAATTTAAAAAAAAAAAACCTTTCTAAACAAAAAACAAAAATCCACCTCTTCCTTCACTCCACATCAAATCAAAGTGAAATCTGCATGAGTTTCTAATTCCATGTTTTGGAGAATATGGTTAACTACTCTACACAGACTCAAGTTGGGTATGATAAAGGAACTGAACTCTAGCAGGGTGAAGCTAGATGTTAAACGCTTTTGGTCAAGTGCAGAGCTATTGAGTGATGTGTTGATTCAGCATGGGATTGGGATTGGACCCCAGTCTACCTGCTTCCCATGATGCCATGTTGTCTGCTATAAAGATGAAGTGAAATACAGGCAAAGGGACTTAATATGCTCTGACTTCACCAGCGACTTCCAGAAATCCTGATGCTAGAGGACTTGGGGGGAGTTGAGCCCCGGGGAGCTCAGGCCCAGCCTCCTTCCAGTGTCATTAATCTTAGAGGGGAGTTGAGCTGGAGAGCCAGGCTTACCTGCTGAGGGACATTGTCAGCGTGGTTTGGGGAAAACATTCCACCTTTTCTTCTAACAGAGGGAAATGAATTGTTGTCACTTTTCTGCCCTGTGATAGAGAAGTCTATGCCCAGAATTTTCAAGCAGCCGCTCAAGAAACAAATAATCTTTGTCTCACTAATTTATCATTTTAATAACTTGAAAATAGGGCTCTTCCAGCTGGGCCACTGTGTTAAAATGAAGCATGTCAGAAAGGTCTTGAGGCTTTATAAATACAAAGAAATTAAACTCCTAAACCTGCTGATTTGAACAATCACCACTGCCCACCCACATCCCATTTTTGGGTAGGTTTTTGAGTCATTAAAGAAACTAATTACTTTCACTTCCATTTGCCCAATAACTGAGGTCAGGCTTGAATGCGTAAGCAATGAATAGCTCACCCTTTTGACTTCACATTGTCAGTACAGGCAGAAATTGCCTCTTGTGATGATGAGGCTTTCTCTCCACCATCTCTTGCTGAAGACATTAGTATTTTATAGAAACATCAGGCAGGGACCTGCCTTTACAATAACCATATGACTTAGTGAAAAACAAAGCAAGCCTGGGAATGAAAGGAAAAGAAGCAGTACTGGGGTGTCCATTGAACTGCCAGGAGCTGCTGACAGAGCAATTTGGGACAAGAGGGAAATGATGGCGGGTGGGATCAAGGAGAATGCGTGCCTGATCAGGGATGTATTGGTAGGAGAGAGGAAGAAGCCAGGCAAACCTTTTAGAGACTTTGGCAATGGGAAGCATCCCCCGGTGTGGAGTGACACAGGGAGACCAACTGGCAGGAGGAGCAAGCCTGAAAGGCTGGAGAGGGCCAGCCTGCAGAGGGCCCAGAGCATAGCTCCACCTGCAGACAGACCTGGGGCACCTGTAGGTATTCAGGAGACTGGGGGTGGGTTACTACACATCTTTGTTGTTTCATGTATAAAGTGTGCATGGTCACTCAGTAGGGTTTTTATGCAGATCCATGAAAAACATCAGTACTTATCCCAGTGCCTGCTATATACTAGATTGTCAACAAGTAATAGGTAGAGTTTGGTCAGCCAGTGTGGCTCAGTGGTTGAGTGTTGGCCCATGAACCAGGAGGTCAAGGTTCGATTTCCAGCCAGGGCACATGCCTGGGTTGTGGGCTTGATCCCCAGTAGGGGTAATGCAGGAGGCAGCCAGTTGATATTTCTTTCTCATGGTTGTTTCTATCTCTCTACCCCTCTCTCTACAATCCATAAAAATATATTGAAAATAATAATAGGTACATTTATTATTAAGGTAAATTCCAGTTACAAATGGAAACCTTGAATCCCAGTGTAGGGAGATTAGGGGCTGCCCCACTATGGACCTCAGCCATGGGCTTCATGAAGGGAGGAAATAAATAAGATTAAAGTCATTTGATCAGAGACCCTGAAGGCAGGGTCTGATGACTCCAACTGTCCTTCATGCAAGTTTTTATGGCTGGGAATGTTGAGGCCAGGGAAGAGGCTGGGAAAGGCTGCCTGGGTGAGGGCTCCTTCCTGACTTGATGTCTCTTGCTCTGACAGCTGCAAAGGTCTGCTCAGAGATGCTGGCTATCCATTATGTCCATTGCTGGCTGCTCTGGAGAAAGAGGGAGGGCAGATGCTTCCAGTGAATTTTTATTTATTTATTTTTAAAAAATATTTTTTATTGATTTCGGAGAGGGAAGGAAAAGGAAGAGAGATAGAAATATCAATGATGAAAGAGAATCATTGATTGGCTGTCTCCTGCACATCCCCTACTAGGGATTGAGTCCACAACCAGGGCATGTGCTCTGACTGGGAATCGAACCATGACCTCCTGGTTTAAAGGTTGACACTCAACTGCTGAGCCACACCGGCCCAGCTCCAGTGAATTTTTAATCATACCCATAGATGGCAGATGTTGAAGCCCTGGATTTATGAATGCTTTTCATCTTAACCAACCTGCCACTGACTCCCAGTGACTCTCTCTCACCTGCCTGCGTGATTTATACATTCATAACCTGCTGCGGCAAGCCAGGGACTGAGCTGCAGAATCCAGTTGCCTCACTCCTTTGCAAATGCATTCTAGTTCTCTTGTGCTGTAATAATAAACTCATTTGCTGAAAGAAGTCTTATCCCAGGGAAATTCCATGCCTCATCCCTTCCAAGACCCTCACTACCCACCCCTTTACAAATTTCCCCTGAAGCTCCTAGTGCCTTGGGTGTAATCAGACTCTACCCCTCTCACCTGGGCCTCCGGAGGACTGTGGTTTCCTTTAATGAAACTTGCACTAATGGATCTGGGCAAGAGTCAAGAACCAGCGAATTTCAAGGATCTCTGTGGCAGAATTGCTTCTGATTTCCACCCCTCCTAAACCTCGGAGCACAGGCCCCATACTTCTCCCTCCTACAGGGAAAAGTGCATCAAATTCAAATGGTGTCTCAGAGAAAGACCCCAGGTTCCTGGAAATGATTTCTAAATTTATCTTAATGCATCATGATGTTCCTCTATAGCCAGCACTGACCCCCACCTGCTGAGAAAGAAGTCTGCGTCTCTAGGTGAAGAGAGAGCTACTGATACCCCTTTCTTTATTTATGTTCTTAATTATCTTAATAAATTTCTTTATTATCAATGTGGATAATTGGCTATGTTAAGAGAAGGACCTGACTCTAGGAAATGATTCCGACATTTGTGTTCCTCTCTGAACCCCACTTGGTCATGGGACCTTCAAGGTAGAAGTTGGAGTGCAATATCTATTAACTCTCAGTTGTAGTGTCAGATTCTTTACACTGCTAGTGGGCCAGGCAGGTAATAGAAATGAATGAATTGACCTTCAGTGCAGGTGAGACAGTAAGGAATGGTGGGGTCTGATGAGATCTAGAGATAATAAGCCCTGCATACAGAAGGTAGTTACTACTTTAGCTTTTGGAGAAATATAGGTGTAAGATTATCAGATCTTCTAATATGTTCAAGAGAAGACAGAAATATAGATTTTTTTTAATGTAAAATCTCTTATTTGTAGATGATTAACCAATAATTTTTTTAAAAAAGAAACATTATGCATTATTCTGCAGGTTAAGCAAAATATATTATCTGGCCAGATTTGACCCAAAGATTTCTAGTTTTCAGCCTTTGCCTTATATGCTTGATCTCATTTATTACTTTCAATCACCCAGGATGGTGGGTTTTATTGATGTCATTTCATTGTGGAAGAAATTGAAGGTCAGAGAGGTCAGGGAGTTTGCCCAGAACCTCACAGGAGGTAAGTGGGAAAGCAGGGGCTCAGAGGTAGGCTTTCCTTTGGAGGTCTCTGGGGGCCTCTGGCTGCCCAGGTAGCACAGAATCAGGCAAGCGGAAATGATTCCTCTCTCCATTCCTCCTGCACACGCTCCAGGACTCTCTAGGACTTTATGAAGCTTCTTTTATTTGCCAGACTTTACCCCCAGGAATTTGAGAGCACCAAGAGCATCCCCAGAGACTTGTACTTGTTTCTGAGTCATTGTGCTTGCCGTGGCTCCTTCAATGTGGCTTGATAAGTTCCAAATCATGTTACTGTTTCTTTCCCTTTTACCTCCTCATTTTGAACCAAGACATCACTCCCCTGGCTTTTATATAAAGGGAGTAAAGTCAAATTGCCAGAGGTTCCAAGTCAATAAATACATATGAAATCAAATCTTGGTGGCCAAGTAGAGTTGAGGCTTGAAGGGGGTTGTAGAGTTGCCATTTACTGAGTCTCTATGATCCTGTAAAATGGAAATTATTGGCCTCATTTTACAGATGATAAAATTCAGTTCAGAAAGTTGAAACTAACTGCCCAAGGTCACACAATGCCCAAGCAAATTGGATTTAGAGGTAGGAAGCCTAGGGCAAAACCCTGGCTCTAAACCAATACGTCTTCCACTGTACCATGCTACCTCTGAATATTACAGCAAATTGATCTCTGCTAATGATGTCACCAAAATTACTGAGAAATTCTTTTGAATTGTGTTGTTTCATGTGTTGTGTTGCCAAGAAAAGAAAAGTAAAATCTGCTCTTGATTAACAATCTAATATGGTTCTTTGTAAACATAGAGCCAAAAGTAGGTGGAAGCCAGGCTTGGCTTAGCCCTCCCTAAAATATTTACTCAAAATTTTCTCAAAATATTATCAGTAATATATTTAATTAGCACAAAATAACATATTGTGCTATTTTATAAAAGTATCTGAATCTACATTTGTGATTCCATATAATTTTTGTACGCTTATTGTCCATATTTATGACTATCCTATCCAATAAAGAGGTAATATGCATATTGACTGTCACTCCAACACACAAGATGGCCACCCCCATGTAGTCAAAGATGACCATCCCCATGAGGACACAAGATGGCCACCACAAGATGGCCAGCAGGAGAGGTAGTTGTGGGCGATCAGGCCAGCAGGGGAGGGAAGTTGGGAGGGATGGGCCTGTAAGAGAGGACAGTTGGAGGGAAACCCAGGCTTGCAAGGTAGGGAAGTTTAGGGGGACCTGACCTAGGATAACAGGGGAGAGAAGTGGGGAGGGGACAAGATCTGCAGGAGAGGGCAGTTGTGGGGGACCAGACTTGCAGGGGAGGGAAGTTTGGGGGGACACAGGACAACAGGAGAGAGGAGTAGGGGGACCAGGCATGCAGAGGAGGGCAATTGGGGGTGACCAGGCCAGTAGGGGAGGGCAGTTCATGGCAACCAAGCCTGAAGCGGAGGACAGTTAGGAGCAATCAGGCCAGCAGGGGAGTAGTTAGGCATCAATTAGGCTGGCAGGGGAGTGATTAGGGGTTGATTAGGCTGGCAGGCAAAGTGGTTAGGGGCAATCAGGCAGGCAGGCAAGTGGTTGGGAGCCAGCAGTCCTGTATTGTGAGAGGGATGTCCCAGATAGGAGAGGGTGCAGGCTGGGCTCCCCTACGTGCATTAGTTTTGTGCAGCAGGCCTCTAATATATGCTAAAAACCTATGAGTCACTGCTCTTGTTTTTATGGTTAAAACAGTTAATTGTCATTTATAGTCTATGGCAGTGTTTCCCAACCTTCTCTCATGATGAGAATCACCTGGTGGAGTTGTTAAAACACAGATTCCTGAATCCCAACTAAGAAGTGCTAAACTAGAATTTTTGGGAACATATAGGTAAAATTGTATACTTAACTAGTGCTCTAACACAGATGTTATATACAGAGCACTAAGTTAGGTATGCAATTTTACCTATATGTTCTCAAAAATTCTAGTTTAGCACTTCTTAGTTGGGATTCAGGAATCTGTGTTTTAACAACTCCACCAGGTGATTCTCATCATGAGAGAAGGTTGGGAAACACTGGTCTATGGTATATTTATATTAACTTAAAATTCTACCCAAGGAATATATCCTTCATATTTACATATGAGCTGTAATATATATGTAATAAACACATATTTGCATCTAAAATATACAAATTTGTAGTTATATTTATATATAAATACATATATGCATGTATTAATATATAATTATTTGCAATGTTTTATTAATTAAATTAGATTATTTGTAAATTAAATTTATAATGTATTACATATTACATGGAATATGTAAATACAGATCAATGGATATTTCTATATAATATGCTAATACACATAAATATATTAGTACTGAAAGCCATATTCATAGGGTAGAATTCTGAACTGACATTTTTTTTTTTTTACTTTAAATATGTCATTCCATTGTCATTTCTGAAGAAAAGTCAGTCATTATTTTCGTCATTATTTCCCAGGATGTATTGTGTCTTTTTCTTTAGCACAATACATGATTTTATCTTCATGTTAGGCTGTTTGACTACAGTGTGCCTAGTTGTGGCTTTCTTTTGTAATTATCCTGATAGGTCTTCATTGACTTTGGATCTTTGGGTTGATATCTTTCACCATTTTATTAATTTTACTCCTCAAATATTTTTGTTATCCTATTCTTTCTCTCTTCTCAGACTCTTCTTGTATGTTAAAACATTCGGTATCATACAACATATGATAATTTGTTCTGGTTCTATTCACCTGTCTTTGTCTTTGTGTTTTCAGTTTTAATACCTTCTGCTGAAATGACTGTGGGATCTCTGACCCTTTCTTCTTCTGCATTCAGTATTTGGCTAACCAACATAATAGATCCCAGATTTATAATGTATTTTTCACTTTAGCATTTACATTCTTTTTTTTATTGTGTTCTTATCTCTGCTGAACTTTACCCTTCTTCACACGTGTATTTACTTTTCCACTAGAACCTTTGGCATGTTACCATAATTATTTTAAAGTTGTTGTCTAATAATTACAACATCTAGGCCATCTGTGGTACTGCTTCTATTGATTGTTTCCTGTCTCAACTTTAGGCTACATTTTCTTGCCTTTTTGTATTCTTATCGCACACAAAGAACACTAAATACTGAGGTAAATAATGTTTGTTTCCACAACACTTTCCTCTTTTTGTTTTTTGTTCCACTATGAGAGTGGGGGCTAAATCAATCTGATGTGGTTTAGACTGGGTTGAAATGGGTCCGGGCTTGTTAGCCTTTCAGTTTTATCCACCTCACCACTGGATTCAAATATCTTGGAAACTAAATAGACATTTTCTTTCAGTCAGGAACTGAGATCTCACAACTGACAAGGTTCTGGAAACTTGCCTCTGATTCACAGCAGAGCCAGCAGCTTTGAGGAATGCAGGAGATCTCAGTGTGTTTTATAGCTAAGCAGGCAGGATTTGAGTCATTCATGGGTTCTCATTGCCATCAAATCCTACCTGCTGTTTTCTGTACTTGGAGGTTTGTGTTTAGTCCTGCTTCAATTCTCCTAGGCTTTGGAGGTCTTGGCAAGGTCTGAATGCCCCAAGTTCCTTCTTAATTCATTTAGACTTCTTTGTGTCTCCAGTTCTATGATGGTTTTTAGAAATAAAATTTATTTTCTTTTGATTGTTGGTGGAAAAGATGATCTCATAATATTTTTCATATAGCAAAGGTAGAACTATTGTGGTTACTGTTATTATTGCTGGTGGTGGTGGTGGTAGTGATGACAGTGGTGTGTATTTGTGTGTGTGTGTGTGTGTGTGTGTGTGTGTGTATTTGAGAGTGTCATCTATGAAAGCAGGATTTATTTCTAATTAGATTGCTCTATGCAGTGCCAGACCCATGACATATTTTTCATCACTGTCCCAGATAATTTTATCCTTGTAGGTCATGCTATCTGGTCACAACTCTCCTGACCCTACCGTTTCACAAATAGCTATTGACACTCTTTATGCATCTCTCATCTTCTTGCCACTCATTTCAATTTTGGCAGCTTAATTAGGTATGGCCAAATAAGAGTGATCTTTTCTCTCCCATTTGCATCAGATTGAAATAAAATTATTTAAACCAAATATGCACACATGTACATTTACTAGGAAGATAGAACAATCAATCTGTTCCTGCTATATAGCTTCTGAATCAGTGTTTTGGTTCCATTCCCATTGACATGTAAAATTAGCTCCTGTAACATGTCAAAAAAAATGCCTCACTGTATAATTTCTTAATACACTTGGCAAAACTTAATTCAGAACCTAAAAAATGTGAGCAAGGAAAAACTGATTTTTTTTCCCCTTGAAAAATCTCTTAGAGCCTAGAAGACCTGTGCCAGCACTGCATTCAGTCTGTATCCCAAAGGATATAACTAGTAAGTGGAAAGCCAGAGATGGATGCTGGTGGGTCTTTGGGAAGAGCCTTGAACCAAATACAGTCAGCTGTGGGGAGAGGGGAGGTGAAAATGTAGTTCATGGCAAGAGTCTGGAAACAGGTGAGGGGTAGGAGAGGAGATGAAGAGGTGGGTCTGATACAGTGGTGCCAACAGTGGCTTCCTGTCCTAGAACTGATGGCTCTGATTGTTTCACATTAGAAGTCACTACTTCCCATAAAACACTAACATTTCACGATTTGGTTTAAACAGTTTCATTTCAATTTGATGCAATTCAATTCAGTCCAACTGATATAGTAAGTGTGTGTTAGGTAACTCCTCTATGTCTAATGCAGTGTTAGTGGCTATGATGATTACAAAGGAAAGGATGTGCTGTTCTCAAGGAGACTGTGAGTATAATCTTACTGTGGAAATAAGAGCTACTCAATATTCAGATAAAATTAGAGAACAAAATAAGAAAACTGGACTGAAAGTTAAAGCAGGGTTTTAATTCCTGATCAGCAATTTACTGATCAGGCCATTTAATTTCTCTGAACCTCACTTTCTTCCTCTATAAAATGAGGGATTGTAATAGATCAGTGCCTCTCAGACTTATTGAATTTAATATCCTCTTTTATAACAAATAATTTGTAATGCCTCATTTACCAAATCAAAATGAAATTTTCAGATATTATAACATACTTATGTACATAATAAAAATCAATATAATGCCATAACTGTAACAGAAAATAAAAAGAAAATATTTTAAAGTAAATAACTACTTAAAAATCTAAAAATTCAGCTATAGCTTCTGTAGTTGATGTAATGAAGTGCTCAGATAGTTGCACCTGTTTATAATGAATATGTCTGAATTTAAGAGACATGAGATCAAAAGCCGTTCTATGCAAGAAATACATTAAATGAAAGAGAGGTATCTACAACATGTTGCTAGTAACAGACCAGACTTATTTTTATATGAAAAGAGAGAGAGGAAAAAGCTTTAACTGAAGCAAAGACAGCATACCAATTCAAATTACTGTCTGGGAAAATAGAGAAAATGAGGAAGCATTATATTTTTTCACAAATGAGCTGTTCCTTATCTATATTCTAGAGGCCCGATGCATGAAATTCGTGCAAGAGAAGGCCTTCCTTCCCCTGGCTGCTGGCACTGGCTTCCCTCTGGCACCTGAGACTCAGGCTTCCCTCGCAGTGCCAGTTTCTTCGGGAAGGTCCTCCAGAAAGATGTCCTGTCTAATTAGCAAATTATACTTTTTATTTTTTATTTTTTTTAAACATACATTTTATTGATTTTGTACAGAGTGAAAGGGAGAGAGATAGAGAGTTAGAAACATCAATGAGAGAGAGTCATCGATCAGCTGCCTCTTGCACACCCCCTACTGGGGATATGCACGCAACCAAGGTACATACCCTTGACCGGAATCGAACCCGGGACCCTTCAGTCCCCAAGCCGACGCTCTATCCATTGAGCCAAACCGGTTTCGGCAGCAAATTATACTTTTATTATCCTATTTAATAAAGAGGGGATATGAAAATTGACCATCACACTATCACAAAGCTGGTGGTGCCCATAGCTACAAGATGGTGGTGCTCAGTCCTCTCAGCCCCACTGGAGTCCCCTAGTCCTTTCAATCCCACCAGGGGGATGGAAGGCACACAGTGCAGCTGGACCTGCCCCCAAGGCACAAGCAAGCCTCAGATGATAGTTTTCCAGCCACCCAGGGCTGCCTGCAGATCAGGTAACCAGGGTCAGCTGAGGCTTGTGCTGCTGGCAGTGGCAGCAGCAGAGGTGTGATGGGGGTGTCACCTTCCCCTGATCACTGGGTCACCTCCTGCCCCTGAGGGCTCCCAGACAGTGACAGAGGGCAGGCTGGGCTGAGGGACACCCCTTCCAGTGCATGAATTTTCATGCACTGGGCTTCTAGTTAGAGATATAAAAGCCTAAGTGACTATTATGACCAGTTGGCCAAAGGACTGGTCGACTAGTCATTATGACAGGCACTGACTACCAGGTGGCAGATGCTCAATGCAGGAGCTGCCCCCTGATGGTCAGTGCACTTCCACAGCCAACCTCTCATGGCTGGCCAACCTCCTGTGGTCCTTCCCCCAAGCCAACCAGCCCCAATCAGGCCCTATTGGAACTGGGTGAGATGACCCTGATTGCTCCAATTGCCATCCAGGCCGAGTGACCCCACCTGTGTAGGAATTCATGCACTGGGCCTCTAGTTTATAAATGTCACATCAAAATAATGCCCAATATTGTAACATGGGATGGAGTAGTGACCAGGCATTATGGCAGTGTGTCTCCTGTATGAAATCCCACTCCAAAGGCAAACATCTAATCTCTGGGTGTCCAGTGGGATGTTTATGATTTGTGTATGGTATGAGGTAGTTCTCTGTTGTTCAGGACTGTCCCCAGTGTGGCAGGACTTCCCACATCTCTGCTCTCTTCTCCACCACATGCTGATCCTGCTCTATAATTATCATGAGAATAAAAAAACATGCTGTCAATGTTCAAAACACCTCTCAAGTAAGAAATCCTCGCCATTTTTTAAGTTTCATCATCCTACTGTTCTAATAAATCAGAGACAAATGAGTGGGGTAGAAAATAAGTTCAACGGCAAATTAAAATGGGGAAGATCAATAAGAACAGAACCCATCCTGATGAAAGAAGAAGGCTTGAATTGATCTAAACGAATGGGTAGTTTGGCTATGATTTCAACATTTTATTGTGTTATTAAACAGAATAATCAAGATTTCATGGAGGGCCCTTAAGGCACTTAGATATTAATAATTTGACAGTTCCTGAGCCTGTCCCTTAAGTAATTCAAATATGTGGATCCTACATGGTGCCTACTTGTTCATTCCAACAGACCACACATTGAAAGGGGCTCTATGTATGTTAAAGGAAATATTCCTAATTTATTAACATTCCCCAATTACAGAATTTTTATGAGTTCAAATTGAGTTAAAAATGGCAATTATTCTGAATTGCAGAGGTTCCAATTTAGCCAAGAAAAGATTTTCAAGACAGTCGCATGGGGCAAGGCAGAGGGAAGAGGTTCCCATAACAGTGGTGGAGTTTTTCCAGAGACCCTGGGGTTCCACCTCTTACCTATTTACCAAGTATCCATGAGAGTTTCAATCCTGTGCAAACAAAACTCTTCTTGGACTAACCGACACATTACTGAATGTCCACAAGGAAGATGCTGAGGTTTAGGCTTTAAAGGGCAGCTTAGAAATCTTTCTGTTATGGAGAGATTTGATGATAGCTCTTAAGTCTGGTGAAATATGCCATCATCACACCCAAGTGTGTTAACAGCTGAGGGGACAACAGGATCAAGCACACCTGTCACGTACCTCTCATTGGCACTTCATAGGAGTGGCTGCAGGCAGCAGGCACAGTAGAAAAGCAATAAAAAGCTTTGAGAAGAAACATTGGCTGCCCAGGCAGTGGACTAGCCTGGGAGAAGAAAATGAAAACTGGCCATCTCTTGGAATGCTAAACTTGATAATCACACAACCTTGCACATATTCCTGAGACGTTGCAGATGGGATCAGGGCTCTTCTCTCCTGACAGTGTGACAGATCTGGATAGAAGGAATATTGGGGGAATCTGGGCTATATTTTCTTTTCCTCAAGTGGCTCTTTAAACCTACTTATCACTGTGGAATTTCTGGGAAAATAGGGGGAAACTAAGGAGGGAGGATAATACAGAAGTATATAGAGACTGCAGGACCTGAAGGTCATAGTGGGGTAGGACTGAAAAAGCATTGTCTCAGAATCAGACACCTGGTTTCTGGCTGGGCCTGGCCACTCACTCTGTGTCTGGGGGGGCGCCCCCAGGCCCTGAAGGTCTGGCCTCTGCTGAGCACACCAGCCTTCACTCACTCCATTCTCACTGGATGATACTATTCTTTCTTTCTTTCTTTCTTTCTTTCTTTCTTTCTTTCTTTCTTTCTTCCTTCCTTCCTTCCTTCCTTCCTTCCTTCCTTCCTTCCTTCCTTTCTTTCTTTCTTTCTTTCTTTCTTTCTTTCTTTCTTTCTTTCTTTCATATATATATATATATATATATATATATATATATATATATATATACATATATATATATATATATATATATTATTGATTTTTCACAGAGAGGAAGAGAGAGTTAGAAACATCAATGAGAGAGAATCATCGATCAGCTGCCTCTTGCACACCCCCTACTGGGGATATGCCCACAACCAAGGTACATGCCCTTGACCGGAATCGAACCTGGGATCTTTCAGTCTGCAGGCCAACGCTCTATCCACTGAGCCAAACCGGTTTGGCTCTTACTCTTTCTTGATTCCTCAAAATGTCTTTGCTCCTTTGAATTATTCATTTCACATCTCTGCCCCTCAGCCTGGAAGGCTCCCCATCTTCAACTCAGTCCACCTCTTTTCTCTGGCCAATTCCTATCAGGAAGCAAATAGTGCCCCTGGAGAGTAATTGAAGAGAGTTCAATGAAGGCATCTGGGCAAAGGTATGGGCAAGTTTAGGAGCACCAACAAGGCATGGGGAAGCATCAGGGAAGTGTTTGCTCCCCACCCTCCTGAAGCAGCAATGGGAGGAGCAGGTGTTGCACTAGGGAGATCTGAGATATGGATAGCGTTTCCAGGGAGCAGCAGCCACCACCCACCGAAGCAGCCTCTGGAATCCAGAGAACAAAGAGGTACCACTGCAGACAATCATGACCTTTCCAGAGTGACACCAGAAATCACTTTCACCTTTCAAATCATGTGCAAGATTTGGCAAAACCTAATTTATCATAGCTGCAAGAGATTCTGAGAAATACAATTGTTTTTCAGGTTTTCCAGCCTCTTCAAATGGAAGGGTGAGATACCCATTTAAATACCAACCACACCTCTGGGCCTTTATTCATGTATTCCTTGGGCTTTAACCCCCCATCCAGTTAAATCATAGTTCTTACCCTTACTTAATCTAGGTCTCTGCTCCTGATTTCTTTCAAGAGAGGCATTCATCCCCTCTGTATCTGAAGCAATCCGCCCTCACTCACTCACTCTCCATTTCTTATCGTTCTGTAGTTACTTCATAGCTCCTATCACTCTCTACTCGCAATTAAAGCTTTTTTTTTTTTTTCTTTCCCAGCTAACATGTAAGCCCAGGTGAGCAGACACCTTTTTCTATTTTCTCAATAACCCTGTGTTCACCTTCTGTTTTTTCAGGAAAGAATAAAAGAATGTTGAATAAATAAACCAGGAGAAGAGAAGACTTAGGCCAGCTACTGAAGGCCCATAATGAGACACACTGAGGAGTGAAAGGTTCTCTTTGGACACAGGTGATGTCAGGAAGGAGTCAGGGATGTCACCTATATATAATTTAGTTATTTTGGCATCAGCTGAGAAGGCAACCTAGAGAGAGAAGCAATGGGAGACAACAGGACAGCAAGGGTATGGGTCAGCCAGTCACGTGAGTGGGAGGTTTCAGATTCAGAAGTGTATATGTGGCCTGGAGGAAGCCCATGAGCTCTGTGAGTACAAAGGCCTAATTCCTATACCCCAATCAGCCAAAGATCTACCTGGGGAAATTAGAGTCGCAGCATAAAATATGTGGAGCACATTGTGAAGTACAAATTAACAAGAAAGAAGACCTGGTTTTGGGCATGCTTGATCCAGAACACTTCCTCGAAATTATGAGGATGAGTGATGCACCAGCCGAAAATCCAAGGTATCCGGAAATGCAAGAGAACTGCCTGGGAACTAGTTGGAGAGGCACAAGCAGGAGACTGCCTGGCACCAGGAGGGACTCAGATATGTTCTTCAAGTTCATTCAATAAACAACTAAAGTATCCAAAACACATGAAATTTTTTAAATGTTCTTATCCCTTTCCCTAAAGTGCAGCTCTCTGGGACCACATTTTCCTCTTGAAATGCTCTCTGTCCTTGAATTCGCTCTTCTTCTCTGGCTCCTCTTCCATATCAGGTGGGAATTATAGCCTTTTTTTTTTTTAATGTCATATTCTTTCCCTTTTCATAGGCTCTCACAAAGGCAGTTCCCTCCCATGGTTGTATCTCTGAACAAGACACCGAATCTACCACCTGCATCTGAACTTGAACTAACTTTGCCAAGAGTTCCTCTAGGATGCCCCACTATGAGGGTTAATCTAAAATCAAATCATCCTTCTCCCCTGTGACGGTTAGTTTTACATGTCAACTCCACTAGGTTATGGTCAAACACCAGCTAGATGTTGCTATAAAGGAATTTTTCAAGATGTGATTAACATTTAAATCAAAGGACTTTAAATGATAATTTACCCTTCATAATGGGGGTAGGCCTTATCCAAAGAGTTGATGATTTTAGAAAAAAGAGGAATTTTGCTTTCAGACTATCTTTGGACACAAGACTAAAACATCAACTCTTCCCTGGGTTTCCATCCTGCAGCCTGTTTCAGATTTCAGACTTGCCAACCCCACAATTATATGAGCCATTTCCCACCCCTCTGTGTGTGTGTGTGTGTGTGTGTGTGTGTGTGTGTGTGTGTGTGCGCGCGCGCACGTGCATCCCTCCTATGTTTGTGTTTCTCTGGAGAATCCTTACGATTACACCCTCAACTGCTCCTGCCTTGCCTTGCTGCTCCTATGTGGCAGTGTCATCTTTCCAGAGACCTGACTCATCCTTTCTCCTCCTCCTACTCATCCTGAGGTCCAGTCATCACCAGTCTTATCAATTCCACCTCCTAAACTTACTTTTATTTCCATTGCCATGGAAATAAAACTTACTTTTATTTCCATGGCAATGTTCCTATAAAAGCTACTGTCTTCTCTAACCAGGCCTACAACTCTAGCTTCCTGTTGGGTCCCCCTGAAATCACTCTTGCCTCCTTCAATCCACATGGTAGTGGTATTTTGCAATAATAAACCCGATCTTTTGATTTTTCTACCTAAAACCAATCAATCATTTTCTTTGCTCTCTATCATAAAGTAGAAATCCATTAATACTGAATAAAAGGCCCTAGATGATCAAGCTTCTGCTACATATCTCATCCTATCTCTGTCTTTATCCAATCCCATGAACTTACTTTACTTCTCAAAGGGGCCATGGTTTATCATGCCCCAGGGCATTTGCACAGGCCACTCCTTGGCCTGGAACATAACTTTCTCAACTCTTCTTCTGTGAACTTGTGCTCTTCATTCAGCTCTCATTGCCTTCTGGGAGTTTGTAGGTTAGTTTCTGTTCCCACATGATTCTGTCACATTTATCATTTATTATTATTATTATTATTATTATTATTATTATTTTAATGACAATATTTATCATTATTTTATTATTACCTACTTGATTTTCTATATATTTCCCTGTGGATTGAGATTGGGTCTAGTTCACTGCATATTGTATCCTTAGTACCTACTATATAGTAAGTGCTCAATATATTTTTATTGAATGAATACCTATATAAATAAACTCCACATATCTAATTTTAGTGCCATTAGCTATACAGAATCCCTTACTTGGCCTAGTCAGTCTTTTACCAACTTCTAAGTCTCTCCTGCTTATAATTTCCTGTTACACTGTTGCTGGTTCTGATATAACTGTTGTTAAAGCCTTTAACAATTTTCCAGGCCTTCGGGCAATCCAGGCCTTCCATGCGATTACTTTTTGTTCCTAGGGGCCCAGTAAACCTAGTGACCATTCCCCATATTTCCTGCCTGCTGTGGTTTTCATGATGTTGCTTTGACTTGGAAAGATATCTATCCATTCTCTTAATTCCCTCACCCTCTTCTTTAGATTGAAATTAATTACTCTTTCCTCTAAAATCCACTGGATTTAAACAATGGAAAGAGCAGATATAAAATCTTGTATATATTACATCATTTTTGGAATTATAGTATTCTCACCTATAAAATGAGACTAATAATTATCTATGTTATCATAATAATGGCTTTTACTCATCCAGTTCTTACATGTGCTGCATCCCTTTTATTTCCTTGATGTCACAGACCTGGAGGTGGCAGACCTGGGATTCAAGCCTGTCAGCCTGGTTCTAGGTCTGTGCCCTCAGTCACTATGCCACACTGCCTACTGGAAGGCACAGGTGATATAAACTAGAGCAGTGGTGGGCAAACTCATTAGTCAACAGAGCTAAATATCAACAGTACAACAATTGAAATTTATTTTGAGAGCCAAATTTTTTAAACTTAATCTTTTTCCAATGCCACTTCTTCAAAATAGACTCACCCAGGCCATGATATTTTGTGGAAGAGCACACTCAAGGGGCCAAAGAGCCGCATGTGGCTTGTGAGCTGCAGTTTGCCGACCACAGGACTAGAGGATGAAGGTGCTCAGGGCAGAATGAGATCTAGCCGGCACCGAGTGGGTAACTTTGTTGGCCCTGGGATATAATTCTCTAATTTAGGAACTTGTTGGCAGAAAATACATTATTTATTTAAGCCTTAGTCACCTTATCTGAAACTGCCATGTTGCTGTATTTACTTCATAGGATTATTCTGCAGAGTAAAAAAAAAAAGCAACACAAAAAAAAAACTAACGTAGAAATGTTCTTAGTACCAGTTATATCTTCATAAATGTGCATTTTATACTATATCATAATCATCATCATTATTTATCATATCTGCTTTGATCATACTTATTTGTGTGCTCAACTTTAATCCCTTCTATAAGATTATAATCTTTCTGTTCGAGGCATATCTCTTAAACTCATGCACATTATAGGTGGACAATGTTATGAGTAGATAATCTTTTCTATGTGATTCATTTAAAGGATTATGGAAATACTGGTGAATTGTAAAGGGCATAGGGATTATTGGCCAAGAAAAAGGTCCCCTAAAATGAAAGTAGCAGTGATATCAATGGAAGATGCTAATTGCATCTTTCTTCCCTGATCCCTGGCCTTCCCAGTGAGAGAGTGAAAGGCTAGAGGGCTGGGACTTGGCCTCTTTTTCTCTTGTTCAGGCAGGATGTGTAATATTTGTGGCAGGACTGGGTCCGACTGAGACAGATTCTTCCCTGAAGTGAAGAAATCCCATTAATTTTTCAACTCTAACGGGTCTCTTGGCATCTCCATGAGTTATGGATAGCCTCCTATTATGGGGATAGACAATAAGGAATTCTGAAAAGAACTAGGGCTTTGGAGGAATGTGGTTGGAGCCTCGAGTCATCAATGGGAGTGATTCTGGACAAACCATGTAACATAGAGGATCTCATTTCCCTCATGTGTCAAGTGTGTGAGATCAAATGGGTGGCCATACATGAACGTACTTGGGAAACATTTGAAGGTCCTCCTTGGCTTGTCACTGTTGCTTGTGTGTTAAGTGTGGGCCTCCCAAGGGTCTGCATCACCAGTGTCTTCCCCCTCCCTCCCAATGTGGAGGCCTGCCATAGAGGGAACTGCACTCCTATCCAAAGGCAAAGTGAGACTGTCAGGGAGAAGGAAGGCTAGAAGGAATTTTAGGGACCAGCTCGCCCAGCAATTCCCAAATGTCTGCTGCCCCAGGATTTTGGCCACATCTGTGTGATCTCTGCATCATTATTGATGCAATATTTTCCTTTAATGCCTAAACATGTACAGAAAGAAAACCTTATGTTATTACATTAAATGGAAAATCAATATTACCTCCCATGAAAGGCAAAAAAGACATGCAGTGAGAACTCAGCAATGCCATTACATTCTGGAAGGCACTTGCTGCTTGCCACGGTTCTGAGCCCGAGACCTACTTTCTCTTCTTTGAAAAGGCAAATTAGCAGATATTAAAGAGCTGTTAACTAAAAACGGGACCAGGCTGAGACTCGAAGGAATGAAAGATGACTGAAAAGGAGATAAAATTCTCACTCAGTATTAAATGTAGCTGAATGCTGTATTCATGCCCCACCTCAAATCATCTCCACTGCCCCACATTTTAGAGAAAAAATGACTTTAGTCTAAGCTTCTCTTTTTACCTATGTGGAAATTGAGGCCTGTGGGGATCACGTCTTTTGCTCACACCAGGGAAGAGGTTTATAGGCAAGAGCTCTGGCTATGATGTGGTCATGAGGGTCACGTCACTGCCGCCACCACCACCACCATGAGCCAACAGCACCTTGGACCCTCCTGAGGGCACTTGCATCCACATTGCACTTATGAGATGGACAGGCTCTGTTGGATTTGGGCCATTTTATAAAGGTGGAAACAGAAGCCTCAGGACATTATCTGGCACTTTAAGGTCCCACTGCTGGCAGGTGGCAGAGCCTGGCCTGACACTACCTCCTAGTTACTTCCTTTCTAGATCGCCCAGCCCACAGGAGTGGCCGCCTTGACCTCGTTTCATCTCCTGCCCTGTGATTGCTATTTACATAGAGTGCCCTGATTATATTCTCTGTGAACGATAGGCCTTCAATGCTATTTGGTTTCTAAGCTCACCTCCTCATTATTCTTCCTGGGGCATTTGGGAAAGGAAAACCCAGGCTCTTCAGTCCAGCATCGAACATGAGGCAGGGAGCCCTAACCGGTTTGGCTCAGTGGATGGAGCATCAGCCTGTGGACTGAAGGGTCTCGGGTTTGGTTCCGGTCAAGGGCATGTACCTTGGTTGTGGGCACATCCCCAATAGGGAGTGTGCAGGAGGCAGCTGATCAATGTTTCTTTCTCATCAATGTTTCTAACTCTCTCTCCCTCTCCCTTCCTCTCTGTAAAAAAATCAATAAAATATATTTAAAACAAACAACAACAAAACCATGAGGCAGGGTGATGATGTAATAATGGTGGCCAGGAAGCCAGCAGGTCTTGCAGTGGCCTGGCTTAGAGGCTGAGGGCCCGTGCTGCTGGGCCAGGGCTGGGAGTGAGGTTAGCAGGGCAGTGGTTTGTGTGGTCGCATCCACACTCAGCCACGCATAGAACTCCCTTCTCCCCTGTGTGGAACTCCTAGTACCATCATCACTCACTTTTTCTAAAATGAATGACCCATGTCCCAGACTTCTTAATATGTAGGTAAGTAGCTAAAATCCATCTTTGACGCTTTCCTCGAAAATCTACACAGTCAAGTCTAAACTAATTAGCCTGGCATTTGAGTCCTTTCACAGGGTAGCTGATTACTCCAGGCTGTAGGGGCCACCCTTCGCAGACTCGCCTGTCCTCCCACCTGATGCAGCTTTCCAACAGCCTGTCAGCATGCTTGCACGTGACCTTTCTACCTTACCTTTACTCCATATTGTATGAGGAAATTAATTGTGCTGTGTTTTTTTGCATCTTTCTTTTTGAACTGTTATTTATATGTTTAGTTTTCTGTATTTAATGTGTCTTAGAAATAGACTGTAAGGATAATGAGCATATCTTTCCAAATGCAGAGGATATACCTTGGGAAAAATAGATCCCCTTTTTTGGGGACTGTTTACATAAATTTGAATGACTGTTATTTCAAAAACGGTTTGACTGGGATTTGTCTGCTAGATAAATTAGCCAGATGGACTCTGAGGTACTGACTGATGTGCAGATGGTATAATTCTAAATAAACAAATTTGTGTAGAATTTCACAAATTGTAGGTAGCATTTCTTACATTTTGCATTTGCCATCTGCAAAACACTGAGTTATTTAATACTTTCTCAATGATGCAGAATGGGTATTTTTATTGCTCTTTTTTTTATAGTAATAATGAAAATAAGATACATTGTCTGAGTTGGTCATTGTTGTAGAGCAGGTCATTGGTATAGTGAAGATAAATGATTATTCATTAATCTTGTCAGTTATTTAACCCTTGCAGGTAAGCTATAAAAATATATTAACATGATAAAGTAAATATGTTTGGACACATGAGTTTGGCTACTCAGGAACAAAAGAAACATTACCACTCTTTCAGAAGAGAGGAAAAAAAAGCCTTGTTTTTGTCAGGGTCTGTTGCATTTTCTGCTTTCTACTGCTGCCTGCTCAGTAGACGCTCAGTCCACATGCGGCCAGGAAACACTTTCCCGGTCAGGTATAACTGAACATTAGGAGCCTTAAGAAAGGCAAAGGCATTTGGAGTTGTGTTTGTTTCACTCTCAGTTGCTGGAACAGAAAGCTCTAGCACACATCACACTGGCTGCCTTCTTTGTTTTTTTTTTTTTTCCTCATGCTCTCTCTCCTGACCTGAAGGAAAGAGCCCCTTTCTACTGAACCTTGCAGGATGGAGAAGAGACAGTGCTATCCACCCCAAAGACTTTGTAATTCCCTTCTTCTCCCTTGCTGACACCCTCTCTGCCCTCCCTGCCCTCAAAAACTCACCCGCCTCTCTCCCACCCTCTCCCACACACACACAAAGGAAGTGGAGAGCTTCTCCTCTGTCCTCTCCCAGTCTCCTTTCCTTCTTGGCTGTCCCTTGGCTGTGGTTGGTGATGAAGTCTATTTCCTGTGACCGCGAAAAGTGGTAGAGAGACTAATTCTCTGCCTGGGCTGAGGAGTGGGGGAGTAGATAGAGGAAGCATTGGAGTCCCTGATGGAAAAGGCTGTGCTGTCTGGGCTGTAATTGCCATGGAGGCCCGTTGTCATGGTGATTCTAGTAACAGGGAAGGAGAGAGAGGGAAGAGAGAGATAAAGATAGAGAGCAGGACTGGGAGAGAGATAGAAGGAGATGGGAAGAGAGAGAGAAGAGAGAGAGAGAAACTAAGAACTGAGAGAGGGGAGAGGAAAGGAGGTGAAGAGAAGATGGCAGAAAGACAGGGAAGGGAGAAAGGTAATGGAGAGGAACAGAGAGGAAGGGGTTTCCTGGAAGATAAGAGTCTTCATTTGGGAAAGACAATAGGAGTTTAGGTGGTAATGGGCATTGTTGCAAGTGGGAAGGCAAAGGGGAAGAAGGGTGAAATGGAGAGGTAAAGAGGTGGAAAGGAGGCAGGGGGGTGCGAGGAGGAGATGATGGAGAAGACAGGGGAGAGTGGAGGAGGTGGAGGAGATTAAAGAAGGAGCTGAAATGGAGAGGTAAAGAGGTGGAAAGGAGGTAGAGGGGTGCGAGGAGGAGATGATGGAGAAGACAGGGGAGAGTGGAGGAGGTGGAGGAGATTAAAGAAGGAGCTGAAATGGAGAGGTAAAGAGGTGGAAAGGAGGTAGAGGGGTGCGAGGAGGAGATGATGGAGAAGACAGGGGAGAGTGGAGGAGGTGGAAGAGAAGATGAAAGAAGGAGCTGAGGAAGGAGCAGGGGCTGGGCTCTGGGAGGGAGAGTCGGCCCTGCTCGGAGTAATCCTTAACTGTGCCGATGTTTTCCATCTCGATCTGCTCTTTGATCTCCTGCATTACACATTAAATATGAACAACCAAATGCCTGCATCTCATGTTTAAAAACTCGATGAGGCGAGACTTCAAAGCGAGGAGAGAACAAAACGGGTGGCATGCCTGGCTTTTTGTACTGCTGGTTTGCTGGCCCAATTAGGTTAAATAGAACTCCCGAATCCTCTCCTGATCCCAGCAGAGCTTTGCACCTGAGATAAATAGCCCAGGCTGGCCAGCTGATCCCTCTCCGGCCACCCCAGACCCTGGAGGGACTGCCCAGAATTGGCCTCTGGGACTCAAGCCCACATGGGCTAGGGGGTGCCCCTGCTGCTGGGCCAAGGCTGAGTCAGGCTCAAGCTCCACTTGGTTGGAAGCATCCAGTGGCCTTGCCAGATGCTGAGCGAGAGGAGGGGCTGCTGAGTCAGGTTTCCATTCCAGGTGTCTGGGTCCCGAGGCAGCTCTGCTCTGGTGCATGGAGTCAGAGTTGGGGTCTGGCCCTCAAAGAGCTGCATCGGCCCTAGGCCTCAGTTTTCCTCTCCTTCAGTGCAGGGATGACACTGGAGACTGGCGACATCCTCTCCAACGTCATGGAGCGTGCTGGGCACCATGCCAGGAGCCTCTGCCAGGCAGACCCTGCAATACTCTAGGTCTCTGGAAGGAAGGCCTTTCCCAGCCTGAGCTATAGGGTGCCTGGCCAAGCTTTGCCCTTCCCCTGGCGACCACTGTCTCCATTTCTGGAGCTCTCTTGTTGTCTGAGTGCTGTGGGCCTGAAAGTGGCTACATAACTGCTCACTATTCACACTGAGGTAGGGGGAGCAAAATACGGGCATTTCCATCTTGAAAAATATGTCTGGAGAGAAGACATTGACTCACCCAAAGCAACATGTTTGAGGGACCAGACATTTCCTTTTCTGTTTAGAAGGAAGCAGAGCGGCTGGTGGCCTTCAAATCTTGCCCCAAAGGGGAATTCTTGCTCTGTCTATTAAGTGTTGGGTGGTGGTAGCATTAAACCAGGATTATGGACGGAGGGTGTAAATTTTAGCTTATGCCTGTAGGCCTCCTTATCTGTTCTCCCTCATTGTCACCGTATTTCAGAAGTGACCCCTGAGCTCCGTGGTGACTGATCTGGGTATGAAGAGGCCGGCATGTGGAGAAGGGCCTCAGAGGAGCTCACAGCCAATGCACAGAGCCCAGCACTGTAGGACAGACACTTCCATTCTCTAGACTCTAGAGTCTAGAGCATCTGCTAAACAGAATTAGGCTCCATTTCCTGCCCAGCTCATCCTTGAGACCCTATCCCTTAGCGCCTTTCAGAGACATCGTCCCAGGCCCCCTTCCCACCTGGAGCCACGCTGGCGTGGCAGATGACAGATGCTGTTTTACAGAAGATGGCCCAGAGTGAAATGCAGTTTCTAAGTGGGAAATGGGTGGAGACCTGGAGGACAACGGGGAGCCAGAAAACTCCACCCTTGATTGGTATTCTCCACATCAGATGAGAAGCTGACTGGGTTTGACAAGGGCTCAAATAAAGATGCTCCTTTTATAAAAATATATTTTTATTGATTTCAGAGAGGAAGAGAGAGGGAGAGAGAGATAAAAACATCAATGATGAGAGAGACTCATTAATTAGCTGTCTCCCACACACCCCACACTGGGGATTGAACCCACAATGTGGGCATGTGCCCCAACCAGGAATCAAACCCTGACCTCCTAGTTCATAGATCCACACTCAACCACTGAGCCAAACTGACTGGGTTGGAGAAGCTCTTTTTTTTTTTCTTTTTGACATTTGGGAGGTTTCCAGGATCAGGCAGACCCCTCCCTTCACACCCCACCTTGGTCTTTGAGGTCAGGAACAGCTTGATGAGGTCATACTACACCCAATGGGCCCTAGATGTTTGCTTATGAGTGTGGGATCACAGGTAAAAGAAGAAATGCATGCATGTCTCCTTGGAGGCCTCTGACAACCCCAGTGAAGCTAAAGATAGAAGTGGTGGGGTCTCCCAGTGGGTAGTGAGAAACTATCACATGTAGAAGTTTCTTATAAGTAGGATTCCTTCTTGTGTGTGGTTCCTCAGCACAAGGCTTAAGAGCAGGCTTTGGCCTAGACTTCATAGGCGATAACCTGTGAGATCACGGACTTGTTCCGTGCTGCATTTGCCTCAGTGTCCTCATCTGTGCAGCATGGGCACTCACTGAACCCTGTGGTTGCCCTGAGCAAGGATTAGCACACTACAACCCGGCCTGGCTCTTAGTACTCAATAAATGTCACTGAGCATTTTTATCTACTATTTCATTTGGTTCTCACATAATCTCCAAGGGCAATAGGAAAAGGAAAAGCCCTTGTAATGGGGATAGAAAGACTTTTCCCAAACCACACGTGGTGAGATCCTGTCCTTGGTCACTTTTTCCCTTGGTTCCAGACATGGTGGGAAAGAAGAAGCTTCAGACTCAAAACACGTGGCAGTTACTGATATTACAACTATCCTTAGTTCTCCTTTTTCTGAACATATGGCAGGATTATAATAAAAGTTAGTTATGACCTGTGATGTGATCTGACCAACAAAATGTGAGCAGATGTTACACCTGTCCCTTCTGGGTGGAAGATCTAAGATCCGGCATATGATTTCTCAGGACTCGTTCCTGCTCCAGTGATTATGTGAGTACATGTTGAGATGGGGCCTCTATGAGCCTGGGTCCTTGAGAGACCAGGGTGGACAGAGTCCCATAGCCTGCTCTGGTTGGACACAGAATGTGAGTGAGAAGGAACTGTGGTTTGGTTAAGCCACTGAGAGATAAGGGTCCCTTGATCCATCAGCATAACCAAGCATATCCGAACTCATTTCCTATGGATCAATCTTGTGAATCTACAACACTGAGCCTTCTCCCAAAAGAGTCTGCTCTCCAGCTTCCAGAAGAACCTAATCACATGGAAGGGTGGGGAAAATTAGACCATGTTCTTTGCCACCTCTTTCAGTCTTGATCTAGCGGCTACCATTCAGCGCAGAGTGTAAGGGTAGTGTGTTTGTGTGTTTGTTTTGTTTTACATTTTATTATCCTGAGATCTCCATCCACGAAGCTGCCCCAGGGCCTCCCACTATGAGATGCAGTAGAGAGATTCGGATCACACAGCACCTCCATAGGGATGAGTTTTGAATCAGGCTTTCCTTACCTTTGTCTTGGGCTGTCTTTTCTCAAAAGTCTGATCCCACATCTAAGTGATTTAGCCTGGGCTGATATTTGAAGTCTCCTTCCTGGGCACCAGGGCTGGAGGAAGCCTCAGAACCAACACCCTTTTATGCTCTAGAGGAGGAGAGTGTGGTATAGAAGGTAATAGGTGGACCTGAAGTGAAGCTCTATGCAATCCCCAAAAGGCAAGATCAACCACAACACTTGCAGGACTCAGTGCAAGACATAAATGCAAGGTCCCTTGTCCAAAATGTATTAGAATTTCACAATGTGCTTGCAGTACATTAAACTGAGCATGGAACCTTCTAAGCACAGAGCCACTGCTCGGGCTGCACACACATGAAGCTGGCTTTTTTGAATGAGCTGATTACTTCACAAGGGAGGAGAGGAAGTCCACTTTAGACCTTTGTTCAGACCCACCCCCTTGACTTGCTTGAATGGATTCTAAAAGGAGCTCAATGGAAAACCATTCAGACTCCAGCATGAGTCCCACACTTGGGCTCTGCTTCTTCACCTCCTCCTTTTCAGGGAGGCCAGCTCTCCCAGGCCTGATGTTGAGATGCAGTTCAAGAACATAACAATTCAGAGATTAAATTTGGCCATGAACCCGAGAAAGCCAGGTGCTAACACAGCTTGTTCTATTTAACATGTGTTGGGCACTGGGGAAGAAATCCAGATACAGGGAGGACACAAACTTAGGGACATTGTGAGATCTGGAATTGCCCTGTTGATTTCCTTGTTCACATTCTGACTTCCCCACTGGAGTGTTAGTGCCATGAGGATAGACCCTTGCGTGGCTTGCTCTCTATCACTAGTTACAGAGCAATGCGGAAAGTAGGTGGTCAATCAACACTCATGGTGTGAATTAGTGATAAATGCACAGGCTTGCTCATGATGGAGTGGTGATGTCTGAGTGTTCCCTAGTGCAGAGGTGTGTGTGTGCGTGTGTGCGTGTGTGTGTGTGTGTGTGTGTGTGTGCACGCTCGCGTGTGCCCTTCCCTTTCACCCAAATCTGCACTTAAGTCAGCACAGGGCACATTTAGGTGTCAATGACTCCTTCCAGAGAGTTGACTCTTTTATAGGAAATTAAAATGCCTTGCTTGAGTCAATTAGTCATTAATCACCAAATACTTACTGAACATCTAGAAATCACTTGTTTAAACTAAATAAATAGCTATCTAACAACTATATTGGGAGGAGTAAAGGATACAAAATGAATTGTCATCTTAGTCCCAGCCACCTGCTCAGGGGTTCAGGGCTAGCCTCTTTCCCATCCCCTGGAATCACAGAGCACTCTGCAGTGCTGTCTGCTTGTTGCTTTGCCTTGAGTGAGGCTGGGGTCCAAACAAGCATTCAGCAAGAGACAGGGCAGGATCTGAAGGTGTCGCTCCTGCACCTCTGAAGACCAAGCTTGTCTCCACCCCCTGAGAGGGCCACAGAGAGAGAGGAGCCAGTGCAGTCCACAATGCTGCCAAGCTAACAAACACAGCCTCTTCCTCTTCAATCCTCTCTCCCCATTTACTGAAATGGTAATTTTAAGTCTCTTAATAGCTCCTCAGGGCACTGAGGTGAGGCAAGAGGGGGATGTATTTATGTTCACATCTGCCAGCCTGTCTTCCCCGGTGATGGCAAGGCTGATGGCATTGCTGATGAAAGTGGCCGCTCAGGTTCGCTCTGGAAGCCTTTGCTGCATCTCCTCGGTGACCAGCCTGCCTGTGGCTCTCAGTTCAGGCCAGCCCACCATGTCCTCTCCAGGCTCCAAGTCAGCCCCAGCAGGCCATGCATATTCATGCTGAGGAGGCAGCACTCTCCTCAGAAAGGCTGGAGTCCTGGGCATTTATTAATTGCTATCTTCTGCTCTCTCCCTGCCACCAGACAGGCTCCCCGCTTCCCACCCCGCCATGCACCCCCTCCCCAGGCATAAGAGGGCTGTAATGTCACTGCCAACAATGGGCTTAGCAGACTGGGAAAGAGCAATAACACACCATTAATGAGGGGGTCTGCTCCTGCTAGCACTGGGGGAGGGAGTCAGCGTCCTCAGCTGGACCCAGTGTGTGGCTGTCATGGTGACTTCTATCACTGGGCATGACAACAGCATGAGGCTCACACTATGTCTGCAGAAGGTGCTTACTGGGGACCTGTCTCTGCTAAGCACCCAGTTATGTGACTCCAGTCATGCTCTCCCATTGAACACTTTCAGTGGGGAAGACAGGTAGTCATGCCCCAATTTTTACAGATAGAAGCCTGGGATTTGTGGAAAAGAAGTGACTGATCCAAAGTCACGTAGCTCTAACTGAAGTGACAGATTGATATTCTAGCTTCCTGGCTCCTCAGCCTGCACACTCAGTGCCCTCACACAGCCCCCTGCTGAAGCATTAGGATTGTATATGTGTGTGGGGTATTCCCAAGGAGTGTTTTGAGTAATCTGGTTGCTCTCTATCATAACCATCTTGTCCAAATGCGCTTGTCCAAATCCTGCTTCTGGAGGGACTCACACAGGATCCCAGTCGAGCACTTGAGAAATCAGAGCTGAGAGGAGAGGGGGAGATCTCTAGTCCAAACTTTTCATTTTGATCATTCGGAAACAAAAATGACAGTTAGATCTCTTACTTAGTTCTTCCAGAATCTTGCTCTAGATCTGTTACTCCCCATTCCTGCCCAGATTCCTGGCCTCACTCTTCAGACCTTCAGTGATCCACACTCACCCAGCTTATCTCCCTGGCTCCAGCATGCTGACTCCATCCACCTGTCCCAGGTGGCCCCTCACTGCCTCTAAGACAGCTTCACTCAGTTCCACCTTGGCATCTTTGTGTAGGCTTTTTCCCCATCTTATTTTTCTAAAATTCCATTTCCCCCCCCCCCGGCCTCTGTCTATAATTTTTAGGTGCGTTTTTACTGTGGATGTGTATCCAGCTCTCCCCATTCTTTCATTGCCTCTGATAACTCCCACTGCACACAGTGTTATACTAAATTCATCTTTACATATAAGTTCTTAATTAAACAAAGGTGTGTGTGTGTGGTACATTACTCAGCTCATGGTTTTTCTTCATTGTCTGATAGGCACCAGGCACATACTAATTCATAGATATATACCAGGCACATGGACATACTCAGGAATTGATGGATAATAAGGCTGTTTAATTATAACTCTATTTCTGATATCCCCAAACCTACCTACTCCACAAGTAGCATACATCAACCCTTCTTTCTTGAATGCAAAAATATTTAATGAGGAGAGACTATATGCTGGACACCATGAGAGCTGCTGAGGGAACAGTGATGAGTAAGCTTATATGCTCATTAAAAGATTGTTGTCTAGTGAGAAGACAGAAGTCATAGGCTGGTGAGAATCAAGAAGAGAAAGAGAAGCTGTGGTTGCAAGATAAGCCAGCAGGACTCTTGAGCACATGGTAAAGATGCTGAGTGTGTCCAAAGAGCATGTCTACCCTTCCACTGTCTACTTCAGCCATGTCTTCTCCCTCTTCCATTTGCATGGTAATCCTGAATTTCCAGTGCTGTCTCTCCTCGTCTCTAGACCTGCTAGTCTATTGTGATTAGTGTTTACCCATTTTCTAGTAAATCTTCACAACTAGATGTCCCTTTTATAAGGCCTTATGCATTCCATATTGAATGACTAGTGACTGATAGTCATTTTCTATGCTTCCCATTGGAAATAGTGACATATGAATGATTTTAACGGGGGAATTCCAGACACAAGATCAAAGTCATTAGGACAGTAGTTTGGAATGGAGTTGAGGCTTTCCATATGTCTCTGAAGGAATAACATGGAATGGATAACAATAGCTGCTTATACAACTTTCAGTGTCTCTCAGCTCTTTTATAGGTAGTTAACTCCCCATATGAGCTAATGAATGATATAAAATTAACATTTGACTATAAACTGCAACCTAAAAATGTGCTTAGAAAAAAACAACACAGAAGACATGCTGCACTTAGCCCCGATCAACAAATTCTGTCTATAAGACTAGCTTTCCCATTGGATGAGAAGCTATGAAGAAGGGTGCAGTTTCAATAAGTGGAAATATTCCAGGAATCTAATTAAAAAAATGAAAGGAAGGCAAAGGGATCTTCAAATACTTAAACATTTTGCATATACGAGCAGAAGAAAGAATGAATTCAGCAGTGCACTCCATGGCTAGCTTCTATCAGAATATTGTTAATGTTTTCAAAGGATTCTTCTGATACAAGGGATGGGCTTGATGTCCTCCACAGAGAATGTTGAAAGAACCGTTAGAAAGATATTGGCAAATGATGATAGTGACGTGTTGATGGAAAGAAGCTGAGTCTTCCAAATATATTTTGGAAGTAGATAGAATTGATAGGACTTGTTGGTAGATTGGGTTTAGGGCATAAGGAAAGGGAAATCCAGAGTGGGCCCAGGTTTCTGGCATGAGCAACTTACTCAGTAGTGGTTCCATTTACTGATATGGGGTGGACTGAAGAAGGAGCTATGAAAATATTACCAAAAATGGTATTTAAAAGCTCAGTCCTAGACATGTTAAACCAAAAAAATTATATGTTCTAATAGAGATGTCAAGTAGATGATTAAATATATCACACTGAAACTCTGCAGTGTGGTTTACATTGAAGATATAAATTTGGATGTTGCCAGAACTCAGAATGCATTTAAAGCCAGGAGAGTGAGTGTGACCAGGTAGTGAGAGAGAGGCAAGAAGTGGCCATAGCAATTATCCTCTAGGCACTGGAAATTAGAACTTGGGAAATAGTGGCAGCAAAGGAGGCTGAGTTTGAGTAGCCAAATGTGAAGGAAAAATCAAGGAGGATGTGATATTCAGAGACCAGGAAAAGAGAGCTTTAGGGATGAAGTTCATTGGCAGTGCTAAATATTGCAGGAAAGTTAAGTCATATAAAATGAGGGAAGGTGTGTAGATCTCACAGCATGGAGGTCATTGATGACCTAGAATGAAGAAAGATGAAGTCCGAGCAACTGCAGAAAATCTGTTAGAGCAGGCTGTGTGTCAATAGAGAAGGAGCAATTAGAGGCAGCTTGTCACTCTGTACTTTACAAAGTTTGACATTGGAATAAAGGAAAAGGATGGAATAGTGGCTGGAGAGGGTTGGAGGGTCAGCAAAGGGAAGTTACCATGTTGAGTGACCCAGCTCTGCTTTGAGAAAGGCTGATGGAGGAGTCAAGGTCAAGGTTAGTGAGGGTCATGCTGAACATTTCCCCAGCACAGCTCCTAAAGGCTCAGAGGGTGTTGCACAAAAGTGTGAGCTTCAGAGAGAGAACTAAGTAATATATAAGGACAGTGCTGAATGCTGCCCGGGACCAAGTAAGAGCCCCAACACTCTGTCCCAGTGATATCAGACAGAAGGGCTAGGAGTGATAAGTATAGTCAGAGAGAGAAAGGGATGAAATGAGAAAACCAGAGAGGAGGCTGAACATGATGGCAATTCTCCAGAGTAGATAGAATGAAGCAGAATGTGGGGACACTGGAATCAGCTGGGGTGGAGGTGGGAAGTGTGGTTACTGGCTTAAAATCATAGTAATTCAGAACCGCTGCCCCAGGACACTGAGGCAGATGTCAAGAGATCGTGTCTGGCCACGTTTGTGTTTTCCTGCTCCTGTTTTCTCATTTCCAATATGGAGGTATCAGCCTACAGAGAAACTGCATAACACCCATAACACAAGGCAGGGACTCTGCATGAGGTCTGGAGCCAAATATGTAATATTCTCACCAGCCAGCTCTTCAATTTCTCAAAAGGACATGTGTGTATTAGAAAACCAGAGTTATGGAAATAAGTGTTAGATGCTTGCATTAGGGTTGTAGGGAGCCAATGAGAAGTGATATGAGTTTCCTCATTGCCGGAAGTCTGTTCAGCACCCATCTTCTGCTTTGGGGAAGGCTGTTCCTGAAGGTGGGCACCCATGGACAGGGGAGCCCAAAGGAGCACCAGCCCTGGCTACTAAGGTGGGTAGGTGACATGCCTTGAGATGGAGGCAGATCCCCAAGGCTGTCAGAGCAGTTCATGGCTGGTTCCCACCTCCTCAGGCCCCCTGTTCAAAGGTCTGCCCATCACAGTGAGGAGGCCCAGCAGAATAACTCCAGTGCTACCTGTCACCTCAGTCCTCCTCTAGGGTGTTGGGGAAGGAGGCCTCCCCATATATGACCCCAGCTCCCACTAGGGCTCTTTTGTGTTTAGAAAGAGGAAAACCAGATTACAACCCTCTATTCAGGGCAAGTCATTAGCTGGCTCCCAGGCTGATGAGGGAAATGTAAATAGGAGGCTGAGTAAGGAGGAAGAAAACAAGGGGGAGGAGCAAGGAAGAGGAGACAGAAGGCCCCAGAGGACCTTTCAGGCTTGTGGAGTGCATCTCCAGGCCACGCAGACACAATGTCCTTTCACCAGTTCCTCATATGATGCTCACTCACTGTAGCATGTAGCCAGCAGGGCACCTCTACTACCTAATGCATGCTTATCTATATACATAAAAGCCTAAGCGACCACTATGACCCGTCAACCAAACAACCAGTCGACCGGTCACTATGATGTACACTGACCACCAGGGGGCAGATGTTCAATGCAGGAGCTGCCCGTTGGTTGTCAGTACATTCTCACAGCCAACCTCCCATCGACCTGATTGGGACTGAGATGGGCCCCCAATTGGCCGATTGCTGGCCAGGCCAAGGGACCCCACCCGTGCATGAATTCCTGCATCTGGGCTCTAGTTTGTTATATTTAAAGTCAGGTGGATTGAGTTAAACTGAATGCAGTAAAAGTCACCCTTTGCAGTTCTATGATTTGGACAAATACATATAGTTATGTAAACACCACCTCTGTCAAGATCTAAACATTTCTGCCATGCCTTTGTAAGCTACCCCTCCTATAACTCCAGTCCCTGGAAACCCCTGATTTGTTCTTTGTCCCTATAATTCTGCCTGTTTCAGAATGTCATATGAATGAAATGAATATACAGTATTCAGCCTTTTGAATCTGGCTTCTTTCACTTAGCAGAATGCAGTTGGATTTCATTCATGCTATTGCATGTACCCCTAGTCCCTTCATTTTTACTGCTGAGTAATATTTAGTTGTCTGGATGTACCACAGTTCATCCCCTCACTGGTTGATGGGCATCGGGCTGTTTCCAGATTGAGGGATTTATGAATAATCCACTGTAGCCATTCACAGATTTTTGTGTAAGCACAGGTTTTTCTTTATCTGGGGTACACACCTAGGGTATTTGCTGGGTCATATGATAAGCATATATTTAACTTTATAAGAAGCTGACAAACTATTTCCCAAACTGGCTATACTGTTTCCCAGTCTCATCATCAAGATATGAGAACTTCTTTTTTTAAAAATATATTTTATTGATATTCTACAGAGAGGAAGGGAGAGAGAGAGCCAGAAACATCAATGAGAGAGAAACATTGACCAGCTGCCTCTTGCACACCCCCTACCGGGGATGTGCCCGCAACCAATGTACATGCCCTTGACCGGAATCGAACCTGGGACCTTTCAGTCTGCAGACCGATGCTCTACCACTGAGCCAAACCAGTTTCAGCTGCTGTTTTGTTTTTAGTAATTGGTGTGTCAGTATCTCACTGAGGTTCCACGTGCGCTTCCCTGATGACTTCCAATATCAGGCACCTTTCCACATGCCTCTTTCTCATCTCTGAAGCTAATTTGGTGCAGTGTCTGTTCAAATCTTTGCCCGCTCTTTAAACTGGGTTATTGATTTTCTTACTATTGAGTTTTGAGAGTTCTTTATATGTTCTAGATATGTCTTTTAACAGTTATATATTTTGTAAAGACTTCCTCAGCAGATATTTATTTGAATATAGTTTTTCCTTCTCTCTTCATATTGAATACCCCTACCATTGGCCCAGCAGGAATATACAACACCAAGAACACACTCATCCATTTTCTGGAGGAGAGAAACTGAGGCACTTTAACAAAACTGCAGCTTCCAATGTTATGGACGGTGGGAACCAGGAATGAGGCTTGATGACTGAGAAGAAAGTCTTGGAATGTTTTGGAATCATGACACCACTTACAGGGCTGTCATTCAGTTAAGAGGAAACCAGCAAACTAGAATCATCACCTTACATCAGGGAGAGGGAAACATATTGTTGAATACTCATTATTATCAGGAAGAGTTTAGGTCAGGGGCCAGCAGACTATGGCCTACGGGTCAGATTGAGTCCATTGTCTGCCTATTAATAAGCTTTGAACTAAGGTTTATACAGAGGAACATTCACAATGGATTTGATGACAAGAAAAATGAACTTTGAATCACAATTGAGAAAAATGCAATTCCTCTCCCCCCAAATGCCATTTTGTTCTTATCAGTAGACATGTATGATAAAAACAACAACTGTGCTCAAAATTAACGTAGAGAATAAATCTTAAATGCTGTCACTATACTGACAAAAATAGTTTGAGTGTGGTAATCATATCACAATGTATATGTATATGAAAACATCAATTGTACCCCTTAAATGTATATAACTTTTATTTGTCAATCATACCTCAATAAAGCTAGAAAACTTGTGCATTATTATTATTATTATTACATAATAATAATTTGAATAATTTTTTTTTTCTTTTCTGTTATGTAAGTTCCTACATAATATCCTTCATATTACCTTGCCCTTCACAGAAAAAGTTTGCCAACTCCTGATTTAGGTGGTTACAAGTTATATTTTCTTTAACCATTGCAAATGCAGTAACCTTTTCTTTTATTAAAATATATTTTTATTATTTTCAGAGATGAAGGGAGGAGAGAGAGATAGAAAAATCAATGATGAGAGAGAATCATTGATGGGCTGCTTCCTGCACATCCCCTACTGGGGATCAAGCCCACAACAGGGCATGTGCCTTGATCAGGAATGAACTGTGACTTCCTGGTTCATGGGCCAACGCTCAACCACTGAGCTACATGGCAACAATTTTTACAGATGAGAAAAGTGTAGACCTTTGCAAAGGTGAGTGAGTTACTGAAGTTCCCCAGCTACAGGTCAGGGAATAGGGCTTTTTATGGATGTGTATCTCAATTCAGAGCCTGGTGCTGCCTCCAAAAGCAAATTCATAGCAGTGATTTAGGAAGAAATGGAACAGAACAAAAACAACTTTTGGTGGTGTGTGGTGGGAGGAGGAGGGCTCTTGGTCCAGGACACACCTGCCCCAGGTCCCTGTCCCCGGGCCAGGATATTGAGACCAGGAGCTCATCACAATGACCTCGGGACCCCATGGCAGTCTCAGATCACCCCAGGAAACTTCATTCTCATTCCACTTCACTTGCTAAAGCGTATGCAAAAATAAATAAATAAATAAATAAATAAATAAATAAATAAATAAATAAATAAAGCTTTTCAATAAAAAGGTTTTCTACTAAAATATGGCATGTAAAGGGAAGCCTAGTGGAGCTATAAGCACATGGACATAGAGCCACATTCCCAGTTACAGAGGTGCCTTCATTTACTTATTATTTAAATAGGACATAGTGAGGCCCATGCATAGGGCTTCTCCAATGATCTAATGAGTTCATATTTGCAATATGATTAGCATATCGCTTGGCATAAAGAAAGTACTATACCGACATATATTAAAAAATAAAACAAGTGCTCTATTGATCAGAAAACCAAGTATGTATCTTCACTTTCTGGTTAATCAAGGTTTCCCTGTATTAAAATGAGTCTTAAAGACCCAGTAGGAGGAAGAGAAACTTATAGCCACTGCATTGCTTCAATTTCCCCAATGTGGAACACAGATGCAGAAAGAGACTGTATTCTGCCACCTTCAGCCTAGGCCAACACCCCACGGCACTGCAGTCCAGGAGAATGGCCTGGCCTCCCAAACTACCATCATTTGTAAAACCATCAGTCCCAGGAAAATGGGCCCCTCTTGCCCTTTTATGGCAGAATGTATTCATTCCTACGCTTCTCCCCTCCTGTTCCAGAAGGAACACAAACAGGTGCATTCCCTGCTGATGCCACAAGTTAGGTTCTTCACTTCTCCCCTGTGCAGGCACCCACCCATACAGGGTGCCCCGTCCTGGTGAAGACCTGAGACGGACAGGCACTCTCATGCACTGGGGATTAGGAAAGCAATTTAGATATTTATATTAAGAGCCTCAGACCTACTCCCCACCTGGAATTCCATTTCCAAGAATATAATCCAAGAGAATTAGACAAAAGGGCTTGCCTAGCAGGCTGGGTGGTGGGAGTCCTGGAGTGTAAGGAAGAACTTAGTCTGATTCACACTCAGAGCTGCTTGGAAGGGGCGTGGGTGTCTGAAGCCCTGGACATTTGGCGTGGATCTGAAAGTACTTTGTGAGCAAAGCTGGCCTCGTGGTGGTGGCCTATGTGTGGGAGACAGCGCTGCAGTGCCAGGTGCTGTCAAGCCAGTGGCATTGCTTGCCAAGGGGCAGTCTCCTGGAGTCACAGCCCATGCAGGAGCTGGCTGCCCCACTCTGGCAGGGCCCGCTGAGGGCTCTGCAGCCTCTGGGCGCCCAGCAGGGGTGGGTCAGCTCTGAAGCCTGGCTGCCTCCACACCCCAGCCTTCCTCTCATCTCAGTTGCTTTTGAAGACTGAGAAATTACCTTGTAGGTACAATTTCTATACAAATGTTAGAGATTATCATCTCTAGCTACAGGATTTCTGTCTTTTCATCTCCTCTGGTTAGATTTTCAGATGCCCTAGGGTGCCTTTGATTTTTGTATCAGAATTCAAGATAATCTGTAATTAATGTAATTTAAATAAGTAAGTAATTGCAAAGCTGGACTTTTAAGGGGAACTTTTGAAATCAAGTAGGGAAACCAGCATCAATATCAATCCTCAGAGGCACCTGGAGATGGTTAAAACATTTACTTATTTGATCAAACAAGAGAGACCAGCATAGACAAAAGTGGCCTCTCTGAACATCACGTGATCCATCTGGATAAGTTCTCATTCCCATTGGAGGGGCTTAAAGCCAATCAACTTGCCTGAGGTTAAGAGTAGAAGGGGCAGAGCTGGGATTTGAACCCACGTCCTCCCAGCACCAGCAGGTGCTTCCCCAACATGGCAGTTAGTGACTGTGCTGAGCTCTGCTGTGTCCTGTCCCTTCTGGAATGCACGAATGTTCCAAATCACAGACAAAGGCCACTTAATCTGTTCTGTGATCTATGGAGATGTTTGGGAAATGGAAGGAGAATTACCGAGATGAGTCATTTCATGTCAGCAGGGGACCTGTATCGGAGTTTTTAATGACTATTTTATTATTTATGTTTTGAAAAAAAAAAAATCCACGGGCAGCACGATACAGCAGAGTCCCCTGTTGGCTGCTCCTCCCCAAGACCTAATGTGTTTGTGCCTGGGTCCCACACTCCCATGCAGGGTGCTGTGTTCTCGGAGATTTGGGGGTGAGGGTCATTTGTATAGAACTATATTTAAGGGCTCTACAGGCCGTGTGTGTGTGTGTGTGTGTGTGTGTGTGTGTGTGTGTGTGAGAGAGAGAGAGAGAGAGAGAGAGAGAGAGAGAGAGAGGTAGACAGAAGCAAGTGGGAAGACTATTGAGAATGTGCCCACTGAATTAGTTGTTCTGTAACACTGAGACCTCAAACACTTTATCTCACCCTTTACTTTCTTTTAACTGAACCAGCAGTGTGCAGTGACTCTAATACTACAGGTGCCTAGTGCTGCTGGCCTCCTCGGCAAATCTCAGGCCTTAGCCAGGGGCCTTCCTCCCCCAGGCCCTGCCCCCACTGCCCCTCTCTCCCTCCTCTCGAGGCTGAGAGAATAGGACCCACAGTCTCTCCGCAGATCACTCAGGACTCCAATGCTCTCAGACTCACGCAGCCTGAAACCTTTCTTCTGGCATCACTGTTCCTCAGTTTTAAATATAACCTTTGACCTCCGTCTTGCTCTTATCCAAGAAAATGGGATGTTTTGAAATGTAAGGTTGCCCCCTTTCCACCTTTCCCCACCCTCAGACCTGGAGGTAGCAGGGTCTTTTCTGAGCGTCTGCAAGTTAACATCATGGAACTGAGTCTGGCCCAAAGGGCAGAGGTCATCCCAAAGAGGGTCCTTCCTGGGGACTTGGAGTCCTTCTCTGGGAGAGCCATCAGGCCCTGCTTCATCACCCTGCCTCCATGTCCACCCTGGGGTGAGCAGAGTGCACCTGTCCACTTTATGGAGGACACATTTATTCCACGTCGATCAGAGGCTCGTAATGGCGACACCAAGCAATGAAAGCCATGATCCCTGCCCTAAGGGGCCAAAAGCCTGCCTGAGGAGGTGGCAATTAAGCAAAGTCCAATAACAATATAATGTTACAAGTAGTTTTTATTAGGTGGTTCTGAGACACTACTTAACACCTTCCAGAATACAAGGGCCTATTAAGATTTATGTCGGTCTTGTTTATGCTCCTCTCCAATCACTGATGTGTTGGGAATATAGTAGATACTAAACACACATTTATTTAAAGAAAGAATGAGTGAACCCAGAAACTTCACACTTCAGACACCCTGATCCCATTAAAATTCAGCTAACATATGTTGAGCACTTACTCCAAGTTAAACACTATATTTTGGCACTTCCATTAGTATCTATCTTCCCAACAAAAATCTAAGGCAATTTTATGGAAGAAAAAAAATGAAAACTCAGTGAGTTTTCATAGGCACACGTCCCATGGATGGGGTGAAGGGGAGACTCCAAGTTCAGGGTCCTTCTCTTTCTTTCCCTTCCATTTATCCATGGCTTTTGGACTCTTATGCTGCTTTCTCCTCTCCCTGCTTTCTCTCCCTGGGACATGGCCCTCTCCTGGCCCTAGGGGTGCCGCTCTCAATTTTATGGGCCATTCCATCCAGAAAGGTCACTGCCTCTTAGCCCCAGATTCTAAAGAGACATGCCAAGCCCGACGCTGCTCGGCGTGAAGAGCCACACAAATATTAGCAGAACCCAGCTTGATTGCTTTCCCTTTACCAAAAATGCATTAATAAAGTTAATTAGCATTGACCTGAAAAAAATCTGAACAATAACCTCCTGGCATTGGGATCAAATGCAATGAAGCACAAGCAATAAAAACTCCATTACTGCTCCCTTCTGAGACACTGTCACTGATCCTTGGGCAAGAGAGAGAAGGGACAGGCTCACATCTTCTCAGCCTCACTGTGGGCTCCCACATCTACCTGGCATATCAGAATACAGCCAGGTATGCATGTGAGCTGAGCTGGGCCCCAGATCAGACTGCCTACAGTTAAATGCATGACCCCCAGAAGCCCAGGGCTAACACAGGTTTGCTTTGGGCTGCAATCAGTATCTGTAAGGGTCCTGGTCAGTGGGGGAGGCAGCAGCCATCAGAAACTGTAGCTACTCCTCTGCGGGAGGCTGGTACGTGGCAGACGCTGAAGGCAATGAACAAGTAGGTGTCTGGGGCTTTCCTCAGATAGTGCAGAAACCTGGCCTAGTTCTAGGTCACATCCCTAGCAGGCCAAAGGTGACTGCTTTATTGCTTCCTGTGGTCAGAATCGGTTCAGAGACTGGGCAAGGACATGTAGATTGTTATGGTCGACCTGCCAGGTCCCTGGGGATGTAAGTCACTGGCTCCCTCCTTTCCGCACCCCTCCCTCCACCTTTCCAATGACCTCATCTTAGTATTGAATTTTTATTCTAGGCTGGACATGGAGGAGTGGGGATGGGGGACACAAATATGTATAAGACCCAGTACGTGCCTTCTAGTGGGCCCCGGTCTAGTGGGATAATGTAAACACCCACTGGATTTCTGTTTCTTGTTAGGACTCCCTCTGCCCTTATTTTCTAGGTGAGGTGTTGAAGGAGCACTCCATGTTGGTATTGCATCAGCCTTACCTCATTCTCCCTCTAGACCCCTTCAGCCATTCCTGAGGTCAAGGGCAGCACTGGGAGGGGGATAGGGGCACTGGTGGACCATGTTCTTTCTGTGATCCTCTGCTCTATGTACCACATGGGGCGCCATGTCTCTCCCCTGGCTCCCTACTCCTGAGGGGGCCCACAGACTCAGAAAGCATGACCCCACCTTTAGGTATATTAGAGGCAGCCATTCTCATTCACGGTTGCCTCAAACTCTAGTTGGTTGAAGTAGAAATGGGTGCTGGAAGTGGTGAAGGGAACACCCACAAAGTATTGCTTCTAGGCAGCACTTGAAAAATCACACATATTTGAGAAATCATTGCAGATATCAGGGGGAAGATAAAGAGTAAAAAGAAGGAGAAACAATATGAAATGGCCTGGTGGGAGGAGGGAATGGGGACTTCCCGGAACACAGCTAAACCCTTAGAATGTTTTCAATGAGACATTCTGCTCTTGCACTAATGCTCAATCCAATGACCTGGTGCCTTTAAATATGAATGCATTCTGGAGAGAGAAGGAGAGAGAGAGAGAGAGAGAGAGAGAGAGAGAGAGAGAGAGAGAGAGAGAGAGAGAGAGAGAGAGAGAGAGAGAACGAGAACCATAGGCTCCTAGAAAGCACACTGTCTCATGTTCCCACCCTGCATCTGTCCAATGTCTCAGGGCTGAGCTGCCTCATTTTCAGTCCCCTCCCTGCTCTCTTTGCCTTTGATTCATCTCTACATCATCAGAATTGATTCTCAAAGCACTGGTGGGGTACCTCTTCGAGAAGACTTTACTGAACCCTGGAATTCAAGATCCTGCCCAATCTGCCTCTATTTTGCTTTCTGCCTTCTGTCCATTGACACCAGACTGCTCCTCAGACCTTCCCTCCCTGCCTGTCCTGAGAATGAGTTTCTCCAGCATGACTCCTTTGATTTGGAGGAATGAGAGGAAATTCCACTGAGTATTGGTTTGCGTGTCTATCCCTGGTTGTGAGCTACTGGCCATTGGAATCTAGAGATACTCAAATGATGCTAATAATATCAAACATTTACTAAGCAAGTATTATCTAACCTTGCAGCATCTCATTCAATCCTTAAATGTAGGTAATGTTATCAGCCTTTGTCAGGGACATAGCTGGAGGGAGTGGCACACAGTAGCAGGGACAGAGTCGGCAGGAAGCCCAGACTATGCTTGGCTTTAGAGCCTGTTCTTGACCCCCAAGCTATTGCTGGTCCTTGGAACTGCCAATGCGCATAGAACATCTGTGTTCACATAGTAGGCTCATTAGTGTTTGCAGACTGAAACAACAGATGAGAGAGAATCAGGACGGTAGAGGAGCAAACTGCTCTGGAAAGATCAGCCTGTTGTTCAGTGATTCATTGAACAAAATAATGCACTCCATGTGGTGACATTCGAGCTTATTTTCCATCAGGTGGACAAACGTTATTTACAAAATGAAGATAAAGTCCTTGATTGTACTTGAAGGAGCACTCCACATTGGGAATGGAGGTCAGGCGAAGCCCAGGACACTGGCATGCTTGCTCTGGCTCCCTCTTGACCAACTGGCTGACCTTGGAGGAGGTAGCATCTAGCAGGGCACCCACCAAAAATACTTCCTTCAGCTGCTTGATGGTGCCTGAAATTGTACCATTACAGCCTAATTCCTTTGGCTTACACTGCTATTCCGGTTAAAATGCAAATACTCCTCGAGAGGCAAGTTATTAAACTTTATTAGTCTTTTATATCCCATGGTGAATTTATTGATCAGACCCTTCTCCTCAGCAATGGCTGGGATAAGAGAGAAAGATGGAGATTGTATACATGTCCCAGGCTCCTGGGAATGAGGTCACTGGGAAGGCGAGAGGTGGGGAGCGGGGGTTTAGGGAGGAGTAATGAGAGCTAAAGAACCCAGAAGCATGCATGTCCCACAGTGCTCTACTGAGCAGGGCTGTCGGGGGCCAGCAGCAAGTGACTTTGAGTGGACTGGCTGAGGAGGGCCATGGGCCTGGCATCAGAAGGACCTAGTTACTAGGGGGAGATGGGGTGTTAGCTTGCCATAGCTGTCTTCCTGGCTACTGTTCTGTGCAAGGAAGCATGTCATTAGCAGCACCATGATTGATGTGTTTGCAGGACACCCTGACCCTTCCTGATTGGTGCTCCTGGAACAACTCCCTCCAATTAAGTTCCCCTGAGAGACATGGGCTGCTCTCCTTGCTTATTCCTTGTACCTCCGTGGCCCTTCTGGTCCAGAGGGGATGCCATAGCCCTGAAATAATTCCTCACCATTCACCCACTGCCAGGACAGCAATGAAAATGAATTCTGAGAGACAGACCCTTTGACATGTCAGAATTTTGAGCAATATTATGTATCTTCAAAATATTTCTGCTTTCAGATTTATGGGATAGCCTTTATTACAATAATAAAATATTTAAAGCAAAAATAATAGAGGAAGCCTAAGATTTCCAGCCTCCATTTCTTTCGAGCTAGCCTACACAAAAATATTCCCTACCTCTGCTCACCTTCTCGCCTTGGAGACCATGGCTACTGTGGTCTGCCATGCATTTCCTATGTCCAAGAATCAGGCAAGGCTGTAGTCAGGTCTGTATTTTTATTCAGTAAATAGTGTTTGTCCACCTGATGGAAAATAAGCTCGAATTTCACCACATGGAGTGCATTATTTTGTTGTTCAATGATTCATTGCCTTGCAATGACTCAATGATTCATGCATCTTGCTTTTGAAATTGAAATAGCACACAATCACATTTTAAATGGGAAAGCAAGTGATTGTTACACTTTGCAGTTACAATGAGACAGAATTTGCAGTCAGGTTAGATGCGATCATAAGAGAAAAACTTGACCTGGGGACAAGATGCCTGGCTCTGAACCAGCTCTGATCCTAACAGTCTGTGGTGTCTGACATTATTTCAGTCATTCATTGAATTATTATATCTGGAATATCTACTATGTATTAGACATCATGCCAATCCCATGAGAGAGGCAGGTGGATTAAGTGGCTTCCCCACCCCCCCCCCAGTCTAAAATCCTGAGAAACAGATTTTAGTAAGCATCAAAAACATTGGATATTAGTTAAGACTGAAAATGATGGAGAAGGATTTTTTCCCTTTATTTTCAAAGAGCTAATGAATCTTTCCAAGTAGGAATGTCACATGTAGGTGGGAGGTGGTAAACCTTGCCCTCCTCATTTTGTGGTGTGGGAGTGCCAGAGGTCTGGGTCCTTTATCATTCACCCAATAGAATCAAGAACATTTCCTTTCTTCCTGGTGCATCTTATTATTTGCTCCAAAGACAAATGGTTCTGTTGCAGGGATCGGTCCTCAGGAAGACTGTAAGAAAGACCGGTAGCCCCCTTCCAAGTTCATCCTCTCATCTCCTCCATCACTCCTTCGTCCTCACAGGCACTGCACTAGGCTGCCCTGGAGAAACTCCCATCCAGGGACCGAGGGCGAGGAATAGTGAAGAATCACAAGTGACAGGTGGGTAGAGTGTGAGGAAGAGCACCTCAAAACTTGATTGGATACAAGGAGGCTTCTTCCTCGAGGCAGTGCTTACAGCTAATCCTGTAAACAAATGAGTTCTGTGTTCTGTGTTGATGGAACAGCACAGACAAAGGCCCAGAGCTGGGAGCATGTGGGCTGTTTGGAGAGGCAGTCTGCAATGTGGCCAAGCACGTGGGATGGGACAATGCACGATGCGGCTGGGACCCCTGAGTAGGGAATGTCTAGGAAGCTAGGAATTGCCACTGAAAACCTTAAGCAAGGGTATGGCATGGTCTTCCCACTCTCCTCCTCCCCCCCCCCCCCATTTTCTGAACTCCACCCTCTCGTTTCTTTATTGCCTTTTAAAAGGGAAATTCATTAGTTCAACTTGATAATAGTTTAATGAATGACCTTTCCTTTCAACAGAAAACCATAAAAATAAAAATAAACTAGCCCTAGCTGGTTTTGCTTAGTGTTTAGAGCACATGTGTCAAACACAAGGCCCGCGGGCCAAATCCAGCCTGCCAGGCCTTGCAATGTGGCCCGCACCGTGCTGTCATCACTGCACTCCGCTGTCAGTTTATGACATTGTCAGTTTATGACTGTTCAGTAAACCATTCGGCCCGCGATTTAGGCTGGATTTTAGATTTTGGCCCCTTCTCTGATTGAGTTCGACACCCCTAGTTTAGAGTGTCAGTCTGCAGACTGAAGGTCCTGAGTTTGATTCTATACCTTGGTCGCAGGCTTGTTTTCTGGTCCTAGTAGAAGCATGTACAGGAGACAACCTATCAATGTGTCTCTCTCACACTGGTATTTCTCTCTCTGTCTCTCCCCACCCCTTCTACTCCCTCTAAAAATCAATGGAAAAATATCCTCAAGTGAGGAATAACAAAACAAAACAAAACAAAACAAACTAAACTGAATAGTGGGCTTTCAGATGTTGCAAAATTTTAGGAGTGATTTTAAGGGAAGTGTCCCCCCCCAATCAGTCCTCAAGTCATACCAAACCATCCAAGAGTGGGTGTAGACCAGCAGGGTGGCCACCATTCACCATCCTGCTTCCTGCAGGACACCTGTGCACCAATTGCCTGCTTCAGTTCAGTATGACAAGAGTTGACAGGCTTGAGGCTGCCATTGAGTTTCTAGGCCTCCATTTCTTTACCATTGGACCACTTGGCTCTCCTTCATATCAGTCAGCTACTGTGTCTCTCTGCCAAAGCTCCCAGGGCTTACAGCAACCATCAGCGCAAAGAATGGCAACTGGAGGGGCCCGAGAAAACAAATGCCAGAGGATTTTAAAACTATAACACCAGCCATCTTTTTTTGTTGTTTTTGTGTTTTTGTTAATACTCATCCTGACATCTTTTGGGCTCATGTTTATGTTGACCTCCAAGGGGACTTAGAGAAAAAGTGTATGTTTCAGCTCTGCTTTGGGAAAATGGTTCAAGAAACCAGTAGATGGACTTTGTAGGGATCCTGGTCTAAATGTTATGGGTGTTGAGCAGCACAGAGCCAGCACTGAGCAGTCTGGGAGGATACGCTGGAGGAAGCATGCCTTACATGGGGTCCTGGTTTTGAGTTCCTTTTTCAGTCATGTTTGTATGCATTTCTGTAAGGGCCGCATTGGACCTGCTTTCTGCTCTCCCCTCGCCATGACCTTAGCTGCTGCAGAGACCTGTGAAGATGCTGAAGGCATATGGGTTTCAGAGGCAGACAGACCTGGCTTGGTGTGACCTCAGGAATATTATATGATCCTTTAATTTCAGACTCCTTTTCTAGAAAATAAAAGTGGCAAAATACTTACCTATTTACTTTATATAAAGATGTAAAAGAGGTACAGTGTGGACAAAAGTAGGTTTACAGTTGTTATACAAATAAATAATACAATCCTATATAATAAAACCCTAATATATAAATTGACTGAATGGCGGAACCACCAGCTGAATGACCAGTTGCTATGATGTGCACTGACCACCAGGGGGCAGACGCTCAATGCAGGAGCTGCTCCCTGGTGGTAAGTGTGATCCCACAAGGGGAGTACCACTCAGCCAGAAACCGGGCTAATAGCTGGTGAGTGCAGAGGCAGTGGCAGTAGCTTCTCCCACCTCTGCTGCAGACAGGCAGTAAGGAGCAAGGGGTCCTGGACTGCAAGAACCCCAGACTGCTAGAAGAATGTCTGACTGTTGGCTTAAGTCCCGAACCCCAGGGGCACAGGCCAGGCTGAGGAATCCCCTTCAAGTGCACGAATTTCATGCACCAGGCCTCTAGCTTGTGAGTATGCAAGAACAACTCTGTTTTGCATACTCACAACTATAAACCTACTTTTGTCTAACTCTGTACTTAAAATCAACACTCAAGATGCTGAAAACTCTTACTGAAAGCATCAGATTCCATCCCTGTGCTCCAATCCAGCTATTAGAGCCACCTGAGGCTGAGTGGTCTTGTAGAACGGCCTTTGTCCTGAGTTGTGGTGACCCACTTCCTGAGACTGTCTGTGTCAGCTGCAGGCTCCTTGTGACCTGGTTCTCCTGACTCTTCAGTGTTCCCCTTCCTCGCAGCCAGTTTGGCACCTTCTACCTCTGGGAAAACATCCTCCACATTGCCTCTTGGGAAAGTAATAGCACCAGTCTCCAAGCAGTGCTGCAGCTTCATCTCTGCTCTCCATTCCCATCTTAGAAAACCAAAGTGTCAGAGCACAACCTACACATCCAGGCTTTCAAATTCTCAGTCCTGTGAAACCTCGACAGCATTTGCTTTCATCATCCCCACCGCACAAAACAGAAGGATCTTACTGCAAAGTTGCTTGCCAAGTACAAGTATATCATCTCGTCTATTCATCACCGACATCCTCCATGGCAAGGGTCATTAACCTCATTTTTATATATGAAAAATGGGTACTGTGCAAGATTAAGTGATTTCCCAAGTTCATGTTGAAAACAGCAGAGCCGGGGAAACCCATCTCTGATTGTCAAGTGGGACAGCCATTATTGGTTTGAGGATGTTTCTGATTTGTAGTCCCAGAAACACACCCACTCACATTAAATCCTCATGGAAGTCAGTGGGTTGTTTATCCTAAAAAGCACACAGGTAAACAAATGGGGGACTGTTTCATTGTCACTGTTCATCTGTAATCGCTTGCATATGCATTTCTTCCCACTGTGCCCACCTACAGATGTCTATTTGGGGAAAATCTGTCATTAATGAGGTAGAAAATGTCCCCCAGACACTGAGCTTTGCTTACTTTGCTTGCTGTTTTTGGGTAGGAGTAGGTGTGTGGGCGGATTCTGTCACTTAAGATTGCGCCCCACCACAATTCCCTTGAAATTGATTGTTCTGGTAAGTCCCTCGGACCCCTGCCTGCCTTTTGGCTCTCCTTCGGGCTGCCCACTTAAGAAGTCACTTTAGCCCAAACCGGTTTGGCTCAGTGGTAGAGCGTTGGTCTGCGGACTGAAAGGTCCCGGGTTCGATTCCGGTCAAGGGCATGTACCTTGATTGCCGGCACATCCCCGGTAGGGGGTGTGCAAGAGGCAGCTGGTCGATGTTTCTCTCTCATCGACGTTTCTAGCTCTCTATCTCTCTCCCTTCCTCTCTGTAAAATATCAATAAAATATATATTAAAAAAAAAAAAAGAAATCACTTTACCATGCCTTCTTGTGATTGTACTTGCCCAGAGACTGAGCTCAAGGGTCCTTTTAAATGAAAAGATTTTAAAAGACCTATTTGGACAGCAAAATGCTGGGGAGTGGGGCAGAGGAGCCCTGAAGGAGGTTCCAGGCCTCCAGGTGGCAGGCTACAAGTCCTCTCCTTTAGCTGGAGATGCAGGTCACAGCTTGGGACTAGGGTGGGGCCAGCTAATCTTGCAGAGAAGCTCTGAATTCAGTGTGACACATGACTTTCCAGGGTCCTATGCACAGCACGGACAGAGGATTTCTCTGCAACTGGACTCTGGGGAGTTAACCCTTTGGCTGATCTAGGAGTAACTCCATTTCCAGCCTCTACAATGTCTGGCCCTGTGACTCAGGAGATGCCTCTTGGTGCACCATCTGCGAAGAGCTGAAAAAGGCTGCTATTCTTTCACAATTTCTGTGAAAGAGGAATGCAGGAGGAGACAGAATGGCAGAGACTTAAGCATGTCTGGAAGTGAGAAGAGGGACTGTCAGAGATTGTTGGCCCCAATTGAGTTGGCCCCAGTTTACCATGGCCTCATCCTGGGCGCAGTGTGCTTCCTTACCCCGTGATGTCGGGTTCAGTCTTAGGTCAAAGGGATGCTAGTAGATGTGATGATAGCAGGGTCTTGAGATATACTTGAGCAGTGGAGCCTGCTGTCTGCTGTCTTCTGAAGAAAAGCATGCCCTAAGTGGCCCCCGAATCGCAGGAGGGTGACAGATATGTGGAGCAGAGCCAACTGGCCCACCCTAGTGAAGGGCAGATGAACCCACAAGCTCATGATTGGGAGCTACACTTACTGTCATTCACCACTGATACATTGCGGCTGTTTATTGCAGAATAATGGAGGCAATAGCGAATACAAAGACCTCTTTCCAAAGGTTTCTTCCTCACACTCCAAGTTTTTGTTTTTGTTTTTGTTTTTTGTTTACAGAGAGGAAGGGAGAGAGAGAGTTAGAAACATTTATGAGAGAGAAACATCAATCAGCTGCCTCCTGCACACCCCCAACTGGGGATGTGCCTGCAACCAAGGTACATTCCCTTGTCTGGAATCAAACCCGGGACCCTTGAGTCCACAGGCTGATGCTCTATCCACTGAACCAAACTGGTTTTGGCTCACTCCAAGTTTGTATAGGCCTCTACTGTATGCCAGCACAGTGCTAGGCCCCGTGAGACAGGGAAGATCGAAGCTAGAACCTGCCCTCAGCGTCACTGTCTACATAGGGGTAAACCAAGCCTGATGCATCGCTGGAAGCAAAAATGACTACACAGAAGCTGTCCTACTTGGGGCACATCATGAGAAGGCAGAGCTCTTTGGAAAGGAAATAATGGGGGGGGGGGGGGGAAACTAAAGGCAGCAGGAAATAAGGATGCTGGAATATGAGGCGAATTGACTTTATAAAGGAAGCCGTAGGCGTAATCACTCGGATCTGAGCAGGGCTGGGAGGACAGGTCCAGAGGGCAGACGGTGACACACGGGAAAAGCCATTTACAAGCTGAGGAGAGGCGCCTCAGTTGAAACCAACCCTGCCAGTGCCTTGACCTCAGATATCCAGCCTCCGGAACCATGAGAAATTGAATTTCTTTGTTTAAGCTGCCCAGTGTGTGCTACTTTTTTATGGCAGCCTGAGCAGACCAATACAGTGTCTAGAATTCCTGGCATAGAATAGACACTCGAGTCATTTTTGCAAATACAGCAAATCTACCTCTTCTCTTTCCGTGGTCCCTCCTTCTATTTCTCCTTGTTGTCTTTTCCTTTCCTTCCCGCTGGTATCTCCCATTCTCTTCTGTCCATTTCTCTTCCTACTTGTTCCTGTTCCTTTGCTTCACCCCAAACACCAAGACCTTCAGACTTAGCATGAGGCAGGAGGCCAGGTGGCTGGGAGGCAATCTGAGAAGCATTTCTGCTCCTATAAAAGGGCAAGGAAGGCTCTGGTCAGAGTCACAGAAGAGCGACCATCAGGAGAAGGAGCAGATTACAGGAATGAAGTATCCTGGGGATGGGACTTCGGGAGTTTGTAATAGGGCCTTGTTATCTGTTACTTAACTAGAAAGATGAGGAACTGATATGTAGGGAGGTGCCTAATCTTACTTCACCCCCATTTTGGAGGCTGGATCCCTGCTCTGGCAGGGCCTTTTGTCCCATGTCCTGGTTTTCTAACCCCTTCCCCCATAACCTCCAAAGGTAGGGTGGGGCCAGCAGGTGGCCAGACACCAGAGAGGAAGCTGCTGGCCAATTCTGCAGCCCTTCCCCAGGGTGGTTACAACAGCCTTTGGCACTCGACTTCCCTTCCAGAGAAGACACTTCCCTCATCCAGAAAAATGAGTGTAATCAGACGGGCTGGCAAGACCGTAGTGAGATTTCTTGGATGAGAGGCTCTGTGTAAACCCAGGGCACTGTTGTTTTCTTACCTGGAGGCTGGGCCAGGGGACGAGAGAAATGGGAAAGCCAGGCAAGAATGCCTGCTTGGCAGCTGGCGGCCAAACCTCTCCATCACCCCAGAGGCTGCAGAGCTGCTCACACACAGGAGCACCACGGAAACCGGTGGGGGAGCCAGCCGAGGACCGGCTGCGGGCTGGGAGAGAAGCATGTGAGCAATAAGTGAGAGGCTAGAAGGTCAGACGGGAGAACATTCACAGTGGGAGGAAAATATCCGCGGGGCTCCTCTGCTTCCCGCTGCTGCCCTGTGCCTTCGCCCCTGAGGTGAGCATTTGGTGGCACTGACTGTCACTTCTGGGAGGCAGGCTGCAGGATTTGCAGAGGTTCTCATTAGTGTGTGCAAGGCGGTCCAGGTCAGGAGCCAGGAGAAGGGGTGCCAGAAACGAGGACAAGAGGGCCCCAATAAAGGCAAGGACAGGAGGCGGTGAGAACAGGAAAGCAGGAGGGAAGATGAGAGAGCGAAGAGGACAGGAGGAAGGGATCCTCTTTCCAGATGGGAGTCCAGCCCGGGGTCAGCATGGGGCTGCCTCCTAATGAGGGTTTGTTCCTTCCAGGTGGCCTAAGCAGAAAGCAGCAGCCTTACCACGTGTTGGCGCTGCCCCCTCCAAGGGCAGGACGAGAATGAGTTTGAAGGTGCCCTGACCTTTCTGGGTGAGACGCAGTCCAGGGTCCTTATTAAGGAAACAAGCAAATACAGTCACTGGGAAGCTGGGGCCAGCGGGGCCCTGGACCTTTCTCCTAACAAAAAAAGAACAGCTTTGATATGGAGAGATCCTATGGAGGTCCTAGGGACTGCCTGGGGAACATGAAGGGTTCTTTTCTGTCTCTCATTTCTCAAGACTGGGCTCAGCACAAGGCTGCAGGCTGCAGAGTGCTGGCAGGAGGGGCTGCCTGCATCAGCGGCTTCATGTGTGGAAGGAAGGCGTTGTGGTCAAGGCCTGGGACATCTGATATGAATAATAGAGGAGGGAAACTCTGAAGAGAAGGTGGGTCTGTCTCACTAGGGGCAGATAGTTCTGCCTGGCACCGCCGCCACGGGCGTCCACCGTGTGAGCACAGATGGGTGTGTATAAGGGGCACACGTGTGAGCACCCATGTGTACACACCAAGCACACGCTCCATCACAGGTGGTAGCCCACAAGAGAATGGTAGCTGTGGCCTTCCTGGGACTATGCTTCCTCCAAAAGGGAAGTCACAGGCCAAGTCACTCAGGCCCCCCTCCCAGCCCCCCAAATAAAAGCCACCTTCTCGGGACCAAGAAAAATAGCTGAGAGGGACTGTCCATTACGTCTTTGCGTCACTGCCCCAGAGGTCACCTTTAAATCTGCTGCTTTTCTTTCTCCCACTTCTGTTCTAGGCGAGGACATTCGAAGGCTATAAACCTCTCAGTTTTGAAAAATATTTCCTCACACCAGCCTGCACATAAAAGGTTAGGCTGGAAGTTGCTTGGGGGGCATGCATAGTGCAGTTTGCACACCAGGATGCTCATCAGAATCACCTGAGCAGCTGGTATAAACACGGATTCCTGGACCACAGCCCCAGACATCAGACTCTACATATCCTGGGAGGACCCTGGGGATGTGTATTTTTAACATATAGCCCCTTAGATGATGTATCTTGACATTTCAAAGGTAAGGAAACCAGGCAGGCGATGGGACTTATTCAAGGTTACATAGACCTTTAGTACAAGAGTATTTTGAAATGCCTCTTCCCAAGAGCTAATGTCCTGGGACAAAAAAAAAAGATGGTCTCACAACATGTGAGAGATGAGGAGCTAGTGCACCCATTTGGATGAGGGGTATCCATATACCCTTAACCTTTATTACTCAGACCCACTGAAATCCAAATTATGCCTGAGCATTTCCTTCCGTCAGACCCTGCCTACTGCCGAGGGTCTCAGAACCCAAACCTCATGAGAGTCAGTAGAATGGACAGAATGCAGAACTGGTTTGAAGGACAGAGGTCTGACTGAGCCCAGGTCTCTGATTCCTCTAATCAGTGAGGTATGTGGGGCAAAGAGTTCTCCATTCCAAGCCTTAGCTTTCTCTCAGGTTGGGAATCATTTTACAGGTCTGTAATCCTGTTGAGAAAGCAGGGCATACAACTTCAGCAATGTGCTAATACTGAAACTGGACGAAAGACAGCAGCCACAGGAAACATGAAGGTGTAGTTTCCTCCTTCAATACTTCATGAAAATCAAGAGCCATCCCACCTTGAAAGCCCAGTTCCTCAGTCCCCTCACCTGGCTGCCACAAAAGTAGTAGTTCAGAGACTGCAATGACTAACCAATCATCTAGTCTTTAGCCAGGTGGTTTGTCTCCTGCCTCATGTGGGTTGATGCACAGTGTACATTAAGGACTTCACATAGGAGACACAGGAAACAGGGAGAGCTCGGCCCCTGGCTGGCCAGTAGTAGAGCTGTGGTTTGACATAAGCAGACACACACCTCAGTTTCTATATACTGTCTAACCTGAGGATATGCAGCATGGGAGGAGGGTGCCTGGAACCCCTGTCTATATTGATAAAAGCCACCTCAGCTTCCTCCTCCTCTGTACACATCTATCCCAAGCCTCAGCCAAGCCTGCTTGTCACTGAGAATAATCCTCCAAACTTAGTACAGGAGCAAAGAGAAGGTTCAGGAGGGCAGAGACCATAAGTAATGCTGTGAAGTCTGTGGGCTCACTTTCTAACTCAAAACACACTGGGTGTGGTCTCATCTTAGAGCCACAGAACCTGAACTCTGGTGGGGGCTCTCAAGTCACACAGTGATCCCACTTTCCCATTTACAGATATTCGATCCAAGGCCCAGAACAGTGAGTTCTTAGTGCCACATCACGAGAATGCTTTTCTTCCTAAGTCCACTCCAATTCTTTCTTTCTCTCTTCCTAGCCTACCCCATCCCTCTTCTGTGTGCTCATTAGTACATTTATGTAGATCTTGTCCCTCTGACTAGCTCTCAAAAAGGCCTTTTATATATTCTCTACAGAGGAGACTTTGTGCAGAGAAGGTGCACAGCAAGGACATATTAGCTTGGAAAAGACAGTAATGACCATTGCTTAGCAAAGAAGAAAAATCACCCGAAACTGGTTTTGCTCAGTGGATAGAGCATCAGCCTGTGGACTAAAAGGTCCCAGGTTCGATTCCAGTCAAGGGCATGTACCTTGGTTGCAGGCACATACCCAGTAGGGAGTGTGCAGGAGGCAGCTAATCGATGTTTCTCTCTCCTCAATGTTTCTAACTCTCCATCCCTCTTCCTTTCTCTCTGTAAAAAATCAATTATATGTAATATATATATATTTTAAGAAAGAAGGAAAAATGCTTCAGCAAACAGGTGGAACAGTAGGAAAAGTGGGCATCTGTAGTAATGTTACTACCTCTGCCAGTAACATTGGATATCACCTTTCCCTCATCCAATGACACAGGCCATCCATCTCCTCTCTCCCACCCTTCCATCTCTTATTCCCTTCAGTAGCATCTAGCCTTCTGCTCTTCCCTCCCACAGAACTGGATCCCTGAGCTTGTTTGTCCTGCCTCCCCATCCAGCATCCTTGCTGATTCTCATGCTTGGTCTGGCCCTCCCTGCATCTTGCACATGATTCCAATCACACCCACTGCTCCCCTGTCCCTCTCATCTCCAACCATAGTCTCTGACAAGATGGAACACAGAGATTGAATAAAGGACTCTAGGCCCAAGTAGGCCTGGACATGAGAACAGGGTGGTGGGAGCAGTCACTGCCAAACAGATCCAGAAGGATATGGAACAATGGCCTCTCCAAATATTAGGCATCACATCTATTGTCTTGGTATCTTTACACAATGAGACCCTAATTTTTTACTTTGCTTTGGCATTTGTCAAAATGTTCTTTTTAATATCTTCCTTTCTCTCTCTCCACCCCCTTTCCACACACCCCTCATTATCTGTCACACACACTCCTCAACACATTTTTTTCTCTTACAAACACAAATCATAAGTACAGGAGATGATGATTCCTGCTGGCAGAAAATAGAAATTCTTTGTCTCTATGGATCCTGGCTTCATTTCCTTTGACTCATTCATAAACTGGCATAAAGACAGCCCAGAGCTGTGTTCACCCAGTGACTTTGTTTCTTTTCTCACTCTATGGTGGGTCCTTTATTGCAGCTAATTTCTTCCTATAGTTCAGCTCAGCACAAAAAAACGTCAGATTTCTTTTCCTTTAAAACAGTCCCCACTTCTACCATCACCCAGGTAGCTCAAAAGGAAATTGTGAAAGTTGGTTCTGGCCTGATGTCCCTCTGAACAGAGATGCTCAATGCATAGCATATATGCATAAGTAGTCAAAGCCAAAGGCCATTTGTCACTGAGAGATGTATCCAAGCAACCTTGGTGCTAAGCAACAGATTGGAACTGAGTGTCCTGGTCCACTCCAGTCAGAGCAGGCAGCTCAGAACTTGGCCTTGAAGGGAGGAGAGGCTTGATTTTGGTGGAGGAGGGGCTAGTGGAAGAGGTGAGTAAAGAAGGAAAGAAAAGGAAAGGAGAAAATGAAAGGAGGTGAGGGCAGGAGAGGAGGGGGAATGGGAAAGAAAAAAACTAAAGATTGAAGAGAAAGGCATAGAAAAGGAAGAAAGATGGTGAAGATTAACAATGAACAGAAGAAGATAATTGGGTTTAAGCAAGATTTCTGACAGTTAAGACTAATATTTAAAGAACTAGAGGCCTGGTGCATGAAATTTGTACAGGGAGTGGGGTGGGGAGGGTGTCTCTCAGCCCAGTCTTTACCCTCTCCAATCTGGGACCCCTCAGAGGATGTTTGACTACCCATTTAGGCCCAATCCTAAATGGGAAGTTGGACATCCCTCTCACAATCCAGGACTGTTGGCTCCCAACTGCTCACCTTGCCTGTCTTCCTTATTGCCCCTAACCACTTCTGCCTGCCAGCCTGATCACCTCCTAACCACTTCCCTGCCAGCCTGATAGATGTTTAACTGTTCCCCTGCCAGTCTGATTGCCCTTAACTGGCCTTTCCTGTTGGCCTGGTTGTCCCCAGTTGCCCTCCTCTGCAGGCCTGGTCCCCCAACTGCTCTCCCCTGCTGACCCAGTCAAGCCTAACTGCCCTCCCCTGCCAGTCTCATTGCCCTTAACTTTATCCCTTACTGGTCTGATTCCCCCCCCCCTCCCCCAACTGCTCTCCCCTGCAGGCCTGGGTCCCCCCAAACTGTCCTCCCCTGCAGGCCTTATTCCCTCCCAACTGCTCTCCCCTGCTGGCTATCTTGTGGCAGCCATCTTGTGTCCTCATGGGGGCAGCCATATTGTGTGTTGGTGTGATAGTCAATTTGCATATTACTCTTTTATTAGATAGGATGGCCTGAAGTTTTCTCAGAGTACATGGCCTCAGTGAAGATTTTTGAAACCTTTTTGAATGTGTTATTGAGATTGCATCTCCCAGAGTGTGCAAATATTTCTCTAGAGCCTTTTGGACCTGGATCATCCACAGTCCCAAAATGAGTCTCACCTCCCCTTCTTGTTTTCTCTTATAGACCTGAAGTAGGCTTGCACTGGGGGTGGCAGTGGTGGTAATTTTTGAGGGGAGGTGCCAGACATGGAGGTGTGCATGGAATAGTACAATATGAGTAAAGAGGGAGGTCAGAGTAACAAATTCAACTTGATGGTAGATCAGATCATAGGGTGAGCATGAGCTCTCTCCTTGTATTCTACTTTTTTTTTTGCAAGTGTTCATAAGAAAGAGACCAAGAACCATCCATAAATTGCCTCTTACGGATGAGACCCCACAGTGCTCAGCCAGCCAAGCCTGTCTTGGGCCACAGGTCCAGGGAAATGGCTTGACAGCCATGTTATAATTAGTCTGGGAATGTTTCCCAGTGGGTAGAATGGCTCAAGGGATAAGGATGCCAGGTAGCACCTGGCATACAATCTCAATCCCAGTGTCTCTTGTAGCCCACACACTACCCTACTCAATTCTCCACATGCTTTTCTCATGCATTGTTTGTTCTGACTCTCACCACCTCCCTCCCATTGGCTGAGAGCAGTTGTCGCATGGCCGGTATCACACAAGCCACTTATCAAAGCTCCCTCACACACTGTCAGGATGATTAGAGGCCATTTCAACAAGGCTCTGGAATGGGGTCATTAAGAGCTGTCATTCCCTTTTGCTAAACCAATTTGTATCAGTTGTCGACTGTCAGGCTCTCTGACTCATGGAGAGGTGTCTGAGCCCTGAAAACGTTTGGCATATGGCAAGCATGGCATGTACTTATGAGCTGTGTCTTGTCCCTGATTGAGATCTATCATCACCAACCAAGCCTCTAGACTCAGCAATTTACAAATTCTAGGCTTTTGTGATTTGCCTCCTCCCCAGACCTATTCCCAGGCCCAGCCAGGAAAGTACCCAGGTGCATTTTGTCCAGGGGTTGATGAGATGTCTCTTTTGGTTTGGCTTTTATAAGCCAAACAAGAACATTGGAAACATCAAGCCCATTGTAGTGCCAATTGTGCCAATTACAGGTATTCTAAAACATCTAAGTGTGTGTGTGTGTGTGTGTGTGTGTGTGTGTGTGTGTGTGTGTGAAATTATTCAAAGATAGGTTTCCAATGATCTCTCTCTCTCTCTCTCTCTCTCTCTCTCTCTCTCTCTCTCTCTCTCTCTCTCACACACACACACACACACACACACACACATACACACATTGGCAAAGGAATAGACTAGACTTTTTGGAGAAAAAAGGAAGTATGTCACCCAAAACACATGCAGACAATCCAATAAAAAGTTTCTTTTCTTTCACAGGACTCCTGTGTTTCAGTTTAATGAACATTTGTTTGGAGACACAATAACTGAACCCCTTTCAAATATTGGGGGATGTTACCATACTCAGAGGGAGAAACTGCCTGCTATTATATAACCAATATTCTAGAACTTTTCAAGTTGAGTAGAGATATGTGTCCTCGCTCCATCAGTCAGACACACATACTGTAAACTGGCTACAAAGGAAAAAAGGACTGTGCTGAACCTGTTTTGGGTGAAGTGGCAAAATAGTAGGAGCAGCTGCGGTCACATCTGTGTCCAAGAGTGACAATGGCATTTGGGATTTGTGTTCAATTTCTGTGGTAAAACGTGAGACCACCTAGAGCATCTAGTAGCTACTGGGTGTTTCCCCTGATTAGCTCTGTGATGTAATTTGGGGCTGTATTCCTGCCTCTGTAGATGTCAATTCTGGTTTTCTAACTCTCCCAGAGATTTTTGTAAACTATTCAATTTCCTTTTGATAAATTATTTTTCTGTTAAACTAACCAAAGTGGTTTCTGTTGCTTGTAATTCAGAACCATGACTGATGCAAAAATTGGCATGAGAACTAATCAATGAAAACAGATCCTTCTGGGAAATAAAGGGTGGGCCTGGGAGTGATTATCTGGTCTTATTAAATTTGAGGGCTATTAGTATTGTGACCCCTGGAAAAAGAGAAGACACCTACTAAGAAGGCTCTTAGAGGCTAACAGGGCTCAAATATTAAAAAAGCAGAGTCTAACAGCCATCTCTACAAAAGAGCCTCTCATGCAAACTGAATTCCTGGAGAAGTCTCAGGAGTAAGCTGCCTGTATTGCATTTCTGCCTTGTGAGCCAGCGCTTTTAAAGGAGCTCCTAGAGTCTATTTCAACCAATAGAAATGAGGCTTTTCTGAATTCAATGGGAGTTGTGCAGCTCTGACCAATCAGAACAGCTCTACTCTGACCAATCAGGGATCAGAAGTGGGACTTCTGTTTATAATAAGCCAGCACACCTCTGGCTGGGGAGAGCACTTTCCAACAAAAACTGAAGGTTGCATTTTTCCAGGCTGTAGGTAAAACACCACAGATGTCTCTTCAGGGCCAATCAGCAGCATGGAGCAGAATACATTGGTGAGGAGAAAGATGGCATGGAGTAGGGAAGATGGACCATCATGGAGAGGTTCATGGTGGGGCAGAGTTGCCTAGCTGAAGAGGGGTTTGGTCTTAGGGTTGCCTGAGTCCAGGGCAGCCTCGGGGCCTTGCTATTTTCACACCTGCATTGTATCACTCTTGAGCTGTTCCACAATTAATGCTATTTCCACAACTGTGCTGTATTACCATTGAGCTGTTGGCACTAAATTTTCTTTTTCACCACATCCCAAATTGGGGATTCCTGATACCACTGAATTGGTGCTAACAATTAGTTAGTTGACAGTATACAAATTCCATAATAGGATGGAATTCTGACAGTGGCCTGTAATGATAAAACTGCTTATCATATTATCATCTGTGGTCATCTATAATAATGTGTTCATCAAGTGGCCAGTTACATGGAACAGTCTGAAAAGCAAGAAGAAATCAACCACCATTGGGTGGGAAAGATTTTTCAATTAGTGCTGCAAGACGAAAGAGAATGAATTAATCAAACTCCTAAATTCTATAAGTAAGCAATGGGCTAAAAACCAGGAACTTTATGTAAGTGTGCAAAAGACTTTGATTTCTTACATATTTAAGGTTGAGACAACCAAAACTAGGCTCAAAATCTGATTCTGTCAGTATTACGCATAATATCCATTGCATACATAGATTTATTGTTTCTCAGATTAAAGCTAAGGCATTTATTGGGAAAGAGTAACAATCTAAAAGTTGCAGCAGGATATATAACAAGATTCAGATAATTTAAAGTACATTGACACCCAAGTCCCTCTAAGCATCATTTGATAGTCCTCTGTCAAAAAGTCCTCTCTTTTCTTGTCTGATTAGGATGTTCCTGCCTTGACTGAAGATCCTGTAATGCCTTTACTTGAAAGAATGATCTTGTAAAGAGGAAGCTAATTCTTCTAGAAGCTCATCCTCACCTGTTCTCCTACTCTCAACACTTATAACTTGAGTCACTTTTCAGCATGCCCTTGTCATGGAGTAAGGGCCATTATGTTGACAAAGTTTGCTATTTCTTCAACTAGCAGGTGATAAGTAACGCCACAACCTTGCAGAAATTATAAAAAGTAGGACCATCATTAAATATTGGAATATGTGGGGATGATATCATAGATTGGATAATTGCTCAGCAAATATTCACTACACTCTCCTTCCCCTTGGAAGGAGTATATGTCACTGAATCACTAAGTTTGGGTTTGTCCATGTATGACTTTCTTCATCCAGTGGAATGTGTCCAATGAACTACAGTTTCATCATTTAGATTAGCACTTTGGTCCTATAATTCACCAAGAAAAGGACATACCCCAGGCAATTGCTAGCTCAAGGAAAATGTGGAGAACATGCAAGAGAAACCTGAACTCAATCTGCAGCCTGGAGGTGGAGGTCAGAGACTAGAATCTGGAGCCTAGGCCCTAGAGTCTAGAGACCAGCTCACCAGCTGAGTTTCAATCAAATCATATTTTGGAATAAGACATTATCCAGCATTATTGCAGCCAATAGTTGACTAATTTGCAGTGTTTCCTCTCATATCCTCATTTAACTCCCTGTTTACTGTATTCAATGTAGAAAAATGATAGCTTGAGTGATGGTGGTGATTCAATTAGGTGGTGACTGTAGTTGCAGCTGTTGTTCCAGATGTTTCTATTTTTGAACAAATCACACAAACTATGAGTATGATATAATCCTGTGCATCTGGAAAATTATTATTTTTCTATTTCTATAAGAAAAACAAAACAAGACAAAAAATATGAGTTTGCTTTTACCCAGCAATGTTAACAATATACCCTTACAGTCCTTCCTCAGAGTTACAGTAAATCTGGCTCAATGTAATAATTTAGTCTGAAGATCCTTTGTTTAACCCAAAAAAAAGATATATATGTATGTCAGAGGGAAGGAAACAGATTTCATGAAAATGTGGGATCTTCCATGTGAAATATACCCTTAAAGTGAGGAACAAGTTGTCTTTGCTTCTCCTGTTTTTGAGAGGGAGGTCTCTGTGGATTTTGGAGACAACAGATACATTATTTGGATATATTGCTCTCATTTATGTATTGTTTGACAATCTTAGATGATTGCCAGGTTATCAACTTTGAGTTATAGTGTAAGTTGCACTGTTGCCTGGGCATTGTGGTCCTGAAGATCCAAGATGATGAAAGTGTCAGAGATGCATTAAAATGCTTTATAGGTCATGTAGCAAGACTTGAGAACAAAGTCTCAGGTTTGGCACCTAGGATTTTGTATCAATGCCGTGTTTCTTCAACAGAGAATTTCCTCTGTTTTCAGGAAACAGTTCTTAGCTTGCTAGAAACTGACCATGGGACATAAGTGACATGTGATCTGAGCTGCCTATCATAAATTGGATATTATCTGAAATCCATCAAATCATATAGGTCAGTATGCCCACAAGACACCATTTTCAAGTAAGAGGTGGCACATAAGAGATCTCCAACAAGTAGTTAGTACACACACACGTAATTTTTGTATAGCACTCTCAATTTTTTGTGTATCTACTCCTGTCATACTTTCACCCCACTCTAAACCTAAACCGATAGTCTCATGGTCACTTATCTGAAGGGGAAAATTTCTAGTGAGTTTACACATGCCTTCAACAAATAGTCTATTGTTGGCTTTAGAGGCCTAATCAGAGATTGGCTCTGATGGACAATGGAGGAGTAAATTCCCTGAGTACTTGACTTCATGGCTGGAGGAATAAAAGAGCTGCTAATAGGAGAATGCTTAATGGGTACAGAGTCAAGGATTCAAGAATGCCTGGCCCTAATTTGCAATATTCAAGTATTACAGTGAGTCTTTATTGAGTGTATATTATGTGACTAGTCATGTTCATGTAGGATATGTAGATAAACTGTCCTACATTTTCCTCAAAAATACTCATCATATCCATAATGCTGCTGAAGTTTTAGCTAGTGATTCATTCATCACAGATTGCCTTGCCAAAATTTGGTTGTGTAAAAAAAAAATGGATTTCTGTTTTTTTCCAAAGGGTTATAGTAATCACTGCACAAAAGGAAAAAAGAGTGCTACTATTATTGGAAAGAACTTTAGCTCTACAAGCCATATCTCAGATATTGTGGGCAGGCTTATGTAATTTTGGGATTGTAACATAAGTTGTTGTAAATGAAGGAAATAACCAAACTATGTGATTTAATTCAATTCAACAAATATTTGAGATTAAAATCTATTCACATCTCAGGAGATTTAGAATTTTGGCTGGGAGCCAAGACACTTATGGAACAATAGTGTGCTGTGTATGGTTTCAAGAAAAAAAGAACAGTGCTGAGTATAACTGACACTATCTATACATAAGCATATACATGTGCATGTTACATTTTTTATGTGTGCACATGTGTTTATTCCTAAACTCTTCATCTAAAAAGAATTTAAGATGACACCATAAGTATATGTAAAAAGGTTAAATAAAGTTGAAAACATTCAAATGAGAAAAGTGGGAAAAGGAAAATTCAGGATAGCAAAGATAAGATGCCACATGTGGTTGGTATACATGATATATGCTGGATATTTAACAAAGGGAGAAACAAATTTGTTAGTAAAATATCCAGCACCAAGCTCACAAAGGAAAACAAAGAAAAATTGTCATACTTTTTTTAAAAAAAGAAAGATATAAGAATAGGCTGGAGGAAGAGAAGCTCATATTTTTCAGAAACAATCTCATATAATCCCAAAATAAATCTTATGCAAAAAAAGAGTTATTTCCTATCTATAATAATAAAAGCATAATATGCTAATTAGACCTGATGTCCTTCCAGACGTCCTTCTGGAGGAAGCCGAGACTGTAGCTGTGGGATGGAGGCAGCCACCTCAGCTGCGAGGAACGGACCCAGGCAGCTGCCATAGCTGTGAAGGCCTACTCTTGTGCAAATTTCATGCATTGGGCCTCTAGTTTCAAAGAATAGGAAATGGAGTGTCCACAATGTTTAAGAAATATTTCAAATTTTTCTCAGCTATTAAGTATAAACATAAGTCTTCAACTCCACAGACCAACCTTGCTTCCATTATAGCATGCCACTTCAAAGTACTAAGAATGAGCCCTGGTGAAGGAGAGCTAAATAAAAATGTGTTGGAGGTCAGAGCAAGATGTTCTCCTTGTGGATGGATTCCTTCTGAGAGCACAGACAGTCTACACTGAGGAGGCTCCCCTGGGTTGCCCACATGCTCTAACGCCATTTCAGCTTCCCACGGGAGCCAGAGGGGTGAAGTTACTCCTTTTACTCCTTTTTGATCCACGTGCAGCCATCTTGATGAAGGGAAGATAAAGAGAAACAAAAACAAGAACACAAATGATAGAACCCAAGGTATTTCTACAGAAAGCCTAAGGCAAAAACTTTCTTAGAAGAAGATTGATATACAAGAAGGAAGATAATAAATTGTATTTTTTTTTCCCTTTTTAAAGTTACCACAAAGAGAATTTCTCTTTAATTTTCTGGTAATTGCTAGCCTCCCTGGCTGTGAGTTACCTTATATTAATTAACTTTATTTATTGCTGTAGGCAGAATGACTATTACAGTAAATCAAGCAATTAACAGCCTTCCATATTACACTCAGAAGAGAGATAACAAGATGCCAAACAAATTAACTTTCTGCAGTATGTTTCCTTCAATATTTCTGTTTTCAGCGTTTTGGTCCTCGTGATATTTCTTTTTTGGAGAACTTGGTCAGTGTAGGTGGAGTTCTGAGATCCTTCCAGGGGGTGAGATGTGGGCCTAGCAGCTGGGAGGTTGAAGAGCCTCAGTTAGAATTGCTGAACTCGTTCTTTACTCAGATAAGAAACATGAAGAAAGTTACCTGTTGGAGCAGGAGATGGAGAGTGATCTTAACTTCTCTTGTTTTTTTTTTTTTTTTCCTATACCAGTGGTCAGCAAACTCATTAATCAATAGAGCCAAATATCAACAGTACAATGATTGAAATTTATTTTGAAAGCCAAATTTTTTAAATTTAAACTTCTTCTAATGCCACTTCTTCAAAATAGACTCGCCCAGGCCATGGTATTTTGTGGAAGAGCCATACTCAAGGGGCCAAAGAGCTGCATGTGGCTCGAGAGCCACAGTTTGTGACCACGGGTCTAGAACTTCTGCCACAGATAACTATGTTTCTCCTTCCTACTTCTCCTGGTTCAAATTGCTAATAGAAGTTAGGATATCCAGCAGATTTTGCTGTATTACTTAAAAGCTGCAGAATAAACAGGACCTGCTGGAGGTATACATGGCTTTTTTTTTTTTTTAATATATTTTATTGATTTTTTACAGAGAGAAAGAGAGAGGGATAGAGAGTTAGAAACATCAATGAGAGAGGATCATAGATCAGCCGCCGCCTCTTGCACACCCACTACTGGGGATGTGCCCGCAACCAAGGTGCATGACCTTTGACCAGAATCAAACCTGGGACTTTTCAGTCTGCAGGCCGTGGCTCTATCCACTGAGCCAAACCAGTTTCGGCTATACATGGCTTTAAGAATAAAGAAATTGCCCATCTTTTGGAAACACCTCTTAGTCAGTTATAACTGTCTTGGTGGTCTTCTCCTAATTAGCTAAGGTCCCTGGGTCACTGAATGAGGTTCTCAGCTGCCTAAATGCCCCTCACTTCACTTTCAGGCACTGTTTGGTACTTTATTTTTTATTGATTTATTTATTTCAAATATTCCAAAGACTTTATTGACTTATAACTTGATTAGAATATGCCAGATGAGAATCAATATTGTACCGAAAGTTGTACAGAATTTTTTACATAGAAAACTTTACATTTGTGCCATATCATAGTAGTACATTTTATCCATCTGAAAAAATTTCTACACCCACTGTTAACACAGAATACTTGACAATATTGTCATTTTTTAACCATGAGAGCACAATTCACAGTATGAATACATTTCCAGTACATCTAACATCCCCAAACCATGCCGGAGTTATTTTAATATATTCTATTCAACATTAAGTTCTGTTCATAGAATAAAATCTACATCAGACCCCACCACTCAAAAGAAAAAGTGACAACAACCTAGATTTATTTTGCAGTGATTCAAGTTCAGTCCATGAAGGATCATTCTATTTAATGGCTTATCTTTTAAAACCTAAGAGACTATATTACAGGATATTATGTCAGTAGGGATCTTTTCTACCCTTTCATTGTTGTTATTGTTGAACCACAACCACCTCTGGGCATATTAAACCTTCGAAGTTACCAACCTCCCCAAAAAGGGCAACACTAAATTCCCCACAAAATAAAAAAGAAGAAAAGTTCAACCCAAATTTTTAGTGCACTTGACAGAATAGTATGGGTATTTAGCAAGTGAATAAGAAAATGAAGAAATTAAACCTTGCAAGAAGAACTATATCGAGTTTAAGATTTTTATTCTACAGACCTGTGTCTCGGTACATTTTTCACAGAAGGATGATTACCAGTATCTCAGGTAGCCTGAGTGTGCAAAAATTTCAGAACAAGAATACAGTACCATAGTTGCTAAATATCTTTTATCATAAACAAAAATTTCTCCCCCCCCCCACCCCAATTATAAACATTTTATCCTTCAAAATACAGTTCTCCTGAGTACTTCCTGCAGAAGTTCAAATCTTTACATCTATAGCTCTTTGGGAAAGTTTCACTTCCACACCTGCCAAAAAGTGCATGGGTCTCTCCTTGCCACGGAGCACAGGGGAGGACCTGTGAGCCTGGCTGACACTGTGGAAATGGGCTTTCTGATCAACATGACACACAGGGCCCACCACTGAGAGGGACTGGAGCAAGACTGAGTTCCAGTTCTAAGCACTTTCCCAGCCAGTAACCCTTAGACACTGAAATTCAGAGAAACCATTTTTTTTCAGATTCCCTTCATTGCTTGTTTATTCCAAGTTCTTATTCAGGTGGTTGTGATACCTGAAAAACTACTCGGATTCACAGAAAAAAAAAAATCTTTTAAGAACAGCATAAAGTTCAGGAATCAAGTCAAATTGCATAACTTCCCGTAAGAGATATTTTGCTGAAGGTTTAATTTTGTTGGCTTCTTCATTCATGGTAGAGATAGAAGCCAATGTTGCTTGCTGTCTAGTATCCGCAGATCTTGGTTGAATAGAATCATGGATATCTACAGATTTCTGTGATATTGTATCCAACTGTTTTCACTCACAGGAGATGAAGGCAGGGGGACAGTTTCTCCGGAAGTGGGACCCCATGTGGGATTGTGCTTTTGAAGATATCCAGTGTGCAGCTATGAGTTTTATCCCAGATTTATAGGGTAAAATTTTTCTCTATTCAGGATAGCAACATTCTCTAAGCAGTTTGTGCCAGGTCGTGCTAACTTCTCATTGTCTTGCTCACACACCAGTATAGCTGGGCAAAAATATCCCCCAAAAGCACATCACTGAGCACTTCTAAGCACTGGCTGAACACATCACAGATGGCAAAAAGGGCATGATTACAGGTTGTTGTCATCCATTCAGCTTTCTCTGTCTGCTGTTCTGGCAATTTCATGTTGTCAAAGATGCTGAACACAATTCTAAATAAATCCTACCATGCTTGGTACTTTAAAAGAACTTTTAAGCTCCTCCTGACTTATCCCGTGTCAGATTCTGCCTTTCCTGCCCTTTTAGCTGGTGTTGAGTGGGTCTTTGAAGCCCTCAATCTTTGGGTTTTATTTATTCATGCCAAATTTATAATTTTATTTTTCTGAATAGGGTAGGAGAATAAAAATCAGTATTCCCAGCTCACCAGGGAATGAAATCTGAAATAAATCTGGCTTTTATGGACTTGAAAATTAGTGTCCCCAAGAGGAGTAGTGGATATTTGCCTGTCCACTAAGCTGTAGTCTTCACTGGCTTGCTATGTATTAAGGAAGAAAGTGGACAAGAAAGAAGTGATATAGAGGAGGACTCCCCGCATTTGTTAAGGCACTAGGAGACACTCTGCACACCTTGTCCCATTTAATCATCATGACAAACCTATAATATCATTGTTCTTGAATTATGGGTGAGGAACTAAAGCTCAGAAAGGCTGTATCACTTGCATATGGTCACACCGCTTGTAAAAGTAGAGCTAGCACCTGAACTTAAGTCTGTCTACTCTGCAAATATTTACTCTTCTTACCACCCTATCACCCTCAAGAACTTCTGCTGCAGGCCACCCTGCAGATCCCCATGAAGCTCAAGAATTGCTGGTCATGTTCTATTTGTGTATCAGACCTGCCCTCTGACCTTCAAGCCTCATTCTTAATTACCTTGTCTTTGACCATGCTCTTTGGATGGATCATTATTCTGGGCAGCAACTACTTATCTAGAGTTTAAATCCTTTTCTTTAAAATGTGTCATCCTGACCCATTTCAGCTTTGCACTAGTCTCCTTCTTACACCTGTGGCCTCTTCCTCTGTTGTTTCTGTAGCCCAAACCTGAAACTCACATGGAACACAAACGTCTGTGCAACTCTGCATTACTTTCTGTTTTGATACATTTCCTTTGTTTTTCTTTTCTCTAAAGTATCCTGACCAAACCATCTCAACTACCACCTTGTTTTTCTGCCAACTTCCCTCCTGCTAAGGTATTGTTTTCCTGAGGGGAACTTCTCTGGTTATTTACATCTTCTAATGCAGAGTGGCTGCTGAACTGTGCTGCCCTCTCCTTGACTAAGCATTTGTTCTTAGATCCTCTGGTGCTCCTTGTCAGATACGCATTTAGTCACTTGCATGTACCAAATAGAGGGGAAACTACTAACTGCTTGAGCCCAGCAATTTAGAGATCACCTTTTGTGTTGGTGAAGCATAGTTCACCTTCTAAATTAATGAAGCCAAATTTCTGCTTTGGCCGAATGCTGTGAACTGGTTTTGCCACGCGGACACCAGCTCTAGCTCATGTGCTTACTTAATTCCTCCCTTCAGACAGGATAGCTCACCTACTGCCAGAGGTTGGATTCCAGAAACCCTACTAGCACTCTCATTTCCACAACAGCTAACAGTCTCAGAACGATGTAGATGAAATGCAAAGCAGGTGTCTGGCTTGAAACCTTTACAGCCTGCACAGTGTGACTAAATTGCATCTTAGGTCCTTCCAGGCCACTCCCAGGACATGGGTAACCGTGATTCCTCTATATTGATGGTGTAAAGAGCTACAGCCATTTAAGAAGATTGTTCAGCATTATGTACTAACTTTGAAAATATGCATACCCATGCATATTTCCTATTCCACTGTAACCGCAAAATTACCACAAACTTGGTGCCTTAAAACAACATAAATTTATTGTCTCCCATTTTAAGAGGCCAGAGGTCGGTATTACAGGGCCCAAATCAAGGTGACAGCAGCGCCTATTACTTCTGGAGGCTCTAGGAGAGAATCAGCTCCTTGACTTTTCCAGCTTCTGGTGGCTGCTGGCATAATTTGAAAATCATTCTAATTTCTGCTACGTGTCATATTGCCTCTGTCTCTCTCTGTCAAATCTCTCTCTTCTAAGGATACTTGTTGATTGCATTTAGGGCCTTCTTAGAGAGTACAGATTACCCTCCCATCTCAAGATCCTTAACTTAATCACATCTATTAGACCCTTTTCCTAAATAAGGTGACATTTACTGGTTCCAAGGACTAGAAGTTGGTATCTTTGGGAGCCATTATTCAGCCTATTGCAGGTATATAACCAGCAGATACCCATGAGCATATATACCAGGCAACATGAAAGAGAATGTATATAGAATATATTCCTATTAAACCCAGACTTGGAAAACCCAACTCTGTATTAGGAGTAGACTGGATAAATAAGGTATACTCATAGAATAGAATGTCATGAAGAAATGAAAACAAGCATACTTTAGCTCCATGTAATAAATATCATTGTGAAATATTGTAAGACTAAATGTTGAGTCAAAGAAACCAGATGCAAAAAAAAAATACATACTCTCTTATTTCATTTTATAAAGTTTAACAACAGGCAAAGTAGAGCTGGAGTACTCAGGGATGCGTAAGTATTAAGAGTATATACTGGGTTGAATAGTGCCTTCCCCAAATTAATGTCCCCCTGGAACCTGTAAATGCCACCTTTATTTGGAAATAGGGTCTTTGAAAAATGTTAAGATGAGGTCATCCTGGATTAGGGTGAGCCATGAATCCAATGACTAGTGTCCTAAGAAAGCCATAGGGAGACTCACAGGGGGAAGGCCATGTGAAGATAGAGGTGGAGATTGTAATGATATGTCTACAAGCTGAGGAATACCAAAGAATGCCAGGAGCCGTCTGAAACTAGAAAGAGACAGGGACAATTTCCCCAGAATCTTCAGTGGGAATATGGCTCTTCCTGCACCTTGATTTCAGATTTCTGGTGTCTCCAGATTTGTGAGAAAATAAATTTCTCTTGTTTTAAGCACCACAGTTTGAGGAAATTCAATATGACAGCCTTAGGAAACCAATATAGAATATAAAGTAAAGCAAATAAGCGATTATCATAAAAGTTGGGACAGTGGCTACTTTGATGTGATGGGATGACATAGGGATAGCTGAGGCCTTACAATGTTCTGTTTCTTAACATGGTTAATGTTAATAACAGATGTCAACATGATTTATTATGCTTCATACTTATCTTTATGTTCTCTTTTATTTTTCAATAAAAATTTTAAGTTATTTTCAAAGAGGCTCCTGGACCTTCTTGTCAGGACATGTGGAGTTTGCTCAATAAGCCTCAGGAGAACAGGCTTGCAGCATCAGTGACCAGAATAGTATGTGTGGCTGCATCCATCATGAGATTCAGATACATAAGAGCCTGTCAGGAATCTAACTCTCCTCATTGGAGAAACTCATGCTAACAGAAAGGGGCCAAGCCTGCTTGTTCCAAAAAGGAAAATTCTAGGCAAATCTTGGGATTTGTCCATCAGCTCTGTCCCCTTTCCAATATTCATCTTCTGTACTTTTCGAAATCTATGGATATCACCAGAGTTGAAAGTTATTTCACTGAAATTTAGCCCTCTAAGATTTTATTTTTGTCACCAGAAGCATCGTTCAGATATTTTTAATAGCCTGGATTTTTTTTTAAAGAGAGAAAGTAGTCTCATTTAGAAAAAAACACAGAATGGGTTTAATGACTTGAGGGCTCCCACCTTGGGAGAAGCTGCAAGGATTCACTGTTAGATGTGGTGTTTGACAGCTGTTTATGAGGTTGTGGAAGCTATGCTCCGGGCATTCTCAAGAGAGCATGGTGGGTGGATTGTGGTGGACTGGGTAAGCAACAAGCAGAACCATATTGCCAGCTGGGGTAAGATGCACAAAACAAGGGACCTACCAGGGATTACTCTTGTTATTGAGGATTTTTTTTGGATTCTAAAACTTTATTCTTACCAGAACTTTCTAAGAGTCGGTCCTTGAGTGGCTCATTTGAGTGAACAGAAGCAGGAAAATGAGGAAAAAGGTGAGTGAAACAGGGTAAGTTACCAACATTCTTGATTTTATTGGGAGAATCAGGCTGATTGAGAATTCCTCACCTTTGGAAGTATCCTTCCCATCTTCCTCTAGAAAATCAGAAGGGAGATACCCAGCTCAGAGAATGTTGTAATGATCAACAGAAAGGAAATGAACATGTGCCAAGTCCCTGCCTTTGTACCAAATGATCTTATTGAACATTCTTAAGAACCCTATAGGGTTGATAGTTTTGTGTCTAGTTCATAATTGAGACTATCAGCCAAAGACCCCATTTTCATAAGAGGAAACATCTCCAAAGTCATTCAAATTTGAGACTAGGTAATGTTTGTAATGAGAGTGAATTTAGACTTTTAGATATTCTAGGAACTAAAACAATATCATTCCTGTGTGACTCAATAGAGCCAGTACTAAACTGTAAAATAAATGTAAGGAAGCTCAACAAAATCTGATGACTTTGATAACTTTTCTGAAATAACAAATGTCAATTCTTCACCAATAGGATTGTTTGTGCCCTTACTTTGCTGATGCTCACAGAATACTCTTAGCCTGCTTTTCAGGCAACCCAGTATTCTACAAAATCAGGCAAGTAAAGTAAAATATGAATTAGTAAAAACAAGGCATGATTATTGTTTTATAACAATGGTTTTATTATGGGTAATTACTTGTCATATTATTTGTATTGGAAAAGGTTAATTGTTAAGATCAGGTAACAGCAAGGTGAGGTTGGGGGGTGACAGCAGGTACATGGCATCTGGCAATGATCCCAGACCATGTTTAATTGCACTATGATAATACAGTTGGCTCCAAGATACTTTGGGTTGAATTGTGCTTCTTCAGTTTTTGGTGGAAGCCATCTCTTCCCACTCCACTGATTATCCAAGGGCCAACCCATTGTCAAGATCCAATTTTTTCACAGAATATATTCTCAGATCATTTGAATATGTAGAATATCACAGAGTTAGAAAATGGAACTTACAACTCACCTATGAGGTGATGTGATGTAAAGAACATGTACTATTATATTGATTTTGTTTCTCTTTTTGAATTCAGCAGTTTCAAAAAATGTTTAATTCCTTCTTCCTAATTTTCATATGAAAATGTCCCCCCACCAACCTCTTTAATTGCATACTCAATTCACTTTTGTCATTTCAAAAACTAAAAAAAAAATAATAATAAAAAAATACACATTTAAGGCTAAGAATCTTGTTTTGAGTATAATTTGGTCTATATCCTATAAGTTTGATAGAAATGTTTATTTTGTTATTTTTTTTTTGGTATATTATCTTTGATCGCATGGTTTTCTTTCTCTTTGATCCAAGAGACATTTAGGAGATTTATTTTTGTTTTTAATTATGAGATTGGTGGATTTTTAAAATATAAACTTCTGTCATTTTCTAGAATTAGATCATTGTAACTAAAGAATTTCACCTATAGTAATTTTGTTGAAACTTATTGAGGTGTTTTGGTTTTTTTGCCTACTATATAATAAAATTTTGTTTCTTAAGCACAGAAAAAGTATGCATTTTACCTTAATAAGATGAAGAGTTTGACATTTCTATATAGACATTTCATTATTTCTGTGCTTGAATTATCACTTGTTTAATACTAAAACTATGGTCAGTCCTTGCTGTCTTTTGAGGACTGTGTATTTTTTGATTACTCTTGCTTAATTTTTTCATAGTTTTGTCTTAGTGGAATAGCTTACTTTACTGTTTAGTCCAATCTCCAAGTTTTTCTTATTTAGTTGAAGAATTTAATACATTTAAAGTTTTAGCTATTGTCATAGTTAAAAGTTCATCCTTACTTTATAATCTTACTATAGGCTCAGCACATGAAAGTGTGTGCAGTAACCTGCCACTGCTCGAGGCCCTGCCCACCCGCCTGCAGCCCCACTGTGCTTACTGCCCTGCCCACCTGCTGCCTGCCTTGCTGCAATCAGACCTTATGGGCCGTGGGGGAGGTACTAAGAGGTGTTCAATGCACCTCATGGTGACCCGGTCATTTGGTCATCCTGGTCATCATGGAAACTGGCTTTTTACATATATAGATAAGGAGTTTTCAGTCTGTTTCTTTTCTTTACTTAATGTCTTTTTTTTTAAAATATGGATTATATTTAGTTGTTTTTTTTTATTATGCCCATTATTCCTGAAATTATGTAACTTATTACATTGATAATTTTGTTTGTTGTTTTTCAAAAGCATTTGCCAAATCTATCTATCTTTAATTCATAGTGAAAAATGAACTAGCATTATATTTGTGTACCCTTCAGGCGAGAGTTTGGCAATGGTTTTTATTTATTTCACTCTTTCATTTTCCACTTTTGCATTTTTAATATAATTTTGCTTGTATAATGTAATAATATTTGTTAATAATGCTACAGCTACTTTATCAGTTCCAAATTATTATATCTTATAAGAGACATTTTAATGCTTGCATTCCTTTTACACCAAACTTACAATTTTAAGACTTAATTCTATTTTTCTGGTTTTGAACTCAACATCTTTCCTTCTACATGATAATTTTCCAATTCTTGAGTTCTTACTTTTGTTCAGCATAGCAATGCAACTTCAAGCAATTTTTCTTTGCTAGAAGTATAACTGGATGCTTTATTTTCTCAACACTTGCCTGTCTGCCAAAATTTTTGATGATTATAAAATGTTTGCATAATAAATTTCCTCTCTTTAACAATTTTAAAGTTGTTTCAGATATACTCTGAGTGGCCCTATTATTATGATCTCTGAACACATAATTACCTGGCCACTCAGTGTATATCCTATATAATAAAAGGCTAATATGCAAATTGTCCCCTTGACCAGGAGTTTGACCAGCAGGCAGGCAGGCCAACTGCCCATATCCCCTCCTTCTGATCAGGTTGGCTGGACCCCACCCATCCACCCATGCACAAATTCATGCACGGGCCTCTAATATATATACACACTGAGCGGCCAAATTATTATGCGTCCAGAGATCATAATAATCTGGCCACTCAGTGTATAATTCTACAGTACATCATCTGTATATTGTATTGTGTTTGGAGGGAGGTAGAGAGGGTAAAGGGCAGATAAGTGATGATGGAAGATGGCTTGTTCTATTACCTTCTGACTTTCAATATTGCGGAGAAAAATTTGAAGGCAAGTGTGATCTGTTTCCTTTGTAACTGTGTAAATTAAAGCTATTTTGGTTGTAAAAAAAAAAATGAAAATGACTGACAAACTGTTCTGGACTTAATTCATATTTTGAAATCCCCAACCGCCAATTCATATTTTGAAGTCCCAATGACCCACATGATGGCATTACAAGGTGGGATCTTTGGGAGGTACTTAGGCCATGAGGATGGAGAACTCATAAATGGGATCAGTGTTCTTATGAGAGAGACACAGAGATCCTTCTTTCCTCCCACAATGTGGGGACAGCAAGATGTCACTAGCTATGAACCAGGAAGTGGTATTTCAAAGAATTGCAACTATTATGGTGCCTAGATCTTGGACTTCCCAATCTCTAGAATTGAGAAATAAATGTGTGTTTATAAGCTACCCAGGGTGGTCAGGGTGGTGTGTGTGTGTGTGTGTGTGTGTTGTTACAGCAGCCCAAATGGATTAAGACAGTAACTTAAGACCTTTAGATGTCTTAAGGGCACTCCTTAAGCAGTTTTAAATAGCACTATTAAAAATAGCACTGTTGCTCAAAGAATAGCCTTAGTCTGCTTTTCCTTTTCAAGGATCAAGTTATGGTGAGAATTGCCTACTAATTATATAAACAAGAAATTTATTGAAAACATTACTTTATAGAATTAAGAGAAGGGGCTGAAATTCAAGTTTTGGGAAGATCAGGAACCAAGGTAATTGCAGGTGTTTCCCGGATCTGTCTAGGATGATGTTACTAGATAATTTAGCTTCCACACTTCCAACAACTTGACATTCCTATCCAAGTTTCCCATTCCTGGGAGAGAGAATCAGACTGGTCCTGTGTGAGCCAGGTGTCTACCACAATAGCAAGCAGCATTGACAGATTGCTGAACTCCAATCAGCAGGGGACCCTCCACTGCCTGCTGGGGCCTGCCCAGCAAGAGGGTGTACTATAGAGCTATGAGCCAGTTTGACAGGGATTCATTTTTAATAGCCAGATTGGGTTTAAAAACCCATGTTTTTCTTTAGTCCAGGAAAACTTTCTTCTAGCATGATAGAATTGTTTCTCATTCCTTTGTTCTGATATCTTTCCTCAAAACCCCAGTAATCAAAATATTACTTGTTTGTTCCTTGTCTTCCTTATATGTAACCCATTGGTGACCATTTTTATGTTTTTCTTTTGTATTTTAAGAGAGACGCCTTGGTGACGGCTATACTAATTAAGTGATTTTTTTTTTTTTCACTGTCAGTTTCTGTGTTTGAAGGCCCCAAACAAAAAGTTTTAAAATAAACTTTTCTTTTTTGATATTCAAATCCAGCCTAGTACCAGGAATGCTCAGGACCTACTCAAGAAGGCAAATAATCCTTCCACTAATACACAAAGGGTAAAATAAGATTGCTGATAGAGTGTCGACTTTGACAGTTGAACAGTAGTCAATTTCTCAAAGATAATTAAATTGGCTAATTGAAATAAGTGAATATTCTAGAAAAATTGATTGTACTGTACAAAAAGCTGTTCCTAAAATGTTAACAAAATTCTTATTGGCAATCCATCTCATGGTAAAATTGCTTAACATGTAATGAACTCAAAGAAGTCATATTTTAGAGCAAACAATTAAAATGTAAAAACTATCAAGACTACATTATAAAATTTCCAAAAGCCTCCTAATATTTAAATTAAAAAAGGGGGTAATAGTGGAAAAAATATCATGTAAGGAAAAATATCCTGAGAGTAAATTACATCTAGAAAATTTGTAATTTAGAAAATTAACTTTCATTTGCAATGCTAATAGCAAGATACCCATGAAAAACATACACGGTATTAAAACAGGCCAAAGGAAAATCATTTGGGGTGGGGGGAGGTGGGGGGAGAGAAAGAAAGAAAGAAAAGGGATCCCAAGTCAGATTTATAGAAAATATCCCTTAATTAACTTTTGGTCCAGAATATATTTGTATATTTTCAGAAAACAACTCGTAGACCATGTGGATTCCTGCAACAGAGAGAAATTGACAGGAGTGCCCCAGCCATGAAGACGGAAGAGAAACAGTCCAGAGATGAAAGACGTTGACAATACCTTGATATACTAGCAGAGAGCAGCTGTGCATCGCTGAAGGGATGCACAGGACCAAACCAGAGACGGTCGGACCTGCATCAACCAGATCTGAAATACCATGGCTGACATGTACAAATAAGAAACTTTCACATTGAAATTGGGACTCAAAAGAACTGTTGGCCCAGAAAGGAACTCACTATAGAATGATTCATTTGCCTCTCAGCATAATCATTATGGCTTGTCTCAGTTCTGGTCCTTCTAAGGGAATTCCTTGTATCACATGATCTAACACATCTAGAGGAAATAATGAACAACATAAATTGATGAACAGAAACAGACCTGGAGACAGAGAAGCAGCGATCAGACTGTATGTGGTGGTGGTGGTGGTGGTGGGGGTGTCAAAGGGGAAAGATCAACCAAAGGACTTGTGTGCATGCATATAAGCCTAACCAGTGGTCATGGACAATGTGGGGAGGTGCTTGGGATGGGAATGGGGGGATGAGGACAATTATGTGATATCATAATCAATAAAGAAATTAAAAAATAATTATTATATTTACAGAAAATTTCCAAAGATAGTATAAATAGTTCCTACGCACCCTTACTGATTCCTCCACAACCTTTACATATTACATTACCATGGGGCATTTTCACACTAGGTAACCAACATTGGTGTGTTCGTTTCCTATTGCTGCTGTAAGAAATTATCCCAAACTTCATTTAGACTGTTACATTCCTAGAGGTCAGAGGCTAAAATCAAGGTGTTGGGGGGGTCTATGCTCCTTCTGGAGGCTCCTCGCTTTCCTCATCTTGCAACTTCCTCTTCCTTCAACATCAAAGTCTATCCCTCCAACCTCTGCTTCTCATCTCATCCTTTCTTATGCTTTTGATCATCTTGCCTCTCTCTGACAGGGAAATCCTGGTGATTCCATTGCTGGGCCACCAAAATAATTAATCAAGGATAGATCTTCATTTCAAGATCTTTAACTTAATCACATCTGCAAAGTCCCTTTTGCCATGAACTGTAACTTACTCACAGGTTTGGGGGATTAGGAAGTGGACATTTCTGGAAAGAGTATTGTACAATCTATCACAGAACATATCACTAGTATTAAGGAAACTCGAATTTCATTTACTTTTTACTAAACTCTTCTTCTGTTCCAAAATCCAATCCAGGATATCATGATGAATTTAGCCTTCATGTATCTCCACAGTCTTTTTTTTTGGTCTGTGGCAGTCTAAACAGACTCAAAAAAGGATTTTAATTTTCCTTTCTTTTATTTCTTAAAATCTATTGTAATTCTTTCCTATATTGTCCATGTATCTTGTTAATTCATGTTGCTATATCTTGTCCCATTTGCTCCTTAAAATTTTTTGCCTTTATATTACTTCTTTTCTTTAATTTTTTTTTGTCCCAACTATTTTGTATTCTATTGAAAATGTCAGTGTCTTGTAATTTATTTTTCAACCTGCGATAATCTTTTTGGAGCACTGCTCTTCCTCTGAGTCATCAGATGTTTCCTTGACTTTATTCTCAGTGGAGCGCAAATATGCTGAAAATGGTCAATATCCATTGTTTGCCAACACGCAGGCCTTGTGGGTTACACTCCTTCCCAGTGTGTGTCCACATTGCTGAGGGAAGAATCACTTTCTCAGATCAAGAAATAGAAGACATGGGTCTCTGAGACACGAGGAAGATGGAAGGAAAGAAGGACATATTTTTCTGTCTCATTCCAGGTGTTCTTTATGAGATCATGCCTGACTGGGTTTTTCTTTTTATAAACCCATCTGTTTATTTTTAAAGTAGGTCACTCTAACTTTCTGTCAATAAAAAGATTGTCTCTTAGAATATGTTTTTCTTGTTGTTGAGTGTTCTTTGTAATCCCTCCCTCAAACCCCTCAACTACCCCACCTTTTCCCAAGGCAATCACTGAACTGTCTTTCCTCACCATAGATTTATTTGTATTTTTTACGCTTATGTAAGTGGAATTGCACAATATGTACTCCTTTTTCTCTGACTTCTTTGACTCATAAAAATTATTTTGAGATTCATTCATTTTATTGCACACATCAATAGTTTATTCCTTTTTATCGTTTATCTTTTATTGATAATGCTTTTGGTGTCATGCCTAACATTTTTTTTTATCAATTTTCTCTTATGTTTTCTTCTAAAAGTTTTATAGTTTAAAAATAAATCTTTCTTGTTGAGAGTATTACAGATATCCTCTTTTTTTTCTCCCCATTGGCTGGTTCCCACCCCACCCAGTTCTTGCCCCACCTCAATTCTTCACCATCCTATTGTTTGTGTCCATTGGTAACTCATATCTATATACACCCAGTGGCAAGATTATTATGATTTCTGAATGCATAATAATCTGGCCATTCAGTGTGTGTGTGTGTGTGTATATATAAATATATTAGAGACCTGGTGCATGAATTCATGCATGGGTGAATTTCGGCCAGCCTGGCCAAGGGGAAGGGACATGGGTGGTTGGCAGGCCTGCCTGCTGGTCGAACTCCTGGTCAAGGGGACAATTTGCGTGTTACTCTTTTATAAAGTAGGATATGCACTGAATGGCCAGATTATTATGCATTCAGAAATCATAATCATCTGGTCACTCAGTGTATATAAAAGACAAGGAACTGGAATGACCAGAATAACCAGAACAACTATGTTGCTATGACATGCACTGAGGCTAGCCAACTCGCCTGATCAGGGGCAGGGCTTACCGGCCAACCTCTCCCCACCCCCAGGGAAGCCCTGCCCCAGTCAGCCAGATTGGGGTGGGCCAGCCAGAACACGCCCCTCCCCCCCCCCCCCCCCCCCCCGCATGCATGAATTCTTACACTGAGCCTCTAGTATGCACATAAATCCTTTGGTTAATTTCTTCCCATCCCTTCCCTCCCTCTCTGAGATTCATTAGTCTGTTCCATGTTTCCAGGCCTGTGGTTCTATTTTATTGTTAATTAATTTTGTTCATTAGATTCCTTGTTCATTTGTCTTGATTTTTAGATTCAATTGCTGATAGGTATAAATTTGTTGCCATTTTATTGTTAATATTTTTTATTTTACATTTAGGTCTCATCTGCAGAATTTTTATTTAATTCAAAATGATTTCTATTTTGCCTTTTAATTTCATTTTTTAACCAAAAGATAATTTAGAAATGTATAATTTAATAAGCACATTTTTTATTAAATATTTTCCTAAATATCTGTCTGTAATTGATTTTAAATTTAATTTCATTATGATCAAAGAGTCTACTTTGTATGACTTAAATTCCTTTTATATGTATTGAGACTTTCTAATCCCCAGAATATAGTCACCTGGAAAATGTTTCATGTACTTGAGAAGAGTGTACACTCTGCTGTTGGATGTTGTTGGGTGAACTGTTATATAAATCTAAATTAGATCAAGTTTGTTAATAGTTTTTCTCAAGTCCTTTGTACCTTTAGTGATTTTCTTTTTACTTATTTGGTAAATTATTGAGGGAGGGATATTGAAGTCTACAAACATAAAAATGATTTATTTCTCAATTTTTGCTTCACGTATTTTGAAGTTGTATTATTAATTAGGTGCATAAATACATAAGATTATTGTGTCTTCTTAATGAACAGAGCTCTTAGTATGTTGACATTTTTTCACCCATAATAATATTCTTCTCTTTGAAATATATGTTGTCTGATAGTAATATAGCCACTTTAGTTAAAGACAAAATATTAATGTTAGCTTAGCTGTATTTTTTCTATTTTTTTAACTTATTTCTGCATTTATATTTCAAGTGGGTTTCTTGTAAGGCACCATAGTTGAGTCTTGCTTTTGTTTTCTAATCTTCCTTACATCTCTTTCTCTTAATTGGGATATTTAAGAAGATTTAAATTTAATGTGATTATTGATGTGATTAATTTTAAATCTACCATTTTTACTATTTGCTTTCTACCTATTCTTCCCCACCTCCCTCTTTTACTGTCTTCCTTTAAACTGAGTATTTTGTGTGGTTCCATTTTGTCTCCTTCAATGACTTATTTATAATAATTCTTCTTTTTTATTTTAGTGATTGCTTTAGAGTTAATAGTGTACATCTTTAACTTACCACAACCAACTCTCCAATTAATGTATATGAAGTGGTTTAAATTACATAACAGTATACTTCTACTTCTTACTTTGAGTCATTGGTATCTTATATTTTACTTATACATGTGCTATAATCCTTATAATGTATTCTTTTTCCTTTGAGCAGTTGATTATCTTTTAAAGATGTTTAAATAAGAAAGAGGTATTTTATACACTATTTGCCACTTAGTTACCTTTTCTAAAGCTTTTATTCCTTTGTGTAGATGTAGATTGCCATTGATATTATTTTTCTTCTGCTAAAAGGATACCCTTTAAAATTTCTTGTAATACCAGTCTGCTGTTGATGTTTTTTGTTTGTTTGTTTGTTTGTTTGTTTTTTAGTTTTTGTATATCTTTATTTTCTCTTCTCTTAGTTTAAGATATTTTCACCAAATTTCTTTAAAAAGTCTTTATTTTCTCTTCTCTTTGTTTAAGATATTTTCGCCGAATTTCTAGGTTGATATTTCTGTCTTTCTGTCTCTCCCCTCTAAAGACTTTTGCTTCACTCTCTACTGTTCCGCATAGTTTCCAAGGAGAAATCCGCTGCTGTCCTTATATTTGCTCTTCTTTATCTTTTATTAGTTTCCTTTAAAATTTTTCACTTTATCACCAGTTTAAAGCCATTTGATTCCAGGGTGCCTTGGTGTGCCACATGTTTCTTGTGCATGGATTTTGTTGATCTTCTTTTACTCAAATCCAGAAAAAAAAAAATAGACATTATTTCATCAAATTTGTTTTTTCTTCCTTACTTCCCTTTCTGAAACTCCTATCACACTTAAATCAAGCGTTTTACTTTGTCCCACACCTTACTGGTGCTCTGTTCATTGTGTGTTTTTCTTTTAGTCTTCTTCCTTCTCTGTATTAAATTTGAATAGTTATATTGCTGCTCATTCAAGTTCATTAATCTTTTCTTCTGCAATTTCATATCTTTTGTTAATCTTTTTCTCATGAGGAAATAGAGTTTTTAATTTCTAGGATTTCTATTTGAAATTTTTATATTTTTCATGTCTCAAGTTAATATGTTTAATCTTTCCCCTAGTGTCTTCAACATATGGAATACAGTTGTAATAACTGTATAATATTGCCTACTAATTATATCATCTGTATTTTTTCTGATCCTGTTTCAATAGACTGATATTTCTCTTCATTATGCTTTGTACTTTATTGCTTTTTGCATGCCTGGTAATATATGATTAGATACTAGACATAATTTTACCTTGTCCAGTGCTGAATACTTTTTTTATTTCTATAAATATCTCAGATTTGTTCTGAGACACAGCTAAGTTACACTAAAAGTTGTATCTTTTCCGTTTTATATTTTTTAAAAATATTTTTTTTATTGATTTCAGAGAAGAAGGGAGAGGGAGAGATAGAAACATCACTGATGAGAGCCAAAACCGGTTTGGCTCAGTGGATAGAGTGTCAGTCTGCAGACTGAAAGGTCCCAGGTTCAATTCTGGTACCTTGGTTGCGGGCACATCCCCAGTGGGGAGTGTGCAGGAGGCAGCTGGTCAATGTTTCTCTCTCATGGATGTTTCTAACTCTCTATCCATCTCCCTTCCTCCCTGTAAAAAATGAATAAAATATATATATTATAAAAAAAACAAACAAAACATCACTGATGAGAAAGAATCAATGATCAGCTGCCTCCTACACTTCCATCCCTCCTTCCCTGTCTGCCAGCCCCTTTCCCCCACCTTGGGAACTGAGCCTGCAACCCAGGCATGTGCCCTGACTCAGAATTGAACTGTGACCTCTTGGTTCATAGGTTGATACTCAACCACTGGGATTTTCCCCATATTTATTTACTTATTTACTTATTTATTTATTTTCTCTTTCCCATTTTTAAAATAGTAACTACAGGACAAGATAAATATTTAGTCTAGGGATAATTTTATTCTCCACTCCTGAGATAAGATCCTGCTGAATACTACACCCAAAGTTGTGTGTGGTATTAATTTTTCTATTTTCTACTCTCACTAGTAGGAATAGGCACTATTACTGACTCTATGTGTGGTCTGACAATAGTTTCTCAAGTCCTTTCAGGTGGTTTTCTGCCAGAAGCCAATTCCAGAATCTCATAATTGCAAGAGTTTCATCAAAAGGTTGAAGGAACTTGGGGATTCAACAAGGGCTGATCACATAACTTATCATCACCTGCTGGGAATAGCTAAAGGCATTTCCCCAAACCTGAAAAGGATGGTTGCTTGCTTCTAGACAGCTCAGGACATCTTAATCTACATGTTATTGACTCTTACTGGCCAAATACCTGAACAGCCTTAGGCTATTCCCCAATCTGACAATGCTGTACAAAACCCTATCCTTTGATATCTCCACCTTGCCTCAGGACAAATTGTGTTAATAAAAAGCAAGGGGTACTGAGACAAGAAGAACTTGATTTCTTTAGCCTGGCTCCTCTGCCCCTTCTCCCCCACCAAATGCCTTTCAAAATTATGTTTAATCTCTGGACTCTTATTTAATTTATGCACGGCCCCTTCTCCAGGTTTCCAGAACCCTTCTAGATGCCAGATCAAGACCACCGGCATTAAATAGCACCCAATGTCAGGCAGTTTTTCCCCAGCCTGGAGTAGTTTTCTCATGTGCAGGTACTGAATTTTCAGCTGAAAACTCAGCGGAAGTGCTTCCACATCTCAAGTTCTCTCCTCTCTCATCTCTGCTTTGTGAACAGTGGCCCCTTAGCCTTCCCAGATTCCCATTTCTATCTCCTCAACTCCATGAGGCTACTGGGCTTTGCTTGGGCTCCACCTCCTTGTGCAATGGCCTGAGAGCTCTCTCTAGACAGTAAGCTAAGACAATCATAGGGCTCAACTTGTTTGCTTCCTATATCTTGGGGAGCACTGCTCTTTGTTGCCTAGTCTTTAATAATTCTTGAAAATTGTTGTTTCACAAATTTTGTTCAGATTTTTAGTGTGTGTTTTTTAAGGTGGAAGAATAAATCTGGTTACCATTACTCTATTTTGACCCAAATAGGAAATTTTCAGAAGTATTTTTATAAGGATTAAGTAACATAGTGCAAAAGAAGACCCTGACACACAATAAGAAAAACTGTGAATATTATTTTTTAGCCAAACTAATAAGAGTTTATACCCAAGGATGGTTTCCAGATCAAGGGGAAGAACACTTTGCTTTCTATCCTGTTCTGGCTAGATCCTTTCAGAAGTACTAGAGTCATTTTCTATCACCACATTTTAAAAAAGATCCTGGCAAATTGGAGAATATCCAAATGAGAGCCACAGTGTCGTGAAAGGTCTGAAAGCCAAAGCCTCAGAAAACAGCTAACAAAATGGCACATGTTTAGCCTAAAACACACCACTAACTTCTGGCAGCTGGCAGACCCTTATGTGGAAGAAGTTGATGGTGGTTTTAGAAGGAAGGACCAGGATCGATGAATGGAAATTATAGGAAGTCTGATTGTGATTCAGTAGTAATGTAGCCAATTTCATGAACAGTCAAAATTAGTGGCTTACAAATATTTAAAAATGGGTTTTCTTTTTTCCAATGAATGCCTTCAGCCATGGTTTGACAAATCAAATGTTCTGTAAAATCACAATGACATATGGTGCATGATTTTCTTTTAATTTAGTTAAGCTTAATTTAATTATGTTTAGATCTCATCATCTCCCCCGCCACTCCCCTACCCCCCAGTTTAGAATTGGCCTAGCTCAGTATCTTCAGTGTGACCAGCCCATGGTTTAATCTTTTATTCCTTCTCCCCACCTCGCCACATTGTTTTGCCGCTGTGGTTAGAGACTGGTCAAAAGGAACAAGATCTTTTGGAAGAGGTGGTCTTAACTACATGGCCCTAGGCTGGGCTGTCTCTTCTCTACTTGTGACATCCCTGATATGCTGGTCACCATGTAGTCTGTGTTTTGCTTTCTCAGGGTAGCATTCAGCCTCACTTTGGTCTCCTTGGTAACTATAGCTCCTCAGAGAGGAGCTGTCATGGTTCCTGGGAGCAGGAGATCATGCAAGGAACCTTCTTCTTAGGGCCCATGTATGTGCTTCCTTCTCTGACCTGAGTGTTCTTTCATGTGAAGCTCCTGAGCTGCCCAGTTCCTCCTGAAGTGGAAGGTGTTCCAAACTAAAGAGGTTCATTTACCTGTGCACATCAAAGCCAATCAAATCTGAACAGGATATGCAGCCAAGAAAGTAAAGGTTTCTTTAAAAATATACATATAGTCAAAACCGGTTTGGCTCAGTGGATAGAGCATAGGCCTGCAGACTGAAAAGTCCCAGGTTTGATTTCGGTCAGGGGTATGTACCTTGGTTGCGGGCACATCCCCAGTAGAGGGTGTGCAAGAGGCAGCTGATTGATGATTCTCTCTCATTGATGTTTCTAACTCTCTATCTCTCTCTTTTCCTCTCTGTAAAAAATTAATAATATATATTATTAATAATATTTAAAAATATTTATATATGTATTTTTTAAAATATTTTATTGATTTTTTACAAAGAGAGACAGAGAATTAGCAACATCGATGAGAGAGAATCATTGATCAGCTGCCTCTTGCACACCCCCTACTGGGGATGTGCCTGCAACTAAGGTACATGCCCCTGACTGAAATCAAACCTGGGACTTCTCAGTCTGCAGGCCTGTGCTCTATCCACTGAGCCAAACCGGTTTTGGCTAGGTTTCTTTTTAAGGAAATGATATCATACCCAGAATTACAGGTGAGATCACACTCAAAAACCTGGCTCTGGATGGCTTCTAGGAGATGGGTTATGTAGGGGAAAAATAATTAATAGTGGTAAAGTTAGGGTATGGTCTCTATTGATTGGTCGGTGCTAGATTAGGGGGCTGTTAGTCATTGCATCTGGTCCATGTCAGCCAGGACATCGCTCTTTCTGGTTTCACAAGGTCGATGGGGTTTTGTCTGTTTTTCTGAGTCTGGAGCTGAAACACAACTAAAGCCCAGATGTTATCTTTAGTTTGACTAACACTGTCTCTGTGGTCCACAGACCCTAGGCTTTGTTTCTAAGTTTATTTGATGCTGCCTAGAATCTCACAGTCCTGAGGGCTCAATGATTATGGGAATGGAATGTGCAAGGGTGAGGGAGGTAGGTGAGTCAGAGTGCTGGATGATTCCAATTTGAATCAAAAGGAAAAGAGAAAAGAACTGAAACTTTTCAGTAACCGATTTAATGAATCCACAAGCATTTATCAGGCACCACTTGGTGCCAGGCACTATACTAAGTTATTGTGATACAATGATAAAAGGCAAAAGTAAAAATCACCTGTGGTGAAATGCAGAGAGGTGCCCGCAACTCCAATAAATGCCATCTGCTGTAGTCTCATCTCTTTCTAGATATTTCTAAGCAAGATGCTATGTTACCTATGCAGCTATGTGGAGTATAAATGGTTAAATACTGAGGCATGGCCCCTGCCCTCAGAGTTTATAATAAAATAAGAGGCAAGACTAACACATAAAAATAGTTAAATTTTATTGTAAAAATTAAAACCACACAATTATGTGAAAAGCCCCAAAGCTGTTCATGGGTACCAACAGGATTCTTCAGAAAATAAATTTAATGAGGCTAAGTCTCAATAGCATAGAAGGTCAGAGAAATCTATGTAGAAGAGATAAGACTTGAGCGTGTGGGGGAAAAAATCCCAGAATCCCCTGTTTTTGAGAGTTTCTGAGTTTTCTGTGGGAAAATCCTATTCTCCAGATAATGAGCTGCTGGTGAAAGGATAGCATTTTCCCTCATGTTTGAGTAGGACAAGCTAAAGAGTTTAAAATAAGCATCACCAAGATGTTCTGTGAACAACGACTTGACCAGCTCCTTTGTTATTAGGTACAGATCATTTTAGGTGAGTGGAAGTGGCTGTTCTATAACAATGTAATCTCTGATCCATTATCCATGCAAGGCAAGCGTGGGTGTTGAGCCTCCAAGTTCAAGTGGATGCCCCTTCCTAATACATAAACGTAGCAATTCTCTTATTTAACTATAATGCTGGTGACCCTGGCCTACTCTCATCAGTCTTGTGAGCAAGGAGAGAAAAGTGATTTTTTTGTCCATGAACCGGGAAAGTGTCTGGACAATTCATTCTAAGCATATTTGAAAGTAAACAAGAGCCAAGTTGTTATAAGTAGTGATATTAAATGGAGCATACTCTTTACCTAGTTTTATCTGAGTGGCTGATATTTCAAAATATTGACCTTCAAGACCAGTCTGACTCCACAGTGTCTGGTATTCAAACATTATTGATTCATTTATTTTCTCTTTTCCTGTTATTTTTTTTATATACATATATAAAAACAAATAATCCATTCGGAACTACAAGGGAAAAGTCAGACCAGCTTGCATTGGTTGTCTTGAGGAGGAGGAAAGCATAGAATGTGCAGTAAAAGCAACATGTTACAACCTGAGAAAAACATTGACTCACTTAGAACATACCTATTTGTGAAACAGCATACTTAGTCAGACTAAAAATAAGAAAATTCAATGACCAATACAGCCCACTAGGACCCTCTAAGTGCATGCGTAGTACTTCTTCCTTCTAAAAGACAGGGTCTTCTTCCAGGAACCTTATCTCTAGCAGCACTCCCCTGGGCCTTCTAGACACAGAATGGCTCCTCTCTCAGAACTCATGTGGTTCTTTACTTGTGCCTTTACTTGTCACTTTCTTCTCTTGATGGAAATGGAGCATGCTCCATGTCCATTTTCCTACTGGACTTTGAGTAGCAAAGATTATAAATCACTAACATCACAGACCAGACCCTTGTCATCTCTGTTTCTTCCCATTGACTGATAGTCATTCAATTATTTCATCATGGAGTCACTGGGCAGATGATCATCCAGTTTAATACAATTATTCATTCTAAGCTAAGTCCCAAGAACACAATTTGGTCTTGCCCTTACAGAGCTCATGGAAGAAGAAAAATATATATAAAAAATGAAGATTATAAATATTTGGAGACTAGTAATGCAAACTAGAAGGAAGTTTTGTTTCTATCTAGGGGGATCAGAAAGAACTTCATAGAAATGACCTGAAAATCCTTGACTATGGAATGGACACTGCTCTCAGGCTGCTTGTCAAGAGTGAGAATGCCTGTGTGAGGGTCAATAACTGGCTCCAGAAAGTAGGACCTGGGACCTTGGTGTGACCCAGCATTTACATGCTGATCTAGAGGGATAGCTAAAAGGAGGTTGTGAGAAAGTGGTACTTGGGTTTCCAATTAGCAGGGAAAGTGTAGCTTTAAGTGATCTAGGCATCCTTTATACCTAAAAGACTGAAAGACTAATAATAGTCAGCCTTCAATAAATGTTAGCTCATGGACAACAGGACCGATGAGCCAGTGGGGGTTATGTTGACTCATTCATAGAGGAATAATTAACATCACCAAGCAAGAAGACTAATAACTTTAGTATCCCATAGAGTAGGTTCTCCTAAATGCTGAATGAATAAATGAACTAATGAATGAATAAAATTAAAAGTCAAGGTCAAGGCAGAAGACTTGTCCCACAGACTGGGATAACACAATATATGAAGAGGAAGAATAAAAAGTTGTGCGTCTTGAACAAACTAATTCTTAAATTGACCTTAAAGATGTAGGATTGATTATTAAGCAGGAGCAAGTAAGAAGCAAGGCAGAGACTCATTGCTCCCAGATTCTGGGATTAAGTAAGTAACTTGATCCTAACCCCTACCAGTTGATGCAAGAAGGTTCTCATTGTATTGCAGCCTCAGTAAGAATTGGATTAGAACCAACCCCAACCGGATCTAGTGAGGTGAGCAAACTGGGTTATTAGAAGTGAGCAGCTATGAATGAAGAGCAGACATGAGGTGGTAACTGACAGTATACTGTGTCCTGAGCAAATGATTGAAAATTAAATCAATCAGCTTTCCACCAATTCATGGATTGCTGCTGAGGTTTCCCACCCCACTGAATTGACCAGCTGTCTTGAGATTGTATTGATGCAGCCAGGAGCCCCCAGGAGAAAAGTACAGAGTCAATTTCTGGAGGCATTGATGATCTGAATGGATTGAGCACCGAACAAGAGGCCATTGGGATGTCACTCATAAGGGTCTGATTTGCTAGCTTGGTTTCTAAAATCTGAGTTTTAGAGGAATTCGTCAGAGAAGCAATTGATCCATTCACAGGGACATGCAGGACGCTAGAAACTTTTGGTCAGTTGCCCAGCTTTGATATTTATGTATGTACGTACGTATGTATGTATGTATGTATGTATGTATGTATGTTATTCCTCACTTGAGGACACCTTTCCATTAATTTTGGGGGATAGTAGAGAGAGAGGGAAAGACAGAGAGAAACATCGATGTGAGAGAAACACATCCATTGGTTGACTCCTTTACAAGCACCAACCAGGGCCTGGGCTGGGGAGAAGCCTGCAACCAAGGTATGTGCCCTGATCAGAATCAAACCCTGGACCCTTTGGTCCATAGGCTGACGCTCTATCCTCTGAGCCAAACTGGCTAGGTTGATTGATATTTAAATAAGCCTGCTCAGGTTTTCATACCGTGTGTAGGGAGTTAACACAGCCAATGTGCAGAGTGCTGCTGCCTGGCCCTCCAGGTCCACTCTCCTCCTCTCTCCACATGCTCTGTTGACTGGGGACAGGGGCCTTCATTAGCAGGTCCCTTGCTTCAGGGTGAATTCAGCTACCATGGGAGAGAGGTAGAGAAGAGGAAAGAGGAAGGTGTGTTAAGTCCTCCAGCTCCCTCTCTCCCTTAGAGCTGGCAGTGGTTGGCTTGTCCCTTGTCCAAAGGTCTGGGGTCCTGTCAGTCACACAGCATTTTTTAGTTCCAGGAACTGCTTCCTCCCCTCATCCCTTCAGGCCTAAAGGACCTTTAGAATTCTATGGTTTTCCAGCCAGGTCCTGCCTGTAGAGGTAAAACCTAAACCCAGTCCACACCTTTGTGAATAGGTCTTAAAAAGGGGACAACAGGCCCAACTGGAGTCACGCTGTTAAGGCCCCACTGGGGCAAACCAAGACTTAATACTTAACCTATAGTTTCAATCTTCCCCCAAAGTGTGACCTTTGTCTGGCCGACCTGGAATTTCGTGGTCAGCACCAGGGAGTAATCAACTGAAAGACCCCTTTCCTTCCCCTTAGGAGGGAGACAGCACCTGGAGCAATGCATTCTTTGTTAATAATTTCTCTTTTCTGATGCTCTCTCTGCCTTTGAAAACCTTCCCAGCTCAGCAAGCACACTCTTAGTTGCTAGATGGGATTCTGCCTGATTCACAAATCATTCAACAAAGCCAATAGATCTTTGACATTTACTTGTTTAAATTATTATTTAACAAGTCTTTATATTAAATTAACTTTCAACTAAAAGTGGACCATCCACTTCCTTCTCAGATCCTGCCTGATGGCCTGCACAGTGGACTCAGTAGCCCTGGGCCATTCACTGCTTGGGCACTTGTCCACACAAGCGCCTGTTCTGCTGAAACTGGTTTGGCTCAGTGGATAGAGTATCGGCCTGCGGACTGAAAGGTCCCAGGTTCGATTCTGGTCAAGGGCATGTACCTTGGTTGCGGACACATCCCCAGTGTGGGGTGTGCAGGAGGCAGCTGGTCGATGTTTCTCTATCATTGATGTTTCTAACACTCTATTCCTTTCCCTTCCTCTCTGTAAAAAAAAAAAAAAAATCAATTAAAAAAAAAATATATATATAAAGAGCCTGTCCTGCCTGGCAAGCTCGACCTCTCAGAAAGTGTGAAAGGTCTTAGTGGAAATCTATCCCCACAGCCTGACAATTACCTTAATACACACCTTTCTGGACTCAGTGCTACAATTTTCATGGTGTTTTGCAATCAAATGCTTACTGAGCCAGAATTTCCTTGTGCATAAATACCATTTGTCTCAGAGTTGTCAGGAGGAAAATCTAGTAGTGTGACTATCCCAGGACCACCAGTTAGTGAGTGGTAGAGGCAGAACTTGAACCCAAGACCTCTGACCCCATGTTCAGGGCCCTTTCTACCAAACCATGTGTCTCTGGACAGCACACCATCTTTGAGCTGCTGGAAGCACACTTTTCACTGAGCCCAAAGGAGACAGCAGGTGCCATACCAGGTAGGTTCTCAGGAGAGGTTGCCTGTGCTTCTGGAGTTTAAAAGCATATTTTGTTGCTTTTTGTCACTAGATAGTAGATAAACCTGAACAAAGAAATTTTTGCCATTATGTTGACTGCTGATGATGCACACAGTAACTATAAACAATCCAGTGAGTGGGTAGTACTGTTTTCCCCATCATATGAATATGGAAATGGAGGTCAAAGGTCACTCGGTTATTACACAGAGTAAAATACTCTACCCAGTTCTGTCCAGTTCCAAAGCCTGGCCCCTGGGGCCTCCCCACTAGGTTTATGTCAAGTGGAGGTAAACGGGCTACAGAAGACACAGAGGACTCACTCCTGGGAAATAGCTCCTCTTCCTTTCTTTTCTTTTTAAAAAATATATTTTATTGATATTTTACAGAGAGGAAGGGAGAGGGATAGAGAGTTAGAAACATCAATGAGAGAGAAACATCAATCAGCTGCCTCCTGCACTCTCCCCACTGGGGATGTGCCCGCAACCAAGGCACATGCCCTTAACCAGAATCGAACCTGGGACCCTTCAGTCCTCAGGCCGACACTCTATCCACTGAGCCAAACTGGTTAGGGCTCCTCTTCCTTTCAGTAGAACATTAAACCTTTAGAGGACACTGGAGCAATAAAGGGTCACTTCCACATTACAAGTGGAGACTGCTGGTGTGCTTTGCACCCAAACCAGCCAACTTCCCCTAAAGGTAGACCAAAGGCTGTGGTGAGTTTTGAAGAAGGAATATCAAGAGGGGTTGTTCATCTGCTGTCTTGAGCAGACACTATTCAGAAAATTCTGGTCAACCCCCCCTGCCCTCCTCCCCCCCCCCCCCCCCCCCACACACACACAAATTGGGGAAGACCTGGGTAACCGCTGGTGCTTGGGTTTCCATGCACATCTAGCCTTTTCTGCTGATTAATAATTGAAAGCAGATGAATAGCAAATGTCCCCCTCGAGAATTACCAAATCTGTGTATGGAGAGAGGGGTCCCACCCAGCACTTTTAAAATCGTGAAGCTAACTCCTTGCATCTCTGCAGGGTGTGGCTGGATTCCTTTGTAGCCTCTGGCCATGCCTCAGGTCCCCTTTAACCTGGTGGCTTCATAGCTCAGGGCAGCCAGAGTCTCAGACCCCACCAACCTACAGAAGCGCTGGGCTGTGGCTGTGACAGTCCTTGACACTGTCCCATCATGGTAAAGGACAGAGCCCCTCTCTGCAAATCCTGCCTTCCCCTCAGGGATGTGGACATCTATAAGGAAGGGTTGAGCAAGTTTTCTCTGTGAGCTTTTATTTTTATATTTTTTAATATACTAGTATTTTTATTGATTTCAGAGAGGAAGGGAGAGGGAGAGAGATAGAAGCATCAAAGTTGAGAGAGAATCATTGATCGGCTGCCTCTTATATGTCCCACACTGGGGATCGAGTCCACAACAAGAATCAAACTGTGACCTCCAGGTTCATAGGTCAACACTCAACCACTGAGCAATGCCAGCTGGATATTTTTCCTGTCTTTTTTTGGTTTGTTTTCTTGTCCCCCAGGGTCAACTACTTCTATTCAAATAGTGTTTGGTCTTAGAGCTTGAGATAAGTGACTTATCTTAGAGCAGTGACTCCTTAATGTAAATAATTTAGCTTAATAAATAAGTTAAAGTCCACAGTCTCTTCAGAGTCTGGCAGCTCATTCATCTTCTGTCTTCTCAGCTCATCAAGCTGTGCCTGCTGCGGACTTCTGGGCGGCTGGTGGCCTTTCCTGTCCTGTCACAACAAACAGCAATTGTAGGAGATCTCCTTTTCAAGTGCTACTGCACGTCTTCGCAATCACTCAGCAGAGTCATTGAAACAAGGAGCCAATTTGCCATGAGGGCTCTACGTGCAGGGACAGGTGTGTGTGTGTGTGTGTGGGGCGGGGGGGGGATGCCCTCCTATGACTGGGGCAGGTCCCAGGCAGGGTCAATGGGAGACTATGACTGGGAGGATAGGAGAGACCTGGGCAGAAACTGAGGGGAGCTGAGAACAGATCTGAGAGCCTGGAGGCCCTGAGGCCAGAGGAGCTGGACCAGCGGGAGAGGAAGGAAAGCCATTTGGCCGGTGGACGCCTGCGTCTCGGCAGCACGGTGCAGCCTTGAGAATCACAAAACTGGCACCGAGGGTCCTTGTGGTTCTGATCACAGTTAACTGTGAGTTCAAAACAGTCATTTTTTTTCTTCCCTCCTCAGCACACTTTCCTGCCCTGACCTTGGCCTCTCACATTGATCCGTGGCCTCTGGGGCACAGAAGACAGTAGCCTGGCTCTGACTACACGTCACAAGTTGTGAGCCTCTGGAAGGCTACAGATAACATCTATTTAAAAAGAGATTTTACCGAAACTGGTTTGGCTCAATGGATAGAACGTCGGCTTGGGGACTGAAGGGACCCGGGTTCGATTCCGGTCAAGGGCATGTACCTTGGTTGCGGGCATATCCCCAGTGGGGGGGTGTGCAAGAGGCAGCTGATCGATGACTCTCTCTCATCGATGTTTCTAGCTCTCTATCTCTCTCCCTTCCTCTCTGTACAAAAACAATAAAATATATTTTAAATAAATAAATAAATAAATAAATAAATAAATAAATAAATAGAGATTTTACCGGAAACTGGTTTGGCTCAATGGATAGAGCGTCGGCTTGGAGACTGAAAGGTCCCGGGTTCGATTCTGGTCAAGTGCATGTACCTTGGTTGCGGGCATATCCCCAGTAGGGGGTGTGCAAGAGGCAGCTGATCGATGACTCTCTCTCATGTTTCTAACTCTATCTCTCTCCCTTCCTCTCTGTACAAAATCAATAAAATATATTTTAAAAAAAGAGAGATTTTATTTTCCAACACAGTTTATAGTCAATAGTATTTTGTGTTAGTGTCAGGTGTTAAAGATAACATCTTGTCTTAGTTATGTTTTAGCTCCTGAGCTCTAAGATGGGACGGCCCTCTTGGCTAACTTTTCTCGGTGAAAATCTGACCTTGGAGTTGTCCTCAAGATGGCAAGAAATGATGCATTGCGATCACCTCTAACCAATCAGCCTCTAACATAACCTCAGACCTCCTAACCGTGGTGTCTTGTGATTTAGCCCTATGTGATTGGTGACCTCCCATAGGCCACTGGGGAGTCAGGTCTTTCAGGGCAGGAGCTCACACACCTCTGGATTGACCAACTCTAATAAACTAATTTCTTTCTCTACTGCAATCCCTGCTCAGGTATGCTTTGGCCAGAATGCACAGACAGACAACCTCATTACTGGGCATCGGTACCAAAATCAAGTTCAAAGTTGACTACCTGGGGCAGCTCACTCCCTTTTCCGAAGTCAGTGACCTGCCCTGTGCACCATCGGATTCCCAGAACAACAGGACAGCAGCGGACATCGGGCAGATGGGTAGCTGGGCATCCACCAGGCTTCTTTGGGCTCTAGCACACTGAGATCTGTCTCCTGGAAGCTTGGCGGGCGTAGGGGCCCAAGAGTACACACACATCCGTTAAAAAATAAAATAAAGCCCTAGCTGGTTTGGCTCCATGGATAGAGCATGAGCCTGCGGACTGAAGGGTCCCAGGTTCGAATCTGGCCAAGGGCACATGCTTGTGTTGCGGGCTCCATCTCGAGTAGGGGCGTGCAGGAGGCAGCCAATCAATGATTCTCTCTCATCATTGTTATTTCTATCTCTCTCTCTCCCTCTTCTTTCCTTTCTGAAATCAATAAAATATATTTTAAAAAATAAAATAAAATAAAATAAAATAAAATAAAATAAAATAAAATAAAATAAAATAAATGCTCCTGTTTGAAGTGTCCCGACGCGGCTGTACCATTTGCCATTCATTCCCTATTAAAATTCACCTCTGAGTGGAGGGAATGACTGCAGGGCCCGGGTGCCCCACCGGTAAGGTGACCAGCCAAAAGCGGGACGTCTGGTCACCTTACCACGGGAAGGAGGTCGCACGCAGGGGCCGGCTCTGGGTGGGACTCTCGCTTCTGCACAAAGATGGCTGTTCCCCTGAGCACCAACCCCAGCCCAGCAGCGCAATCCAATTAAAGCAACTGTCGCCGAAATGGCCCAGGCAGAAGAGAAGCAGCCACTAACCGGGAGGGAGGGCGGGGCACAGCAGCTTTCAAGGAAACCGGATGGCTTGAAAATTCAAGAAACAATTTCTCTGGATGGAAAATGAACGCAATGAATCTGCGTGCGGCAGGAAATCTTATGAGAAAATAAGACTTGGGGAGGATTTATTGGAAGACATAATTGCAACAAGTATATTGATTTTACATAGATAAGAAAACAAATGTTGGCAGGGATTGAATTTGGTTTATTACATTTATTTCCCCACAGAGTTAATGCATTTAAAGACATGGTTTATTTTTCAAATGCAGAAACATTGTTTTTGGAGACCTTTATTAGGTTCCTGCCAGTCCCCCTGACTCCCCTTCCCAAGAAAATCGCTTTGTCTGTGGGGAGGGAGAAACCACTTGGGGTCCTCCTTTCCCTGGGAGGTTCTGAAACCAAAGGCTGTTGGCACATCCCAGGCCGGGGGCAGTCGAGGACAGTCATTTCCCGCTCTGTGTCACTGTCCTGCCTGGGCCAGGAGAGGAGCCACGGCACCAGGTGCAGGACTGCATACACAGCTAGAATCTCGGACCCAGGGAACGTAGGCCACACATAGGTCAGACACCCCTGGAAGTGGAAACCACAGCTTGGCCTGTGGCTTTCCTTTGGAAATTCTTGCACAAATCCCAAGGCGGTGCTGATGCCCCAGCGGGTTGGAAGTAGCAGTGATAGCTCCCACTTCTGAACGTGTTGAGGAACAAAATCTGCCACCCCAAAATGTGCATCTTTGGCATGAAGATTATTTTTTAAAAATATATTTTTTATTGATTTTTTTACAGAGAGGAAGAGAGAGTTAGAAACATCTATGAGAGAGAGTCATCAATCAGCTGCCTCTTACACACCTCCTACTGGGGGTATGCCCGCAACCAAGGCACATGTCCTTGACCGGAATCAAACCTGGGACCCTTCAGTCGGCAGGCCGAAGCTTATCCACTGAGCCAAACCGGTTTTGGCAGAATGGATTATTTTTAAGAAATAGAAAACTCAGGAAGTTTTGCTCGTTTTATTGTTTGTTTGTTTGTTTACCTCCATTAACTGCTTAAAAGAATTAGAATTGGAAGAGCTCTTACCAAAGATAACATTTTTTTACACACACACACACACTACCCTCCCCCCCCCCGCCCCCGTCCTTCCCAGAGGACTTCTCTGTAGGGCTCAGAAAACATTTATTTATCTTGGCAAACATTTATTTATCAAACATTTGCTCTTCCTAACTCCCTGTGAATTGTCTTTCTTCTTTTTGAAGCCCCAGGCCCCTACCCGCGTCTCCTTAGCTCAGGATGGTATGTAAGCCTCCATTGCCTGACTGTCTGAGAGCCTCATATCTTCAGGATTCCTGTACATACAAAATTAAATTTGTTTCTCTCCTGTTAATTGGCCTTATCTTAATTTGATAAGTTAACCAGCTAAAGAACCTAGAAAGGTAGAAGGAAAATTGTTCCTCCTTTACAAGAGCCTGCAACTTTTCTGTACTTTGGTGACCCCCCAAATGAGGTAGATGTGGACATTGAGCCTCAGAGATTCAGAAACTTGACAAATTGATCTGCCTGACTCCAAAAGAAGTGGGTGTAACTCCTCCTCCATTCAAGGGGCTGAGTTTTGTGCCAGTTCTTGTAACAAGGTATCTGAAGCCTGGTTCCATGCAATGAAAAACTCAAACGTCCCAAATCCCAGTGAGGATGGTCCAAGCCTGGCTGCTGTGTGCACACCTGGATCCGAGGGGAGCTAGAGAAGGAGGGACACAGGCAGGAGGAAAAGAGACCCCCTTGTGCTGGAATCTGACCCTGGGATCTGAGGACCCCACTCAGTGACACCGTGTCTGGGGCTGGCTCACCGAATGGCCACACTCATGTTGTCCTTTTCCAACCCTGACAGGGCCCAGGCCAGCCACCATGGAACCTGAGGCCCATCCCATGTGTGACACTGACATGAAGAATAATTTGTTAGCATGTGGGAGTACATTATGGTTTATTTAAGCTTAAATATCTTAGGCAGAAATTTTATTTATTTTATTTTTAAAAAATATTTTATTGATTTTTTACAGAGGGGAAGGGAGAGAGATAGAGTTAGAAACATCGATGAGATGAGAGAGAAACATCGATCAGCTGCCTCCTGCACACCCTCCACCGGGGATGTGCTCGCAACTAAGGTACATGCCCTTGACCAGAATTGAACCTGGGACCTTTCAGTCCGCAGGCTGACGCTTTATCCACTGAGGCAAACCAGTTTTGGCTTTAGGCAGAAATTTTAAAGGAGACCCTCAGGTTCAAAGACATCAAGTGTCTTTCCTAAACTTACACAGAACAGGAAAATCCAGGACCCTGTCCCATATCTCCAGATGAAGCTCTGGACTCAGTGCAAAACAAAAAGCCTCAGGAACCTCTCACATTTCTGCTGCTTCATATCTGAACCTGAGACAGCAGCCCCCGCCTTCTCTGGGCCTGCTGGAGGCGTTCCATTCCTACCTGGCCACTTTGTGTAAATTATTCGGAATGAATCCTGCTTGGTCCTAGCTCTCCCTGCAGTGACTAATCCTTGTCTTAATCATATCCAAGGCACAGGTTTCTATGCCACTTGCAACAGCACATTCAATTATGATTGATTGAAATTTAAGTTCTGATTTCTCTTAGAACATAATCAGTCCTGAATGGGAAATTTTTACAGTGACAATTAAAATAATGAAAATGAACTTTAAATGACATTCGAACAGTGTCACTTGGGACTCACTCCCCAGCCCTGGCCTTCCACTGCCTTCTGGAAACTCCCCTTCAGAGCGGGCTTAGGTCTTGCACCATGGTGAATGCATTTGGTGTGGTATGAGGCCAGGGGTTAACCCCGAATTGGCAGCCCTTCTAAAACCCTCTGCGTGTTGCCTGGTACTTAAGCCTATGTTTCCCTGGGCTGGTTTGTATTTACATCCAAAAGTCATGTTAATTGTGCAATTGTATAAACAGCTTCACTAAATACTGCCATCCAGGGACCCTCCTTGGGGAATCCTGTCAGGAAAAGGGTGGAGGTGTGAAGGGTCTTCGAAATGGGTAGATCTGGGCCCTTTTGGAATGCCACTGATCTGATCTGAAGGAAAGCCCAGCGCTGAGGTTTCCCTTTGAGTGACGGCTTCTCAAACTGCGCCTGACACAAGCCACTGCATCTATCTGGGAGCCGGATCTTCCGTATCATCGTCTCTGCTTACAGCGAACAATTGTGCTGTGACCTTGGCATTATTCCCATGTGAACTCACCACACACAAAATCTAAGAAAAGTCCATCTAAGACAGAAGAGATTATGTTCACATCCTACGCTTACAGTGACTTGTTTTTCCTTCCTGACCCAGAGCAACAGGAAATCTATGCCCGTCAGACTCTCCTGGAATTACAGGCTTTTAGTTCCACTGGACTCCATCCCAAGCAGGCCACTCCAGCCAGTCCATTGCCTCTGCACCACCCTTGGGCTTCCCTGCAGGTTTTGTTTTAACGTACAATCTTCACTGAACCCAGAATACCTTTACCTCGCTGGCTTTTTTGTATCCGAAAGTGCCCATCCTTGAAGCTCAGCATGTTGTGCCCAGTGTCACCTGGATGCCTCTGTGATCATGTCCAGCTAGCCCTGTTCATTCCTCACTCTGGCTTTCCCTGAATATTTTCCATTTAATCCAGTACCTAATTAAGATGGCAGAAGACTTACTGTGTTGGGACCACACAAATTTTGTTTATTTGTAATAAAAGATCAGTTAGACAGTAATCAAGATGGTTAGTGAGACAAAAAAAATTGGCTGAAAATGCCTTCTTGCTTTGTGAAATTCCTAAAAACATGTTTTAAGTTCATTCCCTTACTTTCATAACTGAAAATAAAAATACTGAGGCTCAGATGTTGTTTTATTGTTTTTCAGTGACTTTATTAAAAGGGATTCTCTCACATGTGATTGTGGCAGGGATCATGTTTCACACTTTCCTGTCCACTCAGGTGTCAGGGCTAGTGTCAGTCAAGTCCCTGCAGGGAATAAGGGCCGCCCTCAGAGATGTGAGGGCATTTCATGGAGGGAGATTGACAGGGGTCTGGGTGTGGGTCATGAAAAAGGAGAGGACCCAGATCTCATAATTCAGAGGAGGCCTCGCCAACCCTGGGTCAGAAGGAGCAGAATCTTGGGAGGGCCGCTGCAAGGAGAAGGCTGTGCAATAAAAACTGGCTTTGGCAAAGGGAAGTTTCTGCCAATCAACAGAGACTCAGCAGGAAGCAGCCCAAAAACAAATATCCTGATTTTATTTGTTCCACCCTCTGATCCACAGGTGCTTCTCGTAAGCTAAATCCAAGGAGAAGCCGAGGGCTAGAGATACTGTGACCAACATGCCAGTCTGGCAGGAAGTGGGCAGTGGCCTGGAATGCAGGACAGTCAGTGCTAAACCAGGAGGGCTGGCCACCTCGCAGGAGAGCAGTTCCCAGAGGCCAGTCTCCTGGGCATAATTAAAACTCGGGGGTGAATTTAGAGGAGAAATCAAGAGATGCATGCCGTGCAGCCACAGTAGATACACATTTAAATAAAGAGCCGTGATTATGGGTATTTATAAATCTGTATGTATTTCTTCCTGATTTATAACTTCAAGGTCAGGTTAGAAGAATATGGGAGGTAAATAAGACTTTCTGATATCTGAATTTTCTTAGTTCAGCTCATCATTTCCACCAGGCCGAGGGGTAATTTCAACTCTGCTGGCCACTTAGATACCTTTAAAGACATGCCAGTCTTGACTATTTGAACCCAATCATGCTGCCCTTCGGCAGGTGGCACTCTTGTGCCAGCCTCTGCCTCAGCTGCAAAGCACATTCCTGGAAACCAGGGTCAGACCACTGTCTTAAGACACTACCAGGCTACAGAAAAAGACAAGGTAATGTTAACAAAGGGTTAACAGTGTCAGGCTCTACAGGTGACAGATAAAGGAAATCCATACTTAGAGAAGTCCCCTTAGCTTGGCTTGTTTCCTCACCTGTCAATGAAAGCCTGGGGTGAAGGCGTCTAGGGCTCTGGCTCTCCAATGCTGTGACTCGATGCTGTGACTCCAGAAGAGAGCATCTCTGTGGAGAAGGTTGTCAGTGCAGTTCCCACAACCGAAGCAAAAACTAGACTCAAAATGAATAATGATCATATTACTATTCGGTGATTACTACATAGCAAGCAGGTAGTCTTACTAGCTGACAAATTTTTACAATAATCATTTGAGGTGGATATTGATTATCCAAATTTCATATGGGATGAATTTCAAGAGCTTATGTATTTAAAAAATCTATTTTAATTGATTTTAGAGAGTGAAGACAGAGAGAGAGAGAGAGAGAGAGAGAGAGAGAGAGAGAGAGAGAGAGAGAGAGAGAGAATGTCCTGGGGTTGGAACCTGCAACCTAGTTAGGTGCCCTGAGTGGGAATGGAACTGGTGACCTTCTGGTGCCTGGGACAACGATCCAACCAACTGAGCCGCCGGGCCAGGACAGAGCTTATGTACTCTGAGCATTGTGACACAGCCAGTGACTTGGGTCTGTCTGACTTCAAAGCTCATGCACTTTCCATTACACTGGGCCGCCTCTTGAAGAAGCTTTAAGAGAGGGCTATGATTTTAATTATTGTGGAGGTAAAGAGATGATCCAAGTCTTCAACTTCTCCTAACCCCACATGTTCAGAAATATATCCCTCCTTTCCATGCATTAGATCACCAAAAAATTTGACCACAAATTGTTCACTCCTCCTGGCATTTACAGCTTTTTCAATATGACTTAGCAGTTCCCTCCATGGATAACTGAAGTCTACTTCCCTTCCTCTTGAATCTGAGCTTTGCTGGTGACTTGTTTTAGCTGATACCATGCAGTGGAGATGAAAGTATGCCACTTCTAGGCTTAGGCCTCAAGAGACCATGGGCTGCCCTGGTCTTTGCCAGAACCTTTCTCAGCCACCATTTGAAGAATCTCAGGCCAGCCTCCTAGAAAAACCACGGGGAGCAGAAGCAAGCCATTCCACCTGAGGCCATTCCCTGTTAGCCAGCCTCCACTCACCCTGGAAGGTGACTGTAGACTCCTGAGTGGGCCAGCAGAGACAAAACAACTATTCAGTGGAGGTGTCCACATTGGTTGTTTGCAAAATCATGAGCTAAATAAATAAAAGGCTGTTATTTCAAGCCTCGAAGTGTAGAGGTGCTTTGAATGCAGTAAAAGCTAACTGATTCTCACTCTGCAACTGCTAATGTTGATCTCCCCATCATTCTAAAGGGAGTCATCCAGATAAGCTGGGCCCCTTGTCTGGGAAACTCCCCAGATCCTAACTTTTAAAGGCCATGGTCCTCATTTCCTTCTTCCCAAATGACTTGCTGAACCCCCACATAGTCTAAGGCAGGTGCCCCATAATGTAGGAGTCAGTCTTCCCAAGCATCAAGATAGCTGCCTTGCTGTGCACAATGGGTTTGACAGTGTCACAGAGTAGACAATAAAGGTACAAAACATAATACATTGAAAATTGAGCTTGGAATGGGATGTCTAATAGATTTCCTCACTGTGGCTGAATCTCTATCTCAAATTTTCTAAGTCTAATATTTCTTGATGTTTAGAATTATGATCAGCTCATTAAGACTTCTATTTTTAAACTTTAAATGTTTTTTTCTTTCAAAACTAACTCAACTAAATCCAGAGTTTCTAAAATGTTTCATCAACAAATCTGTTATATAATAATAATAAAAAAATTCTTAGGCATGCAAAGAAGCAGGGAAAGGAAACTTAAACTTAAGAAATAAAACACTCAAAGAAGCCAACCTCTAAAATTCTAAATATTGGAGTTAGCAGCAAAGGGTTTTAAAATAATTATGATTAACATATTTTTAAAAATAGGCAAAAGGTGGACAAAATGGATAAAAACACAAAATTCTTTGAACATAAATATGATCTGTATGTGAATATACCTCAAGGAAAGTGCCAACAACAACAAACAACAAACAAACAAGCAACACCAATCTGACTCCTGAGCTTTCTCTTAAGAAGAAAGAAAAAAAAAAAAATCCCCCAAAACTCTGAATCAGTTACATGTTCCTTCAAGTCTTCCCGGATTAGAATTAACTGAGAATGCTAAAAGTCCCCTAATGATGCTAGTTTTACCCTTCCTGGCTCTCCCCTTCCCAGCTTCTTCCTGTCTTCAACTCTTTTCCTTCCTAACATTTTAGTTTCTCCTTGGCCCTTCCTGGGCTTCTTCCTGCCCCAGTCACTTATCTCATCTTTCCCGGACTGAGCGCTGGTCTCCTAAAAAATAAATAAAATAAGATAAGATAAAATTAAATTAAATTTAATTAAATAATTAAATAAAATAAAATTCACCCAAGCCGGGTGGCTCAGTTGGTTCGAAAGCTGCCCTATACAACCAAAGGCTACAAGTTCAGTTCCCATCAGGCCACATACCTAGGTTACAGGTTCAATCCCCAGTCAGAGTGCATGCGGGAGTCAACCAATGAATGTTTTTCTCTGCCTCCCTCTCTCTCACTTCCTCCCTTCCTCTCTTTCTCTCTCTAGTATCAATTAATCAAATAAAACTCCCCTAATGCCAATCCTAGTTTCACAGTGCACTGGTAAAACCAGGCCTTGGCTATGCTGGGATGGGAAGCCTGGCAGATCTGCAGGGCTGTGTGAAGTGGAGTCAGGGATAGACATGCCCAGGGATTGATTATCCTAGACTGCACACAGGGACTGGGGCTTAAAGATAGAGTTGTCAGTCTACCCAACCAACTCAGGAAGAATGTAAGGAAACGGTCCACATAGAAAAATCCCATTTAGACTATCCCTCCAAGTAGAGGGAGGCCTGGGTTTGAAAGTAAGGACATTGGCACTGGGGTCGTCTACAACTAGAGGTCGGGGCCCAGACATGGGGACACTGAATATAGGGTCTAGTAAGGCTGCTTGACCCTGATGGAGCTAAGATACAAGCCTGGAAGCAAGAAACCAGAAAGTTTTGATCTGATACAAGAGTCCAAGTCACTGGGAAATTGACACATTCAAGTTAGATCAGAACCATCACTCCCAGTGGTTTGGTTTATTCTCCACAAAGACCAGCTGCATCTGCAGATTGAAAATAATCTATCACTGCTGCCCTATCAGGTCAGGCAGGTGCAGGGTCAGCCCCCGCGTGGCCCACTGGACTGTGGGTCCAGAAGTGCAGGCAAAGACACTCCTGCAGCCGTGGCCCGTCAAGGTGCAAGTCCCACGGTATCTGTAAGTGACACCTGAACTCTCACTGTTAGTTATACAGGAGAGTTTTAAATCAATGTGTTTCTAAATGAAATCCAATGACCTAGTGCTGGCAGCTAGATATCCTCTGTGACGTCCTCGTGTGCATTAGCTTATCTGCGTGCTCCATTCTGTGCACAGGGAGGGCAAGAGGGGTGTGCCAGAGGCAGGCCAGATTAGGGGCACCTGAAGCACTTTTCCTGGGGGCTCATCAACAGAGATTCCAGGAAAGAGACCCACTAGATAAATTCATTGTTCACATCATAAAGCTGTGGTTTAAATCTTGGCACTCATTCCCAACTGAGGCTGTGTATGGGGCGGCGGGAGGTAGGGGGGTGGGGTAAAAGGGGCAGAGGGCCATTCTTGCTGCCATTTTCCCATCAGATCCTGATCCCACTCAAATCAAGCAGGTGTAGGCTCCCTTCAGCCCTCTGCTTCCGTCCTCCCAGCTCCACAGCTGCCCTTCCTATGCCTGTACCTCAGGGTCCTGGTCTGTGATTAGTAATTCACAGCAAGGCAATAACGGGTGATAAAAAATTAATGGCAACCCAAAGTGTTAATGGTTATTCAAATAAAATAACCACCAGTAATATACTAGCTAATTCACTTGCAATCCATCCGACTCTAGCCCCCAGGAATAGAGTGATGGGCATTGCAGGCTGGCCAGGTAGATATTCTGCATCAACAGTTCAGTTTCATTGACCAAACACTGAGATCTTCCTGCCTGATGTACTACTATTGCTCCGTGATGTAAAGAGGACACCTTACATGCACTCCTCCCTACACGCTGAATGGGGAGTGCAATTCTCAGACAACTTGCAATGGACAAGAATGTGCTGGACAAACTAACTAACTAACTAACTAACCAACCAATAACTAACTAACTATGTCTTTGTCACTTAAAGCCATTGAGATCTAGGGATTGTTTGTCAGCATCCTGTGTCTGGCACCATCAAGGACCTCTGAGTCAGTTGTTTGGTCCATAGAATGTAGCTGATGCTCAATAAATGTTCTAAGGCATGACAAACTTCTAGCCGATATTTTCCAAGCTCCTCATTCTGCCTTTGTGGGTCTCATCTTTGAAATGAAGCCAATCTCACCCCTGGAATTACAAGAGCTGGAAGCTGATGGGAAGATGACAGAGTTTTTAAAGAGCCAACTCCCCAGATGCCACAGAACAGAGTGGGCTGGCACAGGCTCTCGGCAGGGCACACAGGGAAAGCCATTGCCAATCCCTCGCTCTGCCTCTCCCCACCACTCAGTGAACAATCCAGGAAAGTTAGCTCTTTCATACTGCAGAGGTGAGAGTACCTGTAATTGAGTTCTCACAGGTTCCCCATGTTTCTCCAGCCTCACAGGAGTGAACCGCACCTCTATAATGAGTCAGAAAGGAGAGGCTCCCTTCCCTCTTCAGATGCCGCTGACACTCAGCCATCTTCAGTGCGGGCCTTGAGCAGCCCCCTGCCATGCCGCCATGCTGATGCCACCCCACACCCTCACACACTACACACTCACATCATTCACACTCACACCGCACATGCTCACACAGCACCCACTCACATCACACACACTCACACCACACACATCATACACTTACACACTCACATCAACACACCTTCATACACCACACACTCACACCACACACACTTATACCACACACTCACACAGCACACACACATACCACAGACTCACATCACACACATATCATACACACTCATACCATACACACTCACACCACATACTCACACAGCACACACAGCACACAGTCACATCACACACTCATACCACACACACACCATACACACATCATACTATCATACACTCATATCACACACATACTCACACACCACACACTCACATCATACACACACACACACACACACACACACACTCGCACAGCACACACTCACACAGCACACCACTCACATCACACACTCACATCACACACTCATACCACCCACACCCACACCATACACACATCATACACACTCACATGCCACACACTCACATCATACATACACACATATTCATATCACACACATACTCACACAGCACACTTTCACATCATACACACACACACTCACACAGCATACACTTATAGAACATACACTCACATCACACACTCATACTACACATACACCATACACACTCACATCACACACTCTCACATACCACACACTCACATCACATACACATCTTCACACACCACACACTCACATACCTCACACTCACATCATACACATTCACACCACACACATTCACACACATACATACCATACACACAACACATGCACATTCTCACCACACACATATTCATCCACACACACACCACACTCACACACCTCATACACACACACCACACACACTAACACTACATGCACACTATATACACTCACACCATACACACACTCATACCATACACACACCACACTCAGACTGCACATACATTCACACCACACTCAGCATCAGCACTGTCATCAAAGGCCAGGAGACCAGTGGTCTCATTGTTGTGCTTTGGGCAGAAGCAGAGGGGTGAGGTGACTAAGCCTCCTGATTTGGGGGAGGAAGACATCCTGTACGGCTATAAGCTGATGCTCTAAAAAGCAGTCACACACACACACACACACACACACACACACACAAATAGGGCATTCAGCCCACACATCCATCTCCAACTCCATGCAACAGAGAGGACCTGCAGTTTAATGGTGGAGACCTAAGCCTGAGACTTACTCCTGCCAAAACTGTTGGTGTGGTCTTGGACAAGTCATTTAATATTTCTAAGGCTCAGCTTCCATGAACTAGATCCAAGGACTAAATTGCGGGGGAAAGGGGCAGTTGGGAAGGGCTGTTTAAAAAACAGATTTGCAAACTCACTAACTCCACTCAACTGCCTTTTCTCCTTATAGGATATTATCATCACTACAATGACAAGAATGTAGTCTGTCCTTGGCCTCCTCCAGGCCTCTCACCCCTTTCTCTTCCTCGGTTCTTTTTTACTTTATGGTTAACTGGTGTGCTTTTTTAGCTTGATTACCTCTAAACAAGAGTAATCCTGAGCTATGGTTGGGCCACGTGTTGTCCTTGACTCAGGTGCCTAGAGACAGAGAAGGAGGTCAGCTGAGACCCAGGTAGGAAGAAGGAGGGAGTGGCACACTCATTTCTGGCTCCTAGCTTTGAATAGCATCCACATAGCCCTGGGATGCAAGTCTAGTGTGCCTGAAGGGAGTGGTGGTGGTGGTGAGGGAGGAAGAGCGGAGAGCAGATGATGGACAGAGAGGGTTTAGGAAGGAAAGCACTGAGGCTCCCTCCTGGGGAATAGGCCTGTCACCTCTCCTCCTCTTAGTTATTCTCTATTGTTCACAGTTGAATGCCTCATTGTCTTGTTGATAGGCCCTCTGCTGTCACAGCCTCTTCCACTGGGCCCTATCCATTGTCCCTTCCACTCCCCATACACCTTCAGGCCACAGCAATCAGATTAAACTCTCATGATAACTTCATGAAGGAAATATTAACAGGCCTCAAAAAAAAAAAGACAAGAAAAGGGGGTCAGGTCTGAATTATGGAACATTTGCTGTGCACACACAGAACCACTTCTCACAGGCCTCTTTTATCATCCTTGCACGGGACATCCAGGGTTGGAGGGCCTGAGGCAGAGGCCTAATGTATTACACCCACCTGTAACATAAGGACATGTCCTTCTATTCTAGGATACACCTCCCCATTACTCCTGCCACGGACACTAGTGGTCTGCCTTTGCAGAAGTTAATGAACTATTCTGGGCTCCAGTTCTCTCACTCACAAGATGGACTGGCTGATGTTTCTCACACAGAATGTCATTACCGAGTGGCTGTCAGGGGAGGAGAGAGCCTCTGGAATTTTATGCAACATTTTTCATATTTGCTTAGGCATTTAAAGTGGGGGGATAAGTCCATGGCCTTATCGAGTCAATTCCCTGAGAAGTCTCAGTTTTTAAAGAAGATATATATCAGAAGAATAGGATGAGGAGTGGTGACTGGTCAGCACTGAAGGCAGTTGCGTATTAATTTCATTCTGACTTGCATTTGAAAACTCAACAAAGGGAGACTCTAAGTAGAGTTGGCTTTAAGGGGAAACAGAGGAGCTAAACAAGGATAACAGCTGAGCCCTAGCTGGTTTGGCTCAGTGGATAGAGCATTAGCCTGCAGACTGAAGGGTCCCAGGTTCCATTCTGGTCAAGGGCATATGCCTGGGTTGCCGGCTCAATCCCAGTAGGGGGTGTGCAGGAGGCAACCAAGCAATGATTCTCTCTTATCATTGATGTTTCTATCTCTCTCCTTCTCCCTTCTTCTGTGAAATGAATAAAAATATATTTTTAAAAAGGACAGCAGCTGGGACACAAGACGGCATTCCTACTGGTCAGCAGAGACTCTGTCCTGGCCATCAACAGAATTAATATCTAAACAGATTCTTAACACTTAGGTAGAGACAAAGCTATTGGTTTATCATGTCATTTCTACTTTCTGGGCATACAGGAAGACTACATTTCCCAGGCTCCCTTGACACTAGATTGGGTCTTACTTTCTAGCCAATGGGTCGTGGGCAAATTGATGTGAGGCATTCCCAGGCCTGGCCCTTGCACATATCTTCTCCCTATTTCTTGGTGACCATAAGGCAGATCACACACAATATCAAGTAGAAAAAAACCTTTGTTGGGTTAAGTTATTGAAATTTGAATGTTTATTTGTCACCATTGGCTTACCTGATTAGTGAAACCCTTCAGCCCTGAGGTGTAGGACAGTGGAATTCTATTTCTAAATGCTACTGACTTCTAAATATAAAGTGCTTCACATCCAGCTGGTCAAGATGGCCATAGTAGGGACTGATCAGTTGCCCCAGCCCCTGTCTGGAACTGCCTCAGAATGTGGTTGCATGCTTGGTTGAACATCATCTTAGAAATAAGTACACTTTCTCATGCACTGATATAGCACAAGAAGATAGAACATTGATTAGGAGAGCAGCTCTGGAGCTAAGTAGCCTGTGTTTGTACCCTAGTTTCAGCATTTACTAGCTGTGTGACCTTGGGTGATTTGCTTAACTTTCTGGTTCCTCAATTTTCTCAACTTTATTTAATAAAGTTATTGTGTTAGTGATTTTTGTGTAACCAATTGCCTCAATAATCCATAACTTAAAGTGTGTAAGTAGGGATCACTGGGTAGATCTGGTCTCTCATGTTTCTGGTCAGGGAAATGGCTCAGCTGACTTTGGATGAGTTTCTCACACAAGTTTTGGATTGACTGGTGGTAGGCTTGTCTAGTGGCTTCAGCTTGAGCACTAGGGCTGGAGGCTTGTTTACACAGCCATGGCAGAGTTCCAACAGACAGATGTGTGCAAGGCTCAGAATTAGCCAACATCACTTCTACCACATTATTCTGGTCAAAGAAACACATAAGATTGAAGTGGTGGGCAAACAGACCCAATCTATTATGGGACAAACTCCATCTGTTATGGGCGGGGGGGGGGGGGGGGGGGGGGGGGGGGGGTTGAAAGTTATATTGCAAAGTGAGAGAATACAAGGAATCCATTGATAGGGATCATTGATGCAATTAATCCCCATCCTTGTTATGAGGATTAAATGTGTTAATGCATGTAAAATACTTAGCATAATGTCTGGTATGTAATATGCAATAAATGTTTTATTGTTATCTCAACTATCTTTTTCTCTATAAACCTTTCACTGGTAGAAATTGCTGAACACTTACTGTATGTACGGTATTAAATAAGACCAGTAAGCATTTTGCGTAATTATCTAAGGCTCACAACCACCCTAAGACATAGCTTTGACAATTTTTTTATTTTATAAATGATAAAACTAAGGCCTAAAGAGGTTCAGTAACTTGCCCAAGTCACCAGTTAGTTAGTGCGGCAGATCCAGGATTAAATTGAATCCCTGCTCTTAATAAATAAACATGTTTGATAGTCTTTGAAGGAACATCTTACCTATGTAGGAAAAGGGATACCCCAAATTTCAGAGCAACCTAAGTTTAGCTGCCACTGCTCCCCTCCCCATAGCAGGTCATTTAAACAACTTGGCTAAGCCCTCAAACTTTCTTGGCCCAGGACTTAGGTCCATGGGTGAACTGGGCTTGGGCCTAGAACTCTGTACATAGTCATCTATCTGTGGTACCAATGTCAGCTCACACCTCCGTTCCCCTTACTTGCCTGCCTGGCTGCTCAGAGTGGGATTGTTTGGTGCCTCCAGCTATAGGATTGGCCCTCCCCAGAATCGGTATAGGGTGTAAAGGCAAGTCTTATTATCTAAGCACGTCAGTATGGGTTAAGTGAGCCTGAGCTCTGTTGCCTAAGATGTCTCATTCATAACCCTTTTTTTTCACTATCAAGTCAGCCCACCCAAAATATATCCCTAGCCTTATTTCTAGTTTTTTCCTTTCTTTTTTAAGGTGGTATTAAATTATATATTTTTATTTTTTTCTTCTGGTGAAGTCATATGGCTCACGAATAATATAAATTAAACATCGAATTATATTGAAAGTAAATGGTCAAACAGTATGCTAGGAAAGATCCTAATATATACATAGAATTAATTTCTCCATCTTGTCCCAAGTTGATGGAGCATGTCTTCCAAATTCTGGTCTACATTTTAAGAATGGAAGAAGTTATAGATAAATCAAAAGAATGGAAAGTATCAAAAAGGGCTTTGGTCATATAACTTAAAAAAAAGATAACGATGTACACCTGAAACCTGTATTATTTCTATAATAGTTTCTTGCGAGATCTGGGGGCTTACTCTAGAGACCCCTGCCTTGCTTAAACTCATAAATCCAATGATGCCCTTGCTATAGTATTCTGCTTCCCCTACCCCCAAGACATATTTCTTCCCAAGGGTAGATGAGGAACTAACTCCAGGTAGATGAGAAAAATATTGAGGCCATATATAGACCCAGTAGAAATAGTGCTGTGATCAGCTGGCAAAATCTTCCATGAGAACAGGAGTCAGAGAGAAAACACGATGTACTGTTATTGCCATTGCAGACTTAGAACAAGGCTGCCATCACCTGCTGCGGCTCTCAGATTGCATTGCCAATTTGCCTGCTTGAGTCTGCTGACCTTTGGACACTGCACATTGAACTATGCGGCTGCCCCACACCCCATGGAACGCAGCCCCAGATACTGGGTTAACTTCTCCAGCTGCCAAGTCACTCACTGACAGCTTGTTTTTCCTCCTCAATGGTGCCAATTGCTCCCAGACAAAGGACAGCCCAGGGCTGAGGTCTATGAGTTATGACCAAACCCAAGGTTTTTGATAATTTAATTATAGTGTTTCATGCCTTCGGAGATTGTCCTTGTTCCCTCTAATTCTAGGAATCTTCTCAATTGGTGATGATAAAGATTGGAACCAAAGATAAAAATATTTTTCTCCTAAAAGAAGTGGGGGGATGGGGGAGTGAGGGGTAGGGGGAAGATCAAGAATCAATGGGAAGAATTATTTAGGGCCCTCATTTAGGTTTGCTTTCCCTAGGATACTCATGACTACCTGGATCTAGGCCAGTGGTTCTCAACCTTTCTAATGCCACGACCCTTTAATACAGTTCCTCATGTTGTGGTGACCCCCCAAACATAAAATTATTTTTGTTGCTACTTCGTAACTGTAATTGTGCTACTGTTAATGAATTGTAATGTAATATCTGTGTTTTTTGATGTTCTTAGTGGTCGCCACAGGCTGAGAACCGCTGCTGTAGAGCCTAAGACCATTGGAAAACACAGATATTTACATTGCGATTCATTAACAGTAGCACAATTACAGATATGAAGTAGCAACAAAAATAATTTTATGGTTGGGAGGATCACCACAACCTGAGGAACTGCATTAAAGGGTCGCTGCATTAGGAAGGCTGAGAACCACTGGTCTAGGCAGTAAGGAGAATGTCCCCAGAGCCCAGGTGCTTCCTAAGACTGCCCAGTATGGATGCCGGCATTTCCAAGCACCAGCGTGAGACCTAGGAAAGCTCCTTCGTTGCTCCCCACCTCCAGTTTCTCATCTGTGAACAGGAGGATAACAGCAGCCATCTGTAAAGATGAGGATCACAGCTCTCCCACTGCCAAGGGTTGTTATGAGGATTCAATGAAAACATTTATGTAAAACACTCAGAATATTGCTTGGAATATATTTAAAACTCAATAAGTACTCTGATAGATGCCAGACGCTGTGCTGAGGACTGGAATACACTGTCTCTTATAATCTGACTCTGAGATGGGTTTTGAAAATCTCAGTTCACTCGTGAGAAGGATGCGCACAGAGAGGTTAGGTGTATTGTTTAGGGTGACAGACAAGCAGTGGCAGAGCCAGGAGTCATGTGCAGGCAGGCTTCATTTTATGGTGCTTTGCTTTGGTGAGCTTCACAGATGTTGCTTTTTATTTTTATTTTTTTTTTATAAATTGAAGGCAAGAGCCTCTTGCAAGAAAAAAGATGATGCTGTGGGGCATACCTCAGAGATACTGTGGATTTGGTTTTAGACTGCTGCGATAAAGTGAGAGTGGGTGAAGGGTCTCACCTTCCATTTGTAAAATAAAACAACAACACACAAAAATGCAACATCTGTGAGGTGCAATAAATCAGAGCGCAATAAAACGAGGGCAGCTTTTCCCAAGAAGGAGCATTGGAGACAGGCCTCCCAATTCAGAGGAGGCAGCCCAGTGCAAAGGTCAAACAACACTGGAAGGCAGATCTGCAGTGAAATCCCACCGGCTGTCCAGTCTTGAGCCCATCCCTTTCCCTCTCTGGACCTCGGAGCCCTTGGCTGTGCAATGAGAAGGTTCCAGGACTGAGCATCTGGGGGACCTACCAGCCCTCCTGTCGCCCTGCAGGGCCCCTCCAGGTGGACTCTCCCATGGGAAGCCACCAGGTGATTTTCATGATTCTTGGTCCCCTCCTTCTGCCAAGAGCCATGGCTACAGGGAGCGGGTCCTCCCAGAGGTCCAGCAGTTGGAGAGGCCGCTCTTTGGCTCTCTATTGTCCTTCCCCAGCCAAGTCAGAGCCACCACCCAGGCCAGAGTGTGGAATGTTTAGCAAGTGAGAAGGGACCGCACTAGTGTTTAGGGGATTTAATTAAAAATGAATATCACATAAAAATGCAACCAGAAGGCACACTGTGCCTGCAGCCTAAGGAGCAGGAATTTAAAGCAGGAGGTTTGTTCTGGGAGCTTCCCTCAAACCCCAGGTCAGAGGGGCAGGGGCAGCCTGAGCGTGGTCCCTCCCGCCTCCTCCCACAGGAACCTGCATGCAGCCTGCCCTCCCTCGGAGGCCAGCTTTCAGAAGCTGGGGTCTCTATCTTCCCCCGCAGAAAAGAAATTCATTAAATCGTTCACTGCATTCTGAATTGAGAAATCAGCTGCCCGGAATCCATGATCAATAGGTTGTCTCTCAGTGATGAAGTGTTCCCTTGGAATGCGCTCCTCATGTTCCCTTCACGGTTCAGAGCTCCCCGGGTAGACTCAGCCATCAGGTGCACTGGGCGCTGAGGCACTTCATCCTCTGGGCCGCGCGGGCCTCCAGGATCACAGCTCCCAGCACGGGCTCTGAGCGACCCCCACCCCTAGGAACTCAGCCCTGTTCCCAGGGGAGACTGAGCAAATGAGAGCCCTCTCCCCTGCAGGACTAGGTGTGGGCCCTTGCTGGGATGCCGTGTCTTTGTCTCAGTGGGTCCAAACCCCTGGTTAACAGAGATGCTCCCATAGGTAGGTTAACTCCCGGTGAAGTTAGAATTCACCAGCCAGCTTCCCCTCTCCGCTCAGGCTGGAGGCCACACTGCTGGTTCTTGTGCTTCCTCTCCATCTTCCCTGGTGCAAAGCTGTCCTCTGGCTTAGGGTGCCCTCAGCCACTCAGTCCCCTTCCCCTCTGCACACACTTGGCCCCCTCCCCACACATTCTAGGTGCCAATCCCCGTGACTGGAATGCCGGTGGTGAGGTTTGCCTGAACCCTGGAGACCCTTTCCTGCAATCTCCTGGGGTTCTGAGAAGCCCAGGGGTGGAGCTGCACTTGGCATTGTCTAAAACCAGGCAGCTTCATGCCCAGATGTTTGGTTGTTGAGTTGCAGATGACAGGAGGCCCTTGGTCACATTGTTCTGGACGCCTCCCCTGCTCCTCACCTTCTCCCCATGGCAAAGAGGAGAGTGCTTGCAGCCCTGGGCTTATGGTCAACCATAGGAGCAGGAGAGGTGCTAGGCGGGTTGAAGGTCAGAGGACAGATTCCAAGACCAACTGCAGAGTGATGTCTGGTACGGCATTAGCTGCAGCATCAGCTCTGGGCAGAATAAGAAGCAATTTCACCTGACTGTGCTTTGTATGCATAGGTGTGGACATATGTGTGAACAAATGTGTGAGTGTGTGTGTGTGTGTGTGTGTGTGTGTGCACTCATGTGCCTCTGTGTCAGGAAGCAGTTGATTTCCATGTTGCTAGATACTGACCTCTAAGTCAGGTGCTGGAAAAGGACCTCTGGCTTATTGCATGGGTCAGCTATTATTGCTTTACTGACTAGAACCCATTGGCTTACAGTAGCAATGGCTAATTTTTGCTCCCACCTCTGCAGTTTGGCAGAAGCATTGACTGATCGAGGCTGGGCTCTGTCAGGAAGATCCCGCTCGGTGTGCCTGTTGTCTCCCGGAGCAGTTTGCCAGTCCGGACGTGTTCTCCTAGTCACAGCAGAGGCATGAAAGTGATGGAAATGATGAGGCCCCCCTTGTGAGGCGTGGACACAGTGGTGGGGGTGTGTGAAGATTTGAGAACGACAATCTACTCTGCCACTTTCATATACATCACATTTGCCTATTTTGTTCATATCAAAACCAACACGATGAAACTCCTTCTGGATTGTAGCCTCCTCTCCAGGCTGCCTGCTTTTGATGTCTCCATATGGCGTGGGCCTCAGGAGCCTTGAATTAAAGCAACACTCATGGGGGAGAAGCCTGTGCCCTTTGGCCAAGGATGCTCAGGGCCAGGAACTCACAGGATGAAGAAGAATTTCCCTACAAGGCTGCAGGGCCTCTGGGGAATGGAATATTGGGCGAGATGGTGGGAGGTAGATCTGGTCCCTGCTGGCCCATAACTAATGGCGCCACTGTAGGCAAGTGACTCATTTAAATCTCCTTTGATCCTGTGAGTGGAGGATAAGAAAATCTCATTTCCCTAATTGTCTCAGCCTTGGTGGCCAAGCATTTAGTATTCTACCTCTTCCCTGTTTCTTCCTGCCTCAATTATCAACACCACTTTGCATTTCTCGTGCTAGAAATCTCTGTGGTCCTTTTGCAATAGTATTAAGGTATTTTATTTTAGCATAGATATTTGCTCAATTTTGGCTATCTGGCATCCAAGCATACTTCCTATGCTTAGGATACTCTCACCATGTATATTTCACATGGAAAGAGGAAAAATCCACTTTCTCTGGAGGGACCTAAAAAGACCAAGCACTTCTCTAGCCTCCCTTGAAACAGGATTGAAATGAGTATGGATCTTTGATCTACACTGGCCAATCACATGCACCCACCCCAGATTTCGAGTTGTGAGCTGGGGGGAAGGGTGGAGGGAGGAAAGAGAGGAAAGGGGCGGTGCTGAGGTGGCAGCGGCAGTGAGGTCTCCCTGGGGCTGGGGTGGCAGTGAGCTGGGTGCACAGTGTCAGGAGGGCAGGGCTGCCTGCAGAGGCTGCTGGGTGGCCATAGCACTGGAGGCCTGGATTTGTGGCTTGATGTTGGCTCTGGTGTGGCTGCCCAACTCCCCTTTGTTCCTGACTCCTAGTATATTCTGAGCAGGGTTCTCATTGCATTCCTGACAAACCAGTTAAACACTGAATACCCTACAAATATTTTCCTGGTCTGTGTCAGTTTCAGTTGTTGCAAACCAAGAACCCTGAGTCCCCTGTCTTCTTTTTTTCTGCCTCATCACCCACTACAAATGTTAGACAAGGGTAGAGGGTTTGAGGCACATGCCTCCTCCCTCTCTCCCGAGAAGCCCAGGATTGGGCAGTGTGGCCAGCCGTGGCCATTGTGCCTGACACCCTGAGCAAGCACACTTGAAATGTTGGTGACTTCCTGTGGAGAGTAAAACACTCGAAGTGGATATTTTTCAAATGATGGAGGGCTCCACCAGGAAGTGTGGACTCCCCGCTGCTGTGTGCCCCCTTTGGTCATATTAACCATTAACCATCTATGATGGATGTGAGCCATTAACCATCTATGACAGATGGATGCCCAGATGAGCCTCAGGCGGTGTCCAGCCACAGTGACCACCGACCCACTGTCACCCTGACCTGAGGCCGCCCACCCAATAGCCGCCTTGCCAGGCCACAGATGCTGTTCTGTGAGAAGGAGCTTTCCAAGGCATTGGCACCGTGAGAGCATGAGCTTATCGAGTCCCCTGTCCCTATCCTATTCACTGCAGAGACCACATACCAATAGGGAGGTGACTGCTGGCATTTCTAGGGATCCTGATGAGTGAGGAGGGCATGATCTGGGAGCTCAAAAAGGGCTAGGTGGTTACCACCGAGGCAGGTTTGGGTATAAGCAGGAAAAGGAGCCACTTCTCTAAACGCTTGCTGTTCCCCCAAATTAGAACCTCCCCTTCATACCCGAGGCTTCTGCAGTAAGTGAAATTTGGCAGCATGACTCCCAGTGCAAGGGGTTAAATAGCGATGCGATGGTCCATTCTGGGTTCAGCATGCAGGACTAACCTCTGTGATGTAAAACACTTAACATTCGTGATCTCAGTCCTAACAGTATCCCACCTTGTGATTGTGTCAACCAGGAATGTCTGAACCATTTCTATTTGCCTCCAGGAGTGGTGCCACCCCCCAGTTGAGAGCCAGTGAGTTTAGGAATTAAAGGAGCCTTTGTTCAAGCCCCAGTACTTCATTAAGCATTCTGAGGTTTTGTTAACTGTTAGTATTAACCCCTGGTCTAATACTAACTTCTAAACTTTCTGTAATGGAAAATAGTACCCTTGATGCAATGAGGCATCAGAGAGGTTAGTTTTGACAGAAAAATGGAGAATCAAATGGTCAAATGAGGACCTGGTCATTGGACAGGCTTCTGGAGGGAATGGAAGGTGAGAGGTCACAGGTAAAAGTTCTGGTTCCCAGGGAATATACTGGCATTTCTCAGAATCCTGGTGAGTGAGGAGGGCAGGGTCTGGGAGGTCAGAAAGGGATGCTGGTAAGTTTGTGGGGCTGTGGGGCCAGGTAGAAAGCAAGTTGGAAGATGTGGGGGAGACTTCCTTGCACAAGATAGACCCCTCTCCTTTTCAAACCAGCTCCCTGCCAAGACTCCTTTGGTGACCAGTGTCCAAAGACTGGAGAGCTACGACAGTTTACTGGCCGTGAGAGCCACATCTAGAGGCATGTGCAGGAGCTGCCACAGTGGCCAGAACTGTAGAGTCAAAACCTCAGCAAGAAAAATCCTGGAGAGTCAAGTCAGCTGAGTGATTCAATACCCAGTTTTCCAGATACCTGCAACAAAAGAGGGACTTCAGCTCACAAGTCCTAATTGTATATGGCCATAGCCTCAGTGTTTGTGTACCCTCACATTCATATGTTGAAACCTAATCCCCACTGTGACAGAATTTGGAGGTGGAGCCTTTGTCTGGTGTTTTTGTCCGGGTCTGAATTTACAAAGGTGATAGAGACATTGGAATAAATGTTTACTGTTACTCACAGTTACCCTAGAATAAGAGGAGGGGTCACCATGCAGGACCACAGGAGTGGGTTTTGGTCAGAGAGCAGCAGCCAGAGCAAGAAGGAGGCTTAGACCATTGTCTTTTTGAGAGTTTCCACAGGAAAGACAAGACAGGGCTTAGTAACCAGTTTAAGATCATCTAGTCTGAATAATTTTGATGGGTGCTGGGCTGGTGGTCTCTAGTTGCCTGGCCCATAGAGCTGGGATGATTAAGTCAGAATATTGACTACTGGATGCTCAGGCCAGATAGAGGACGTATGACTGTGAATCAGTTGTTTGCATAGCAAATGTATACTCCCATTTGTTGCCATCTCTAAGAATTAACAAGCTCCTGAGGGGCAGTCTTCATCCCCATTCAGAAAGATGTTTTTAAGATTTAAAATATAATATACAGAAAATAAAAAAGACATGATTAATATAGGAGGTGATTAAGTAATGAGGGTGGTGGCCTAATAAGTGGGATCAGTGCCCTTATAAAAGAGGCAGAGAGCTCTTTTGCCCTTCCACCATGTGAGGACACATCAAGAAGACCTCAGTTTTCTATGAATTAGAAAGTAGATCCTTACCAGACATTGAATCTGCCAGTGCCTTGGACTTCCCAGCCTCCGGAACTGTGAGAAATAAATTTCTATTGTTTATAAGCCACTCAGTCTATGGCATTCTGTTATAGCTGCCTGGACAGACTAAGACAAGTGTCTTCTATGAGCTGGGGCCATGTTGGATCCCTAGCAGACACAGATGGAGAAAACAAAGCTAATGTCCTCGTGTGCCTCACACTCTGGAAGGAGGAGCAGATTTGCAAACAAAGCTTTAAACTACAGTGTGATAAATGTAGGATCATGCATGAATTGGAGAGGTAGACATAAGGAAGAAGATGGTATTGAGATAGTCTTTATACAAGAGTTTTGAATGATATATATTTTGACAGATAAGCAGGGCTGGATGATACAGTCAAAGGGAATGGCATGAACAAAGGTCCAATGCATTAAAAAAAGAAGTGTGTATCGGGTGATGGGGAGGGCAATGGAGGGGAATAAGGTGTTTGGAAACCACACCTGGGTTTTATTTATTGATATTTTTTTTAATCATTGTGCCAGTCAGATCTGGCTGCCATAACAAAATATCAGTCTGCATGGCTTAAACAACAGCAAGTTATTTTGTCACAGTTGTGGAGGCTGGAGTTCAGTTCCTGGTGAAGCCTTTCTTCCTAGCTTTCAGTCACCTTCTACCTGTATGCTGTCCTGGAGAAAGAGAAAGGGAGTCTCTAGTGTCTCTTATAAGGACACTAATTCTATTGGATGGGGGCCCCATCATAATGAACTTATTAATTTTAATTACTTCTTGCTTCAAATACAGCCACAGTGTGAGTTAGGGCTCCGGCATATATATTGTTGGAGAGTACAAGCACTTATTCTACGGCAAATAATTAATCTGCTTGTGTTTACCAGGTGGGCCAGGTCAGCATCACTAGGCAGCTGCTGATCTTCTACTTCATCTAGGAAAGCTTCCTTGTTAGGCTGTGAGATGGGCTTTCCTCTGCTCTCTCTGCCCTCGAGAGCCTTTCTGATATAATTCATTATAATTCATGCTCCCAGAGACGATGGACTGTGCACAGACACCCGTTTTTCTTAAATGATGCAACTAGGAACATTGCCATTTGAGGACTACATGATGAGTCCAAGAAAGGAGGTAGATCCGGACCCTTCCACCCATGGTCTCCTCCTGCCTGAGCCCACCCACAATAATTTCTGATGGTCTGGTCTTGGGAATCATTCATATTTTACTTCTGGTGGTAGTTGTCCCACCAAGAGATCTTGACCTTTGTTTCAGTCCACACCCTAAACTCAAACCACACTCACCCTCGAATTAAAACTCAGAAAGAAGCATTTTGAGTTGGAAGGCCACATGATGTGGAGGAACAAGAGTGAGCCTTGGAATCCAACCCAGACCCCAGTTAGCATCACCTCTGTTTTGGGCAAGTCAAGAGGCCACCCTCCTCTCTGGAAAATAAGATAGGAATGTGGAAACCCACCTCATGGCTTTGTTTATAGTCAAACAAATGAGGCACGTGAATGCACCTTGGCCAGTGCAAAGCTCAGTCCTGCGTCATGGAGACCAAGAAGAAGGGGAGTCCTGCTGGAGTTGCTGGGCATCCGAAGTGGGTACAGCCTGTGAGTGCCGCCTTGTTTGTGCCCCAGGGGAGGCCCCTAGAAGCCCTCCACTCTTCCTTACCCTTGGATAATGAACTAGTACAATGGTAAATGTTATTGGAATAATTTACTGTTTGTCAAGAACAAGGGACAATTAAAATAATTCCCTATTAGTATTCACATGTCCCCTTATCTAAGACGCTCCCGCACCTGGGGCTCTCCGAACTCCCATTACAGGAGCAGGATCCCCCTCTGCAGCTCTGAATGCATCCGGCAGGGCCATTAGGCAAAGGATGTTATTGGATGTGTAATTAACTATGTAATTAACCCAGAGTGCCGAATGCCATCAGTGCCTAATCTAATAGAAGTGTGTAATTAAATTGCGGCTTTAATCCCTGGGAAAATCTCTGGATTTGGGTGTAGGAATCAACCTGGCAGGGTGCCCCCAGGTCTCCATTATCTTCAATTAGACAATTAATTGATATTCAAGTTACCTTTCTCATTCAAACCTAATTGAATTTCTCTCTGCTCCCCATGAGATACAATGTGTTTATAAAGATGCTCTTCTCCATTCACCATCTAGAGAACCCACAGCAAAGCGGTCATCCATCACCGATCTCCCACCCCCACTCACCCAGATCTTAGGTGTCAGCAAGCGGCCTCTTTAAGAGGCTGATGGTTGTTTTGCTTTCTCCTTGATATCTTTGTATCTAAGCAGTGGTAACTGGCTAGAGGGCAGCTTAATCTGTGACTAATTAATCTTCCCTTCTTATTGCCTCCAAGTCAGGCAGCGGTTGCCGACAGCTCCATTTCATTTTCTAGCCCCTCTTTCACTCTCTGATTCGCATGCATTGCTCTTCAATCCCCTCATCATTCCTTCCAGCCTACCCCCAGCCCTCCATTGCACACATCTTCCTCCAGCATCCACACACTCTCCTCACATTGAGCTTCTGGAGAGAGACCAGCACAGGTGACTTTGTCAAGCTTCATGCTCTGCAAAGGCAATGCTCTCACCCCAGAACCCTAACAGCCTCTCAGGCCTGGCTTTCCCTGAGGTGCAGAGGAGGGAGGAGGATGGGAAAGGAGGGGAAAGAGACCAAGAGACCCAAAGGAGATGGAGGGGTGTAGGGGATATGTGGAGACTCAGAGTAAAAGGAACAAGAGACAACAGGAAACCAATGGCAGTCAGAGTGGAGGGGAGAAGGGAAGGGATTGAGGGAGGAAGGGTGAAAGTAGCTGGAAAGAGGGGAAGGTACAGGTAGAGAGAAAGGAGAGGAGGATGTAACCAAGAAAGAGAAGAGAGAGAAAGAGAGCAGGGGAAGGAGAGCTGCTGAGAAGATGGGGGAGAAGCCTGTGTGTAATAGAGCTGTCCTTCGGACACGGAGCCAGCCAGCAAGCCAGTGTCAGCAGCTGGGAAGGATCTATTGAAAGGCGTGAATATCACACAAGGGCTGCAACTGAAGTGGGAGCTCCCGATTGTGCTGTGCACCTGATAGCCTAATCTGAAATGAGAATCTCCAGGGAGATGCAGCCATTCTCAAAGGGCTTCTTTTTCTAGAGGAAAACAATAAAACTTCCCGTCCCCTCTGCCTTCAGAAGGTTAACAAAAGTGCACCCATCAGAGGCATCACTTATCTCCAGTGGCAATCAGCTTAAAGATGTCCCATTATCCAGCTGCCTGCTACTGTACATCAGGGGGTGTTGTACCAACACAGAGTCAAGTGTGGATAACACACTCATAATTGCCTGTCTGTTTAAAGAAATTTGAGTTCTCAGAGAAGGAAGAGGAGGAAAAGCAGAGCCAGTGAGACAGGGCGCATGTCAGAGCAGAGCACTCTGCATTTGAGCTGCAGATGAGCTTTGCTGGGGAGGGTGGGGTCCCAGGGATGAGAGACTAGACCAGGGCTGAGGGTAATGAGGCATGGCTGGGAGGTCATTTCCGGGCATGGCCGAGAACTGGGACCAGAAGGGCAACTGGGAAGGAGTGTAGAGAAGAACCAGTTCTCACACAGTTAGAGAGTCAGATTAAGTGATTTGAGGGTAAAGGTCCTGTTGTCAGGGCCTACTGACTCCAAACATCTCCCCTATTGACTTGCTGTACTGCTAGAAATGCCAATATTATTTATTGATATCTTGATCATGCAACGACCTTTCTCTTGCAGTCCTTTAAAAAATGATGGTACCTTCATCAGGGATTTGTAAGCCAATGTGTGAATCTGATTTTCAGCCCAGAGGCTGTGTTTCTGCTTTCTTCCCTTCCTGCCTAACCCAGTCCTAGGGACTCAGTAAATCCTCAATACATATTTGATCAACGAAATGATGCGCCCACAAAGGTAAATGAATCATAGTTGTTATGCTTTTACTGCTTGTCAGACACCAAGGTAGGCTTTCTAGATTCTTTATCTCATCTCATCCTGGTAAAAATGCCGAGATTCGGGATGGAGGGTGATTTGCCTGAGGCCACAGATCTTTGGCATTCAGCTCCTAGCAGAGCACAGCCAAGGAGTGCCATGCCCCCTCTCCATGTGCCAGAAGAGAGCTCAGCCCCGCCTCTGCTTCTGACTCAGCTACACTTTATGGGCGAGTTGGATTGGCCTCTTCTCTTTCCTTTCCTGCTCTGTAAATCGGAAGCCACTTCCTGTCTTTGGCTTGAGTCTCAGACCATTGGTGCTATCAATGGGAGAGGGAATAAAGTACATGGGGGGGGGGGGGGCTTACTCCCTGCCCCTTTCTCCCTAGTAAGGGAACACTGTGGTTCATGCACCCAGCCTAAGGAATGAGGAAACATACCCCTCCCCTCCATCCTAGTGCTTCCCTTCCCTAGCAGGTTGGGAGATCTTGGGCAGGTCTTTGAACTTCTAGGAGTTTTCAGCATCCTTATGTGTAAAATGGAGAAAATAATATCAGCAGTTCCAACCCTGCAGGGTTGGAACTGCTGATATTATTATTCTAAGGATCAACTAGAGTAAAGCACATGATCATGCCTTTGCGTAAACAGAAGCTTTCATTTTGTATGTCTAGGTATATTCATATTCATTCGGTTTAAAGACTAAAACTGAGGATGGAATGGCATGGAAGGCCTAGAGGAAGGGCTCTGTCTTGGCAGACTTGTTTGCAGTTTATCCTCAAGGCTAACCATTTGTTTGTTTTAAGGAAAAGCTCTGGCTCTCCATAAAGGCATTCATGGCTTTCAGGACAGAAAAATGCTCCTTGGATGTCACAAGTTTGTTTGAGTTCACTCCAGGGAGCCCAGCTCAGTAAACACTCTCATGGGTAGGCAGCAGCCTCAATCAAGCTAGTGAATCTTAACTTAACCTTCACAATGAACATTTAAACAGAGCCCTGATTAAATAATTGTTAATTTCCTGCTGAGAACCTCGGCTGGGATGCTGTCTTTACTGTATTGTGTTATGCAAATGTTACATGCAGCTTATATATGTCTGCTCTGCAGCAACCGGTGCCTGCGATTGCATCAGCAGAGGGCTGGGAATCAAAGGCGTGGGTTCCAGTCATTGTTCTGCCTGTGTGACTGGCTGTGTGACCTTGAGAAAGTCACTTAATCTCCCCTCTCCTCAAAGTCCTCCTCCTACAAAGGACATCAAGGGCTCGGTCCTCCCCCACTGCGGAGTCCATGTTTTCAAAAACAGCTACTAATCTGCATTTATTCCATGATAATTAATTCATTTCCTCAAGTCTAGAAAATCAAAGGCATTTGCAACTGGTAGCCAGAGATTCTGATCAGACATATAATCAGAGTTAACACACTGAGCTGAAATGATTTCAACGAAAGGCAAAGAAGTGTAACACTTTAGTTTGCTGTGTAGCCTCATACTGGACAGATGAGAGGGATGTATTAGGCTTTTTGAAATATTAACAATATCTCACCTGTTTCTATCAGTACCTGTGCACAACCCCAAAGGTCTGTATAAATAGGTTGGGAGTCATGAAAGTGCTCACTCACTGAAAGTCTAAGTGCATTATTCGGGGGATTTAAGAAGACATAAAATCAACAAATGTCTCTGACCTCATGAAGCTTACATCTAGTGAAGGGAGAAATGGAAAAAACAAAACCAAAGAAAACCATCAAAAACAAAATTAGGTAAATTATCCTATACAATAAAAACCTAATATGCTAAGTGGCCAGTCTTCCGGTTGTCCATTCAACCAATCAAAGTGTAATATGCTAATGATAATGCTAAGGCCGCTCAATTGCTCACTACGATGTGCACTGATCACCAGGGGGCAGATGCTCTGGGGTTAGCTTGGGATCACCAGGTTAGCTTGCTGTTGGGGTCCAGCTGACAGGACTGAGCAAGATGGACCAGACATGCCCTGGAGCTTTCCCATGGTCTCTCCCTGTCTGGCCAAACTCCAATGGGCTATGCCCTCTTGCAATCTGGGACCACTTGGGGATGTCAAAGACCCAATTTTGGCCTGATCCCATAGGCCAAGCCAAGGGACCCCACTGGTGCACTCGGCCTCTAGTAAGGTATAAGGCAGGTGATACATGCCTGAGAAAGAAACAAAACACCAAGACGAAAGTGAGGATTGATGGGGCAAGAGACTAACAAGATGGCCAGAGAAGCTGCGATAGGGTGAACCTAGTGGACAGTCAGTTGTAAGGAAGAAGAGGGAAGCAGCTCTCGCAGTACCTCTGGGCCATTGTAAGACTTTTACTCTGAAAGAGACATGAGCCAGGAAGGGTTGGGTGCTTGGGTGACATGATCTGACTTAAGTTTTGAAGGGAATCATCTGTTTCCAATAAATTGAAAGTAGACTGTAGGGGAACAAGGGCAGAAGCTGGGAGGGCAGTTAGGAGGCTCTTGTGGTGGTCATTCTAGAGATGATGGTGGCTTGAACAAAGGTGGTGATGTAGGTGTGAGAGGGTCAATTTCTAATAATCGAGGCCTCAGAACTTGCAGTTGGATTTGATGTAGAACCTGGGCATAAAGCTTTTTGGAGTCCATGATCTATATTCTGTACTCTGATGAGATCACTGCATTTACATACATGCCAAGGTAATGTGTATTATACATATTTTGCAGGACTTTGTAGGAGGTCCCATTACTTAGGATGCTGTGTAAACTTCCCTTGAATCCAGAGAAATCTCTCAGATAAAATGATCTGTGAAATATGTGAGGTGATGTGAATTCTGTGGGAGGACAACATGGGATGTCATACTATTCTTTGAAAATGCCAAACGCCGTGAGAAAATCCCATGACAGTGACTCAACTTGAGCGTGAAAGTCAGGGTTGCACCTTCCATCTCTGGACCGACTGTGCTTAAAATAGAAAGGCCTTTCCTGGCTCCAATTTCTCTTAGGATCACTTTGATGCCACAAATCCCAAATGTGCGTAGAAAGTGAAATGAACCTGGGAGCCGCCTTCTGCTAGAACATGGCTTAGGAAAATGAGTCCCTTGCGTATCAGGGAAAGAAAGGAATGGTTTGAAGCTCCTTACTGAACATGGAGAAGAAATGGAGCCAAACTGAAGTCTCACTCAGCCCCCATAAAGCCTGTTGGAAATATGGTAAGGTAGCAATCTACAAGCAGGCCTCTACAGAACCAGCAGGTTCAAGGACTAGTAGGTCTTATCTGAAAAAAAAAAAAAAAAATGTATGGTGTGCATACAAGTTTGAGAATGGCAAGACAGAACAAGATTGTATTTTTTTTTTTTTAATTCTTGGAGTCTTTCATATGCTGAGGCTAATGTTCTAATAGGGTTAGTTTAATATGCAGTTTGCCAAATATTTGGGATTATGGAACCCTACTCATACCCCTGAGTAACACCTCACCTTGAGAAACGGTGGTCTAGGCCCCGAGAACCTTCTGGGCTAAAATGTAGCAATAATGGTTAAAGGCAGGAACATCTTTTATCCAGGTCTGGCTGTTGGTGGTTCTTGCCTGGAGGTAGGTGACACAGTTTTTAGCCACCAGTTTAATGCTTCTTTTTGTTTAGATTAAACTTAACCAATTTTTTATGCCAAACCCCGAGGTCTGATTAGACACCGTTTACACCTCCAGGATGTTCTCGAAGTTCCATGCAGGAGGCAAACAGCACGGGGACACTTATTTGCCACGCCGCTTGATAAATGCTACCCTCAGGTATGCACACAGAGCTGGCAGACAACTGTTCAGAGAAAGAAAGCAGCATCGCAGATGGATATATGGCAGATCTTGGAGGCAGCTGACACAGGCTTAAATTTTATTTTGCCCTTGGAGATATGAGACATCTGGGTAGGCTGTATAAATACTCTAAGTTATAGTATCAATTAAATATCACTACAATGCGGGGCTGATTGGGAGAATTAAAGGGAACACATTACTATGCAAGCTGGCCTATAATAGATACTCAATAATTGGTAGCTAATGCAATTATATTAATAGCAATAATAAATAAACAAAGCAATGCCACCAATATTTCTGCCTGGACTTTACGGTAAAGATGGGTTCAGAAAACTTACTGAGAAGAATTGACATTTAATTTGCTTCAAAAATAAATATTGTAAATTACATTAGAAGATCTATTCAAAGGATGAGGAAGGAAGGAAAATAGTATGAGTTCATACCAGAGCCAGACTATAAAGACACTTTTGTGGCAAGACTAGACAGGCTGATATGTTGGGGGGAAAGAGGGTGTCTATAGTTTTTTAAATAAGCGGCATAATCAGCCATGGCAGATTTGCTCAGTGGTTAGAGAGAACTTGAAGGGTTATGGGTTTGATTCCCAGTCAAGAGCACATATCTCAGTTGTGGGTTTGCTCTCCACCCCTAGTAAAGTCATGGGCAGGAGGCAACCAGTTGATGTGTGTCTCTCACATGGATGTCTTTCTCTCTTTCTCTCTCCTCTTCCTCCCTCCCTTTCACTTTTTCTAAAAATCAATGGAAAAAAATATCCTTGGGTGAAGATTAAAATAGAAGAATAAGTGGCATTATCAAGTTACAGGAAGATGCACTGGGATCACCTTCTCTTGCTAAGTGACAGATCACACTCACCCCACATCCTTTGATCATTTGGGTGCTGATGGTGGATTGCTATCCCATGTATGGCCTACTGAGATTTAAGCTGGCATAGCAACCCACATTCCACTCCAGCTGCTTTTCCATATCTTAAAATAGGAGTTTTCATATTGTTTTGTCCAGAATTTTAAAGTTCAGTTGAGACCATCAATTCAAGAGTTCCACATTAATTTGATTCTCATTTCTTATAATCTAAAAATATTTATTCTGATCAAAGCTGCAGCAAAGACATACACATGCACAAAACCATACACATACACACACTTTTCAAATGTCTTATATACCAAACTAGGGGCCCAGTGCATGAATTCGTGCACCTTGAAAGGTACTGTGGGTCATGAGGCTGCAGTGGGCACAGGGGCAGATCTCAACCCAACCTCCGCACCCCATCCAGTCCCTACCATAGGGCCCCAAATTCCCTGTCTGTGGGCAGCCTTGCTCCTGCCACTGCCATTGCCATGAGTTGACAGCAGGTGCAAGTGGTGGCTGCTGCCTCAATTGGCCCTCAGGAGCAGGGGGAGGTGGAGAAGCCCTCAGGGGTAATCAGGGTCAGCAGCCACTGCTCATACCTGCTAATGGCCCTGAACAATTGGGACTGGCACCTGGTGCCGGAAGTGGGTGTGAGCAGCAGTTCCAGCACAGGCTGTAGGTGCAACTGTGGCCAGTGCTGGCAGTGGGTACTAGCAGGGCCATCACTGGCAGCAGGTGCAAGCACAGGTGGGGCCACCGTGTGTGGGAGGGAAGAATTTTCAGTAACCACCAGAGGCTTGCCCTCATGGCAGCAACTGGCACACTGCCACAGTCTGGCAACCCTGCTCAGCTGCTCCACCATCTCGCCACAGCCGATGCCCACCATGTTCTGAACTCGCCCTCTGATGGTCAGCGCATGCCATAGTGACTGATTGTTTGGTTGTTCTCTTGTTCGGTCTATTTACATATTAAGGTTTTATATATGGATGATAACACATGAGAGCCAACCAGTAGGTAAGGTTGGACTGCCCGACTAACATGTTTTTATGCAGATCTCAGAATAAAGCTTCTCACACTGTCTTCTGCAAGTATTTGAATTCTTAAAGTTAAATCAGTGATTGGTATAGGTATAGCTCAAGACGACTTTTTGCTTTTTATTTCATTTTCTTTTAATTTACACTTGCCTATATTTGCTCAAGTAAAATTTTATGAGCAAGTATATTACTACCTAACCCTTGGATTAGTGTTTTCCTAGTAATGTGCAGTCAATACAAAATATAGAAATTTAATCCTGAGATGCATTTGACTGTGCCTGTCATCCACAATCCTGATTTCAAATTTCTGTGTTCATCAAAACTTTTTCATTAGGTTGAATTTATATTAAGTGAAAGACAAAAATTAAAATTGATAAGTATCTGAAAACAAAATATTATTTTCTCTCTTTTGTGTGTTAACATTCCATATTAGATCCTACCTGGAAGGAAAGTATATTTTTAGCTGAAAAATAGAAGTTATAAAATAATTGTCCTAGGCCAGTGTTTCCCAAACTTCTCTCATGATGAGAATCACCTGGTGGAGTTGTTAAAATACAGAATCCTGAATCCCAACTAAGAAGTGCTAAACTAGAATTTTTGGGAACATATAGGTAAAATTGTATACTTAACAATTGTGCATGAAAGCTTAGAGCACTAGTTAAGTATACAATTTTACCCATATGTTCCCAAAAATTCTAGTTTAGCACTTCTTAGTTGGGATTCAGGAATCTGTATTTTAACAACTCCACCAGGTGATTCTCATCATGAGAGAAGTTTGGGAAACACTGTCCTAGGCCATACTTCTTTACCAGTGCCTGTGGTTAAAAGTTACACCTGCTGGAAAGGAGGCGTGGCACAGCTGGTACACAAACTTTGCATATGGTACAAGGAGGAGATGAAAGGGCAGATTATCACCCTTTTAAATCCTAAACGTTCTCATTATGGTTTGTTTACTGTGTACTGAGGTATGGAATTTGATTTTTCCTACTGTTTTTGCACTAAACCTTATGACTCCATATTTTATGGTACTAGTGATTCTTATTAAGAGGGAAATATGTCTAGTTGTTACTTAACATATACAGAGTGAAGATTAATAAACAGAAACCTAATTTATTTATTTGTTAGACTAAAAGTTGAAAATATTTCCATTTGTTCCTATAGGGAAACATGTCAATGCAGAAATATAATAAATATATAAAAATATCAGATGATAAACTCAGAAACAGGCTCTGATTCTAAAATCTGTCAGTTTTCTTATAAGATGGCATCTTCCTATCTCTCTGAAATTAAGGGAAATTGCCTTATTTTCTTCTTTGTTGCTCAAAATATAGAGTATCCTATTCAGTGATGTTTTAATGAGCTTCATATGTTTGTCAGTTTTTTTTATGCAATCATTTTCTCTTTTTTTTGAAAGATATGAATTTATTGCCATTTTGTTAGTCATACTATTGATCATTTTTTTCTTTTTCTTAAAGAAGATCCTTTAACATTTAATGTAAAACTGTTTCTGGTGGTGATGAACTCATTTAGCTCTTCCTTGTCTGAAAAGTTCTTTGATTCTAAATGATAGCTTTACTGGGTAGAGTACTCTTGGTTGTATATCCTTGCTTTTCATCACTTGCCAATCCTTCTGGCCTGCAACGTTTTTGTTGATAAATCAGCTGACAGTCTACTGGGACCTTCCTTGCAGCTAACTAACTGCTTTTCTCTTGCTGCTATTAAGAGTCTCTCTTTGCTTTTAACCTTTGCAATTTTAATTATGATGTGTCTTGAGTTCATCTTATTTGGGACTCCCTGCACTTCCTGGACTCATATGTCTATTTTCCTCACCAGATTAGGGAAGTTTTCTGTGATTATTTTTTCAAATAGCTTTTCAATTTCTTGCTCTCTCTCTTCTCCTTCTTGCATACCTATGATGCAAATATGGGTACACTTGAAGTTGTCCCAGATACTCCATACACTGTAATCATGTATTTGGATTCATGTTTCTTTTTGCTGTTCTGATTGGGCGTGTTTTGCTTTTTTATATTTCAAATTTCTGATTTTATTCTTGGCTTCATCTTCTCTACAATTGATTTTCTGTAAATTATTCTTCATTTCAGTTAGTGTTTCATTCACTTCTAAATAGTTTTATTTTTATGGCTTCCATATCCTTGTTTATGCTTTTGAAGTTCTTACTAAGTTCCTTGAGCATCCTTATAATAATTGTTTTGAACACTGTATCTGTTAGTTTGCTTGCCTCCATTTCATTTAGCTCTTTTTCTTGTTCTTTCACTTAGTGCTTTGTCTTTGTCTCCTTATTTTGGCTGCTTAACTGTGTTTGTTTCTGTGTATTAGGTGGAGCTGTTACATTTCCCAGGCTTGGTAGAGTGGTACAATATAGGTGTCCTGTAGGGTCCAATGGCATAGCCTCTCTAGGGGGTGGGGAGCACACCAGAGCTTAGTATTCATGTGCACCCCCAACTCCCATCCTCTACCCCATGTGGGCTGTGTATACCCACTTATTATAGCTGAGATTTTATTTCCTTTGGTACTTAAAATGGTGGGATTTACCTAGAGGCCAATCAACTTTGAGGTTTGGCTGGGACTATCATGAAGAATCAGCTCTTCATGGACCCTCCCCTTAGAATAGGACTTACTTCAGTGAAGCTCTGGTGCCTGCTGAGTCTGTTCACTTATGGAGGTTGAGAGATGACTTGACATGGTCTAAAGCAGTCCACCAGGTGCACTGGCTCTGGGGTTTACCAGCAGGTGCAGGTCAAGGTTAGCTGCCCCCTGTGTTCTGACTAGGGCCTTTTTGTATGAGTTACAAAGTGATCTGCAGATGGCTAATACTTGTGCTGAGCTTGGAAGTGGCCAGGCGAGGCCTAACTGCAAACCAACGGCAGATGCAATAGTGCCAGGCCTGGGGTTACTTAGTGAGAGTTACAAGGCTCACCAAGGCCAGATGCTTCTTGTTTGAAAGATATTAGCAAAGTCTGAAGCATGAGCCAAGACAGGTCATTTATCCGTATGGAAAAGCCAATGGAAACAGCTGGGTGGGCCTGAAATTTGGGTCTCAAGGAATCACCAACATGGGGCTAATAGCCTTAGTCAACTTGATGGAGATGCAGATATGACACCTGTCTGCTGTCTCTGGGGGAAGGACTTAGGAAAGTAATAATGTCCTCTGCTAGCACTTCTGTCTGGGAGAAAGTTGCCTCTCCAGCTCTAGCCCTGATTCCAGACAATTCAGTTCCTCCCTGTATGTCCTCGGTGACTTTTGAGTTACTGCTCCAGTGTTGGAGCTCAGAGAGAGTGAGTCCACATAAGTCCATGTGTGGGCCCTTTAAACGGAATGCCTGGGACTCCAGCTGTTCACTATCTCACTCAGTCACAATCCCTGCTGGTTTTTAATAGTCAGAAATTATGAGGAATTCTCTTCCTGGCACTGAAACTCTGGGCTGGAGGGCCTGTTCTGGGGCTGGAATTCCTTGATCCTCAGGGGGACCTCCACAACTGAAATATCCCTCCCAATTTTGATCTGGGTATGAGAATAGCTCATTTTGCTTCTCTGCCCTTTCTACTAGTCTCAATGTGGCTTCTTCTTTATATCCTTATTCGTAGGACTTCTGTTCAGCTAGGTTTCAAGGGTTCTGAATGATGGTTGTTCTGTAGATTAGTTGTAATTTTGATGTGGTCATGGGCAAATGTGAGTACCATATTACCTATGTAGCCATCTTGACCTGAAGCTGAGACCTCATTTAAACTGGAGTTGGAAGGGCTTGTCAGGGAAGCACTCATGTCCTACAATTCGTGGTCTTTACCCCAAACAGGGGGAGATGTACTTTCCATCTCCAACAGGAAGATGCTTTTCTATTCTGTTCTCGCAGGAAGAGGGAAGATCATCTTTTCTTCAGGCAACCACACAGCCAGTGAGAGACTATTATAATCCAGCCACTGAAAAGTCACAACACTTCAAACTCTCAGTTTCCTTCAATAGATTCTTTGTTTACAACAGGCCTTTTAACTCTCTCTAAGAGAACATTCTTTTTCTTTGTTGTCTGGATTTGTATGTGGTTCACTATCAGGACACATAAATTACATTTGTTTTTTGTGTGTGTGGTTTCCGAATAAACTCATTTTGTTTGAGAAATATCTGGGTATTTGTTTAAGGTCAACAACTCACAACACACATGCACACATGTAGGCACATACACAACTCCACATCAAATGCAGCCTATATGTGCTTCATGTGATGACACCACAAGATGCATGGGAAGTGCTGTACAGAGGCAGCACAGTGGTCTCTGCTTACCCAACACCATGTCAGAAGTAAAAACTATTGCATCAAGCTACTGAGAAGTGATAGGTACAGGTTCAGCAGGTGAAGCTTTCTTTCTGGCTCAGCACTGCTGTATCCAGCTTGAATAAATAAAGGCTGGATCTCCAGGCTCCAGCCAAATGATGTTCATGACAAAGCTAACATACAATGCTTGAGCGATTTTTTTTTTTAAGCACAATCTCTATTTTAGAGCAAAGTTGAGGAAAAAACACTTGTCCTTTCCATTCTACAAATGAAAAAGGGAGTTTGTTGCACACATCAGTGATGGCTGCTTGTTTAAAGAGGTCTGGGGTACAAAGAGCAACTTTTGAAACAGGCAGGCAGACAGGAATTCAGTGTTCAGTTCTGTGCTCTCTGGCTACGGCATTTGAATGAATTATTAATCCCACGAAGCTTTGATTTCTTTACCTGAAAATGGGATTATGAAAAGAGATGAAATGAGATCATTATTAAGATTCCTATAGACAGCCAAGGACAGAGGTGGAATTAGAAAAATATATGCTTCTTCTCCATTATCCTTCCCCTTCCCATATTTTCAGATTGAATATCACTGGCACGCAGGGTGCTTCTGAGGATTAGAGGATATAAATTCATATATGTGGTGAAACATGGTAGGTCCTTAATAAATGGTGGTTAATACAATCCTACTAATGGAAATAATTAACAAACAAAATGACCCAAAGCCAATTCTTACCATTTTATACAATTATTTTGTTCTGTGTTAAGCCCCTTCCTCGGAATTGGCTGGAGTATCCAAAGCTTGTGAAGAAAGTGACGTCTGAGGCAGCCTTTGTGGTTTAAAAAAATTTAAATTCTTATTTTTTATTGGGGTGACACTGGTTAACAAAACTTTACAAGTTTCAGGCACACAGTGCTATAACAGTGCCTATCATCTGTACACCGTATTGTGTGTTCACCACCTCAAGTCAGCTCTCTGTTCTTCACCATTTATTCCCCATATATCCTCTGCTACGCCCTCCCCTGGAAACAGCAAACTGTTGTCCATGTCCATGAGCTTTGTTTTGCTTTGTTTTTTCTTCTCAATTCCTCCCTCTCCACCCCTCTCCTCAGCCCAGCAACCTTTGAAGAAGACAAAAGGGTAGAATGAATGAAAAGAAATAAGAAGCCATTTCAGGCAGAGGACCCAGTGGGGACAGAGACCTGGAGGTAAGAATGAGATAGATATATGAGGGAGCTTAGGGAAGCTTCTGGCTTGTCTAAAGAATAGGGCAAGAATCCAGGCACAGAAGACAATGTATGTGGAGGGTCCTGAAAGCCAGCTGAGGAATTGGGGCTTTCTCTTCCTCCATGTCCCCCCCAATTGCTTTGCAGAGAGAATGGGAGGACGGGAGGGAAAAAGGGAGAGAGAGAGAGAGAGAGAGAGAGAGAGAGAGAGAGAGAGAGAGAGAGAGAGAGAGAGAGAGAAACATCAATGTGAGAGGGATATATTGGCTGGTAGCCTCCTACACACACCCCAACCAGGGGTGGGGAAGGAACCCACAACTCAAGTACATGTCTTTGACCAGGAATCAAACTCGAGACCATTCCATATTCGGGTAGATGCTCCAACCACTTAGCAACACTGGGCAGGGCTGGGGCTTCATTTTACAGGCAGCAGAGACTCATCACGGATTCCTAAGCAGAGAAGTGACATGATGAAAAAGTTAATTTAGTAGGCAAGTGGTGGGGAAGGATTTTGGATGGACTGGAGAATAAAGATTAAAACAAAATAGAACAGTTAATGATTAATTGCATTTCAGGAAAATGGTGATAAGGGTATGGGCCAGGGATCAGCAGTTACTGAAAGAAGGAACAAGAGAAATAAATGTCGGGGAAATGGGGGGTGAGTCTTTCAAACAGCACACAGTGTAGCTGAGGATGGGTCCCCTATAATGAGGTGACCAGAGATGGCGCAGAGGAAAGGGGACTTGAAAATGGCTGCCATCAGAATTGCAATCAAATGGTTTATGTAAATGTTTAATTTCCCCTGTCTCCTAAAAAGGAAAGACTTATAATTTGCACAATAGTGTTATTAATATCTAGAGCTTGGGAAAACAAAAGTGATGTTTAAACTTCAGTTTTAAATCTTCCAATTTGCAGTGCTCTCTGCCTTGTTAAATTCACAGCACTGGAGCCCATTTGATGTTCAGCAAGCCTTGCTCTACACTCTTTTCCTCTTGATAAAACATTAAATCAGTGGGTTTCTTACCTTCATCCTTCCTTTTTTTCCCCCCTCTGAAGATGAGCTTTTCTGGTAACTGAAATTCTGTTTAAATATGTAGAGTTCTGAAGGGAGCGACGACTGCAGTAGTGATATTTCAAATCGTTAGACTTTGTGACTTTAGGCTGTAAAATAGATGCCTATTAAAGTCCATAATTCAAAATGCTCCTGTCAAGCGGGGAAAGACAGAGCAGAGACAGAGAAGATAGAAAGGCAGAGTAACTGCAAGGTGAGGCCGGGTTTAGACCTGGCTCTGCCCCATGACTGCATTGGTCACTCCAGTAAAACTTTAAACGAAGCATCTAACAGGAGGAAGGCAGATCTTTGTGGCTCCTTTATCCTAGCCATCTTTCCTGTGCTTAGGCCTGTGCTGGTGCCATGGGCATAGTGAGTGAGTGTGTGTGTGTGTGTGTGTGTGTGTGTGTGTGTGTAGGGGGTGGGAGTGTGGTGACATTTCATAGAGATGAACATGGCATAGTCAGTATCTCTAAGGAAGAATATTCTAGTTCAGTGTTCCTTAAACTGTTTTTATTTTTTCCATTACTAACCCCCACTTCCCATCCCTAGAGCCTTCTTAGAAATGTCCACCCCCCAATTTCTTCCCACCATGAAATTTTAATACCAGACATATACTGCATATTTGTTTATGTACTGTATATATAGCTGTACTTTATCTATAAAAAATCACCCCCTTTCCCTCCGGACTGATTTTCTCCCCCTAGAGGGAGATATTTCCCCTGTTGAGAATGAATGCTCGTGTTGGAATAGAAACAGTCAGGGTCTCCATTATTTGCTATATTGGAGGTAATTACAATGAGATTAATAAGCTCTGAAGATGGGTAGCATGTTACTAGTGGCTCCAGAAGGGAAATGTCTGTGCCTTTACCCCAGAACCTGTGACTGTTATTTGACATTTTTATTAAATTACATTTGAATATGTAATTAAATTAAGAATCTATAGATAAGATCATCCTGGATCATTGGGGTTAGTCCTAAGTCCAATGACAAGTGTGTTTATAAATGACACACGGAACAGAGACACAGACATAGAGGAGAAGTCCACGTGAAGGCAGAGGCAGAAATTGGAGTGATGCTGCCACAAGCCAAGGAAAGTGGAAGAGGCAAGGAAAGATTCCAGCCCAGAGCTTCTGAAGCCCTCCTAGAGCCTGGCCCTGTGAACACCTAGATTTTGGACATCTAGCTTCTGACAGTGTGAGATAATATGTTTCTGTTGTTGATTACTCAGATTGTGGTAATCTGTTGCAGTGGCCCCAAGAAACCATTATAGGAGAGAATAGCCAATGTAGATTCAGAAAGTATGAGGAAACCTCTAGAGGAGATGACTTGTGAGCTAGATCTAGACGAGTAAGAGGCTGGCAGAGAGAGAATAGGGAGGGTTTCTAGCAGAAAGAACAGAATATGGAAATAGGTAGGGAGCAATGCCCATGAGGTTGTACTTCTCTCAGATCTCAACTTTTGGAAGACCTGAAGAGTTGGGGCTGGGCCCTCTTTATTTTCCCTCCCTAAGTGAGCTCATCCTATTTCCAAATACATTCTACAGGCTGACGACTTCCAAATGTGTCAACCCCAGACCTGTCCTCTACAATGGCTACTTACATCCAACTGCTGTCTGACCTCCCATTTACTGGTCTCTTAGGCATCTCCATCGGCATCTACAATACAATGTCAGCTCTTTATTCCCAACTCATATGGTTCCTGCTCAGGCTCCTCTCTTTTCTGCACCACCAACAATAAGCATCTCTAACTGACTGCTCTGGCAAAAAGAAACTTTGGAATGCTCATTGATTCCTCCAATTTCCTCAGTCTTTGCTTCCAATCCATCAGCAGTTCCCACCAGTTCTTCCTTCATAAGCTTATCACATCAGTCTTCTTGTCTTTTGTCAGAAAGCTGGTCCGAGAGAAGGGCTTTAGAACTGACTCATTTCAAAATCCCTCCTCCACACTGATCCTTCTCTCATTGAACCCATTGTTACCCATTCCCCCTAGGGGAGAAATTGGAGTGATGCTGCTACAAGCCAAGGAAAGCGGAAGAGGCAAGGAAGGATTCCCTCCCAGACCCTTTGAAGCCCTCCTAGAGCCTGGCCCTGTGGACACCTTGATTTGGGATATTTAGCTTCTGAAACTGTGAGAGAATATGTTTCTGTTGATGAAGCCACATGAGTGTCAAATGAGTTAATCCATGTGAAGTAAACTCTTCATACCAAGATTGGGTTAACTGTTATTACGCTTACTGCCCATGCTTTTGTTCAAGCCCCTACATTCTTCACCTATACAACCACCATAGCGCCTACCGGACTCCATGAGTCACTCCTTATGTCTCTGGGAACCCTTCCTCCAGTTGCTGCGAGAGTGATTACATCTAAACTACCCATCTAATTGCATCAGGTATGTCCCTCCCCACCCCTCAAAACTTTTTAGAAGCTTCCCATCACTCACAAACTAAAGTACCAGTTCCTTGGCTGAGCTTATATAGATGCTTCACAATTCCCTAGCCTATGAGTGGTAGGCAGACTGATTCCTCCTCATGGTACCCACCCCCCTGTGTAATCCTCTCCCCTGACCCACTTATCATCAGTAGAATATGGCAAAGCTATGTGATCAATACAAGACCTTGACTTTCACTGTGCTGGCACAGCCTCTCTCTCTCTCTCTCTCTCTCTCTCTCTCTCTCTCTCTCTCTCTCTCTCTCTTTAAAAATATTTTTATTGATTTATTTACAGAGAGGACAGGAGAGGGATAGAGAGCTAAAAACATCGATGAGAGAGAGAGATATCCATCAACCTGCCTCCTGCACACTTCCTACTGGGTATGTGCCCACAACCAAGGTACATGCGCTTTACTGGAATTGAACCTGGGACCCTTGAGTCCGCAGGCCAATGCTCTATCCACTGAGCAAAACCGGTTAGGGTAGCCTTGCTTTCTTACCCTCCACTTCACTCACTCTGATGAGCCAGCTGCCATGTCCAAAGCTGCCTATGGAGAGGTTCACACAGCAAGGAACTGAGGGAAGTCTCAGGCCAGTAGCTAGTGAGGAACTGAATCCTGCCAAAAACCATGTGAGTGCAACAAACCCCAGAAGATCCTTGAGGCAACCAGGACCGTAGTCCCTGCTGACGCCTGGACTGCCCACATTGGAGACAAGACCCAGCCGGAGGCACTGGCCAAGGTGCACTTGGATTCCCAGCCCACAGAAGCTGTGAGATAATGAGTGTTTGTTGCTTTAAGCTAAGTTAGAATTAAACAGCAATAAATAACGAATACACTAGGTTTTTAGACTCACCTTCTAGCCACTTGTTCTTACACCCCAATCTTCCTATAGCACAGTGACCTTCTAATTAGCCCCTAACTCATCATGTACCCTTCATCCCCAGGCTTCTGCATATATCATTTTTTTTTTTATATACTCTTAATGCCATTCTTCCTCTATTTGCTGGGTAAACACATCTCCTTAATCAAAGCCCATACGTAATAAAACAGCTATTCAGATGCCTTTCCCAGTTTACCAATCAGCCACTCCTCCTCCAGGATCCCACCATTCAGCATGCCCTTTGCTTAGAGCACTGAGTACAGACAGGGTGTATATGGGTGAAGGGCCATGTGAATGGGCACAATCTGTGTTTTCAGTTCAACATCATTTAAAAATTGACATTGGATGAATGAAACTCTTGGCTCAGTTTCTTAATGTACAAAACAATAATGATGGTAATAGCAAAATAACAGCATGGCAATGCTAGTAATAACAAAATAATGTGGTAATAATAGTTATAATGTTATAATGCTACTACTACTAAAATAACAATAAGTCCATGTGCTAGGCTCTAAACAAAATATTTTACAATTGACCATCTCTGCACCTCAAGATGCCCCAGTCGGTAATTAAATTATATCCATTTCGCACAGGCTCAGGGAGGTTAAATATTTTGTCTAAAGCCTTAGAACTAATGGCAGAGCTGGAATTCAGTCCCGGACCTACCTGGTCTCGCAGCCCATTCCCCTTCGCTATAACTCCCTGAAGGGCTTCTGAGCATAAAGTGTTGAAAGTAACATAGCTCTTTGTCACAGAATTGGCAGGTTCCTCCAGGTTCTGAGAACAGAATGTGTGAATGGGAGAGGGGACCAAGGCAGAGGTAGTCCTTCTTGGAACAAAATCGGGGAGAATGACTGGAGAATCCAGACCCAGGGGGTGTGGGCAGGGTAGCCTTGTAGGTGAAGGCACGGGAGGACCCTCAAACCTACTCGGAAAATGCTCTCCCAGGGCCTGAAGCTGAGCAGCGGATCCAATTAGCCAGCTGATATATGGATATATGCAGGTTGGAGCAATGTTGGGAAGGGTTGCATGTGGCCTGGGGAATTTTGATGAGCCTTTAAAATTCAGGGGGCACCAACACAGAAATTGTGAATGCAAGCTTAGTCTGAGCTTTGCTGCACACATTTGCTGCACACGGAGCTCCCTCAACACTTGGAACTGGTGAGCTTCATCTCAGCTAGAATGCTGCCCCTGAGCGTTATCTCACATTCACTGGCTTCCCAGTTTTCTTTGGAAAAACCTCCATCTCCCACCCTCTACTACTTGATTCAGCAAGGTCATGACCTGGGCCCTGAAATGGCTCTAGGACACTTTCAAGGAGGGAACTTTTGCTCCAGCCTCTGATAACATTCTGACCTTAGGAACAGGTTAGCTTACCAGATCCTCCGGTCCAGACAGCCCAGGCAGGGACCAGGACCGCAGGGTGGCTGGTACTGTTGCATCAATTTTAAAATGATATTTTAAATTACTAAACAGGATTGGGGGAATCACATTTGCTGTTCCTCTTTAAGTCGGTTTTCTTTTTCAAAATTACCTCGTTTTCCTTATCTCTTTCCCTCCTGGAGTGAGCTGTGCTATTGAAAGGCAAATTTCCCAGTGGGGCTGGGGATGCAAATTAGCATATCAAACACACCCACCAAACCGAATGGAAATCTGTGGGACAGAGAGAGACTCTGACGTCTGCCCCTGCACTAAATTGACTCCTCCTTTCGGTTTTAAACAAAAATAGGGAAACAGAGTAAATTGTATTCCGTCTCTCTCCGTGCCCATCGGCATTCCTCCCCCGTGGCGAAAATGAAAACAAGAAGAATTAAAAAAAAAAAAAAAAAAAGGAGGAGGGGGAAAGTGTAGAAAAAGGAGAAAAAAAATCCCAAACACGTTAGTGAAATATATATGTATATTCCCTGATATATAACTTAATAAAAGTTTATGGACCCAGGATAAGGAAGCCACACTGAACAGATGCACTGCGACTGAAATATGGTCCAATTAAGTCTGTAACAGGGTGAGCTTTACTTTGAACATTCTCCAAGTTGAAATGAAAGCTTCACAGAACAAATAAATCAGGCAACATAAAATAAAAACGCTGATCCGGCGCCGCTCCCAGCAGGAGGGGAGGAGGGGTTGGAGTCTGGGCAGGGAAGGGGGTGGGGGGAGTGGGTGGGGCAGCCAACCAGCCAGGTTCCCTTTGGAAGATCCAACAGTTGCTGGTGTGATGGTAAATAAACAGCAGCTATTTAAGCCGTTCCAATTAATGCCTTGTGTGGCAGCAATTTATCTATTGAGGGGACGGCAGGGATTGCCTGGTGCAATTAAGCTGTTTGCTAGCAGTGCCTTCAAAAGTGCTTTGCCTTTAGCCACCGGGTCTAGTGTGGTTTATGGCCAAGCATTCTGCTGAAGGAGAGCCTGGTCTGGGAAAGCCCTCAGCTCTCCCTTCCTGCACCGCCCACCCCTACACCTGGGCTCCTGTCAGCCAAAGCCCAGCCCGCCTCAGGGTTCTCAGCTCCTCATCTCCTGTAGAACACCATCCTGTGGAGGAGACCCAGGAAGACAGGCAGAAAGGTGAGCATTTCTTCAGCACCTACTGTGTGCAGAGTTATCACAGTTAATTCTTAAAACAGCTCTAGGAGAGAGATACTGCCTGCCCTCCCTTCCTAACACATTAGAATGTAAGTTCCATGAGGGGAGGGGATTCGACTCATTAGCTGCTCTGTTCCCAGCATCTGGAACAGTCTCTTACTGCTCAGTAAACATTTGTTGGATGAATAAGGACTAACCCCATTTGACTGATGAGGAAAAGGAGTCCCAGACATCTTGACTGATGGTTATGGACCACGTAGCTGGTAGAGGGCACAGGCCTCCCTGACCCCAAGGTTTATATTCTTCCACATGCATTTGGTGGTGATTCTGCCCTACAGGTGCCCATGGAGCAGGGCCTCAGGGCCCTGTGCCCACCTTGCAGCTCCAGTGGTGCCACAGCCGAGCTTTAGCTATATCTTGGTGAACTCTGGGCTGAGAACAGGGGAGCAGGGTTCTTGTATCCTGTGGACACCCTGGGTATGTCGCTGGTGGATGCTGGGCCATCACTTTCTCATCTGTGAAATGGGTCCCCGACTGCCTCACAGAGAGACTGTGAGAAGAAGTACAGGAGACTAAGGGTGGGAATGGGAGTCAAAAAGCCACAATGTGATAAACACATTTGTTCAACGCGAAAGCTTGCAGCTCCCTCAGTGAAGAGAAGTGGAAAGAAAGGTGTGTTGCTATCACCATGTTCTGACTGTGGTAATCAGCCCAGTTATTTGCTGCTTCACTCTGAACCCCCCCTCCCTCTCCACTTCTCCAAGAAAAGCAGATAATGTTAATTACAGTTTTACACCGGATTAATGAGTCTCCACAATAAATTAATGGGCAGGACATGGCACCAGAGACAGCACGTCTGATTTCTCTCAGAGAATTTTTAAGCATCATTATCCCCAGGCCATCCCTGCAGAGTCTCCGTGGCCAGGTGAGGAATGTTGGGAGGATGCCAGGTTTTCCGAGATTTTCCCTTTGTAAAACCTTGGACCCTGCTGTGTGCATCCGCCACAGCAGGGTCCTGGCTATTTTCCAGAGGAGAGATTTCTTCGAGGTAATCTCGTAGCCCCAAGTCCCCTTAATAGAATCGAGAGGGATATTCCTGCTTCTCTCTGCCTTCTGTGCCCATTTTCGCTTAGATTTTTGTCACCACATACCTGGATGGTTGCAACAGGCTCCTGATAGGTATCCCAGCATCACTTCCCTTCAAATCCTTCAATGGCTCTCCGTGGCCTGAAAAAGAAAATCAAGCTCTTTGGTCTATTATGATCTAAACATTGCTTCCTCTCTCCAGAAACCACACAATATCTCTCCCTTTTTGTCTCTAAGCACTGAGTGTTGTCCCTTTTGCCTTTTCTATCTTCATGGCCCCTCCCGACAAAGGAGCTGGGAAGCTTTCCTGACCCTCTGAAGCAGCTGTGGGTCTGAGAAGCCATCCTAGAGCAACGTACATATAGGTGTCCTACAACACGTGTGCTGTACACATGTGGCATTCAGTCACCCTCCAGCACACTGGCCTTCCTGACCAGTCTGCCAACATCACACAGCCTTACTTATCCGCCTGTGTATGCACAGCCTGGTACAAACAGGTAGCAGATTGGCAGTAAGTGTGGGCTTTACTGTTTAAAGAGTGAGTGAAAGAAAGAGTAAGTTAGTGAAGAATCTCTCCATTTAAAGTGAAGACTACTTTCCTTTAGCCTCTGCCCCATGCATCCTTGGAGCTGTCTATTGGAAACCTGAATTCTTGTTCTCTTCTCTGCCACTCTCTAGCTCACTGTAGCTCTCAGATAGACTAGATTCTATAGCAGTAACAAACATCCCCAAATTTTCAGTGGCTTTACCCAACAAAAGTTCTTCTTTCCTTCCTGCCACATGCCCATTATGGGCTTCTGGAGAGCTCTATGCCTACAGTCCCAGACTGGCAGGGGCTCCATCATGTTGTAGCTCCACTGGGAACAAGGAAGGAAGAGAGACACAAGAGAATTACACAAGGTTTTTGCTGCTGGAAATGAGGAAGACTAACATTTTATTGGCCAGAAGTAATTTATTACAAGGCCTCACCCAAGTGCAAGGAGGCAGGGATCCAACAAGACATTTTGTGCATCAAGCCTCTTTTCATCCCTGGGTTCAAAGAATATCATGTCCAACTTTTATCATGATATCAATGGGGAAACAGAGGTTGCCCTCAACTCTGTGATCCATGATTTCATGAACTCTCAAGCATGATGAGTGTCAGAGCTTTCTGGGTCTGTAGACTTCATCTAATAGCTCTAGAGGTCCCACCTCTATATCCTGGACCACCCATCACAGCTCCCTGAACCTGTGGTGCTCCCTCTTGGAGGCCATCCCATCTCCTGGCCTCTAATGGCTTTAGGCAGGAGTTCTTTACTCCTCACCGTCTTCATCTCTCCACATTCTTCCCTATGGGATGCTGTGTGACCATCTCTCTTTAAATTAGTCCTTCACAGCAGCCTTTGCTTTTTAACATATATTGACCCCCATGGGAGAAAATCCTATGATGAGAGTTCTACATGAAGGGTCTTTGTAAGATTGTATATTGACCATTGCTTCATGTTGCTTTGCATATTTACTGCCAGCTCATGCCTATAAGACACACCACCACATACCATTCCGATTCGAGTTGGTTTAGGATTTTAGAATTCCACTGCAGCCTTGGCCAAGGAAGGGGGAAAGAAGGGAAACTGCTCACGTAGTCTTTTGTCCCCCGCAGAATAAAATGTGGCACTTCGTCAGACTAAGTCCCAGAAGCAGATGTAATTCTGCACCTCTAGCATTCCGGTCATCCAAACAGAGAGAAAAACCAGGGCCTGGGGGCCCAGGAAGGAGGTGTGCCATATGTGGTTACCAAGGTTCGGGGGTTTATTTTTAGAAGAACAGCATGGTAAACTGTGATGTCTGTTTGACTCAAGAGAGAGCCTGGGAAAAAACGCTATCTAACTCAGCATTGCGGTGGTTTGTGTCTGCAGGGATTTTTTTGTGTGAGCAAAATTAATAAGCCATTTTTATTGGAGTCCTTGTCTGTTTTCAACATGAGAGAGGCAATAGCACATATGATGTGTGCTCTGCCCTAGGCAGCTTCCATGTGGGTTGGACCACAGAGTCTAGCACATGCCACTGAGAGGAGCTTCAAAATCCGAGCCGGAATGTGGCCCTCACTGTCATGTGAGGGGCTGGGAGCGTGCACTCTGGGCTGGGGATACCAGGGAAGGCTGTGGAAGTGGGCAAAGCAGAGTGATAACAAAAGGAAAAGGCTGCATGAAGGAGCTTTCAGACAAGAGGAAGAGCCCAGCAAGGCGTGGTGCTGGAATATACAAGGGTTGGGTGGCTATGAAACAGGCAGGTGGGGAACAGCAGAAAACTGAACAGAGAGAATACGGGCCAATTAAAAGTATTATCTTTCTCAGAACCCTGGAGACACCTCTCTTTAATGACCATGACCTTCCCCTTCACTTGAGTTCTTTGAGATTTATCCTCCTTTGTAGAGTTCAAGCACTCCAAGGAACATCTCTCCTCCCTCTCTTTTCCTCTCATGGGGCCAAGCATATGCAGTTGAAATGAATGGGACTAGAGCTATTATAGATTTGAAAGCCTTGTAGCCAGTAGGAGTCTAAGTGAGAAAGTGTTGGCCTGTGATTTTTAAAACCAAGTTAAGGGGTTTGGATTTTATTCTGAAAGCAATGGGGAGCCATTGATGATTGTGGGCAAGGATATAATATACATTAAAGTCAGTATGTAGTGGTCACGGCCAACAGGGGGGTGGGGGCATGCATGGGGAGGGGTTTGGGATGAGAATGGGGGGATGAGGACAAATATGTGATACCTTAATCAATAAAGAAATTTTAAAAATTAATTCAGAATGTAGCTGGCTGAAGTGGAGAGAGTCTGGAGACCTAGAGACCCATTATGAATGGCGTGCAATTGTTTGGGAGTCAGCCCAGGTGGGTGTGAAGACTGTGAGCTCACATGCTCACAGGACCCAGGTGGTTTCTGAGACACAAGAAGGTCATCTGGCAAGCTCTGTATGCAGATGCACTTTGTTTTTATGTTAAACATGGGAGACTAGACTTTACAAAAAAAAAAAAATTAAAAATAGCTCTGTCCATTTTTCTAGAAGCATGAGGTCCTCTCAAGCTGCCTTGTCATTTTCCTGACATCAGCAGAGTCATAGATGAAAAGAAATGATTTCTCTCCTGACGAGAAATAGCAGTCTGAGCATCATGCTAAATTGCAGTTAACAACTGATCTAAGTGCCGGGGGCACAATAAGGAGTGGTGGGCCCCGGGACTGACTGCAGTATACATTCTAGACTAAAGGGCAGCTGGTTAGTTGCAATTGATTGCTGATGAGCCCAATATAAGCCTGAATACCAGATCTTTCTGAAAGGAGTGGAAATCCAGAGTTCTCCACAACTTCTCTGAATCTTAAAAGTATTTGGAACACTGTAGGCACCAATAATAATAATAAAAAAGGCTAATTATTACTTTTTGGCCTCTGTTTGGGCATAAACAGAATGAATCTGGAATTCAAAGATCAAGATTTGAGTTCTAGCTCTGACAATCACCAACCTTAAGCAAGCTCCTTAACCACTTCGAGCCTCAAATGCATAATATAAAGCATACAGACACTTTCCTCCTGTGAGCAGGTAAGGATGGAATGTGAGGATATGTGGGAAAGCGCTAGGCAAACTCTTGAGTTCTATCAAAACACTTTCCATCTTGCAGTCAGAGGTGCAAGGACACCAGCCTGAACTCCTGCTGCTGGAGAGCACAATCCCCCAGGAGGCATAGATTAGGAAAAGGGACAGGTGAGTTCAACTTGGGGGCAGTGGAGCGGCTGAGGCATTAGCAACAGTGTCCAAGAAATTACTTGGTCACAGAGAGCATCAGAAACCTGGGCATGGAAAATACCTTTGGCCACGGTCCTCTGAGGCACTGTGGGCTATAATCACTGGTCCATGGAGAGAAACGTATTTCTGTGAGGAAACCGTCTATGAGTTTTAGATGAACACATCTCCTCTCAGATGTTTGTTGAATTCAGAGCCCTGGGAAGGAGGAGTGTTTTATGTGTCAAGTTGAACAAACAGAAACAGCCCAATCAACAGATAACGGTGATAAACACAGGCAGATCCTGGTCTCCCACTTCAGGAGAGGCCAGATGATTGCCCTGTCATTAAAGCTCTGCTTGCATTCAGCCTCAGCTTGATATGCTCTCACTGAAAGCCCCTTTCATGTCCTCAGGGTCCACTGTGGGTTGGCTGGTTGAGCCATTGAAAATGATCCTACAAAAAGAGTTCGTGATGAATGTCTTAGGCTGGGCTGACCTCTCCAGACTTAACCTTCTCCAGCATTTGCATCTGCAGCATGCTATTCTGCAGGCTTCACAGAGAGGCCACGTGCAAATATTAATACAATGAAGGGGTAGGCTCATGTCTTCTAAACCCTGTCCTACGCATGTGGATGAGGTTTCCAGTGGGAGCCTTATCTATTTTCAGACATGTATGTGTGTTTCTGGTGGAGCAGGCCCGCCCAGAGGGAAGAGCTTCACCAAAGAGCCAATTTGAGCTGGGAGCAAAGCCTGTCCTGTAGGAGGAGGAAGGGTCATCCTGAAGACAGGGTGGTGGCCTCCCTCAGTGGGGCCCACAGGTTTACCAGGCTTCCTATTAAGGAGCAGGGTGGTGATGGTGTGGAAAGGTCTGGCTTACTGAACACCCTACACAACACTGAGGCACAAGGGCTTGTCCCCTATGTCCAAGGGTAACACGGGAGGTGCTCATTCTCAGCCTCACCACTGACCACTGTAGCTCTTGCATCATGAAGCAAGGCTGCCAGGTAAGCTAAGTACAGTATAAATATGTGAGTCAAAAATTATGTTTTATCTAAAATTCAAATTTAACTTGTGATCTTGTTTTTTTTTTTGTTTTGTTTTTTTCTTTTCTTTTCTTTCTAAATCTGGCAACTCTACTATGTTTGGGGGTGGGGCACAAAGTGCCTCACTGAAGCAATCTTTTCAAGAGGCCAGGGACTTTGTTGGGGGTTGGGTGTATGCAGTTCTTGGTGAGAACCAGAGAAGTGTAAATTGTTACCAAGCATATGATGCCATTAGTCCCACCAGCATGTGAAATTTGAGGAAAACTTGGGCTATACATAGGTACCACAGTTTTTTAATCCACTCATCTGCTGATGGGCACTGAATCTGCTGTTTCTAAATCTTAGCTATTGTAAATTGTGCTGCTATGAACATAAGAGTTCATATATCCTTTCTGATTGGTGTTTCTAGTTTCTTAGGGATTACTGGGTCTAATGGGAGTTCCATTTTTAACTTTTGGAGGAAAATCCATACTGTTCTCCACAGTGGCTGCACCAGTCTGCATCCCCACCAGCAGTGCACAAAGGTTCCTTTTTCTCCATATCCTTGCCAGCACTTGTCATTTGTTGATGATAGTCATTCTGACAGGTGTGAGATGGTACCTCATTGTTGTTTTGATTTGCATATCTCATATGATTAGTGACTTTGAGCATGTTTTCATATGTCTCTCAGCCTTCTGTATGTCCTCTTTCAAAAAGTGTCTATTTAGGTCTTTTGGTTATTTTTTTTTTATTGGATTATTTATCTTTCTTTTGTTAAGTTGTATGAGTTCCTTGTAAATTTTGGAGATTAAACCCTTATCTGAAATAACATTGCAAATATGTTCTCCCATGCAGTAAACTTTCTTGTTTTATTGATGGTTTCCTTTGATATGCAGAAGTTTTTTATTTTGATGTAGACACATTTGTTTATTTTCTTCTTAGTTTCAATTGCTTTAGGAGCTGTATCGATAAAGATATTGCTATGTCATATGTCTGATATTTTGCTGCCTATGGAGTCTTCTAGGATGTTTATGGTTTCCCTTCTTATATTTAAGTCCTTTAACCCTTTTGAGTTTATTTTTGTGTATGGTGTTAGTTGGTGATATACTTTCATTTTTTTTTTTTTTGCATGTACCAATATCTAACCAATTTTCCCAGCACCACTTATTGAAGAGACTGTCTTGACTCTATAGTATGCTCTTACCTCTTTTCTCAAATATTAATTGAGCATAATGGCTTGGGTCTATTTCTGGGTTCTCTGTTCAGTTCCATTGGTCTATATATCTGTTCTTGCGACACTACCAGGCAATTTTGAGAAACGTGGCTTTGTAATATACCTTGATATCTGGTATTGTGATCCCTCCAACTTTGTTCTTTCTCAGGATTGCTGTGGCTATTTGGGGTCTTTTTTTATTCCAGATGAATTTTTGGAGAGTTTGTTCTAGGTCTGTGAAATATGCCATTGGCATTTTAATGGGGAGTGCATTGAATCTATAAATTGCTTTGGGTAGTGTGGGTGGTGGATGTATAGGTGCATTCATTTTGTTAAAAATACTTTTAATTGATAGTTTGGGGGGTTGTTTTGAGAGAGAGAGAGAGAGAGGTAGAAGAGAGAGAGAGAGAAAGAGAGAGAAAAGAAAGAGAGAGAGAGAGAGAGAGAGAGAGAGAGAGAGAGAGAGAGAGAGAGAAGAGATTTGTTGTTCCACTTATTTATGCATTCATTGGTTGCTTCTTATATATGCCCTGACTAGGAATCAAATCTGCAACCTGGGCATATGTGGATGCTGATCTAACCATCTGAGCTACTCTGGGCCATTTTGTCAAAACTTATTGATCTATATTTATGATTTGTTTCTTTTTGTTTTTTCTGTTTGCTGTTTGTCAATTATATGTCAAGTGTATATACTGTCTATGAAAGAGCAATATGCAAATTGTCTGTCACTCCAACACACAAGAGGGCTGGCCCCATGTGGACATAAGATGGCCACCACAAGATGGCCAGCAGGGGAAAGCAGTTGAGAGGCACCAGGCTTGCAAGGGAGGGCAGTTTGGGATGATCAAGCCTGCAGAGGAGGGCAGTTAGGGGTGACCAGGCCAGCATAGGAGGGAAGTTGGGGGTGACTGGGCCTGCAGGGAAGGGCAGTTGGGGGGACCCAGGCATGCAGGGGAGAGTTGTTGGGGAGGAACAGGCATGCACGGGAAGGCAGTTAGGGGCATCAGGCTGGTAGGGGAGCAGTTAGGCATCAATTAGGCTGGCAGGGGAGTGGTTAGGGGGTAATCAGGCTGGCAGGCAGAAGTGGTTAGGGGTAATCAGGAAGGCTGGCAGGCAAGCAGTTGGGAGCCAGCAGTCCTGGATTATGAGAGGGATGTCCCAATGGGCAATTGGACATCCCTCTCTCAGGGTCCCAGATTAGAGAGGGTGCAGGCTGGACTGAGGGACCCCCCCCCCCCCATGCATGAATTTTGTGCACCGGGCCTCTAGTTACACTATAATACTTTTATTTTAAAAACTTTAGATAGAAACTAAAAAGGTCTGAATGGCCTTGATTACTGATCTTTAACATGAACACATTATTCATCTCTCTGTATATGTGTATAGTTAGATTGTGAACTTTACATTAATCTACTAATTCAAGATTCCACTATATTATGGGTTCACTGTTTCTTTTTCATCTAGACCCAGATCTCATTGAAAGTAAACACTGTCTTAACTCATCTTTGTTTCTTATTTTATGAAGCTGTTCTGAATTTCCATGTTCTCAATACTATGTTCCCTTGTCCCCATTAAGATAATGTCACTTCAGCCATCCATTCTAAATTTTCATTTGGGTTTCCACATACATAACTGAAGCATGATATCATGTACATAATAGATATAAACTACATATTAATAGTAATTGGAAATGATTTTTTAAGTATCACAATTAGTAAGTTGATATGTTAGACAATACTTACTGAAGTGATCATGTCCCCCATGGATTTTTGAAGTCTTACTGGATGTCTATCTCCATGCATCAGTTAAAAGCCATAGCATCTTGTAGATACTTTTCTAAAATCAGAGCACCTCAGGGTCAGCTCAGGAGCCTAGATCCTTCAAGGCTAAGTGATTTATAGCCAGTTCTCCTAGGATTTGGGGACCAGGAGATGCATAAAACAATGGATAAGACTCAGACTTTGTAGCCAGAATGACTTTGATTTAATCCTGCCTCTCTGCTTCCTAGCTGTGTGACCTTGGGCAAGTTACTTAGCTCTGTTAAGCCTCAATTTCAATCTTTGAAATTGAGATAATGATTGTCATCTTACAGGATTATTATGAGAATTAAATGATATCTTGTGTCTAAAGTGCTCAGTCCAGAGCACACCAAGTATTAGGCACTGTGAAAAGTGTAGCTATCATGATTCCAAATTGTTTATTTGGGGGAATAAACTCTCAGGAATGTACTGATATTGGTGTTGACACATATTTAGGACTGTTCGCACACACAGAGGCCTATGAAGGTTTCACATCCTCCTCTCCCACACCCATCTTGTTATCTGGCCTCAACCACATTTGTGAGTCAAAAGTACTTAGAGCTGAACTAAAGATAGGTAAAACTCTGCAAAAAGTGCCAGGGTCCTTTGGGGGAGGGTAGGAGGGAAAGCAATGTGAACAAGCTGAATTGCTTAAAGGGATGAATTCTAGATTAAAGTAACTGGTTCATGTGAGTCCCTGGATCATTTAGGATCCTGTGATACACAGGTGAGTATACCACAAGTTATAAAGCACGCTACGGCCTCCACCAGACTCTTGATGACTGGACCCCATTTGTTTCATCTTGTTAGTGGGGTAGACTGGGAATTTGAGCAGGAAATAGGGTCACTTAAAGAAAATCTTGAAAATTTTGCCATGAAGTATTTGAAAAATTGGACTCTACTAGAAAATTATTCAGTAAAGTATGTTCACACTTTAAAAATTTATCAGACAATTGCAGAAGTTAATAAAAACATGTTGCTCTATATGTTTTGGAGTGACCGCAATGAGTTGCTTTGATGGTATGTTTTGTGACTGTGCTGATTGCCATGTGGATAAAAAGATAACACAGGCGAAATCATAGTGGCTGACTCTTGAGAACATGTATGAATCCTAATGCATTTAGGGGGAACAGAGTTACTGCAAAGCAAAGCATGAAGACAGAAACTCCAAGTGAAACTACCAGCATATGAAATTATTTCTAAACCATGGGAGAAGTCTGAAGTAAACACCACCTAGATTAACACATTTGCCTAGAAGATGGTTAGAAAGACAATGCACATAAAGCCACCACACTGAACATCTTTAGAAGATGGAACACCATAGACTGGTTTTCATTTTTATTTATTTATTTTATTTTTCACTTACGGTTGGCATTCAATATTACACTAGTTTCAGGTTTTCAACATGGTGATTAGACTTACAACTTATGAAGGATCCTTTTGATAAGTCTAATACCCACCTGCACCATACAGAGTTATTACAACATTATAACATTACAACATTATTACAACATTATCTCTGTGCTGTATTTTACATCCCATGACTATTCGATAACTACTAATTGTACTTAATCCCTTCACCTTTTTCACCCAGCCCTTAAATTCCCCCTTTCAATCCCCTTCCCATTTGGCAACCATCAGTTTGTTCTCTGTATCTATGCTTCTGTTTTGTTTGTTCATTAATTTTGCTTTTTAGGTTCTGAATATAAGTAAAATCATATGGTGTGTGTCTTTCTTTGTCTGACTTATTTCACTTAGCATAATATCCTCTAAGTCCATTCATGTTTTCCCATATGGTTAAGGTTTTATCCTTTTTTATGGCTGAGTATTTTGTTTTCTAAACTTGTGCTCTAGTGGCAAATCTTTTTTGGTCTCTTAATTAAAATTAATTACTACTTCTTTCTCTGAGCTCATGGAATATGTGTCTAAGCATATGTTTTATTCTAACCTTTATAATGCACAGTTGTTTTTATAGTTTACCACCTACCTGGTAACAAGTGTGAATGCTAGCTTTTCAGGTCCCTTTGATGTGGATTGCATCAGATACTTCACTTTATGTGTTACTGATAGCCTGAATACAGTCAACACTTGTGCTTTGTTTGGTCTGCATGATGTTTTAAAAATTATTTTAGCTCTGACTGGTTTGGCTCAGTAGATAAAACACCGGCCTGCAGACTGAAGGGTCCCAGGTTTGATTCTGGTCAAGGGCATGTACCTTGGTTTCCAGCACATCCCCAGCGGGGGGGGGCGGCGCTCACTCACGTGCAGGAGGCAGCTGATAGATGTTTCTCTCTCATCAATGTTTCTAACTGTCTATTTCTCTCCCTTCCTCTCTGTAAAAAAACAGTAAAAATATATTTTAAAAACTATTTCAAATATCTTTAGGTGGGGTGTGCATTTTCCAGAGACACATGTTCTCGAGATTTCCACTCCTTGTTACCTTACCCCTGACCTCCATCACTCATTTACGTATTTGCATAGTCCTTTCAGACTTGGGGTTTGTGATTTTAATGATAAATTAAAATTTAGCTATTGAGCCAAGCAACTAACTACTTGCATCCCAATGTTAGGGAAAGAGGCAAAAAGTTTATCCTAGGCATTGAAAGGAAGTAGTTTCAGCCTTAGGTAAAGAGAGTAAGAAGGAATGAAGATAAACACCAATGCAGACAGTCTACAGGAAGAAGCACAAGCTGCAGAAGTAAAATTATGGGTTGATGAAGAAGGGGATCTCTAGTGTTGCATGTCAAGAGAGAGAAAGATAGTGAAGGAGCAGCTCAGGTCAGGTGTGGGGCAGTGGATGTCTTCATCAGGAGAAGGTATCTAAGAGGAAAAGGGCCGGCCACATAAATAAATATCACTTCCACACTCTGGACCTAACTAGCATGGATGATTTTCAGACTCTCAGTTGGTAGTGTGATGTAGAAACATAAAAATCACAGCAGTGTATCCATCTACCATTCCCTTTCCTGAGGTTTTCGGAAGCTGTCGCTTATCTGGTGGCCCTGTTGGAAGGTTTCTCTGCCAGTGGTTAATGACTGTTGAGAGGCCCATTTCTATCACCAGTCTGAGGCTCCCAAAGGTATGTAGCTGTCTTGTCTATTTCTTCACAAACCACATCTGCTGGCCATTAAAATGCATGCATTTCTTGTGCACTGCTGGATGCTTTGGTGGTCAGATGAGGATAGGGCTCCAAATCCATGATAGCTTTCCGCTGAAGCATAAGAATCTCTTCTTGGGACAGAAGTCTTTGCCTAAGTTCAAAACTGAAGAAAATATGTTGGAAACTTGGTTTAACCCTATGTTTACCCTTCCACTTAACCACCTCCTCCCTGCACACGCAACTGGAAATGGAGCTGAGCCTTCTCTAAGCACCCTCTATGTGAAAGGCAGTATGGAGAGAATTCCATTGGGACCAGAAGAGTGAAGACAGGTGCAGTTATTACTGGAACAGATCTCTAAAACTCCCCCCAAATGAACTCTTTGTTTGCTAATCAACCTTAAATTTCTCCCACGAATCTCCAGGGAGCATCCCATATTCATAAGGAGGTACCCAAATGGATTAATATTGTAATCAGATGATGGAGCAGGAGTGTTGGAAGATGGAAGGACAAAAAGCTGGGCCCTGAATAGAGAGGACCAGCAACTTTCTAGACCAAAGGAGAAAAGCAGTGGGTACATTGGCAGATTACTAATGTCTCCCCCTCAGTAATATGTGAGTAGACACCTGCCAGCCTCCTACTCTATGATTCAGGTCCTCAGTTGGCAAGCAGGTGGAAGCCATAGCTGTAGAAACTGGTGCTTTTGGACCTGATGAGGTAGCTCACTTGGTTAGAACATTGTCCAGATACGCCAAGGTTGCAGGTTCAATCCCAGGTAAGGGCACATACAAGAAGCAACCAATGAATGCATACATAAGTGGAACAACAAATCAATGTTTGGTTCTCTCTCTCTCTCTCCCTCCCTCCCTCTCTGTCTCTAACCAATAAATAAAAAAGAGAGAAAAGAATCTGGCAGGGTGAGAGGGCAGGGCGGGGAGGGGCCCTAACCCAACCAATCAGGTCAGCCAAGGTAGTGGCACCACCCCCCTTATAAAACCCATTGATATGTTAAATTCTTGCTCTCTCCCACCATGCAGTTGCAGGTGTAAGTGGGACCCAGCTCAGACTAGTCCGAAATAAATACAGGCTTTCTGCAATTGCATCGGATTTGGCTCCCTGGTAGTCTTTGGGGTTTATGGTACTTGGGCACAACACTTCCTTGGAGGAAATTAGGGGATCAGAGGGAAAGAGGAGGTACAGGGGATTTGGAGAAAAGGAGGAGCTCCAAGGCTGAGAGTGTGCTGTAGAGCCCTGAGCATGAGAGCTACTCTGTAAGAGCTTACGATACGTGTTCACTCAGCATGTCAGAGGCACAAGTAAAATGATTGGGTCTCCAGACTCAGCCCCCAAATCTCTCTGAGTTCCTAGATAGTGCTTCTATGTGTCATCATGGTAGGACTAGGATGTTGTTATTTGTTAATCAATTCTTAATAACATAATTTTGTTTCAAGATTGCTTGACCTTATCTCAGAAATTCCTTTAAAAAAAATCCCAGGTGATAATTTGTGAAACCAACTTTCTTGGGATATTGTAGAAAGATTACACAGATGTTGGTGATACACATGGAAGAGTGTTAAATCTTCCTGGATCCCTGTTGCATCTGGGCTTTGGTGGGGAGGAAAGCATTGAACCCTCTCCTTGGATCCCCCCAACTCTCAGTCTCTTTCTTAAAAGAGATAGGAACAACTTCCTTGGTCCACCAGTGTAGAAGGCTACTTGAGAAGGCACATGGAAATCCTTTAAATTGTCAGCTGAGCCCGAGGCACTGGCAGAGTCCATGTCCTGGTTACACCGCCCCCCCCCCCCCCCCAAGAGGGCTGAGGGTGTTATTCAGTTTCTGACTTACCTTAACGGGTCTATATATGTAAATCCAGTAATGCTAGGTCCTAGTTAAGAATGAAAATAAGCTCCTTTGACCCTATAAAATAAACCTGCTTCGTGGCTCAGGGCTTGCTGCCTCTCCACCCAGAGAGGATGGAGCCCACCTAGCGCCCAGCTTGATGCATCTATTTCTGCCTTTTGGTCTCTTTCTTCTCTAATTTCTTAATCCCTAGATTCTCCACTCAGAAACCTACTATTTCCTTTTCCTTAATGGAGATGGACGCGGAACAGAGAAACAGCCCACCGCACACCAGCCTGCTTCACACACACTTATTGGTCAACAACCATATATATGAAGTGCTGTGCAAAATGCTAGAGAGAGCATAGGAGTTTCTCTCAGGAGTTTCTCTCCCTTTCTGAAAATCAACCTTCCAGCTTACTCTCTTTTTCCTGTTTAAAAAATTACCTTTGACAACTTATTGTTAACCCTTTACTGTTGCAAGAATTTGTGTATCCATAGCTAACACAAATTCAAAGTCAACAGGCTCTTATAAACTCTTGATTTCCAATGTAGCTCTTCTTAGGCAGCTAAGAAGTGAGGAAACCATTGATCATGAAAGGGATTTGGAAGTCTTGTGCACCCTGACCAGTGCCACAATCCTAACACCTTTCTTCTCCCTATACATGTAATTAATTACAATAACTACCATCTATTCTAGGGTCATTGTACCAGTGGCAATGTGTTTTACACACAGTGCCTCGCTGAATTCTCTCACCACTTAAGGTGAGTGATTTTATCTCCATTTCACAGATTAAGAAACTGAGGCTCAAGATCATTCTGCTGGTACAGAGTGGATACAGGATTTGAACCCTTGTTTTTCTAATTATAAAGCTTTAGCACTTTCAGTTTACCACACTGCACAGAAAATGCAGAGTAGTTATTGTGACATCTATACGTCCCACAATGACACCCTTGCAAATAGTGTCAGATAACACAGTACTAGCAACTGTAGGTACTTAATAAAGTGATTTTATTCCTTTTGGGTTCTCAGCTGTGCTGGATGCCATGTGGCCCTGTGGTCAGACAATGATTTTTGTCTGGTTTGGGAACTGGCTGGCTGATATGAAATATTGTGTTACCTCCAGTTAGTCATCATTTATTTTCCTTTCACCTCAATTTCCTGACCTGAAAAACTGGGAGGTGGGACAGCTGGCTGGCTCTCAGTCTCCTGTGGATGCTGCCCTGCAGTTTTTTCAAGGCTGGAGCTTGAACCACACCCACCAGTGAAGACAACAGCGCCCAGTGGACAAACCCTGGTCTGGAAACCAGAGGTCTGGGCTGAAATTGCTCAAGCTATTCTCCATCTTGCCTGCAGCTCCCTCAGGGAGGAGGCCTAGTGATGAGAGGGCCTCTCAGGGCCCCAGACACTAAAATCTTCACCTTTCTCTTTCACAGGAGCAGAGAGAAGCTGCTCCTCATATCCCCGAACACTTTAGCTCCCCAAACCAAGGGCCAGTGCCCCCTGTGAGGTTATCTGATTGTTCCTGCTTCAGTCAAACCGTTAATCTCCTGATAATGTTCTGAGGGCACCAGGTTATAAAAAGGACATAAAAATTACGAACTGTGTTTGTTATTGAATGACACTGTGTCTCCTTAAGCAGGTGGGAAGCTTAGGGAAAGGGATTGTCTGGAAGGATTTTGCACAGAGCAGAAGAGCAGGCAAGGCCGCCCCAGCAGGCAGTAGGCTGGTGTGACAATAAAGTAGGTGACAAGATGAAACATTAAAACTCCCAATAAAAGCTAAGTGCTTCATCACCAATACTAATGAAAATATATGATTGCCTAATAAAATGCTCCACACTGGCCTCTGTTATAACACCTGTTACTGCTCTTTTTTCTGAGAAGAGAAACTTTCTGCTCCAATGGCCCAGAGTCTGGGGATTCATTGGGGGAGGGGGTGGGCAGCAACGAGGGGATGTCTGGCCAGTGTGTCCCACAGGAGAAGCTGGCTGACCTGGGGTCCAACAGCAGCTGCCTGGCTTCCACAGGTGCTTCTATGGCAATTAAAGTGACCAGGGCAGTGGCTGGGGGGCCAAGCAGAGCAAGAAATAGGAGGTGCAACCTGTCTCAAACCTGGGTCGGGCCAGCTGGGTTATGAGCACAGGGAGCAAATCCCAGGGGTTGAGGGTATTGCATACGTTCAGGTTTCTTATGAGACACGTGAAAGAAAAAAATTGAATTATTTTGTTCTTAGTTCTTCTCCTTTGATGAGCATTTCATCTATTGTTCAAACCAGAGTCACCAAGATCATCTAAAATATGCAATTTCTGAGCAGTTTGCAGCCTGACATTCAGAATCAAGCCTCCTGTTAAGCTGTGTACACTAATTGAATTCACACAGTATTTTGTCGTTTACAAAAGCCCGAGACTTGATAAAGTTCGCTGTCGCCTCCAACACACTTATGATCTCATTTAATCCTAAAATAAACCGTGTGAAGTTGGCAATATAATTATTCCAAAATTTACTGATGAGATTTAGAGTGATCAGTTAAATTGTTGAAGGTCTCATAGCTTAAGTGTCAGGGCTGGATTCCAAAAAGCAGTGTCAGATGCCTTAGTCTGGTGCCCAGGCATTATGAACTGAAGAAGAGCCCACTCCACCCCAAGGCCACCTTCATTGCAAGAATGGCTACCCCATCCAAGCTCAAAGCCACATCAAAGATCGTCAGAAAAGATTAGATTTATGGATGGTGATGGGGTGTCCACATAGAGGAAAAGGAAGGAGCTACCCTTAATGAATAACCAGAATAGTCCTTTGGTTCTGAGCCATCATCACATATGAACTGTCTCTCTTTAGGTCTTGGCAAGTATACACTGGGATTTCCTTTTTGCCTCTGTAAGATGAGAGGATGGGATTAGATGACATTCAGGGGTGTTTTTTTGTTTTGTTTTGTTTTTGTTTTTTGGTTCTAACCTTTCACATTTCTATTTTGCAATTATAGAAAGGCTTAGGCAGTACTAATGTGGGAGACAACACTTTAGCTTAGTTTAAAGGATAAAAAAAATACACATCAATTAAACGACTAATATTTACCAGAAACTGTTCATATATTATCTCATTTAATTGTCAAACGACCCTAAGGTGAATACAATGCTCACTTTTATACACTCAGAATTTGAGTATGATACAGGTTAAGAAATTTGTTTAGTCCTCTCAATGGATGCCCAAAGGGCTGCCCAAGGCCTGGGCTTTCCATTGCACCACACCAGCTCCCTGTGACCGCCCCCACCTTGAATTTCCTTGTCTCTGTCAGAAAGACCCTTGGACCTGAAACCCTATCATCTAGCTGACGATGGCTCTTTCCCCATAACTTGCCTCCCAGTGAAGGCACTTTATTATTGCCTCTATCCTCAAATGCATTTTCCCTTCCCAAACTACAATTTTCACAAGCAGAGGGGCGTTGTTAACTCAAGTTTTCCTCGCTAGACTTGACGTTGCTGATTGCATTCCGCTGACATGCACTCCGCCTGCTGTGGTGCCGAGACAGTCCCCTGTCATTTCTGCATCTGAGCTAGCAGGGCGTGTGGCTTTGCAGAATCTTTGTTCCACTCCAGAAAGAACAGGACAAAACTGCTTTGTGGGTAAAACAAGAGGCTCAGATAATGAAAGTCCAGATTATTGCTTTCCTATAAACAAGAGAAGAAAATTTTACCCGCATGTACTCCTTCTCTGGGCCTCTCTCCCTCCATTCAACCTTTCCCACTTGTCTCTTTCCTTTACCTTTGAGTGTATATCACTTGAAAAACACAGTTCTCCAAACATAATGGGAATTTGTATAAACATTGAAAGACTCATCAATGATGCTCCAAAGGCCCGTTTATGGGTTGAATGTGGTATTTAGCCAGAATGTAGTGACCTAAAAAAAAGTTCCAACAACTTCTTGAACAATTTTACATCATATTCGCTAATCAAGTACGGGAACCTTTAGAACTGAGGGCACAGGCCACTTGGGACTTGCTGAGAGGAAAAGGCATCTGGCCCCAGGGTCAAAGGAAGAGGCCAGGCAGGGAGGAGGAGCAGTGGTAGAGGTGAGGGAGGGCCCGTGGGATAGAAAAGCACTCTGGGGAGAGGACTTAGCTAATTCTGGAAAATGTTGAGCACAAAGGCTAAGATAAGTGATGGCAGAAAGGGGTGTGGTTTAAAAAAACTTGCCCTTTGTCAGTTTGGTGTAGAACCAACCCAACTAAGGATAGCACTGGTGTCCGAAACCAGGAGAAAACCAAACTTCATGTCTGTGTGAAATAATCGAAAATATGTATCTACACTAATAAAAGAAATATGTAAGTTAACCATACCTTCATGACACCCACCAACCAATCAGGAGTGAGTATGCAAATTAATCCAACAAAGATGGTGGGTTAATTTGCGTACACAGGCACCTAGCAGCTGGGGGTGTGATGCTTCCATTGTCGCCATGGTTTGCACCACCCCATCTGCTCCAGCCCTCTTAGCAGCCTGGGAAGGTGGAACGGTGGCTCTAAGCCTGAGCAAAAGCTGTGCTGGCATCTAGTATTTGTATATTTGTCTCTGTCCCTGGCTCCTGGCTCAGAGGTCCCAAAGCCTTTGTAATGTTCCAGTGGTAAGAGCAGTAGGAGCTTTTTGTTCTAGTATTTAGCCTTTGACCCTAGTTTCCGACACAGCATTCCCAGGTTCTTTGGACTGTCCTTGGTGACAGCAATGTCTTTTGTTCTAATGAGGTAACTCTGGGTGGGCTCCTAGAAGGGAGATGGGCACCAGGAAGACCGAGGCTATGACTACAAGCTTGGGATGTTCATCCCCACCCCCGATCTCCAGAGAAGGAAGTGGGGCTGGAAATGGAGTTAATAATGGATCATCTGATGAACTCTCCATAAGACTCTCCAAAGTTGGGGTTGGAAGAGCTTTCAGGTTGTTGAACATATGGAGGTACTGAGAAAGTGATGTTTTAGAGAGGGCATAGAAGCTCCACACAGCTCCTCACGTACTCTACCCTGTGAATCTCTTCCATCTGTGTGTTCATCTGTATTCTTTATCAGAGCCTTCTAGAATAAACTAATAAACAGTAAGTAAACTGCTCCCCTCAGTTCTGACAGGAACTCTGAAAAATTAATCAAACCTAAGAGGGGGTTTTGGGAACCTCAAATGGATAGCCATTCCATCAGACACACAGGCAGTAACCTAGACTTGTGATTGACATGTGAAAAAGGCGGGCAGTCTTGTGGGACCAAGCCCTTCACCTGTGGGATCTGACCCTATTTCTGGGTCAGAATTGAATTAAATGGTAGGATGCCCAGCTGGTGTCACAGAGTTGCTTGGTGTGGGGAACCCTCCACCGATCCGATGCGAGAAGGGTTGTGGGCATGGTAGTGTGTATGAGTCAAGGAGAAGCACAGGAGGAAGATGGGGTTTTCCCAACTCAGTGATGCAGGGTGGAATAGAGGGTAGTGTTTGCAGAAGAAGGCTACACACAGTGGGTGATTGTGAACCCCAGATTTGCTCTTATGCCAAGATCCCTCACTTTTAGCAAGTGACAAATTCTCTAAGGATTGGTTTCCTTATTTGCAAAATGGGGAGATTTAATTCCATGAGATTATTAAAAGAATTGCACAGGAAGCTGTATTTAAAACACAGGACACCTGAAATTACTATGTTCACTGGGCAGGTCTTTTTGTCTTTTATCAAGGTCCTATTATGGAATTTATAGAATCTGTTTTTTCCCCTTTCCTCTGAAGCTCTCTCACTTCTGTAACTCACTCATCCCTGGGAGGAAGATGTGGAGGGAATAAATGGAAAGGGTAGTGAGGAAAATCTTTCCAACTGAGTAGCGAATAGTTGACATTTAATCGTTAAGAGATACAAAGACACAGGAAGCGTATCTTAGGAAAGCGATGGGGCCTAAGGGGAGCCTGGGGTCCTTCAGTCCTTGTGCTTAGGTCTGGGCTCCACCTGCCACAGAATCAGAACCAGCTGTCAGGATCCAGACTTCATCCCTGGCCTACTAATGGTCTGTAAGTGAACTTAAGGTGCTACTGCCCAAGGACACAGCGGGGCCACTTGGAGTGCCTGTGAGTCAGGTCCTTGTTGCAAGGCAATGGCACTTCTGGGAATGAGCAGGAGACGGCAAGAGGCAGCAGGAGCCTGGGGAGGCCGGCCAGAAGTGGCAGTGGAGACAGGGAGGGGCTGTGAGAACTCCCTTTAGGCATTCATTCATCAATGAATATTTATGCAGTGCCCGCCATGTGAGTCATCGATTTAAACATGCTGCTGCTTTTGTGCAAACCTTATCCTTTCTGTCTCCATCCAGAACTACAGTGTAGGGGCTTTAGAGAAGAGGGAGGGGAGGGGAGGGGAGGAAGACATGGGGAGCCTGCACAAGACTGGCTGCACACAGGTGCAGAGTGACAACTTCACGCCCCCCCCCCCCCTCCTCTGGCCAGCCATCATGCTAAGCACTGTAAGAAAAACAAAAATGAATAAAACATACTCTTTGTCTTTGAAGGTCTTACAGTGTAGTGAGTGAGACAAAGGAATCCTATCTAATAAAGAGGGAATATGCTAATTGACTATCACTCTGTCACAAAGATGGCTGAACCCAATGCTGAGGCCAAGTTCCCATCAGGAGGCTTAACGAGCAATTAGCAGAGACCTGAGACTACGCCTTCTTCTGCCCCGTGGGGCTTGAAAGGGAACCTCAGGCCAAGCCCCTGACCTAAAGTCAGGCTGGGGACCTCAGGCTGCACCTCCCACCCCAGTGCTAAGCCAGAGGACCTGAAGCCATGTCCCCCCACCCAGTGGGGCATGATGGGGGACCTCATGGTGTGATTCCCATCCTGGTGCTGTGCTAGGGGACCTCAGGATTCTCCCCCTGCCCCAATGCCAGGCTGGGGGACCTCAGGCCATGTACCCTACCCTGGCACTGGGCCCAGGGACCTGAGGCTGTGTCCCGCCCCCAACCTGTTAGGGCTTGACAGGGGACCTCAGGCTGTGTCCCCCGCCTTGAGGGGCTTGATGGAGGACCTCAAGGCATGCACCCCACCCTGGTCTGGCTGGGAGACCTCAGGCCATGCCCCCCATCCTGGCACCAGGCCAGAGAACCTGAGGCTATGCCCCCTGCCTGACAGGGCTTAACAAGGGTGGGACTGGCTAGGTCTGGATCTAGCTCAATGCGTGGGGATGGGGGGGAGGTGTGTGTGGCTGGGTCTCCATGATTTTGAGGTGCATATGGAGTGCCTCAGACTCCGACAGGAGGAAAGATTTTATATACATTTTACTAATTTTCTTTCATCTCTGACACTTCTATTATAGAGAAAGGGCAAATAGCAATATTAAATTATTTCCTCTAATTAATCCCCTTTTAATGTGCATGAATTTTCTGCACAGGATCACTAGTAAGGAAATAAGAACAGCATAAAGTGATACATTTTGAGGGAGGGGTTGTGCTGGAGAGAAATTATAGCCGCCAAGTGATACGTGTGTGATCCAGGATTCTGTTGGGTGCTTGGCAACTGACCCAGGACCAGAGAGCAATGTCAGGCTAGAGGGAGCCCTTGAGCTTTGCCAGGAAGGGAGTGGGGGTGCAACAATGGGATAGGAGTACAGGAGGTCCCTGAGCAAAATATCAGGTGTTTTTTAAAAAATATATTTGGGATGCTATGTTTTATTTGGTGAAGAGTCAGTCATTTAAACATAGTGTTTAAAAATCACAAACTCCAAAAAGAATAAGTGACTTAGAGCCATGTAGCCATAGACTTCTAGAAACAAATGACAGCCATCAGCGGTCTTTGGACTGCTTCTCAAGACTCTGCAACGAAAGAAGCCATTCCAGAGCAGGTTAAATGGGCTGTAAACCCACCAGCCTCATCTCTGTAACAGGTCTGCTTGAATCGAATACTTTGCTTGGGCTTTATAAACGCTTACTCTTCCTACCAATACAAACATCTACACAAAATTCCTGCTCGGTGCAAGTAGCTGCTCCACCAGCTATAGTCGCCCTCTTGCCTAAACCTAAATCCATTCTGTGGCAACCTGGTGATCAATTAAAATGGGGAGATTTGGGGAAACATGGGAGGAAGTTCTATGCCCTGTGTGGAGGGGGCCCTCTGGAGGCAGAAGACAAACCAAGGTGGGAGGCAGACCGGGCATTCCTATCATGGCAGGCAATGGTCCATGGAGACCTGCTGCCTTTTGCTCCCAGCTGCAGAGTTGGCCATTTCCTACTTAGGATACAAGAGCATGCTTCTAGAGGTCAAATAACATCTTACTTTCTTCTCCTGTCAACCCCATGTAACCAACACTCATTAAATGAGGCTTCAATTATACAGCCCATGGAAATGAATTTGACTTAAGATTTCAATAGCAATGAAAATGCAATTATCTAGAATTATCACTTGGGAAATAGACAACCTTCTGCTACAGACACCTTTTTCTAAAGTGCCTAGATAATGCAGCCGTACTGTTCTGAGAAATTTGGCAAAGAAAATACAGAGCCCTGGATGATCAAAATAACTGATTTAACTCTCCTTTTCCACAAGAAGACAAGACCATCCTTAAAGTTCTATCTCAGAGCCTGACTAAAAACTCTGCTAACAGTTGGTGTTTAATAAGTGCTAGGATTAAGTAGGATGGCACTACCAAGGTTTGAAACGAGTATCTTTGCTGCTCAAATGGGCCACCCCAAACAGCTATGCTGTTCACATGGGTCCTTCTTAGCAAGAGTCTTATTGAGCTTCTACTAAGTTTGAGAAGCAATGATGTTTGCTAAAGCAGTGATAGGAAATAATTACTACTTTGGAGTTAATAAACAATACATAAATAGTAAAACGCAATAAATAAGTGTGTCATATATTATAATGTGGTAAGTGCTATGGAAATAGTGTCAGGTGGGAGGGGCTGGATTGATATTTTAAATACTGGGGGATCAGGTTGGTCTCATTTAGAAGGTGACAGTTGAGCAAGGACTTGAAGGAAGTAGGGGTGATGACCATAAGGAAGCGGCAGACAGCACCCCATTTAGAAGGGACAGCCAGTGCACAGATTTAAGGAAGGCTCTGTAAGGACGATGGTGGACCGAGGAAGGAGCATTAGGAGGAGAGGTCCAAAATAAAATTGGAAGGGCCCTGTGGGAGACTGTAAGGACTTTGGCTTTTGCTCCTTGTAAAATGGGAAACCATGAGCAGAAAGATGATGTGGCCTTCTTAAATCCTAAAAAGATTATTCTGGCTGTGTGTAAAGAATGTATTCCAGGGAGGCAGAGGTGAAGCAAGGGGCCTGTTAGGAAGCATTGCAGTAATCCGGGGAAAATAAGGCGGCAGTGACTTGAACCAGAGGTAGTAATGGTGGTGGTGAGAAGAGCTCGGATAATGGGTACATTTTGTGGATAGAGGTGATAGGATTTCAGAGTGCAGTGGGTGGCTTTAGGACATATCATTTGAGAAGACTTTACAGAAGAGGTTGAACTTTAGCTCAATCTTTAATAGCGTGTGATTGGTGAACAGATTAGTGGAAAGTAACAGAGAAGGCACAGCAATTCCAATCATCTTTTAGAGGACAGTAGGTAGATTAGTTTGGCTGGAGTTCCATGTTTAGGAAGATTAGTAAATCAGGATTTAGAACATGGAAAGGCCAAAACACATTGCTTTAGGGATACCTATTGAATGAGCTTTGGTCCTGGGCTGACTCCAGTTTACATTATTATCCAAACTCAGTAATCCCAAAAGGGAACATAGGCCAATGTCACTGCCCCCAAAATGTTGTCAAATGGTTTGTTAGCCTCTTTCTGAGTACCTGCCAGGAGCTTCTTCCTCAGTTGGTAATAGCCCCTTCATCTGGGGGGAATATTTTTTTTTTTTGCTTTTAGAAGATTTCTCACCATTGAACTACATCTGCTTTTATGTAATTCTAGCCATTGCTCTATTCCACTTGCAACCATTAATCACTAGTTCATCTATGCAAGAGACATTTATTAACTAATTACTCATAAAGAATAAGGGGAAACTTAACATTGCTCAAATTTCTTCTTGGGACCACTGTGAAGGTTATTTTACATTAATTATCTCATTTAATGATCATAGTAATCCTACTAGACAGCAGGTTCTCAACTCAAACCGCTCCCCCTAGTGGAGGGTGTACATAGGAGTGTGCAGGGAGAGTGCTGGTCAAGGATACAACATTAGGTCTTCCTATCAGGAAGTTAGAGCTTTCTCAAGAAGAGCAAATCATTCAACGTATTCTTAGGCATTATTCACCTCTTATGTGGTTTGTGAAGAGCTGGGTATTGAGACAGATCCAGGGACACAGGGCAAGTGTCATCTGGTCACAATTACCTCTGGCCTAGACCTAATGGGAGGAGAGTGTGTGGATATTCACAGACTTTGTGCACACATCTGTCTAGTTTACCAGGTGGCATAGGAGAGAAATATTGGGGCAGAGGCTGCAACTTGAAGTAGAGAGTTGGCTCAAGAACCAAATAGAGTGGTCCTGGGGACTTGGAGCCTCACAGAATCCAACAGTAGATTCCATGGTGCCCATTTCACGGAGAAGGCTGCAGCGAGAGTGGTTCAGGGAAAGTCTCTGGTCAAAGTTTGTAAGAGGAAGAGCCTGGGGAAATGAGGCTCTAATGGACTCCAAGAATTTCTGTAGTTCCAGAGCCCTGCACCAGGTATAGGTGGGGATCAGAGAGGGGGCGTCAGAGCCAGAGATTGTCCTTCCCTGGCAAACAAGCCAAGTGCAGAGGTTTAGGAGTCAGAAAGATGTGCCTGCTATGGGAGATCACAAAGTGCAAAAGGGCTTCTGACTGCATTGTCTAGACTCTAGAAATCCAGCCCGCCAGGCCTTGCAATGTGGCCCGCACCGCGCTGTCATCACTGCACTCCGCTGTCAGTTTATGACATTGTCAGTTTATGACTGTTCAGTAAACCATTCGGCCCGCAATTTAGACTGGATTTTAGATTTTGGCCCCTTCTCTGATTGAGTTCGACACCCCTAGAGAGGTTACGAAGGGGGATACGATTTTTAACCAATGGAAATGGTCAGGGTGAAGAGTAAATATGGTGGGTAAAGATGTGGAGAGTTCAAACCATAGGTGGTCTAAGCATATATTTCCATTTGACTCACACAGAGTTAATGAAGAGAAGTGATGCTAAGGAAGGTTGGAGATTATTGCAAGGGAAGACCACAAAGGGTCATGGTTCACTTGCTGGATTTGCTCCCACAGGCAACCAAGGAATTTGAACATCGAGTAACTGGGTCAAAGATTTGTGTATCAGTTCTGGTCTCTGGGGCAAAAGAATAACTTTAATTCCTCAGTCCAGAATAGTCCCCAGAACCTGTTGAACACAGGTTTTTCCTCTTATGTCTTACCTTGAGGCTCAGTATCTTCATTTCTCAAAAAAAAAAAAAAGTCTCTTGTTTTCAAGGAGTGGTTTCCACCTTCTTGGTGTCCTGGCCACTCCCCCCAGGACACTAGTCTACAGGTTATTCATTAGCAACTCACAGGTATCAAAATCTAGCACTATGCCACAGAGTACAATGCGGATTTGAAATGGGTTATCTTAGGTAAACATACGGTAGCTCCATGATGAAAAGTGTTGTTTTATCCTCATTCATAGATGGGAAACCTGACATGTACAGAAGTTAAGTTGCAAGGCGAGTGAGTGTCAGAGGTAGAATCCGAACCTAAGCTTTCTGCCAGCAAAGCCTAAGCTCCTAAATGCTACACCACCCCTCTCACCCCTGATCCTCAACATCAAGGAGATTCTCTGGGATTTGCGTCTACCCTTCAGAGCACCAAGATCCTCTCCTTAATCTCAGTTTCCTCACCACCAAATAAGGGGTTTGGACCAGAATCTCTCTGAGATCCAGTTCTGAAGTGCCATGGATGTATTTGTTCATGTAAGAAACTGCAGTCTAATAAAGCCAAGGTAGCAGTGATTGCATTCATTGAACTAATACTGCACAAAACCGGCAGAGGAGTACATTCTAAATCCTAGCCATTCTTAGGATCACCCTGCAAAATATTGAATCTACCTTCCAGCACCGTTTTTTGTTTTTTTTTTTAACACCAAATCAGAGATTGTAAACAGGTCCTGTAGGGTATTGTGTACCACATGCTTAAAGTGCACTTTAAACCAGATCTAATCCAAGGCTCACATGGCAGTTTTCTTTTTTAAATAATTATTATAGTAATAATAATAATAATTTATTGATGACCGAAGGGAACTATGCTTCTCATTGGTACGGAGGAAGAGAAATTCAATAACCTCCTTTACCTTTCAGCACTAACAGCTTGAGTTAAAATGATGGAGTACCGCACTATAAATATAAATATAAGAGGCTACGGAAATATGAGAAAATAATTCCAGCCATGCTGAAAGCAACAGGGCTTTCAGACCAAGTGTGGCCAGATGAGACCGGCGGGCACCCCCAGAGACAGTCTGGCTCATTCAGATCGACCTTTGTCATCAGCCAGGTGTGATGGCCAGTTTGAGAAAGTGCCAGAGGCAGGGTGGTAAGATCCTTGCAGCAGTGTGGTTTCTCATAGTCTCCCTGCCTCTGCCTCAGGCAGACCAGCCCCCTTCTAGCTAGGCCACTCTGACCCACGGGGCAATGAGGCAGAGCTCCAATACTGTTTACTAAGGGCCATGCCTGCCTTCCTTGTATCTTCTGGACTCTGGATCTTGGATAGTACCTCTTTCAAAGTTCTTGCCTGCACCTAGCAATAGTAGGTCTTTGGGACTCCTACAACACCTGCTGAGTGGGATTCTCTGTTCTGTATCCTCTCCAATGGCCCTACCCATTGTTGCTAATCAACACATGGCTCCTTTCCCCATACAGGGGGTCAGCTCAGTTGTCCATGTGTTAAAACACTCAGTATAGTATAGAGTCTGAATGTGAGTTGGGACCAAGATACCTGATCCTCTTCCATAGATGGAAGGGGAGGGGCCAAACTGGGAAGAGTGTTATTGGTATGAAAGCATCTTACCTGGGACTGGTATATGTTAGGGTTAAAGGTAGAATTCTAGAAGTTGTGTCCCACAGATGGTGCTGAGACCAGAGTCAGGGAACTTATCTCAAATCAGTTCATCCATGCTTTAAGGCTAGATGAGGAAGGGGAGTCAGGCATAGAGCTAAACAAAATCTGTCAGAGAAATAAGAGGTGGAGTAGCCAATAGTAGTGACTTGGAGGTAGTGTAGATGAATCTGGAATCATTGCCTGTAGCCTTTGGCCAGCATCTTCAACTGGGTCTGTGGCATAGGTTCATTCATATTTGATGGGCTTTCTAATTCAGTGTCTGAATTCTAGGGTTCTGAGTCAGACAGATGTATTTACAGCCCAGCTCTAACTGCTAGCAATGCTGTGACTGTTCCAGAATTTCTGCTCAAAGTGCCCAAGGGGAGCCATCTGGTTGAAATAAGGGCTTGGGAACTTGTCTTGAAGCTGCCCTGACTTGGCACTGTAAGTAATATTGAAAATAATTCAATGTCCATGTCTAGGAAAGCCTGAGGGTAGGATGGTGAAGCAGTATTAGTCAGCTATTATAATAATGCTATATAACAAACAACCACAAGATCTCAATGGCAGATAACAATAAGCTTTTATTTCTATGGTCACTGGTGTGCAGGTTAGCGGGGGTAGCTCAGCTTCAGGCTACAGATGGGATGGTCACTGGAGCTCTGCTCCTTGATGTTGTGCTTGGCTAAGCCTGGCTTCAAGCAGGATTGAGTGCAGGTTTTCTCTGAATGTCTAACAACTTCCTTGATCTAGTGGCCACCTAAGACATAGTCTACTCTTGGAGAAAGGCAAGAGCAAGTGCATAAACCCAACTACACAAGCACATTGCAACCATTTCCTCAAGTCACATCCCCTGGGCCATTGGCCAAAACAAGTCTCAGGACCAATTGCAAAGTCAGACAATAGAGAAGTGTATTCCTCTCACTCTGGTGACATGGGAAGAGAGTGGGTGGTTATATAACCACCATAGGTGAAGAATTGAGGGCAAGCTTCCTCTGATATAACTCGAGAGAGCACAGAAGGCAACTAGGTGGACTCTGGAGCCAGAGGTATTAGGTTCAAGTCTCAGTTCCAGCTCTGACTAGCTGTGCATCTCTGGGCAAATTACGTGCCTGTCTTGTGCTTTGGTTTCTTCTTCTGTAAAAGAGGAATAATGATTGAGTGATAACACTTCTTCTACAGGATGATTGAGACATGAAATGAGTAAATATCTGTAAGTAAGTAGACTATCACCTGGCCCAGGGCTTGGTAGAAGTAGATGGCAAATCTCAAACTACCTTGGAATCCACTCTGAACACATTGCTGTCCCTCTGGTCCTTAGCCCTGTCTTTCCTTCCATCCCACCCTGTTGAATTCCTGCTCTGTAGCCTGTGCAGACTCAGCCCTGACTGTCTCTCCTCCACACTCCCCACTTCCAGGACACACTCCTGGAGAATACTACCACCCCCCTGTATCCACATTTTCTCATGTTTTCTCCACTTCCAGCCCTCTTTCAAGGATTGGCAAGGTTTAAGAGCCTTTCTGATTTGGGAGCAGGTAGTAAGCAAGAGGCCAGAGCCTGGATTCCCTGAAAGAAGGCAAGGTGGAGAAAGTCTGGAAGCCCAGTGATATTGTGGAGGCACCCAGAGCTCTCTGAACCACTATGGATGCCACAGCCACAAAACTGATGGGGCCAGTGCTAGATGGGACCTGGAGCCCTATTGGGGTCCCAAGGCTTCACTTGTATACCTACTGATCTTAGTTTTCACCAGCCTGGCTTCTGACTTCTAAGGTTTTACCAAAAAATCTGTAAATGAGAGCCTGTGTCTTGCATCTTATTCTAACTATTGTTGCCCAAGAGGCCATGAACTCTAAAGGACCAGGAATTCATTTTATTCTGTGTTTGCAGCACCAAGCCCTCCCTTCCTTTCCCTCTTTTCCTCTCCCATGCCCACCATGAAGCTGCATTAAATATTACACCTACCTGAGGGACAGTCAGTGCTAGGGTTACTGTCAGGGATGAGCTGACAAAAGCTATTTCTCCACTCCCCAGAATATCTTGGATGTCAGGAGTCTCAGAACAAACACCACCCCCCCCTCCACACACACACACACACACACACACACACACACACATCTCCCCACACTATGGGTGCACATACTCCCACTCACTCTTCCAATTTAATCACCCTATTTATCCTCTGGATTACCAGTATTTGGGGCAAAGATAAATGTGAGAAAGAAAGGTTGAAGAAAAAAATTTCTCATTTTAAACATTGCAGCTAATTTCATTAATTATGTTGTGATGCAATTAAGCATTTCATTTCAGGGCTATTAAAGCTTGAATTATTTATTAATAATTACAGATCATTACCTGATACTGTTCTCTCTGCAGACTGGGTGATGAATAATTGATCAGCTTTGACATGGTTCTCTCCACAGCCCTGCTTGGATGGTGTCTATATTTGTACATGTCAGCTTGTCAATACAGGGACCTGTTTGTGTGAAACTACTGTTCTCTCTGTTTGTACAGAATCTTTCTGACTCCTGAATGCCATTTACAACTTTTCACTCTTAACGTTTCATAACGTATACGGTAGAAATCATGGTAATGACGTGTCGATAAAAAGGGGCATTTCTCCTAGTGGTTGAGATGGACTTCAGAGCTCTGGTAAATTAGAATTACATTTATTCATTATGGAAGCTTTTTCTTTCTTCTTGCCCGTTTCAGGAGCTTTAATCATTATTATTGTCATGTTATTACCAATACAGTGTTACTGCATACAGTCATTATAAACATTGTTAATATCACTCAATAGCACGAATTAGGACTTTTGTTTCAATGCTGTTTATAGATTCTTCTTAATTAAAACTAAAACAAAAATATTAAAAATTTAAAGGCATAAAAAGACTTTCAGGATAAATCGGTGAAAGCAGTAATTGACAAGTGGATCCTGCTATTACATAGAGATAAAAACCAAAGGCGTCATTACTGAGCTTAACCAATCAATTTTAACATCATCCTGAGTGGTTCACCCTAATGTGATACCTGGGGAAAATTCTAACTGATGTCATTCATTACCAGCCCTGGGAAAATGACTCAAGACACCTATACCAAGACCACAGTTACACCCAAGTGACTTAATCCCACGCTGTGTACATGGACATAATACTATGATCCACTTTGGGAGTTTGATGTGGAGGCCGTGCCTCCATGTGATGGATGCTTTTCTGAGTGAGCTGTGCCAGATCTGTGCTGGAGGTACAGCAGTAAGAGGGCTGAGCAAGAGGCGTCAATGGATTCAAAACACAACTTCTAACTGCTTTATAACATGCTCCTTTTCAGTTGATCTTCCATCATTTCTCTATCTCTTGGTCAATTTCCCAGGAATGAGACAAGCTTTTTCATTCTAAGCAAAATTGATTTTTGATACAAGAATCAATCCATTTTCTGTGGCGTGTCCTCTGTATCGGCTCCGCATAGAATGGCTGTTTGCTCTTTAGGACAGAGTGTCCTCAGCATTGTGAGTGTGTTGTGGATGGATTCCGGTGCTTAGGAACAGTTGGCTTTGTACACATTTGCCAGGACCCGGACAGGGCAGGGAAGGGCGGCTTGTGTTTGCTAAGCAATGATAATCTGTTCTCGAGGCCACCCCAGCAGCTTCAGACCTTTCAGCTTCCACGTCCAGGGTGGCCCCACCCACGCTGTGATGCCATTTCTCCTATTGCAGGACTACTTCTAGAGAGAACATTTTTATTGAGGTAAAATACACAAAGGGTTATATTTACCATTTTAACCATTCATGAGTGTCCAATTGAGTGATATTAACAATGTTTATAATGTGTGTGACCATCACCACGATCTGCACCCAGAAACTTTTCATCAACCCCAACAAAAACTCTGTACCCATTAACCATCACTCTCGCCCATCACCTTTCCCCAGTCTCTGGCAAGTTCTAGCCTACTTCCTGTCACTATAAATTTGCCTGTTCTAGGAATTTCATATAACAAATTAATAATATTTGTCCTTCTGTATGTGGCTTATTTTGTCAAGCATAATGTTTTTAAGGCCCACCCATGTTGTGGCATATATCAGGGTCATTTTTCAAGGCTGAATAACATTCCATTGTATGTATGTGTCACATTGTGTTTATCTCTTGTGGGACATGGTTGTTTCTACCATTTGGCTATGTGAACAATGCCGCTATGAACACTGGTGTATAAATTTCTCTTTGAGTCCCTGCTTTCAACTTTGTTGGGTATATACCCAGAAATGGAATTACTGGGTCACATGGTAGTTCTATGTTTGACCTTTTGAGAAACTGTAAAACCCTTTGCCATAGATGCCACTCCATTCCACATTCTCACCAGCAATATACAAGGGTTCCAGTTTTTAGGTTCATCAATGTTTATAATTATTATATTTTCTTGCTACATTGAACCTTTTGTTAGTATGTAATGTTTTTCTTTCTCTCTTATAACTTGGTTTGATTTAAAGTCTACGTTATTTAATATGGGAATAACCACTTTAGCTTTCTTTTAGTTACTATTTCAGTGAAATATCTTTTTTTTTCATTCTTTCATTTTTAATCTATTTTTGTCTTTGGATCTAAAATGAGTCTCTTATACATAGCATATAGCTGGATCACATTTTAAAATTCATTCTGCCCATCTATTTTTATTGCAAAGTTTAATCCATTTACATTTAAAGTAATTGCTGATAAGGAAAAAATTACTTCTGACTTTCTGCTATTTGCTTTATATAATCCTTACAGCTTCAGTCTCCTCTTTCTTTTATACTGCCTTCCTCTGTTTAGTTTTTTTTTTATTTGTTTTTTGTTTTTTTTGTTTTTTTTTTGTAGTGAGGCATTTGATTCCCTTTTTTATTTCCCTTTGTGCATTTTCTACAAGTATTTGCTTTGCGGTTTCCATGGATATTGAATTTATCAGCCTAAGTTATAACAATCTAGTTTATAGCAACTTTAATAGTATATAAATCTCTGCTGTTATTCAGCTTTGCCCTGGCCTCTTCTTGTTATTGATGTTATAGATTACATCTTTATATCCTGGATGTCTCCAAAAAAATGTATGCACACTTTAAGAGCTGGTAGTTCAATTTTGAAAATGAAAAGTCTTTCAATAAACACTGCCTTTATAATTATTCAAAATGTGTATATACATTTTTTTGGGGGGATGCCCTATATTGTGTGTCCAAGAACATAGATTAATAATTATTTTATGCATTTGTTTCTTAAATTATGATAAAACCAAAAGAAGAATAACAGCCAAACTTATAATAATGCTAGCTTTGATAACTGCACGTATAGTCACTTTTATCAGAGGCCTTTATGTCTTCATGTGGTTTCAAGTTGCTGTCTAGCTTTTTTTTATTTCAACCTTGGACTCCTTTTAGAAGTTAGGTCAAGAGGTAGCATACTTACTTAGCTTTTTGAAACCTGAAAATGTCTTAATTTCTCTCTCATTTTTGAAAGACAATTTTGCCAGATATATAATTTTTGATTGACAGAGTTTTGTTTTGTTCTGTTTTTTCATAGCACTTACATTAACCCACTGCCTTCTGGCCTCCAAGGTTGATGAGACATTAACTGAAAATATTATTAAGGATCCTTATACCTGAAGAGTCACTTCTCTGTTGCTGCCTTCAAGGTTCTCTGTCTTTGGATTTTGACAGTTTGTTATTGTCTGGGTCATTTTGAGTTTATCCCACCTAGTGTTTATTGAGCTTCTCATATTTGGGAAGTTATTGGATATTATTTCTTCAAATATTTTTTTCAATTCCTTTCTCTCACTCTGCTTCTGAGATTCTCACAAGGTGTATTCTAGTCCTTTGGATGGTGTCCCATTGATCCCTAGGCTCTCTGTTCATCCCTCCTCCCCCACTGTATTCCTTAGATTAAATAATTTTAATTTTATCCTCTTCCTTCTGTTTGCTCACATATGCTTCTTTAAAAATATGTTTTTGTTGACTTCAGAGAGAGGAATGGAGAGGGAGGGAAAGATGGAAACATCAGTGATGGGAGAGAATCATTGATTGGTTGCCTCCTGCATGCCCTCTACTGGGGATTGAGCTGCAACCCAGTCATGTGCCCTGATCTGGAATGGAACAATGATCTTCTGGTTCATTGGTACACACTCAACCATGGAGCCACACTAGTTGGACTGCTCACATATGGTTTTTAAATGAATCGTTTATTTAATTTATTGTACTCTGTAAACCCAGAATTCCTTTTTGGTTTCTTTTTATAATTTCTATTGCTATTTTTATTTTGTTCAACATTGTTTTTCTTTCTTTGTACTAAATACCTTTTAGCTCTTTGAGCATCTTTAAAACAGTTTTATAATCTTTGTCCAGTAAGTCTGACATTTGAACTACCTTAGGTACATTTTCTGTCAGTTAATTTTATTCTTTTATATGGACCACTCATTCCTATTTCTTTATATACCTAGTGTTTTTTTTTTTTTGTTGTTGTTAAAAACTTTTTTTTGAATCTTATAATGTGGTAACTCTAGAACTCAGATCCTACTTTTTTAATGTTTCAAAACTTAATATAAATGTTATTACAATGCAGGGACCTTTTGGAAACTTTCTTTCTAAGGTGACTTTTATTCATATATCTACTACTGTAGTGACCTGGTGCAAAAATTTCATGCACATTGAAAGGAAATTAATTAGAAGAAATATTTTAATATCACTATTAACCCTTTCTCTTTAATAGAAATGTCAACCAAATTCACAATCAACAATGACAGATCAAAACACATACATGTGATTGGCACCAGTTAGAGTTTTATATGTATTGTGGATATGTGAGTCAACTTAGCCATATATATATATATATGATATAAACTTGCTCGATTAGATTTGCTTTCTGATTTAGCTAATTTTTTTCCAGCCCAGTGAAGCACCCCAACTTCTCTTTTAGTTAATTGTCAGCAACACAGCAGTAAATATCAACACAAAGCAGATTATTATTGTAGGTCATGCAGGGAGAACAAAGGGTAAAATATTTAACTGCATCAGTGTTTGACTACATTCTGCACAGTGAGAAAATCTGAAGTCATTTCCAAGGGCCATCATCTCTTACTTCTTTTCAGTCAGGTAAAGTTTCTAAGCTTTCTAAATCTCTGTTTTCTGGCTAATGAAAAGAAAATAGGATTCCACCAAGTCTCCTATGTACCTACTCCAGGACTTCTGTAAGAATCAAATGAAATGAGGCACAGGAAAATGCTTCACAAACATTTGGTTAAAGTGTAAAATGTTTCCACCTGGCTATAAAGCAAGTCATGTTCCTAGGCTGAGGAAACTCCAAGGAGGCTAGTCTCTAGAGAGGAAGCTGGGTGGGCATTGCTACCTGACATCATTACTTGGTGCATACAACCACCATTTCTTAGCTGGGGTAGGCTGTGAGCTGTATTTCGCACCATGGGGTCTCAGCAGCATTGGCTGTGATTTGGTTGGCTTTCGCTCAGGAGTGGTGGTAGGATCTGTGTCCTACTTAGGGGAAGCCGAGTATTACTTTGTGGATGCCAAGTCCAAGGTGCCATTTCTCTGTAAGTGGCCAGTCATGGCAGCTCCTGCATTGTCTGCCCATTGGTGGTCAGTGCGTGTCATAGTGACTGGTCAGACAATTGGACAGAAGAAATAGAGAAATATTTGAAAGCCTTGGGCAGAAAATTGATTTGCCTAAAATGTGAGATTAATTTGAAAAAAAAAAAAAAGCAGTTTTGAGGCAATTATTTCATTGTTATCAGTGTTTTCTATAAATTTATTATTTACATTTTTTCAATATAAAACATTAGTAATTTGTAAAAAGTATACCTTAGACCCTTCAACTCATAGTTTAAAGCTTGAAGGGATTATTGCAATCCAACAGAAGCTTAGAAAAAATAAAGGGATTTTTCTTTTAAGTAGATGGACACCTGTCTCCTAGCTGTTGACTTGGATTTGTTCTTCTCTATCCTGTTATTTCTGAGTTGTGCAGTCCAGTATTAACTAGATTACTTATCTCCATAGAGTCAGAGGAGGTGAGGAAGAAATGGAAAGTTAGTGTAATGCATTAGAATTTTAAGAAAGGCAAGAAAAATAGCTATTGATAGCTTAGGTTAGGGATTCACAAACATGTGTAAAGCCCTAACATGTGTATATATATATATATAAAAGCTTAAGCAACTGAATGACCGAATAACCAAATGACCAAATCACAGGTTGACCAGTCAATATGATGTGCACTGACCACCAGAGGGAAGACACTCAACGCAGGAGTTTCCCTCTGGTGGTTAGTGTACTTCCACAGCAGGAGTGCTGCTCAGCTGACTGACCCATCCTGGCAGCTTACCAGCCTAGTGGCAGCCACTTATTCCCCTCAGTATTCCTGCAGGTCCAATCTCTGTAGAACAGGCCAGGCACCGCCAGACTTGCACTGCTGGTGCCTCAGGCCCTGTAGCCACTTTCCCTCCCTACATGCACCATAAGGAAGAAATAACATAAAAATGGCTGTCAGGTGGCTCCCAATAACCGGCATGAACATCAGAGGGATGAATACAGATCCCAGGCCAGCAAGGGATCCCACTGCCCACCCAGAGGGCCAATTGCATCCCATACCCACCCTCTCCCTCCTCAGTATAGGCACCAGATGCAGGGCTCATGGCTGGTGAGCACTGCTATGATGGCGTGAACCTTTTCCAATCAGGACTGACTGGGAGTGAGCCTGCAGCAGGCACAATGGGGCTGGGATGAGCAAGAGTGGCAGGCAGGAGCAGCAGGTGGCGTTGGATTGCTGGCTGTGCTGAGGTACCCCACCAGTGCACAAATTCATGCACTGGGCCTCCCTCTAGTTTTCTATAAAGGACTGAATAGCATTATTTTAGTCTTTGTGGGCCATACTCTCTCTGTTTGCAGCTCCTCAACACTGACATTGTAGTGTGGAAAGCAGCCATAGACAATATGAAAACAAATGGGCATGGTTGTGTTCCAATAAAACTTTATTTACAAAAATAGACAGGGGACCAGATTTTGCCTGTTGGCTGTAGTTTGCTGACCCTGGCTTCTGAAAATGAATTCCAGAGTGAGACTGAGCAACAGGAGTTAAGGATTTCCTAGTGAACTTGGACCATTCTCATTCTCTTTTTGCTCAGGCTCTAATGCTTAGTGAAGTGACTAACATTATCCTTCTACTTGAGCTATGTGGGGATTCATTACAAATGAAAGACACCTAAATTCCTTGACTACCACAACATCAGCTATCTAGGTTTTTTTCATTCTAAAATTGTTTATTCTGGCTCACCAGGATTTTGACTAAATTGCCAGCTGTGTATAACCTATTTTCCTTATTAGTGCACCTAAAGGAGCTATTTTACTTCTGAACATTATACAAATTAACAATTATTTTCAATAGCATAAATATATAGTATGTTAGTTTCCCCTGGGGTCACATCAGTTGAAATCACAATCACAGATAATTGGTCACAGTGATGGTTTATAGTCTTTTATAGCAAAAGAGCTAGAGAAGCAGCCCTACAAATCTAAATATTTAAGGGATCCCAGGCTTGTCTGAAAGCTGTTCCTGTGTAGCTATTATCTATATATTTAAAGCCCTAACATGCAAATAGACCAAATGGCAGAACAACCAAACAACCAGTCCCTATGACCACCAGGGGGCACATGCAGAACATGGAGGGCATTGGCCACAGCAGGATGGTGAAGCAGGTGAGTGGGAGCATCAGACCAAGCCTGGGCACCAGTCACTGTCATGGGGTTAGCCTCTGGTGGTTACTGAAAATATTTTGCTCCCATGTGCCATCGTCCTGCCAGGTGCTTGTACACCATTAGCGGGAACAAGAGGGGAGTGCTGGCCCTGATCACCCCTCAGGGCTTCTCCACCTCCCCCTGCTCCTGAGGGGGAGGAGGAGCAGCAGCTGCCTCTCACACCTACTACCAGTGCTGGCCCCACTCACACCCACAGTCAGTGCCAGAGCCCCTGCTCACACCCGCTGCTGGTGCCTGATGCTGGCCCAGATCACTCCATGTTGTCAGTAGGTGTGAGTGGGGCCAGCACCATCAGCACGTGGGAGTGATGGCTGCAGCAGCAGAGCAGCAAAAGTGGGGCTGCCTGCAGACAGGGGGCTGGAGGCCAAAGTGGGAGGGCCCAGGCTGGGCCAGGGCATGGAAGATGGGCCAAGACCCACCCTGTGCCCACCACAGCCTCTCGGCCGGCCTAGAGTTCCTTTCAAGATGTACGAATTTGTGCACTGGGCTCCCAGTAATCTTATATTTGGCCACTGGGTCACCTCTTAGTTTGTTTTCCCATTTACCTCTGGTGATACAGTCTTTCATTTTATTGGAGCCCTTATGTTCCTCTTTCCATGAGAACTTGACTCAAGACCACAGGGGGCATTATGGGAAGAATATACGAGTGACATGAACAGTGCTACCTTTGGACTCTTCCTTCCCCCAAAATTTAAGGCAAGGTTCCTGGATGTGGCAGGTAAGCCCTAAAATCTACAGAGGGTCTTAGCAGAAGGCAATTGATACATCCAAACAAGAGAAGAAAGTTTAATAAAAAGACTATACAAAGGTGCAACAGGGTTAGGAGCCAAGAGGGATATTGCAATACCCTCAGGACTGGCTACCGCACTTTGGTTTGGACTTAAGGGGCCGGGGTAGCAAGTGGTGACTAGGACCTAACAGGGCTGCAAGGCAGAGGCTCAGCTTGCAGAGAGAGAGGATGCTGGGCAAGAAAAAAAGCTGGAGGCTTTCCTTCTGCCTACACTCCTGCATGTGCCTCCAGTTGGCAAATCTAACCAGAAACCAAGGGCCCAAAGAGAGCATTGTTTCAGTTCACATCGGTCCATTTTCTAGAGCGCAGAGCTGGGTGAAGAGGGTGGAGCTTAGGTCTGGAAAGGAAAGCGTATGTTTCACCCGCCCACCCACCCATCCACCCACCCTACTTCTCTTGTCCCAAGAGGTAAGTTATTTTCTTGACTTTTTACTTACCTGAAAGGTTAAAAGGTTACCAACTCTTTGGCTCTCTCTTCATAGAGAGGCTTATTGGAAATCCATTTTAAAGTTGTGGTAACAAGTGGGTTTGAAGCCAGATTGCCTGCCCTCAAATCCTGGTTATACCACTTTCTAGCAGGTGCTTGACAAGTTATTTAAGTCTCTGTGCCTCTGTTTCCTCATTTTCAAAGTAAGAGTAATAATAGCACCTACCTCAGGTGTTTATTGAGGGTGCAGGAATGATCAGCTTGGAAGAGTGCCTGGCACATAGCAGGCATTGCAGACACAGGTTAGCTCCTTTTCATATGGACCCTGCTAATCCCCGATGGCTGTTTGGATATGCACATGCTACTAGTGACCAGCCTTGGGTTTAATTCTGGAATCTGCAGTGTGTAGACCTATGTATGGATCTATTTCTTAATTTTCACTGATATATACATCTGTCCTTACTACTATAGTCTTGGAACATGCAGTGTTATAGTGAGCCTTAAAATTTTTTAATTCTTTGCTTTCTATACAATTTTAAAACCAGCTACTTAAAATGTATTTAAACACACACACACACACACACACACACACACACACACACTACAATTCGTGTGCAGCTCCCACAACCATGACACTCTGGCTTTATTTCTAATACTTTCTGACTTGAGATTTGTGTGGAAGCTCTTTCCAGAGAAGTTAAGGGAATGGTCTGCAGTCTAATCTTGTTTGAGTGCTTTTTTTTGCTTCGTTTCTCAGCCTCGGTTAGTGTCCTGTGCTAATTCATGCTTTCCTTGTATTGGGGCTGTTTAATTGTAGAGAATTCTCCATCTGTCTTCAGCAGCACAAGACCAAATTCAGCAATATCTGTAACATTAAAAAAAATACTCTTAAAGCTTTATACATTCTAATCCCATTCAGCTCCTATATGTATCTATGCAAAGCTGATGTGTGAGGAGGTTCAATGCACCTCAATTCGATTCTCTGAGATGCTCTGCTCTGGCTCCCAGTCAGCAACTCAGACAGTCACTCCACCTCCATCACCTTGAAGGGCCTGACGCAGTGCATTAGTTATCCGTTGCTCTGTAACAAATTACCCCCATCGAAGGCTTAAAACAATAGCCATGTATCAGGGGGAGATGCCATGATCACGAAGGTGGTTTTCCCAGGGTGAGGCTTATCCATTGCCCTCCAGTTGTGCTGACCCCTGTGATTTCCCCAACTGTGGGAAACTCCACTGCATAATTTATGGTGGTGGGGGACTGCATTAAAAAACAAAGCACAACAAAACACACACACACACACACACACACACACACACACACACACACACACACTCACACACAGTAGCCATCTGTTATTTTACGGTTTCTGATGATCAGTCGGAAATTCAGGCATGGCTTAGCTGATGCCTCTGCTCTGGGTATCTGACAAGCTTACAATTGAGATATTGGCCTGGGATGTGATCAAATTGAGGTACGCCTGGGAAGGATGCTCTTCCAAGTGCACTCCCTTGGCTGTTGGCAGGACTCTGGTCTGTTTGTCAAAGATATCAGTTCTTCCTTGCCACAAGGGCCTTTCTCCACAGGGTAACTCACAACAGGACAGCTGGCTTTGCTCAGAGCAAGGGAGCAAATGAGCCAGAGGGGGTGTCCAAGGTATAGTCTATTTTTGTCACCTAATCTCAGAAATGACATTCCTTTCCTCTGCCACATTCTATTTGCTTGAAGCAAATCACTAAGTCCAGGCCACACTCAGGGAGAGGCCCTACTGAAGGCTGAACAGTCCAGGAGGTAGGGACACAGGAGACACTCTAGGAGGCAGCCCACCACTCGTGGAATAGAGAGTTGTATAGCTTTCCATAGTTTTTGGTGGGAAAAGAACTCACCCCTCCCCCACCCCTCCAATCACCACTACCAAGTTGAGTTCAACTGGAAAGAGTCCTCTGACTACTGAAAAACATCTCCATGGTTACCTTGTATTTTGCATTTTGCATTAAACAATGAAAAATCATTTGCAGCTACCGGCAATAGACCATAGCCACCTAGGGTCACTGGTTACCCTTTTCACTCTTATATGTTGCCCACAGTTATCGATGTTGCTTTTGTCAATATTGGAAATTTCAACCACAACTACCACTTTAGTCATTCCTTCTCTAGACAGCTCTGGAAATCTATTATTCCCCGCCTTCCTCTGTCACCTCTGACCTTAACCTTCAAAGGTCCTATCAGAATCTCAAAGTGGCATGTCCCCAATTGAACTGTTCAGCTCTGTTCTTCCTCCCCCTCATCCCTGGCTCTGCCACCCCTGATTCACTGCAGCTGGAGTCTCTGGAGTGAAGGCCACTCTTCCTTTCCCCGGCTGACCAGTTGTCCAGTTATACTGATTTAGGGAACTGGGTGATCTAGTTGCAGCTGTAGAAACTGGAAGGATTGGATTAAAATCCTGCTGTCTATCAATTATTTACTTCACTGTTAAGTGTCAGAGGTAGGGTAAGAGTAGAGAAAAAAGAAGAGACAGGAGGAAAGCTTTGAATGCTAAGCTAAGCTATTTATTTATGCCATAGAGACTAATTACAATATTCTTTAAGGAAAGAAGTGAATTTAGGAAGTTAGCTTTGGCACAATTCTCTCCTCCTTTCCTCTCTTCTTTTGGTTCTTCCCTCCCACCTCTCTTTTTCCTTCCTTTCTTCCTATTTGTGAAATGGGAAGAATGAAGAAAACTTTTACTGATCTATCTCCCCTAAAGAATTAGCTCCCTCTTTAGGATCAGCCCTGCATTTTTGTTCTTCTGCCCATGTGTTCAAATGCCTTCAGCCTGGTGACAAGTCACCTTGTCTTATCTCACCATGGACTTGAGTCCCTCAAATGCCTTACTCAAAGGGAGTAAGGGATTCTGTTATTAAGTGTTTTGCGTTTCTCATGATATGTAACACAAGGCATTACACTAATGCTCCATGAATTATCACCGAATTAGTCAATCAAGGAAATATAAAATAGAAGGGGAAAATCAAGAGGTAATTTGACTTTTTGAAGGCAGCCTTGAACACTTCCAGTAATCATCACCACCTGGTATATCTCAGTGTAATCGTGGACCTAGTGTCCCCCTTCCATCAACTAGCATATAGAAAAATGTAGTAGAATGTCACGTCTGATGTAGGGGACAAACCACTGCCGTTTCTTTCTAGGGGAGACTCATTTGCTCTCTCCTAGACTGCTTACCTTAGAAACAAGCCCCCAGGAGAGGCACTGAGGGCCGCCCATGTGCCCATGACCACCAAAACCTGGAAGCAGATTTCCTGCACAATGAGCCCAAGGCTTCCACCAACAGCTTCACTGCAATTTCAACTTCTCCTGGGTTATTGAGCCAGAGACACCCAACTGAATTGTGCCAGATTCCGGGCACATGGAAACTGGGAGATGCCAAATGTTTGCTGTATTAAGCTGCTAAATTCGGCGGGGGGGGGGGGGGGGGGGGGTAATTTGTTACACAGCAATAGAGAATACAGTCAGCAGAAAGAATCAACTGGCCCTAACCACCCACCACTGGTTTTTGTATCCACTGTGAATGCTTTTACTCTCAACCTCTACATATTTTATTGGGCCTTTAGAGTGAGATTATGGATGAGGTGGCTAGAATAGAGGACTGGGATGCAGCAGGCAGATCCCCAGTGGTCCAAGAAGGCGAGGGGAGGAGGAGGAAAGAGAAAGAGAGAGGGGGCTTTAGCAGCTGATAGCAATCAGACCACAAGCCCCTCACAGCCCCATCACCAGGGCAATGTGATAGTTGGGGATTTTGTGGATGCCACTAAAGCTGTGTCTTTTATGACTTCTGTCCTCAGGAACCATCTGACCTAATTTTGCTTGGAGGCGGGTTGTCAGGGAAAGGTTGGGGACAGTGGCTTCATGCCACCCGCCGGGAAGGACAGCCTGCTGGTGGTTCTCTCCTTGCATTGATTTTTTTTTTTCAGCTAATGCGTCTGTGTCCTTAGGGACAAGGACCATGCCTGTGACATTTTTGTGCATAGATGCCATGAATTGAGTGCCTGAGAAATACTTTTTGATACAAGGAAACAGGCCCCAGTGTAAGCAAAGCAAACAGACTATGAAAGGTGGTAATGTGGAATGTTCCCAGCTTTGTGCTACCTGTTTAGCAGAAGCTGGCCAGCCAGGTGACCCAATCCCAAAGGTGGCAGATGTACAAGCCAACTCTGAGCTCCCCAGTGGCGAAGTCACTCCCTTGGGAGAGCTCATGCCATTAGCTAATGAGAGTGCCAAAGAGAGATAAACACCCATTAGGCAGGCTCTGGTGGGGGTGGGGGGTGCTGACTTTTTTTCTGAAGAAGCCAGGAAGGCAGGCAGGCAGGCCAGGAAGGAGGAGGGGGGACTGAAAGAATGGCCTGGATTCTGCAAAGAGGACCTGGATGCCATGCCTTTGTAACTTGGCAAACAGAATTTGATGCTGTTTGAATTTGCAAATTAATGATAAGAAATAATTGCTAAATAGCTCAATAACTGACAGGAAATTACCCTTGTTTTTCCATAACAATGCGGCAAGAGGATTCAATTAGGGCGACTGTAGATTAAAAAAAAAAAGTTTGTTTACACTATTCCTTTCCAATGTTGACAATAGATGGGAGAGATGGGAGGGCTGGGGAAAGGAGGGGCGGGTGGTTTTAACACCCTCTCTGTTTGCAGATGTCTGTTGAGGCAGATTGGGCCTCTCCATTCAGACTGTTCCTGAAAAGAATCCTGAAGAGGCAGAGAAGAGAGAGGCCAGAATAATAACATCTGATCCCACTGCTTGATGAGCTTAAGCAGAGGTCAGTTGGAAACCAATGGGAGGAGTCATCTGAACCTCATCCCTCCCACCTCCACCCAGGCTGCCCTTGGTGGGTGGCCTAGACCTAGTGGGAAGGGTCCACTGGCACTGAGTCACCAGCAAGTACTCAGAGCTGAACTGCAGCCTCTCAACATTTGCCCAAACTCTCCTTTCACTGCATCTTTTCCAGATTTGACATAAAGGCTCCCCAGGATCAAGTGCTGGTCTTGGGGTTCATTCTGAGAGGCCTAGACTTAACTGAGAAAGGTTCACAGTTTTTGCTTCTTCCAAGGATGTTTGCAGTTTGAGAAAGTTCTTAAAAACCCAAACTCTTTTCAAACTCACGGAATAAGCCTTTCCTGGTGGGTTTACTATTAGTTGGGGAGATAATTTAGTTCAAGGAGGTCCTGCAAGACACCCCCTAAGGTGCATCCTGGGTCACTAGCTTCGTTGTCCCACTGGGTGCCAGAGCAGGGATTCAGGGGCTGGAGAAGAGGGAAATTCTAGAATTCACTGCTAAGCCAGGAGCCTGAATCTGTTTAACATCTCAGCCCGAGTCTCCTTCCTGGTGGGGCAGAAAAGATGTTGTAGAAGGCAGACTGGATTTAGACCCCTGCTTGGTCACCTACTGCACCTGCTGGCTATGTGACCTTGGCCACAGCAGTCAACCTTCCCATGCCTCCGTTTCCCCTCCTGTAGAATGAGGGTCATCATGGCAAAGAGACAGAGGGATCTAGTGACCATGCTCAGCACAGTGCCTGACACACAGCAGATATGCTCTGGATAAGGGACAGAAACTCATTCACCAGACATGGCTGCCTTGTCCTCAGCTTCTCCAGACCGTTCTGCCCCCAGGTCACCAGAGCAGCATAAAAGCTTTGGGGCCAGATGGACAAGGGTTTGAATCTCAGCTCAGGCTCTGCAACTGAACATCCAAACAAACAAATAAAACAAACAAAACAAAACAAAAAAAACTCTTATAATGAGTCAATTCTCTTTGGGCAAAATTATCCACATTAATCAGAATTGCCCCCCAAATTTCTCCAGATGAATGACCCTAGTGTTTGAAGGACAGGAGAATAGGGAGGCAGTGCCAGGTAGGTAGGGGAGATGAGCTATTCCGGGCAAACAATGACTCAGTGCTGTGAACACCAGATGGCAGGAGCCCTCCCCAGCCTGTGGTTTAGGGGTCTCTCATTTCCAGAGGCACCAAGGAAATGATAGCCGGAGAAAAGCTGCCGCAAAACTTGTCATCCTTAATGCAGTTAGCTTCCCTGGGCGATCCAAAGCTCAGGGTTTCCCATTCTGAATAAGCCACTCCTCCTTTGCAGCTCCTCCCAACTTAGAGAAGCGAATCAGCATTGCAATTTATTGTTTCTTGCTGCAGAGTTCTCAGAGCAGAAAGCTGAACTTTCATCTGCATATTCACATTCAGATTCAACCCGTACTCCCCTCCCACCTCTTTCCCTCCCTCTCCCTCCATCCCCTCCTCAACCTCCCCCACCCCAGAAAAGCAGTCTGTGGGAGCCTGGGTTTGGTTTCCCTGCCTTGGAACCCAATTACAGTTGGCTGTTGTGAAATTAACGTTCACAGCCATGAAATTATGCTATAGACGCTTTATAGAAATCACTCAATCAAACAGAGTGAAACCGTTTTTATATGGTAATCATTTCCTACCATCAAACTTCATAGGAAAGAACAGTTTGATTGAACCACCTAGTTAAACTGTGTATGAAATTAGTCATTCTCACCATAAACAGTGTTCTGCTGCCTTCACAGACAAAAGCTAACAGAATCAAGGTAATAATTGGCTTGGAAACGACAGGGCTTAATTCCGCCCGAATTGTATTCTTGCTCTTTTTACCATCAAGCTAGAAATCCTGGAGTTAAGTGCTTTGTGGTGTGGGTGTTTTCTACCTTCTTCTAATGGGGTCCAGCAGAGTGGCAGAGCCAGGGCAAGAATCTAGCTTTTGAACTCTTTTCCTAGTAACTAACAATGAGGCCATCCATGGGTAAGGGACTCACCCTCTTATGTAAAATCAGGAATCGGAAGTGATCTCTTCTTGGTCTCAAGCAATGTTATGGATAAAATCAATCTGGAGCTGAAAACCAGGATTACAGGCTTTATTAGGGGAAAGAGACCTGCTGGGCTGTCTCAAAAGGGGAGAACAGCAATATGGGTAGAGTGAACACGCCTTTTGAGGGGAGGAATGGGAAGGGATGGGGCTTAGTATACTGGGCACACGCTGATTGGCGGCTTAATGTATGGTCATATAGGGACAAGGGCTTAGGGTGTTTGGCAGGTGTTGATTGGTGGTTCAATGTATAGTCCATATAAGGTGCCTGGTTAGATACTCAGGTATGTCCAGGCTGCAGGTTATGTCATACTCCGCCCACCAGTTGAAGGAAGGGAGGATCTATCAGTTATTAGGTGAAATCTGTCTCTAATTCTGAAACATGAAAAGGGAGCAGTTAAAGGAAACTGCTCCCTTGGAGGGATGAAGAACAAATGGGAAAAAAATACAGACAATTCATAGTAAGACAAGTGTTAGTAGATAGAAGAAATGGAAGTTTCAGGAAACAAGATCTCGAATTTTCTTCTACTCAGCAAACACTGATCCACTTCAAATGCATTTTATCAGCATCTCCTTTCCCTTTGAAATAGCAGCTATGAGGGTCACTAGTTTACGCACCAGGGTCTCCCTTCCACTTTTTGCTGAGTTTCAGGATTTCTCGCTAACCACCTTGCTGATCTCAAGGGAATTTCTGATCTTGTCTTGGGGTGTACTCAGACATGCTAGATACCTGTGCTTTGGGTAATTTAAGGACTCAGGCATGCTAGATACTTATGCCTTAGGTATGTTAAGGACTCAGGCATGCTAGATACCTGTGCTCTAGGTATGTTAATGACTCAGGCATGTCAGTGTCCTTAGTTTCTTCCAAAATCTTATAAATCTTAATCTTGTGATCTTAGTGAGGATTTCAAGTGTTTTGGTAGTGACAGACTTCATTTTTTTTTTCTGGATTTTTTTCAATAGTTTATAAATCAGTTTCACTATCTCATTAAAATTTTCTTAACTACTCCCATGAGATATTATTTTTTTATTTCTTAATATATATATTTTTTTAATTTTTAATTACAGTTGACATACAATATTATATTAATGTCAGGTGTACAACATAGTGATTAGACATTTATATACCTTACAATCTGATTAACCCAATAAGTCTAGTACCTATCTGACACCATATAGTTATTATATAATATTATTGACTTTATTACCTGTGGTATACTTTATATCAGTGTGACTATTTTTTATTTGGCAGTTTGTACATCTTAATCTCTTCCTCTTTTTTGCCCATCTCCTAACTCCCCTCCAATCTGGTGAACATCAAAATGCTCTTTGTATCTATGAATTATTATTGTCAATCTGACCTAATAAAAGAGAAACATGCAAATTAACCATCACTCCACTATGCCCACAGCCAATCAGAGTAAGTATGCAAATATGGAGGTTAATTTGCATAGGTAGGCATGGAATGGTTTGAAGCCTGCTATGAGGGGAAGAGGGCAGCAGAGGGAGGTACTGGAGTGGTGCGCTGGACAGAAGTTAGGACTTGCCTGCTCCCAGGCAGCTGGGAAGAAAGGCCTATTCTTACACGAATATTGTGCAACGGGCCTCTAGTGTACAGATAAGAAAATAAAGGGCCAAAGGGGTGAAATGAGTTTGTTGAGTCGCTCAGCTAGAAAACTGGCAGTTCAGGAGGAAGACTCAGAGAATGGCAGAGGCAGAGTGAGGACCCTGCATATCACAGAGAGCTTAAAGCAACAGAAATTACAACAATAAAAAGCAGACACAGGCCAGCTGGGGGTTTGGGCTGTACTTGCCTTGATAGCTTTACTCACATGCCTGGGGTCTCAGCTGGACCTTCATCTCCCGATGGTGGACCTCACTCCATAGGTCTTTCATCCTCCAGGGGCTGGCATGGACTTCTTAGGAGTCTGGGGGTCTCAGGTTCCAGGAGCAGGAAGGTAGAAGCTGCAATGCTCTGCCATGGCTTTGGAACTTACACGATATCACCTCTACCATGATCTATGGGTCAAAGTAAGTCATGAGGCCAACCTAGATTCAGCAGTGGGATATAGATTCCACTTCTCAATGGGAGGAGATGCAATGTACTGTGATCATGGTTTCCCTACCATAAATGATTACCAGAAGGTAGAGTTTAGGCACATTGATGTATACCCTCACTGGACCTACACGGACATAGTCTTTTAAATAGACAGATAAACCTAAAGAAGATAGGAACAAATTTTTTAGGCATGTTCTAAAATGGAAGACAGGGCTATAGGGACATTCCAGGCTAATGGAATGAGCTCTGGATTAGATTTCTGAGATGGGGTTCTTGCTCTATGTGGGGTATAAACCAGCTGAATGAGCGAGGTCAGTACCTTATTGTCCTGAGTTTCAACCTAGTTGCTGTCTTCTTCTCCTTCTTCTTCTTCCTCTTCTTCTTCTTCTTCTTCTTCTTCATATGAACACTTTTATTTTTTTTTAATTATTTTATTATTAAAAAACTCAATTATAGTTGACATTCAATATTTATTACTTTCAGGTATACAACAAAGTGGTTAGACACTTATATAGCTTATGAAGTGACCCAACTCTTCTGTAATAAGAGTTTAATGCACTTCCCAAGATCCTCCCTGCACAGTTGGTATGATCATGTGAAATAATGTTAGGCAATACATGGAGGGTGTACAGTTTCTTAACAAGGTCTGCAAATTGTAAGACACTGGGAGAGAAGAAGAGGATGAGGCCTGGTGAGGAGACCAAGGCAGGACTAATTAACCATCATACTTATGACTTGCTGATGGGATCTTCTAGGAAGTTCTCTCTCTTCCCATACAAGCACCATTTAGATTTATCAGTCTCTCTGTAAATTTCCTATACTCATAAGTCACATGGCACTTCCTGCTCAGGATTGGCTAGACCAGCCTCATGTTTTGGAGTCGAATGGTCCTTGGCTGGCAGGCTAGCTCACTGCTTACTCACCAGGCATTTTGATAGTTAGCGTCTGGTCTGTGAGCATCGGCTTCCCTTCTTGAGGAAAACAGATTCTGGCCCTAACTGGTTTGGCTCAGTGGACAGAGCATCAGCCTGTGGACTCAAGGGTCCCAGGTTTGATTCTAGTAAGGGCGTGCACCTTGGTTGCAGGCACATACACAGTAGAGAGTGTGCAGGAGGCAGCTGATTGATGTTTCTCTCTCGTTGATGTTTCTAACTCTCTATCTCTCTCCCTTCCTCTCTGCAAAAAAATCAATAAAATATATTTTTAAAAACACACAGATTCTGTCTCATGGAGTAATGAGAGCCATGTCAGGAGCTTGAGCAGTGTCTGGTATGTGGTGGGGGTTCAATGAATCCTGATTAGTTGACTCTCCATGAGTTGCTGAAGGGATGTGATCCCCAGAGCCCTGGACCATAGAGACCTAGGGAGAGGTCCCCAGCATGGGCAGAGAAGGGAGCGACTTACTTAAAGACACTCAGTGGCACACTATACTCCTTTGTCTGCCACCATTTCTAGCCTAGTGCTGGCATAACGTAGGCATCCAACGAATATTTGTAGAAGAAACAAAACCCAGGCGGCTGGTCTCCTGGCCTGTGCTCTCTCTCTCCCCCTTGCCTACCTCATCTATTTATTTCTCATGGGTCTCTCTGGTACCTACGACACAAGTACCATGTCCAAGAACAGTTTCCTTCCTGTTGCAAGAAGAAAAGTGATGCTCTGTTCCACAGCATAACTGACTTGCAAGCTTTCCAAGAGTCAGAAGTAGGAAATAGAGGAAATAGCATCCAGGGGAATGGTCTGGTCCTATTTTCTCTGCTCCTAAATCACCACTCCACTTTGGGCCAGTCCCCCTAATCTATTGCTTGGTTTCATACTTATGTGGTCAGAAACCATATCTCTAAATTGTTTTTCAGATCTAGCATTCCTTGAACCAACAACAACAAAAAAATGAAACAGTGTTGTTTCATAGAGTTTGAGCATGGGGAGAGGAGGGATGCAGTGTTTTTTATGGTCATCTCAGAGAGGCTGCCATCATTGGCCCAGCCCAGAAGCCATGAGGTTTCTGGAGACACAGCTTTGCCACACAATTCCTAGGCCCTAAGTCTGACCTGAATGCTTCATGGGCTAACATCAGTATTTTGTCAGGGCTGCATTCTTTTCTGGAGGTCCTGGGAGAGACCATTTCTGTGCCTTCCCCAGTTTCTGGAGGCTATCTACGTTCCTTGGCTGCTGGTCTCTGCCTCCATTTTCTGGCCCAGGGACCAGAACAGCAGCGTGAGTGGTCACAGGGCAACCCTGTCATCTCTCTGCCAACCCTTTTCACCTTTAAGGACCCTGTGATTCCATTGGGCTCAGCCATTATCCAGGACCATGTCCCCATGTTAAAGATCCTGAACTTAATCCCATCTGCACAGTTCCCTTTGCCATGTAAGGTGACCCATTCTCAGGTTCTGGGGAGTAGATAGGAGCATCCTTGAAGTGTCACACCCTAACGGGGACTTCTCTGATCAGCCCATTTATATGAACTGTTTCCCACCTCCTTTCCTCTGCTCCAGTTGTTTTAGAACCAACTGCTTTGAGGATATAGTATCGGAGGGCAGGAAAGAGGAATTAATAGACTGAGAAAGCAGAAGCAGGATACATTAAGGGCTTGACTCCATTTCAGAAATTACCAGCCCCTAAGTGAAGGCAGGCTGACTCAGTCTCTAACTCATCTCATTGAGCAGGATATTGGAAGTCTGTGCCATAGTATCTGGGTGCACTGAGGCATGCAGTCTTGCTTCAGAGGCAGGAAGCCCTGACAATGTGAATTTAAGAGGAGAGCCAAGAAATTCAAGCTCTTTTATATAGATGTAATATTGGAGCTGGCAAGCCATGTATCAGAGCCTAGATCAATGGGCAGAATCAATAGCCTCTATCCAAGAACTGGCAAGGATTTCTCTTTTCCCATCATCCTTTGCTTGGGAAGATTCTTCCTGGAATCCTTTTCAGGACAGGGCAACTTAGAGATCTGAGGAGAAGTGTAGGGAATACGTGAGGGGTGAGGGGGTTCCCCAAATATATATATAAAAAATTAAAAACAATATACAGAGATTGTTTAGTAAGCAGGGAAATAAAACTCTGATAAGTAACATAATTGTTGCCTTCAGGGCACGCTTTAACCCACAAGTTACCTAGACAAGTTGGTGTCTCTCTCTGGGCCTCAGGATCTCTCCTAAAGAACGAGGGAGTTCTGTGTTCCTTTCTGGTTCTGCATGTTTATGATTGCGTATTTTTGGCACAAAGCATGTTCAGCCAGTCCTCTGCTGTCATCAGCTTTATACCAGATACTGTTTTCTTCCTCTCCATCAGCTTCACTTCTGCAGGTTCCCCCACATGTGCTGGGGCTTCTCTGGGCACTCCCACAGCCGCTGTGGCACAGGGATCGGCTGGAGTTGGCTCATGCTAGCTTGGAGAGTGCACTTCCCACCTCCACATTGGTTCACACTGGTAAGTAGACATCTGCCAAGGTGGAAGTATTTATACTGGCAAGCACAACAAATCAGCGCATCCCCCCCCCCCCCCTCTCTCTCACACACACACACACATCACCACCACCACTACCACCACCACTATCACCACCACTACCACCACCACCACACCAATATCACCACCACCACTATTACCACCAGAGCTGACTTACCAGTTCCCACCAATGGATAACACTACAACTTCTACTGCTGCCACTGCCAAGAAGCAGGATTGCAGTGTTGAGTACTGCCTGGGTGGAGCCCAGCTTTCAAATCTAGACTTACCAGTTTCTCCCATCACAGGCCTGTGTAATAGTGCTTCATCCTATATAATAAAAGAGCAATATGCAAATTGACTGTTCCTATACTACACCCACAAACCACCGCACAAGCCACCCCCATAAGCCAATCAGGAACAAATATGCAAATAAACCCAACCAAGATGGCTGCAGCCACAGAGAGCAGGAAGGAGGCTTGGGTTTCCCTGGCAATGGAGGAAACAAAGCTTTCCACCTGCCCTTGCTGGCCTAGGCCTTCACTCAAGGTTACAACATTTCAATGATAGAAGATAAATAAATCCAAACAGAAATGGCAACAGCCATGGAACTGAAAAGAGCAAGAGGCTAGGGTTGCCCCTGGTGATTGAGGAAGCCAAGACCAGCATTGGCCTCTGCTCCAAGCTACAAAGTTTCAATTATAAAAAATACATAAATCCCAACAGAAATGGCTGCCACCATGGAGCAAGCAGGAGGCTTGGTTCCACTCCAGGCTACAAAGTTTCAATTGTAGAAGATTAATACACCCCAGATACCAGAGCCTCTGCTTGGGTCCCTGGGGGTGTGTGGCTGGCCTGAAAACCACCACAGGCCCCCTTACCTAGGCTGTCACACACCCCAAGGGAACCCCCACCCTGATTTGGGACATCCTTCAGGGCAAACCAGCTGGCCTCTACCCATGCAACAGGACTCTATCCTATCTAATAAAAGAGTAATATGCAGATTGACCATCACTCCAACACACAAGATGGCTGCCCCTATGTGGTCAAAGATCCTGCCCCATGTGAACACAAGATGGACACTACAAGATGGCCAGAAGGGGAGGGCAGTTGGGAGGGACCAGGCCTGCAAGGGAGGGCAGTTGGGGGTGATCAAGCCTGCAGGAGAGGGAAGTTAGGGGTCACCAGGCCTACAGGGTTAGGCAGTTAGGGGCAAACAGGCTGGTAAGGGAGCAATTAGGCATCAATCAGGCTAGCAGGGGAGTGGTTAGGCCCTAAGCAGGGGTCTTCAAACTACGGCCCTCGGGCCACATGCAGCCCCCAGGGGAGTCTGATCCTGCCCGCCAGGTTTTTTGGGCAGTGAGCGCAGCCAAGGTGTTACAGTAGGGATTAGTAGTTCATATAGTCCGGCCCTCCAGCTCTCTGAGGGACCGTGATCTGGCCCCCACTTTAAAAAGTTTGAGGACCCCTGGGTTAGGGGGTGATCAGGCTGGCAGGCAGAAGTGGTTAGGGGCAATAAGAAAGGCAGGCAGGCGAGCAATTGGGAGCCAGCAGTCCTGGATTGTGAGAGGGATATCCAACTGCCCTCAAGGGTCCCAAATTGGAGAGGGTACAGACTGGGCTGAGGGCACGCCCTCTCCATGCACAATTTTCATGCACTGGGCCTCTAATATGTAATAAGATTGTAATCAGGACCAAAGGAGGAAATGCTCATAAGACCTTTGCCTGTAATCTGGCATTTCATAATTCCCCAAAGACTGTGCTATGATTGCTCTATCATTATTGGTGTTATTGCACAGGAGTTTAACCAAAACCCTCTGGGCAAATGAGAACAAATCCCTCTCTTCCTTTTGCCTTGTCATTTTGCACAGCAGAGGGAGAATCCATGCAGCACTGGTGTATGCCAATAATTTACAATTTTCAGTATCTGTTTCTTTGTTCCTCAGCCACCTGGGTTCAGACAACAATCTCTGGGGGCTACGCGGGAGTAACCCTAAGGACGTCTTACGCTGCTCTCATAATTGCCCTTCTCTCCAAGCTTTCTACCAGACTGGGCTGACCTGTCCTACTTTCTCTTCCCTTAGGATAAATTCTTTCCCAAAAGCCTTCTTTCTCGGTCCTTAAATAAGATAATAATAACAATAACAATAACAATAATAAAAACCACAAGACATCTGATTAACTTCTCCATTAAAAGTCATACGTGAAGTTCCTGACACCAATCTGGGGACCCCTCATCTATAAGTCAATAGGGGGTCTATTAGTAGGAGTGCAGAGGCTCATCCTCACTGAGAATTAAACAAAAGAAAATCAGGTTCAGTTGTATCTTAATTGCCTGAAGTTCTCTACACGAAAGTATCTTCTCCGACTGAAAGCAATAATAGAGGGATTCTCCAGGGAAGCAGTCTTTTCAAGGGTAGCTTTAAAGTTAGAAAAAAAAAAATTCTTGCTTTTTAGGACAGTGATGTTAGGGAATGGCAAATATATGGCATGCGTGCTTAATCTCCCCATGGGTCTGCGTGGCAGACACCCCTAATTGATCACAGCCCTCCTTTTCTCTGTGCTCATAAGCAGCCTCAAAGTGCCTCTCAACGCAGCCCTCTGGGCAGCCGTGATCAATCAATCAGAGTGGCATGTGATATTAAAATATATCCGCCATCCCGAGTTTAGATGAAACAGGGGAATGGATGAGATGCTGCTAGGAGATCCCTTTCCAGTCCCACAATTCCATAACGTTCAGTGAAAGCTCTGATGTAAAATTGGGTCCCACGCTGCTTTTGCCAGATCTGTATACATATCACAATTAATTTGTGAAATATGCTTGTGGTGTTTACTAAAGATGGCTTCTACTGCCTAGCAGAGTTCCTCTGTCTATCATAGATTCTCTATTTGCCACATATTTCCTGTTGCTAAAATATTGTTGATGGCAGGGGTGATGTTAATTATTATCACATTTCCTGGTAACAATTAAAGATAATTACTTTGCTTGCTAAAGATATAACTTGCCCTTTCTGCTTCCTTCCTCTGTGCCCACTAAAGCACCAGTCTCACCATGGGTGTGTGGAAGGAGATCAGTAAATAGAAGTCTCTTCTCCTCGCCTTTTCCCTTCTACTCTTCATTGGCATTTTCAGGTAATATTTCAGTTCTTCAAACGTGTCAATCAGGATGATAAGCACCAATTTTCAGACTGATGTCTGTCAATTTAGCTCCGAGAGAAAGATCCTGGCAGCTCCCGCAAGACCACGCACCAACCACTCTCTACGATCGTGTTGATCGTTCTTTTCCAGACACCTTCTTTGCTCTGTTGGACTTCTGGCTCATGACCTTTATGAGTTTTAGAAACAGAGTCTTTTATTTACTTTAAAGATGACAAACTACAGCCTAAGCTGAGAAAGTGACTTCCCCGGGGCTGTAGGAAGTTGGCTTCGATCAGGACTAGAACCCAGATCTCCTGGCTACCATGCTACTTGAACTACAGACTAACTCTTTTGGTATATCACACTGGCCAGTGACATGCAATCTGTGTTTGCATTGAAAAGGTGGATGTGCTCACTAAATCGGATTTGGTCCTCAATTCCAAACTGAGTTCTTCTGTCTTGAAATAAGTCCCTGTGTGTTGGCACTCGGTTGGCAGGCTCTGTGGGTCAGGACAGACTCACCATGACCCATGGGTGTACACACATCTGCATTTGTATTCCCTCCCACACACGAAAACCAGCACAGCACACACTTGTTAATTTAATTTATTTATAAACATAACCTGCCAAATTTTGAGATGATGGATGATTTGGGACTTTAATAAATCCAACATTGCATGAGCCCAAGAAATTGTCGCGTGTCAGCTTTTCACTAAATGCAATTAGTCATGTGAAAATATTACAGATATAAAAAATAATCTTTAGCTGAATTTCATAAATTTGGTAGGGTATGCAGAATGTAGTCAAGCTTCTTGTTTAGAAATAGAAAAAAAAAACACAACAAAAAAAGGGGCAGGGGGAAGAGAATGAAAGAGGAAGAAGAAAAAAGAGTGGGAGGAGGAGGGAAAGGAGGGAAGAAAAGGCAAAGCAGGATGATGAACAAGAAAGAGGGGCAGAACATTCTCTACTGGCCCTGGAGATTGCATTGGAGTAATTCTCCCCTGTAGGCACAACAGCGGCAGTGCTATTCTCTGCAAGGTCTTTGCCCATCATATGTTTGGCAGTGCAGGTGGGATGACAGTCCTGGATTTGGTGCCCTCACTGCTTTGCTTCAACCCTTCTCCGTTCCCTCTGCATTAGCTGGAAAAGAGGGAGACCAAGTAGGAGTAGGAGATGGATGGACTCCATAAAAGAAGCCCCAGGCATGAGTCCACAGGTGCTGAGCTGGGATGTGGAGGACAGGACATTGTGAACATCACTCATTCATAGTGTCTCCAGGAGTCGGAGCTGGTTCGAAAGCACACATTTTCTTTTCCCGGTATCTCCCACCCCCTGGAGCTTTGGTTGTAGGCCCTGGAAGAGGCAACACTAAGGAAAATGATGCCATTGAAGGGTCATTTCTCCCTTGGGCAAGTGCCTTTCTCATGTACTTGACTGTGATCTTTCTGAAGAAGGGGTAGTGGGATCTGGAGGTGGGAGCTGTGCCTTAAACACTCCTGGGTCCCCAGTGGCTGGCCCAGCACTTGGTGCCTGATAGCTTCTCAATGAATGTTTGTTGAATGAATGCATTGTTTTGACTCACCTCATCTCAATAAGTTGAGGAAATATTTACTGGGTTCTTATAAATAAGTTCTTCAAGAGGGATAGGCCCCTTCCTGCCAGAGGGGGCTGTATTTCTAAAGAATAAACAGGGCCACTTAGCTCAGAACCTTAATTCTTTAATAGCGGAATTTTAAGTTTTGGTGGTGCAGCTTCTTGAGGTATTCTTTAAAAATATATATATATATATATATATATATATATATATATATATATATATATATAAAATTGATTTTTTACAGAAAAGAAGGGAGAGGGATAGAGAGTTAGAAACATCTATGAGAGAGAAACACCGATCAGCTGCCTCCTGCACACCTCCCACTGGGGATGTGCCTGCAACCAATGTACATCCCCTTGACTGGAATCGAACCTGGGACCTTTCAGTCCAAAGGCCGATGCTCTATCCACTGAGCCAAACTGGTTAGAGTTTCTTGAGGTATTCTTGAGGCCAACCTGCAGTGTCAGGCTAGCACTGAGCTAAGGTGATTGGATTTTCGCTTTACTGTCTGCTGTTTTCACTGCCTGGTCCTGCGATGCAGATATTCCTGCAGGGCAGTGTGGCATAATTAGTGGTCAAACACAAGGACTCCTACTGCTCCAGCAGTACTCACTCTGTGACAAGACCACTCTGTCACCTGTCCTGTCTGTGCCTCAGTTTCATAATCTGTATATGAGGATGTTAATACCTCATTGGTTGTTGGTGGAGGCCACCTAAATTAACAGATGCAAAGCGCGTTGAATAGTGTCTGGAACACAGTGACACTGGTGTAAGAATCAGCTCTTCTTTTTCTTACACCTCATTCCATAGGACTCTGAAAAGGGAATTGTAGGCAACCTTCGCACTTCCCGTTTGTGTGATACAGAACACAGCATAGCAAGTGCTTTACTGAAGTGGGGACCCAGTTACTGTAAGGGGGAGGAGATTATGCCATTGGTATTTTTTTAAAATATTTTTTTATTCATTTTTCACAGAGAGGAAGAGAGAGGGATAGAGAGTTAGAAACATCGATGAGAGAGAAACATCGATCAGCTGCCTCTTGCATACACCCTACTGGGGATATGCCCGCAACTAAGGTACATGCCCTTTACAGGAATCGAACCCAGAACCTTTCAGTTCACAGGCTGACGCTCTATCCACTGAGCCAAACTGGTTTTGGCGCCTTTGGTATTTTTTAATCTATCACCAGAAAATAGAATGGGAAAGAATTTGCTAGAAACACTTTTTATTTTTAGGGGAAAGACTGCCATCAAGAAGGAAACAAAGAGATGCCTGCTCAGTCCCCCTGATTCTGAGTCCCTGCAGGAGGGTGAGAATCCCCTCAGCAAGAGACAGAATTTGGTGCATGAACTGTGATTTGAGGGGCAAGTCCTCCAGTGACATTGGGGTTGGCTTTTAAACTTTATTGCACACACATTTCTCTGGCACAGTTTATTGGATCATATGGTAGAAACCATACAGCAACACTAAAAACCTGGCTGGGTCGATGGCCACCAGCTACAAAATGATCTTTAAAAACCAAATATTTATTTCTAAATCCCGGGAGCCAATATCTCAGCATTAAAGTCAGAAACAAGTGATCCCTTTCCCCCAACGGAAGCTTATGAATCCCCTCCGATTGGAATATGGACAAAGGACTGTCCCCCCCACCCCCGCACCACGAGGAGAAGCCAGTTCCGGTGACGCACACCCAACGCACCATGCAGAGGATTAGTAGGTTGCCTTGGCAGTGAGTCATCTCTGCAGAGCTTGACATCAATCAACCTCGTGGTGCGCCATTCAGGGATATAAGCGCCTGGGCTCCCCGCTGTCTTCTGGATTCCCTCTGGCCAGGCCTCATTAGGTCTGAGACTTGGAAAACACTCAGCAGGATGGCTTCTGAGGGTGGCTAATGGGAAAAGATGCTGACATTCCAGCCGCTGCCAACTACAAACAGTCTCATGATTACTGTAAACCCAGGCCTCTTTTCCATTTCCCAAGGAAGGGAGGCTCTGCTACCTCCCCACCCCACCCCCACCCCTACCCCAGGCTGCTGCCTCACTGCTCATTTCCCTGCCATGTGGGAGCTGAGCTGCAAGTTGGTATCCCTGAGCTTTGCTGCAGTTCTGGTTGCTCCTTGGAAGACTGTGTTTTGTTTGTTTTAATTTTTATTTTAATGGAGCAATTCACAAGCCAGCTTAAAGCTCATAACTCTGCCTACGGCTGGTAGCCTTGCCTGTGTGTTTTATAATACTGTAGTTATACATGTGTGCACGTAGACATATTGAAGCAGTATAAATGTCTGTGTGTTAGGGGCCACGGGAGGAGGGGGGGAGCGGGGGCAGGAGGCGGGGGTGCTGACCTCCTGCAGGGAGCTCAGGTATCTATAAATGACCACCTGGCTCTGCTCATTGTCCATGACCCCCAGCCCCATCAAACCTCCCAGATAACAAAAGCTTGACTAAGATACATGCATGTTGAGATGCTGATTCCAGCTAAATCCGGGGCAGCAAAAATCAACCAACCAACCGACCGATGTTTCTGGGGAGATTCTGCTGACACATGTAGGTTCGGAGAAGCTGGTCTGCGTGGCCTTGGAGCCATGGAGGCCTGCTGCTTGTACACGGAGAGAAACAGCCACAAAGTTGTTGCTGAGATCATCCTTTCCTCTGTCCCGACCTGGCTTGTTTCGTCTGCTAACTACGACTTCGTGGTCTCTCAGGACACATTGCCAGCGGAACTCTCGGTGCCACAGACTTGAAGAAGAGACAGATTTTGTTTATCTCATCTATTTTTGTTTAAAAAAAAAACACAGCAAAAATGTTAATAAAAAAAATAGATGTTCTGTTTCTCTTGAAAAAGAAATCAGAAGCTTAGGTTTCCCAGAGCCCCCACTGCTGGGCATGCTTGTTCCCTATCACCCCAGCCTTTCCACACCATTAGTATAATACCTGGCTGGCCACTGCAGTGTCAGTGTGCTGCCTCTAGACTAATTTGATCCCTCCACGGTGTGGCGAGTGTGGGGCACCTGGTTTGAGGACAGCACCAGAGAGAGGGTTCTCTCCTCCCACCTGTCTTTGTGGCAGAAAGCTCGGGTCCCCAGGTGAAGGACTGATGCACTCTGGGTTGTCACCGAGGTTGGGGGGCACTCCCACTGCTGTCAACACAGTCTAGTTCACTGCATCCCTCACCAGACACGCCTTTCAGGGCAGCGGTGTCTTCCTTGGCTGGCCACCTTCTCACATTTTCTGCCACCGTTGATGTCCTGAGAGTTTGTCTGTAACTCAGGAATCCAAGGGCTGTTCAGGAAGCCCACCGCAATGCCAGTGGCTGGCTCAGGAACCAGGGAAGTGGACCTTGATTGGCTGTGGCCGCCCTGGGAAAGCATCTGGGAGACAGCTGCTGATTGTCAGACCCATACCTGCCACTGTCTCCTGCAGGGACTGCCATCAGGGGCCCTGTGGGATGATGGCACCCTGTGCCCTTTTGGCTGGGGCCCCTCCCTGTGGCTCCTCTGCTCTCTACAGAGTCCAGGTCCCAGGGACTCTGGTCTCTGGCCAAGTCCCTCGAGAATTTAGTATGCAGTCAAAGAAATGATGGATTCCTAGCTCCTCAGCTCTATTAACTGGTTGTTCCAGAAATCAAGCAAGCCCGAGCCAGGACTGTGAAGCCAGCCTTGCACACAGGCCAGAAGGTTGAGTTTCCCATTTGGAAAACCTGGCAAATCCAGTCCTGCTTATCTAAGGGGAGGAGGTGTGGGGTCCGAGTTACCAAATTACCATTTGCTTCAGATCACAGTCAGTTGCAACATGTCCATATGACTCAGGACACGTCTCCAGAGCTCACATCCCAGCCTCTGCTTTCAGCCCTGACTTAGAGTGTCTCAGTTCCACCCTGGCTATGCTTCAACAGGGCTCATTGGGCCAGGACCAGCTTGCCCAGGTGCCTGTCCACTGGGGATGGGGATGGGGTTGGGTATGGGAATGGGGATGAGGATCAGGCTGAAAAGAGCATGTTTTCCAGTCCAGTCTTGGCTACTCATGGTGACAAGAGAATCCATCCTTGCTCCCTAAGTTCTGTCTTAAAAAGTACCCTTGCCTTCCCCTTTGCCATTTTTAGTTCATGAAAGCCACCTTTGGCCTGTTTCTGAGTGTCCTGTGAGGCCCTTGCCCCCGGCTGGCATAGGTGCCAAAGGACTGGAGGAATGCCCCTGCAGAGACTGCAGACAAGCAGCTGTTGTGCCAAGGAGGGCAGATAGTCCACAAATTGGATAGTGAACCAATAAATAAATACGCATTGATTATTTTCATTTAACTACCAGTATAACTGCCTATGGGGAGGATGGACTAGTGGAAAAAAAAATTGATGAGCTGGTTAATGTGGCTTATTGGCGAGACAGTTTTAATGTCATGTGGCTTTAAGAGACCTGTTTAAAAAAAATTAATGTGAAGATTGCATTTTAATGGGTCTGAGTCCATAGGCAGTGGGTTGCAAATATGTGCCTCCAGGGGCTGCTCCTGCATTAGGCTCTTTGCTCTGAGATCCTTTGGGGTGGGAGAGGGTAACACATCACGTTGAATGTTTGTTAAGTGCCAGTGGTGCTGTGCAGGCCATGCAGAGAGCATGGGCAGGTAGGATGTGTGGATTGCAGTGCGGCGGCTCTCAGCTGCTGAGCAGGTAACAGGAATGGGCTATCCTGGGGCTGAGGAGCTGGGATGGGGTTGAGATAAGCATTGCTGAATGAGATTGGCCTTGAGTGGGACTTGCTGCTAAAAGTGATGGAAAGGGGAGAACAAACCCTAGTGGTTTTAGAGAGAAAAGAAGAGAAAAGGAAGGAATAGAGAATCAGCTAGACTTATTTATTCCTCTATTTCTAAAATTCACCTTGGACTGCACCTCATTCTTCACACCCTTAACCAAGATTGTCCAGAAATATTTTTAAAAATATATCTTTATAGATTTCAGAAAGAGGAAGGGAGAGGGAGAATGAGAAAGAATCATTGATAGGCTGCCTCTTACATGTCCCCTACTGGGGTTCAAGGCTAGAACCCAGGCATGTGCCCTCACCAGGAATCAAACCAGGATCTCCTGGCTCATGGATCAATGCTCAACCATTGAACAACACTGGCCAGGCTATACAAATCTTTACTGGACCCTGAAACAACTCACAAGGATTTCTCATAATGATTATCTCATTAGATGATACTTTAGGAATCACTGTAATAGTATTTTATTCTTATATTAAATGTTATCTAATTTTTTCAAATATTTTAAAAACTCCTTGAGGGCAGGTTTTGTTATTTAATCACCTCTGCATGCTCCACAGTTCTTACAATGTCAGGACATAGAAGGTTCAAAATTGATAGTTAGGAACCATACTTAATTTGAAATTGGTCTAATGCAAATTAAGAAGTCTCCTTTTCTTCCCCCCCCCCCCTCCCTCCGCCCTGCCCCTACTAAGCTAAGGCCCTTTGTTGTCCTTTACAAATACCTAAGTGGGTAATTCTGACCGACACTTCTGTCCCCGGTTCCTCTTTGCCATCATGTCTATCTCTAGAATCCTCCTCTTCTTGATTTCCAAGGCCAGCCATAGAGAGTGAGTCAGTGGGAAGAACCCTCTCCTGCCATCTCTACACTCATCCTCAACAAGCATGCCCACAGTCACAAGGCTTGTCCTAAGGAGCCTGGGGACTCTCTTCCCATCTGATATTCCATACCTGGGTGAAAAAGGTGAAGGGATTAAGCACCAAAAAGAAAACCTCATGGACACAGACAACAGTATGGTGATTACCAGAGGGGGAGGGGAGGCAGGGGAGGTAGAAGAGAGTAAAGGGGAGATAAATGGTGATGGAAGGAGACTTGATTTGGGGTGGTGAACACACAGTACAATAGACAGATGATGTATTATAGAATCATAGACCTGAATCTTATACAATTTTATTAACCAATGCCACCCCAATAGATTCAATAAAAAAAGCCACCGCACAAGCTCTTGAAGAGTCAGGAAGTCCGCAAGCTTTCTTATTTCTGAGCTATGCTCTTGAATCTGGAGCTCCATCTCTACAAATGACCAATCACACAGAAAGCCCTGCCTGATTCTGGGCCCTCCAGGCACCACCTGTCCGCAAGCTTTCTTATTTCTGAGCTATACTCTTGAATCTGGAGCTCCATCTCTTCAAATGACCAATCACACAGAAAGCCCTGCCTGATTCTGGGCCCTCCAGGCACCACCGTTCACTTGGACCAGCTCCTTTGGCTCCTCATGCTGCATTTCAAAAAAAGGACCCTCCCTCCAGTCCCAGATCCTGTTTCCCAGACACCCTGTTTGTCAACAGGGAAGATCTGAACAAGACTTGTCCTTTTTCTACTCACTTGAGCAAGAGATCTAAGCCATGTTCTCATATGCTCACCAAGGGCACCTTGGTACATGAGGCATCAAGGTGTGGCATGCTGGGGAACACATTCACCTATCATTGCTATCATGTAGTACCTCCAGAAATAAAACACCCTTGCTTCCCCTTTTCCTCCATTGCCCCTTTCCCCAAGTACTTCTCAAAGCCTCAGCTCATTTACATTTGGTGTAAAGCAATCCTTTCAGCCCTATAGAGCTTTTAACTTTTCAAAGCATTTATAGACCTTTAATCTCATTTGATCCTTATAGTACCCCTGTGAGGTAGGTAGGGCTAGCATTATTAAGCCCATTTGAATAATGAGCAAAAAAGGCCCAGGAAGATGAAGTGTTCTGTTCCACGTCCCCTGAGAAGGGACCTTGTCTCCTGACTCCTGGGTTTTCATCATTCCAAAGGCCTAAGTGACTTGGCCATCCTCTTTTCAAGCTCTCTGGAGTGGGAATGGGAGAGGAGGGGAGGGTGTGTTGAGGGGGTGCAGGAGGAAGAAGGTCCAGAAGGGAAAATGCTTATGTGACTTCCATATCGATAGCGACTCATTAGCGAGGGAGAGGTCAGGGCACCTGCCGATAATAATGTCTGTATTATGGTACTTAATGGAAATGGTGCAGTACCTGCCCCATCAAAAACTCATTTGCCAGAGAGACACCCGGACCCAGCACAGCAAGAATGCAATTCCCACTGGGAATGGCTCCTGGAACTGAATCCAAAGCCATTAGTATCAGAAGGCTCAGGCCGTGTATCCAGTGTGTCCTGCTGATTCAGACAGTGGAAGACTCCAGCCATTAGTGGGGGCGGTGGGGACTGGAGAAGAAGGGCTGGAGGCTGGCTTAGTTAAGACTCATCCAGGTGGCCTGCAAGGATGCTAAGATGCTGGCCAGGAGCAGCTGTGGAAAGGGAGAGAGGACTCTCTTGGTCCCCAATTCCATGGAAGTCTTTGCATAAAAGCCCTGTGAGTTCTCTAAAGTGCAGCCAACCAGTCTGTCCCTAAGCATCACCATGCCCAGGTCTTATTTGGGCATCATGAAGGTCTGTGTTTCTAACTCCCTTTCTAGTTTCCTCTTAAGTTTGTGTATGTATGTATGTATGTATGTATGTATGTATGTATGTGTGTGTTGGGGGGGCAGTGAATTGGCCCCTAGAGTTTGCAGAGCCACCGAAAGCATCCTCTGTGATAGCCTTGGCTGAGATAGAGCAGGAAGGCTGTGTGGTACTCCTGATCCACACAGCCCAGTGATAACTGGACAGGGAGTCTGCATGCTTCGGGGCTAAACCAATGTCTGCATTAGCCACCGTGTGATGGTGGTTGAAGCTCTGCCCTTCTATGCATAACAATTTTATCTAAAATACTGGTATCAACAGCTACTCATCAGGTGGCTGTGAGGCCTTGATTTCATTTGGGATGAATGGGAATGGGAAAAGGGGATATAACATAAGGAAGAATTCTAGAGCAAACATCACTCTTCTATAGATGAAAGGACTTTCTTTCCCCCTAAAGGTAGCACTGCCATTGCCACTTGGCATCCCAGACACATTGGATTTTCTCTTGGGGTCCTGCTAGTTCAGACAGAGCACAGGCTTTAGTCATCAAAGGGGTCATGGATGGAGAAGAGAAGGCTGAGGACCTCTGCATGTGCCTGCAGCCTCACTCCCCCAGGGGGACTCAGAAACCCTTCCTGCCTATGTGACTTATTACTTCCTTTCTTCTAGCCTTGCCAGATAACAGGTTCTCCTGGACATGTGGTAGCTGCAGCATCAAAGCCAAGTGCTCCAGCCCCACTTAATGTCACCCTTAATGGTGTTTTCTCCAAAGGCCTTTTCCTCTCCCATGTATGTATCTGGAGGGTCTACAGCCAGTTGGGGTTAGAAAACCTCAATAAAATTGAATCCCCCTCCAGTTTTATAGAAAAAGGAAATAAAGTCCAGAGAGAAGAAGCTGCAGTGAGGGACAGTTAGGGATGATTCCAGAGTGGAATCTCACTCTTCTGAAGGGAACTCCTCATGTGGAACCAGGCAGTGGAAGCAAAGAACTGTAATACAATTACTGCCAGAGGCAGCTAAATCTCTGCACCAAGGCTCCATCACAAAATATCCCTCAGAAGATACCGATCACCTTACACATCCACTCTGCTTATTTCATTCCACAAGGAGGTCTAGATGTGTGCTGGCCCATAGTGTAGCCACTATGTAGCTAGTTAATATAGAGTAAATAAGTAGATTAAATTCTCCAGTTACATTGATCACATTTTAAATGCTCATTAGCTTCCTGGGGCTGGTGGCCACCAAGTGGGCAGTGCAGATCTGGGACATTTCATTAAGGAGGGAAGCCTATTGGACAGCACTGGTTCAGGACTGGAGATTACTCCTCTCATTTTTCAGATGAAGAAACTAAGGCCTAGAGAAAGGAAAAGACAATGACTTGCATCAATCCTGCTGGCAGTAACAGAGGGACCCCCTTTCTATGATATTGAATTCTAAGCTCTTGCCAATAAAATGCAATGGTCGCTTCCCATCTGATGGATGGTCCCTGGATGGAACCTCTAGGCTTCCAAATTCCTATGAGGAGTGGCCTATAGAAAACAGCCTGATTGGAGTGAGGTTCTTGATATGGTGTCTTCATATTAGTTCATATACGATTAAGAAAACGCTGACTGTCCCTATCAAAGATTGAGGGAGAGGTGACTAAGCTAATCAGTCCATTCTAGTCAGAAATAGCAAGAGCAGGGTGGCTGGCTGCCAGGAGCAAGCTGAGGTCAATGGTTCAGAGCTGAAGCTGTGAGTGGCATGTGAGTGCTGGAGATTCTGGTGCTGGTTTTGTTTGGGGCCAGTGAACTTGGAGGCTTCAAGGCAGAATAGCTTATGCGCCAATTAAGAAGTCATCCTACTTAGATTTCCCTCATGCTATTATTACAGGTGAAAGTGAGGTATCCTCTTCCCCGCTGGGTGCTTGGGGTTGGGCCCTTATGATATCTCAAGAAAAGAATTTTGTGAGACACTCATGGGAGGATGAGTGATTTTTATTTGCATGGAATTGCATCTTTAGATTTGCAAAGTACCATTTCCCTTAACCCAGTTCTGGAATTGAATGCCACTGGGGATTCAATAGAGCTAGAAACAAAGCCAGCATCCAAAGTTTCCTTTCTATGTTGGAACGGGGTCCGGTTTAGCATGAGGCTAGGTGCAGCCCATGAGTCCATTGTGTGGGGCCCACGTGGCTGTGAGGCAAGTGGGTGAATGCAGGGGAGCCAAGGGAGCACGCCCTCTGCAACAAGACTCCCAAGAGTCACCAAAACATGAGAGAGTGAGAGCAAGACACAAAAGAGTGAACTCCTTTGTATAGGAGAAAAAAGGCCTCAAATCTTCTCACTTGCAGTGGCCACGCCTACTCTGGCCCATGACCTGCTCCCAGGAATGATTGACAGGAAAAAAAAAAAAAAACCTTCAATAAGTCACCTAGACTTTACTGGGAATGTGTCTATTCTTCCCCTGTCCAGTCCCTTCCCTCCAGTGACCCTCGGGAAACAGACAGGTGCTTTCCTGGGGAGTGTTAAACTGCAGTTTCTCGGCAGAGCTGCACAAAAGACAATGATATTTGGCTCTCCCGTTTGCTCATTTCCAGCAACTTTCCTTAACATAACTAGGTTAACTTACAACAGTATCACCATGAAATTTATTTTCAATATAATTTTTAAACCAAAAATATCCTTAAAAGCTTAATTGATTAATACAGAATTATTTCCGTTTCCAGCCAGAGAAATACATTGTCTGTTCAATAATTTGTCATATGTAAGAAATACATGGTAGGGCAAAAGTAGGTTTACAGTTGTTCGTGTGTGTGTGTGTGTGTGTGTGTGTGTGTGTGCGTGCGAGAGCTAATTGACGGACCGTACATCTGACCAACTGACTGGCCAGTACATATGGCACACACTGGCAATTTAGAAGTAAATGTTGGCTCGCACAAGGAAAAATTTCCCATTGATTTTCTTAATAGTATTACTCCTTTGGGAATGCCGTGTCATAAATTAAAATTGAAAGTAGGTGCAATCATCATGCTCCTGAGAAATCTTAATAGTAAATGGGGTCTTTGTAATGATACTAGATTTATTATCAAAAGGTTGTGACCTAACATATTCAAAGCTGAAGTATTAACAGGATCTGCAGAAGGAGAGGTTGTTCTGATACCAAGAATTGATTTGTCCCCATCTGACATTGGCCTCCCATTTAAATTAATTTGAAGACAGTTTCCCATGATGCTAGCATTTGGGATGACTATTAATAAATCACAAGGACAAACTCTAGGCAGAGTAGGAATATTCCACCTAAATCCATTTTCGGACATGGTCAGTTATATGTTGCTTTCTCTCAAGTTCAAAGAGCATGTGATGTTCAAGTTAAAGTTGTAAATATTTCATCACAAGGGAAATTAGTCAAGCACTCTGAAAGTGTTTTTACTCTTAATGTGGTGTACAGGGAGATATTAGAATAATAAGTTTAATCAATTTATCAATCATTGTTTTTATCAACATTGTTTTTATATCATGTTTTTGTTATTTTTATATCATGTTTTTATTTTTTATATCATATTGTTACTGTTATTTATTAATCCATTTATATATTATTTTCATATACATTTTACTAATTTTCTTTCATCTCTAACACTTCTATTACAGAGAAAGGGTGGATACCGATATTAAAATATTTTGTATTTTAAAATACTATATTATATATACTGTTTTGACATGTAATTTTTTGCACTAGTACAATTATCGCATGAATCTTTCTCCTAATTAATTTCCTTTCAATGGGCATGAATCTGTGCACTGGGCCACTAGTTAATAAATAATAATACAAGAATAAACTGTGTTTTGTGTACTCACAACTATAAGCCTACTTTTGCTTCATCCTACTATTTTAAAGAAAATATTATAAGAGTTCTAGAAGATACGCTATAGAGAAGAGTTAGGAGCTCTTGGGCTTGAATGTTAATATCCTCTTGGGCAAATCACTCGTCTTTGTTTTCATATCCTCCCCTATAAAACAAGGGGATGTCAGCTGAGGACAGATCAGCAGTCACCTCTAACTAAAGTTTCTCTGAGTCTCAGAACCTTCTATACATGTATGCGTGTGGTGAGATAAAGGAGAAAGGAAATATGTCTGCCTTGCTGTGGAAGACTGGACCCTGACTATGAAATCCGGTTAACTCTGGTCACAGATTGTTGCTCAGTAGGGAGTGCCACGACCCCAGTGGGTCAGACAGCCTAGTCCCATGGCATCAAGGGGGCTCACATAGGAGTTGCCTCTGAACATTTCTCCTGAAGCACATACAACAGGGAAAAAGTTCACGGGTTTGTGAGGTAGACAGGAATGGCTATCCATCCCCTTCTATGCTTGCTTCTTTGAATCTTCTACTAGTGGTTTAACTTCCCTGGTCCCAGTGTCCCAATCTGTGAAATAGGATTAATAACCAAGGTCTCTCAGAGCTTGGGACCAGGTGCAATCACTTCCATGTTTAGTCTCCTGGTTCGTTAAACAAATGAAGAAATATCAAAACAAGCTTAGCAATAATGGGAACATATTTTAAAAGTTTATGTTCAAAAATATTTTAAGCCGAAGCCGGTTTGGCTCAGTGGTGGAGCGTCGGTCTGGGGACTGAAAGGTCCCGGGTTCGATTCCGGTCAAGGGCATGTACATTGGTTGCGGGCACATCCCCGGTAGAGGGTGTGCAGGAGGCAGCTGGTTGCTGTTTCTCTCTCATCGACGTTTCTAGCTCTCTATCTCTCTCCCTTCCTCTCTGTAAAAAATCAATAAAATATATTTTTAAAAAATAGTTTAAATACATGCAAACATTCAGGGGTAACTCCACTGGGCAACACCAAGGCCCATTGTGAAAGTGGATGGCCCTGCTAACCTTTAAATCCCTACCCCCTACCTCCTCCCTGCCATGTATCCCTGCGGGAAAGGATTCAGTAAAAACTGTAAAGGGTCTGGTGTGACATGGAGACTAGGCACTGGATAAATGGTAGCTATTATACTGTGGAGGAGGTTCAGCAAGCCCTTGCCAAGACGTCCACATCACCCTGGGCAACAGTGTCGCCTGAGGATTTGCCTGGGGCAGACCTCCCCTTGGGGATCCATCCTTCTCACCAGCTAATCTCCCTCGCAGCCATGGACTACCCTTCAATGCAAACCCTCTCACCCTGGACCTCCAGCTCCCTAGCGGTGGAGACAACTGGCGTTGATCTGAAAGCATGCAGAGGGTCCCCCCCTGCTTCTTGGCATTTATTTACTGTGGAGTATTTATTGTGGAAATACAAGATGGATGGTTAGGGAAGGAGAGAACAAACAAACGTACCTTCCTCGCCTGCCTTAACTGCTTGAGTTCCTACTTGCACGCACTGAAATGTCTATAATTTACTTTTCAGTTTTGCAATGTTTATGGCTCTTATGTCATTTGAAGGTTATTTATAACAATTATATAAGGAAGCAAAGTGCCATAAACTGAAGTAATTTACTGTAAAATATCTGCAATGCTAAAATATCAAATGGTACATTACCGTAGTTGCCAGTACTGCTCTTAGAAACAGAAAAATAGAGAAAAAGAAAAACAGTTAAAATATATATGGCTGCTTCCCCATCAGCCAGGCTGTAACACTCATCTTGCTGAGATTTATAACCTCCAAAGCAACTGACCAGTATTAATTTAATTGTCTTGAGGGAGGGGTGGGAACGGAGAGACGTGGCTCCTTGTTACAGCCCTCGGGACCCGGACTCGGGTGGGTTATTGGGAGCAAGAGGATGCTTGGGCACAGTGGGCATGGAGCCAGCCATGGCTTCTGGTCCTGGCACGGAAGCCTGATGTTTCCAATCCAGCTGACGTATTGGAGCTTTAGGGGGTCTGAGTCTAGCTTGTTAGTTTCAGAAAGCTAAGGAAGTGACTGACGTTAAGTCAGTGAGAGATTAAGCTGTAACAGTGTTCACCCTGGGAAAGGCAGGGCCTCAAAGCCATTGTAAGACCATGGCACAATGCAAACGCCTTTTTCTCCTCCGTCGTTTGATGGGCTGTTTCAACAAATGTTGAAAACCTACTATGAGTCAGGGGTTGCAATTGCAATGGTGAGCAAGAGAGCTGCAACCCTGAAGGAACTTACCGTGGACGAGTCAGAACTATGAGGATCCCTTTGCCATAGCGCTGGCAATCCATCAGATTCCAGACTGCTCTTGCAACAAGTTAGCGTCCTGAGTCAGGAAGGAGAGCACTGGGAAGATGCTGTGGGAAGAAGATGAGTGCTTGCTTGAGAACATGGCAGGGCAATCAGTTCCCTGTGGAAGTTGCTAGACTCAGAGCTGGTGAGCAAGGGTCACTTCACAGGGAGCTACCCCCTCCCTTGCTTCCACTGTGGGAAGAACATGGAGGTTTTGCTGTGTCTCTTTGTGCAACGCTTCCCTGGGAGTAAAGCTGCTTGTGGCCATTTATCAACTGGAACCAGCCATAAAGAGGCCCATCTGCTCCGCCTGAACCAGGGCACAGGCACAGGGACCACCTCTCAGTCCTAACTCCTTGCTGTACTCTGGAACGGTGAAGACAGAGAGATTTTCTCAGGTACTGGAATAGGAGGGTATAAGGTGATGGCGGCTTGGTCTTATACACAGGCTATTTAGATTCCTGTCTACTAGGTGCCATTTAGTGGGTGATGAGAAAGGCAGCTCTTCTGCCCCTAAACCTCCCTTCCACTCTGGTACATGCAAAAAAAAAAAAAAAAAGATTCAAATCCCATTATGTCTGGGGGCTAATTTATGTCCTCCCTATGAGAGATAAAGAATCTCTTGTTTCTTTATGTTTGTTTGTTTGCTTTTTAAAAATACATACATTTATTGAATATAACATATATCCAAAAAAGTGAAAAAATGACAAGTGTACCACTTTTCAAATGATCACAAAGTGAATGTACCCATTGCATTGAAGCAGCACTCACATGAAAGAGCAGGACCTTCTCAGCACCCCAGAAACCTTGTATGCCTCCTCCTCATTATCACCCCACCTCCTTCCCAGAGATCATCACTAGTAAAATGCAGTGCATCCCATTTTGCTTGAATTCATTGCTTCAACATTATGTTTGAAAAGTCATTCTTATTGTTGCTTGTAATAGTAGTTCATTCATTTTTCATTGTTGTATACTATTTCTTTGTAAAATCACATCACGATTTTTTCATTCTGCTGTTGATGGCCTTTAACACTATTTTCAGGTGTTGTTTTTTTTTTAAAAAAATATATTTTATTGATTTTTCACAGAGAGGAAGGGAGAGAGATAGAGAGCTAGAAATGTCGATGAGAGAGAAACATCGACCAGCTGCCTCTTGCACACCCCCTACTGGGGATGTGCCTGCAACCCAGGTACATGCCCTTGACTGGAATCGAACCTGGGACCTTTCAGTCATCAGACCCACGCTTTACCACTGAGCCAAACTGGTTTCGGCACAGTTTTTTTTTTTTTTTTTATGAGAAATAACCCTATATAATAAAAACCTAATATGCTAAAGTGTCCAGTCGTCTGGTCAGCTATTCAACCAATCAAAGCATAATATACTAATGATATGCTAAGGCTGCTCACTATGACATGCACTGACCACCAGCAGGCAGACACTCTGACCAGTAGGTTAACTTACTGCTGGGGTCCAGCCAATTGAGACTGAGCAAGAAAGGCCAGACATGCCCTGGAGCACTCCAGCAGTACCTCCCCAGCTGCCCAATCTCCCAAATCCCTCCCCAGCTCTGATCATGCACTCTCAGGTTCCCTTGGCCTGGCCTGCACCCTCTCGCAATCCAGGATCCCTCAAGGGATGTCATAGAGCCCGTTTTGGCCCGACAGTGGAGTGACCAGTGGCTATGACATGCACTGACCATCAGGAGGCAGACACTCAATGCAAGAGCTGCCCCCTAATGGTCAGTGTGTTCCCACAGGGGGAGCACCATTCAGACAGAAGTTGGGCTCATGGCTGGTGAGCACAGTGGCAGTGGCAGGAGCCATCAGTCGGACATCCTCAGAGGGCTCCTGGACTGTGAGAGGGCAAAGGCTGGGCTGAAGGATGCCCCTTCTCCCCCGAGTGCACGGATTTTGTGCACTGGGCCTCTAGTATTGTTATAAACATCCTTTCATATATGTTTTGGTGCACAAAAATGTACACAATTCTGACCAGTGTATACATGAGTGTGAAATTGCTGAATCACAAGGTGTGTGCATGTGGGGCTTTATTACATGCTGCTAAACAGATGTTTTCCAAAGCACATTGTTCCAACTCACATTGTTTCCAACCCTGGAGGAGAGTTCTGATTGTTTCACAGCCCCATTACACTTTAATGTTGTCAATCTCTTACATTCTGCCATAATGATAGATGTGTATTAGTGTCACCTCATGTTTATCATTGTTGATTTTATATAGCAATTCTATTGAGATACAATGTACATACACCATGTACCTGTTTTAAAAATACAATCTGATAAATTTTGACAAATGTATACTTCTGAGTAAACATCCCCCCCCAATCAAGATATAAAACATTTTGTCATCCCAGGAAGCTGTGTCTCTTCACAGTCCATCTTTGTTTCCTACCACTTGACTGCCCGCCCCTGAGCTGCTTTCTGTCACCACAGATCAGCTATGCTGTTTTAGAACTTCATGCAAATGGGATCATCACAGTATGTGTGCTTTTGGGTCTGGCTTATTTGACTCAGCATCAAAGTTTTGAGATTCATCCACATGGGTGCTGTGGGTTGTGTATTAGTAGTTTGCCCCTTTCAACTGCAGAGGAGTAGTCCATCACCCCTAGTTCACAATTAGCTTATCCAGTCTGTCTTCCTTTGACAGACATTTGTGTTGTTTCTTGGTTTGGGCTACTGTGGATAAAGCTGCTGTAAACATTCATGTCCATATATTTTTGTGAGCTTATGTTTCATTTCTCTTGGATAAATATCTGAGTGGAATTTCTGGATTATAGGTGAGGTGTATGTTTAACTTGAAAAGAAATAGAACTGTTGCACAAACTTGTGCCAGTATGCATTTTACCATCAGCGCAGGAGAGTCCTGGTTACTTCACATCCTCACCAACATCTGGTACTAAAATCTTAGACATCCCAGCGCACATGAGAGAGAGAGATCGAGAGAAACATGAATGTGGGAGAGAAACAATGATCAGCTGCTTCTGGTGCATGCCCCCACGAGGGGTCCAGCCACAACTGTGTTGGTGTTTGGGAAGATATTACAACCCACTGAGCCACCCAGCTGGAGCTCCTTATATTGTTACATTGCTGTTTCCTGAAGTCAAAATCGGGCTGAGTATTTTTAAAATATGTTGTCTGTCCATTTAAATGTCTTGTTTTGCAAAGTGCTTGCTTCTTAGTCTTTTCCCACTTTTGAATTTTGAGTTGTCTCTCTTTTTACTCATTGAATTTTAGGAGTTATTGATACACCTTGGATATCTTTATTTTTGTTGGTTATAGGTTACAAATAGTTTCCATGGGACTTTTTAAAAAAATATATTTTATTGATTTTGTACAGAGAGGAAGGGAGAGAGATAGTTAGAAACATCGATGAGAGAGAGTCATCGATCAGCTGCCTTTTGCACACCCCTACTGGGGATGTGCCCACAACCAAGGTACATGCCCTTGACCGGAATCGAACCCAGGACCCTTCAGTCCCCAAGCTAACGCTCTATCCATTGATCCAAACTGGTTTTGGTGGGACTTTTTTTTTTTTTTTACATGAAAAATCCCACTGGACTAGAAACACATGCTGAGTCACTTCCATGTAAGTGAATGTTTGAAATTAATTCTGTTCTTAGTAGAGGGATTAGACTGCAGGGTTGATTGAGCGATGAAAGTGTCAGGGGAAGGAGGAAGCAGAGTGGCCAGAGCAATGGGTTTTGGGTAGAGAAGGGAGCATACATGAGGCTGCGGTGAAAAAGACTCGGGGAGTCGGCATGGTAAGTGTTGAAATCATATGCAGTTGTTGGCAGCTGCCTACGTGGGCGGGATCACAGTTGAATTTGGATTTAATGGGAATTAGTGTTGCGACTGACAACAAAATCTGTCATTGGCTTTGTGGTGGTGAGAGGTATGTCACCTGCCAAATCTGATATAGAGCTTAGAGTTTCAGCTGTGAATAAAGTTTCTAAGAAACCTGGGATATATCCATTCCCACTCCACCTCCTCATTTTGCAAATGAAAACATTAAAATCCAGAGCAGAGTGAGTTGCCCAATGTTACAGCATTGGGTCTATACTCTAAAGACCGATGTAATACTTTTGAGTCTGAAAAATGATAAACAGTTATCTTGTTTAGCATCCTGGTAGACTATTTGTGATATTTACCAGAAAACATAATATGCAGTCCTAACCTCAAAGCACATTCAGGTGGATTGGGAGGAGATACACCCCTACAGAATGGTGTGAGAACAATGGAAGGGGCTTTAAAAAAAATAAATTTTTATTGAGTTTAGAGAGGAAGGGAGAGAGAGAGATAGAAACATGTTAGAGATAGAATCATTGATGGCTGCCTCCTGCACGCCCCCTACTGAAGATTGAGTCCGCAATCCCAGGCATGTGCTCTTGACCAGAATCAAACCTGGGATCCTTCAGCCCGCAGGCCAACGCTCTATCCACTGAGCCAAACCAGCTAGGGCAGAAGGGGCTTTATTCTCAAGTGTAAGTAGAGAATTTTGATTCACTCCTGAGAGCTGGGTCAGTCATTAGTTTGATGCCTTGTGAAAGTCATGACAGGATGTTCCCGCCTAGGATTTTGCCTATGAAAGAGTCTTCTGAGTCAAACATGTTATTTCTTTTCCTATGTCCAAATATGTACTGGTCTGTTGGCGAGCCACGTTCTTAAAGGCCTGCCTTAGTGTGGCTTCACAGACACTTTGACAGGAGTGGGTGCTCGATAAACCCTCGTCCATTGATGGATGGATTGAGCTGGTTCATAATAGCAGCTGGGAAGAGAAAGTGCTCTAGGCTTCAGCTCTATTCCCAAGGGCTCCGAGGCCGGGAGCCTCCATCCCAGAACCTGCAGAAGACGAGGATCTGCTGAGACAGGTCATTTTAAAGGAGCATCGATGCCACAGGTCAGCATTCAGGGCACAGGCCCCGCAAGCTAGCAGGTTTGCAAGAAAAGCAAATGCTACCTCTGAAGAATAAGCAATAAATGTGGAAATTTGTACAGCATCATATTTTTATTAATGATCATAATAATAGGTGCTGCTTATGAAGCCAATTCTGTTCCTCGCAGACTTGAAGACACTTTATAGGTAACAAAACGCATTCATAAACTTCTTTCATTTCACCCCACAAGCATCCTATGACTTAGGCAGAATAAACAATGTTTTCATATAGCAGATAAAGAAACAGGTAATGATTTTCTTGTATACAAGGCGTAGAATTTGGAGACAGTTATTAAATATTAATAGCTTCTTAGTTTTTCCATAGTTGAGTTCATTTAATACTCATAATTGACATGAGAAATAGGTGTTGTTATTTCCAGATCACAGATAAGAAAATTGAGGCTCAAAAAGCTGATGGTTCTATTAGAACAAGTTTATGACAAGGTTTAAACTAAACCTTTATCCCTGACTTCCAGGGAACCTGCCCTTCTGATCTGGTGTATCATCATCATCATCAACAGATATCTTTCATCTTTAGCTTTTTCAGTGCATATAATTCTCGAACTTGTGATCCAGGTCTGTATAGCTTCACAGCTGAGGAGTGATGTGGGATTGAACATGTGTGTGTTTAGACAAAGAATGGAAAGATGTTCCTGAGTACAGAAGGGAGGATGGTTATGTCAGCTCTCTTGTGGACGAGCCCTGCCTGTCACTCTGTCTCTCTGGGAGTCTCTAATAGAGGGTTAAAGGGGTTAAAGTACCGGAAATGAAGGAGAAGCCTCTTGTATGTGGGCCAGATGGGCAAAGATGGCACAAAGATGGGAAAATCCCAGTCTCTGCCCTGGAGGAGAGACCTCACCCAGGTTGCTGAGACCAATACCCTGCCCAGCTTCTGCCCCACCCCCAGTTCCTCAGGGCTTCCTGCAGTGCACCCCTAGTGGCCCATCCTTCGCTCTCAGCTTTGCTTTTTTCTTTTCTCAGCTACTGCAAACCCCAAAGGTCTGTCTCCATTCCCTCAGAACCTTGCATCTATTGGACAGGTGGTTTGAAATGAGTCCTTATATATTAATTGGTATATTAATATATTAATTCGTACCAAGACATTTCTGATCCGTGCTGACAGGTGAGGTGACTGTGGTGCAGTGGGGGCTGCACTGGGCTGACAGAAGGGTTGCACCCAGCCTCATCATACTGTGTGCTTCCAGCCAGGTGGATGGCCCCACTAAGCATCAGTTTCCTCACCCATGATCATGGGGTTGATCATCCTGAGTCTCAGAGTATTAAGGCACTTTGGAGATGCTGAAGCTGCCTGGCCACTAGACAGGCTATTTCTGTTTCTTACACAAGATGACACTTGCAGAGATGGGCCCAGGGGGCTGGCTGGGCACCTGCAGCTGCCAGGAGCACAGGCACCCCTGCCAGATCTCATAGAGTGAGCTGGCTCCCGGTAGCCTCCTGAGAAGGTGGAGTGTGGTGGCCATGCCCATTCTCCAGGGTGGACACCAGCATTCCGCTAGGAAGGTCAGGCCTGGGTTGCCAAACTAGTCCGATCCTGCAGGAAGCAAAGGCCCTCTAGGATGTGAAATCAGTCCATCCTTAATCAGTCTCTTCTGGGTCCGTGTTTGAGAGAGGAAAAAGACAGCACAGATGTACAGTGATTGTATAGGGTGGGCCTGAAGGCTGGAGGACTCGTTTCAAACCACCTGTCTGATGGAAGGACCCCGAGGGGAGCAGCACCACAGAATGACCACAGCTCGCTGTGACACACACAAGAGCATGCCTGTGCACTGTGGGCAAACACACACACACACACACACACACACACACACACACACGTACAAGCCTGGTGCTTCCCCTATAAAAGGGGCCAGCAACACCGACCTCCTCCACTGTGGCAGGGAATTAAATGGGAACAGACACAGAAGTCTTTCGGGCCCGCTCACCAGTGCAGACAGCCACTGTCTTGGGCACAGGGGGAGGAGGGACGCGGGAAGGGAGATCCGTGGCTTTGCCTTGGGAGATGCAGGGTCCTGCTTCCTGGCTGCCCAGCTCTTGCTCCGTGAGAATTCTCACCTTGTCTAGGCTGATACATACCTGGCAGGCTCCTGTTCCCACAACAGGAGGTGCCCTTCCCTGACCCCACTCCCAGAGCCGTTTCCAGCCTATCCTGATGGCATGTGTCTGGGCTTCAGGGAGCACTGCTCAAGAGAGCACTAACACCTGATCCTGGCAGCTGGCACCAAGGAAAGGATGCCTCCAGAGACTGCGGCTCTGGGCTCCAGCTCTGCCACTCGGCAGCTCTATCTTAAAGGGCAAGGCCCCTGCTGTCTCAAGCCTCAGTTTCTCCACCTGTCAGATGAGGGAGAATTCCAGGCTTTCTCAGGGTCCTTCCCACTTTAAAACTCTGATTCCTCAAAGGCCAAACGAAAACAAACCAAACCCTGGAACGGTCAGGTTCATTAGGATGAAAATCTCAGTTATTAGGCATAGACATTGGCGGGGAGGCAGGAACACTGACACAGTTCTCACGCCAAAGCACTCCCTCCATCAACTGCCCTCCCCGTCCCAGCCCCAGCCCCAGCCCCAGCCCACTGCTAAGCTTTCCCCACTCAGGAAGAGCAGTGCCCAGCTCTGTGTGGAGACTGGCTCTGAGGGGCCCACGTGGAAGGTGCACCTGCTCTTTGCATTGCTGAGCCACGGAGCCCCACCTCCCTGCAATGCTGGGATCTTTGAGCCACTCTCCCCCACCGATGGCTTTGATGGCCTTTCTATTGGAGAGACAAACTCCATTCCCCCATACAAGGCTCAGTGAGCAATCAGTTGCATCACCTCTGTGTTGCACGACTTTGAACAGGTTCCCTTCTGGAACCTCAGTTTTCTCAACACTAAAGTGAGTCTTATAGCTCTGCCTGCCTCAAAAGCATTGGTTTGCATGCCAAATAATAAAAAAGGCACTTGGGCCCTGCCCAGGTGGCTCAGTTGGTTAGAGCATCATCCCGTACACCAAAAAGTGCCAGGTTCAATTCTCGGTGAGAGCAGATACCTAGGTATCAGGTTCAATCTTCAGTCAGGGCGCATAAGAGAGGTAGATGTTTTCTCTCTCTCTCTCTTTCTTTCAAATCAATAAGCATGTCTTCGGGTTAGAATTTAACTAGAAATGCACTTGGAAGTCTTCAATTAGGGCCAAAGTGCCAGGAAAGTGTCCAGTCTCATCTTTATATTACCATGTCAGTGTTTAAGGATTTGCCAGCCCAATGCCGCCTCTCCCTGCTCCGCTGTTGCTTGGACACTGGTGCTGGCTCTGCACACAGGTGGAGCACCATGTGCTTGATGACAAGGGAAGGGGCTGAGCTGCCTGGGTGATGAGGCTGTGCCCTAAGGCCTGGGAGCATCACTGCATAGATGGCACTGTGCAGGCCCCAGGGCAGCCCACACAGCTGTCAGCATGGCTGACTGGTCCCCTCTCCTGTGCTCCTGGCGGAAGGGACTGTCACTTGTCAGGACAGGCCAGGAATGCTGGGAGACGAAGGCCAAGCCCTCCCTCCACACTGTGTCTGAAATAAACTCTCCTGAATGGAAAACAATTTGGCTGCCTGACACGTATAAGCAGCCCCGACTAACAGACGCCCCCTTAGCCTCACTGTGGCGCAAGGACACCAGGCCTCCTTGAGCAGGAACAGGCCACTTCCCTAGGGATGAAGCTTAATTAGACGGGACACCTTGGCTGTCCGTTTCCATGCCCTCTGCTCAGCGTTTGCAAAAGCACACACACACCCTGGGTGCCAATCAGCCCACCTGCAAATCGTGCCCAATGGCTGAGAAGGTCGGACTGGCGGCCACGGACACGGTCCTGAGGTACAGAGTGCACCCCAAGGCCCACAGAGCCGTGTCCCATCAGGGACTGCTCACGGAGAGCTTCTGGGGAGGGGAGGTGCACTCTGGGTCTGGCAAGCCTCGGAGAAACCATCCGAGTCTATGTTGGCGCCGTAGGCCAGATAGCCTCAGTGTGTTCCATCCGAGAGGCTACTGCAGACACAGCGCTCATGACCATCTCTAGATGAACTGAGTGCATTAAGAAACATAACCCTCGAACCCTCTCCTGGTGGAGATGGAGAGGGCGGGCATGAGCTGCAGGTGGATGACTCAGATGATTCCTTCTCTCCATAGTGTATGCAGGTGCCCTGGCCCAGCCGCTTTGGTGATGCCAAAGCCGAGGTAAACAGAATGAGCTGCAGCTCTCAGACCTGACCATGCATTAGGCTGAGACTCTGCTTGCCTTTCCCTAGGGTCCTGTGGGGCTCAAGCTCCTCCTCCATCCTTAGCTGGCACTGCTGCTGAGGGGCCATCACCCACCTCTACACACACACACACACACACACACACACACACACACACATACACACACAGCCAACACATGCTTCCCTCAGTGATATGTCACCACCTTTAGCTTTGCCGAGCTCCTGGCCCCAGGCTGGTGCAGGGCTGCAGGAGTGAGTATCTTTGATTGAGGACCCTTGAGGTTCCTGTAGGTTGGGGAAGCCCCACATCTGGGTGGCTTGAGCAGCATGGTTGATGCTAAGATACTGTCCACCCAGGACATCAGAGGATGTGCTATGGAGGTGGTGCTGGCCAGGAGTCGCCTCCCAGAACTGTCTCTCCCTCCCTCCTTATGCCCCCCCGCTTCCTCTCTGCTTCCCTCCCATTGTTTTGCCACCTGCCCTCAGCCTTTGAAACACAGGCTCGCTCTGTCTCTGTAACCCTGTGGTCACCCGCCCATGCTCCATGCTTGTGTGGCCCAGGGAAAGCCACTGCTCCTCCTGGGAGGACCTTTTGCTCTGAGTTAATGATTTAATGTCTGTAGGTGTATTTTTAAAGTCCTGGAATGGGAGCTGGAAAACCAATGAACCAAGTGCCAACAATCCTGGAAGCTCAAAACTCTCCTCTCTCTCTCTCTCTCTCTCTCTCTCTCTCTCTTCCCCCCCCCCCCCCAAAAAAAAAAAAAAAACCAAAGTGGCTTTTCTAGTTAGGGCTTCTTAAAGAATAGACAGATGTTCCCACAGTGGCTGCCTGATGGGATGGCAGCTTCCATGAAGGCTCCAGGCCCTCGCTTCACGCAGTCTTCTGCAGCTGGGGCTCCTGAGCGTCTCTCCACGGGTGTCCCTCCTGGGCCGGGCGGGCCTCCCCTCTGCCTGCGGGTGGTCCTTGTTGTGTGAGAACACAGCTGAGGAGCGGTGCTATGTGGCCTCCATGCACCATCCAATCATGTTCACCAGCGAGTAGGGTCCATCTCAGCGGGAGTCGGGCTTGAGAGAGGCTGGGCAGGGAGTTGGTGTTTCCTGCCCACAGTGCTGGAAGAACACTTAGAAAATCCTCTCCACCTGGGCCTGGAGGTGTCACACCACAGGAACTAAGACACCCAATGAAGCATAGCCATGGTTGGAGGCAGAGCCGGGAGATTCGGGGACACCACTGGTCTCCCAGTGAAAGAGGTGATGTGCAGCTAGAAGTCTAATAAACTGCACTAGACCTAGGAAAAGCAAACCTGTTCCAAGAAAGAGAAAGCGGGGGTGGGGGGGGTGGGGGGGTGGGGTGGGGTAATGCATATAACTTAACCCTAGTGGCTACTGTAGAGAGCAGCATTATAATTGTGTCTACTCTAGAAGCTTCCTTGCAGCTAAAGCAAAAAGGGTGGATTTGTACAGCTTTTATCCGTAGAAGACAAAGCATCTTCAAGAGAGAGGCCAAGCCACCTGTCCCTACAAGAGGTGCCATTGACTAATTGGAGTGTATCATGTAGCACCTTGGGGAGGAGCAATGAGTGGCCTGTGGCCTATGTCCTCCACTGAGACTGTGGGACGAAGTGGGGAACAGCTGGGGAGCAGGTGTTGGTGTTGCCCTGTGACCTGGGGGCTGCTGGTGGAGGAGGTGGCCAGGCAGGCAGAGCAGCAGGTAGATGTCCTGTCCGCACACCTTCCCTGGCCTGACCTTGCCTGCCACTGGGGCCAGCTTGCTGTTTCCCAGACTGCGGGCAGAGGGAGCGGCTGTGTGTGGAGCACGGCCAGGCAGATCGCGCAGACGCTGGACTGGAACAGCTGTGCGATTTAAGAGAAACTTGGAGGGAAGTAAACTGGATTTCTATTTCTTGTTTGCACCATTAAAATGCTCCTTTAAAGTGAAGCCTTTCTGGTAAGTGAAGGGGAAAGGAAACTCCAAGACCGACAAGTAGCGGCCGTAAAACAGGGAACAAAAGGAGAAAACGCTGAAGTGCGTTTTGTTGCTATCGATGTATGGAGACATCGAGCTGGGCGGATGGATGGAGCCAGGCGGCCCTGGCAGCGAAGAGTCTCACATGGGAAAGGAGACGGTGAGGAGAGCAGGAAAGAGGCTTGTCTCTTGTCTCAAGGACATGGCAGAGTTACATCAAGGAGCTGAAAATAAAACGGGCAGGTAGGATGTCCCTGCTGGGGAAGTGCGGGAACAAAGGAAGAAGAATGAGAACAGGACACAGTGGGAGCAGAAGTGGCCCATCCCCTTTCCTCTGCCCGTGTGCGTTCCCCATGGTCAACTCTGTGACTGCAGCTGGAGGGCAGGAGGGTCTCAGACCATCGGGTGGGAAATAAAAGGGACTCGTCGCAAATGGATCTGAGAACCGCCTTCCATATTCAATCCAGTTCCCAACACACACACAGCTTCAAAAAGAAACAACTAAGTTACAACAGCAAGAGATGCTTCAGAGTAAACCTGTCTGGCTGGCTGGCGGTACAGAGGAGCATAAATTTTGTGGGACCAATGAGAAGAGGGCACTCGCCCACAGGAACGGGGCCGGTTATTGCATCAGGGTTGACCTGTAGCTACAGAGGCCTATAAATTTCGGTGTTTACAGCGTCCTTCCTCATTGGTGCTGCGGGTAATTAAATGGTGGGGCACGTCTCATAGACTCCAGGGGCTTCCCTGTAAAGACCCCAGGCCATCAGATGGATGGCACGAAGTCAGCCAGAAACTCAGGGCCCTGGGCCGTAGAACCCACCTTTTGCCCACCCTTGGAACTGCTTCCCTGACATCAGGGTGGGCTTTAGTGCTGGGCTCTCTGCAGAGGCCACCAGAAAACAGGACAGACAAAGTTTGGTGACCTACAGCGAGGCCAGTGGTCAGCAAACTCATTAGTCAACAGAGCCAAATATCAACAGCATGATTGAAATTTCTTTTTTTTTTCTTTTCTTTTTTTTTTTAATATATTTTATTGATTTTTCACAGAGAGAAAGAGAGAGGGATAGAGAGTTAGAAACATTGATGAGAGAGAATCATTGATCAGCTGCCTCTTGCACACCCCCTACTGGGGATGTGCCCACAACCAAGGTACATGCCCTTGCCCGGAATCGAACCCGGGACCTTTCAGTCCGCAGGCTGAAGCTCTATCCAATGAGCCAAACCGGTCCCGGCTGAAATTTCTTTTGAGAGCCAAATTTTTTTAAACTTAAACTTCTAACGCCACTTCTTCAAAATAGACTCGCCCAGGCCGTGGTATTTTGTGGAAGAGCCATACTCAAGGAGCCAAAGAGCCGCAGTTTGCCGATCACGGAGCTAAGCTATCCCAGTGTTGCTAGGAGTGGGTGATTGAAATGAAAATGGATCTTCACATTTTAAACCTGTCTCCTGCTGTGCTCAGAATAAGATCTCAATGCCTGGTGCACATGCCTGGTGCACACGCCTGTGAACAGCCTGGCATCAGTCTCATTTCAAGGTGAAGCCCCATCATCCCTTCAGAGACCTCTCACAGCGCCAGGCCTTTGATAACACCCCTCCTCTGGGAATGTCCTCTCCCCACCCTTTCCTTTCCAGGGAAGAGCAGGCTCAGGGCCCCTCCTCTGTGCAGCATGTGCCCATCTGCTGCCCCAGGTAGACTCAGTCTCCCCCTCTGCCAGCTGTGTCCCTTGTCCTCTAAACGAGGATGCTAGAGTGCCAGGATGTAGGGCTCATCTCTGAATTCCCAGTGCCTAAAATTATGCCTGGGATATGGGAAGAGAAGGGCATTAAGTGAGAATGAAAGAAAGGACAGATGCTGGGAGCATGGCCCCTCATCACCTGTAGGAAAGAAGAGGTGGTCCCAGCACTCAGATGGTTCAGGACAGACCTGCCACCCCAGCCTTCCTCCAGCGCTCACAGCTCTTACCACTCTCTGCCTGGGGTGGTCAGGACAGAGCCAGGGGGGTTCGAGATTCCTTTGTTTTTTACGTCAGCTACTATGAGGAGGTCAGGGCTCCCAGGTGACCCTCCTTATCCCTTGGACAACGGTCTTCAAACAGTTCTAAAGGCAGAGGGACAGCCCCCTTCACCCTTGCCCTCTGTGCGCAGTCACCCCCTGTCACTCATGTCTGCTTTGCTTTTATAGTTTGTATCGCTCCCTGAGACACTGTGCATTTTCAAAATTGATTTTAGAGAAGGAGGAAGGGTGAGAGAGAGAGAGAGAGAGAGAGAGAAAGAGAGAGAGAGAGAGAGAGAGAGATGTTAGAGAGATTCATTGATTGGTTGCCTCCCGAATGTGCTCCAAGACTTTCTGGTGTGTGGGGTGATGATCCAATCAACTTAGCCACACAGGCCAGGCCAATGCTGTGAGTATTTTAAGTCTTTGTCTCCTCTTGCTAGAACAGCAGTTCCTCGAAGGCAGAACTATGATATTTTTTTACAGCCTCCTCCTCTTCTATGGGAGCAGCCTAGTTAAGTGATGGTGGATGAATGAGTGAAGGCAGGTGGTTGTCAGACTGAATATCATTACTGCCAAGGTCACTTCTTCCTTCTAGATAAGATCTGTAGCCCCATCTGCTCATCGCCCTCCCCCAGTATAGGTGCCAGGCCTGAGTCTTGGCAGAAATTAGTCAAAGCTGATAGTATTTATTTGGGTGGTGGTGGGGAGGGGGGGTCATCTAACTATCTTCCTCTTGATTCCTGCCTCTTGGTGGGTGCCAGCCCCACCTCACTCAGAGTCCAGGTTCCAGTTCCTTAGCTGTCCTGTGATGGCCTCAGTTCACAGTGCCCAGCACCCCGGGCTGCTTCAGGGGCACCAAGCAAGCCGGGAGCATCTCATCAGCCTCATCTGACATCACCCCCAGGTGAGGGTGCTGGAGAAACTCTAGTCCTGGGGCACAGCTGGGCCAGTGGTCCCTGCCACCCCCACACTTGGCTGACTTCTTTGTACAGACTGCTTGGGAAAAAGGATGCCATGCCAAGCAGAAGGCCGGAAACTAACAGAACTCAATATTCCCCTGTCCATTATCTCGCTATTTCACCACATTATTTAGGGGTCAGAAACTGTAACCATGTTTTTAAACTCAGGTAAATGAGGCAAATCAGACCCGTGGTTAGTAAGGAGCAGAGCTTCAAGTCCACATGTTTTTGACTCTGCGGGCCAGTTTTTGCCACGGAGTCAGGTTGACCTGAGGTATCGTGAGAAATAGGAAAGATCATCCATTGCATTTATTTTGGTGCCTGTTATGAGTATGACTTACGCTGTTAACATCTTGGAAGTTCCATTACTTTGGAGATGTCAACCTGGCTGAAATGGCCTGGATGCCACTTCTAAGAATTTTGGAAAAGGGCCTGAGCCATGATGGAGGGCCCAACCTACCCATTATATAGGTGAAGAAAGTGAGGCCCAAACTGTCCCAGGCGGTGTCCATTCTGGCCCCAGTTGGCCCTTAAATGATTGCACCAGGTTCTCATCAATAATGAGAATGATGGTTAGAACTCCAGCCTTCTACTTTCTAGCTGTGTGCCATCCCCTCCACCCGGCTCTGCTTTTGATGGCCTCGGCACAGTAGAGGGTGATCAGCCACCAGTCTTTGCCGATGTGGCCTTCCCAAGTTGGGATGTGGGACTCACTGATCAAATCCTGCACAGCCAGCGATCTCCAGAATGTCGGAGGTGGCTAGTCCCCAAGGGAACCAGGGGAAGCAGTCATGGGGGCTGGAGGAGGAGCTGGTGACAGGGGACACTTGCTGGAAAAAGAAGAGGGGCAACCTGGACACAGTTGGGGTCCCCTTGAGGACCCGGATGGATTATACCTCTAGAAAGGACCCTTCCTCCTTTTCTGAGGGCTGCCTCACATTTGAAAGAACATTGAGGTATGGAACACGCCAGGCAAAAGTCGCACCACCCTTACCCCTTCAACTCTGCCAATGTAGCCACAAATTGGGCCACTCAGGAACCGCCTGGGAGGGAGGTTTGCAGCCCTCTGCTGGAAATCAGCTCTTGGCCCTTTCTGCCTCATAAGCAGACCTGCCCAAGTAGAACCCAGACATCGGAGTAGTTGATTTACGCCTTTAATACCGTGAGCTCCATTTAGCCAGCCTGGAAAACACATTTTGTCATGGGAAGCTGGAGCTTCTCTTTTTTTGACCATCCTCCCCGGACATGCACTTTGATGGCAGTGGCCGCTGTGGTTTTCCTGCTCCTTTTCAGAAAGGTCTACTCTTCTATCCCAGGGTCCCTCTGGGAGCAAGGGGGCCGGGCCAGAAGCTGGGTGGGAAAGGTGAGGAATGCTGATTGAGATTTCCATTTTCCCCAAAGGCATTGTATTCAGAATTGTGATCACTCTCCCCCACTGTGGAAAAATTACAGCACCTTAAACGTCTCACCCATGTTAATGTATCGAAATGAATGCACTGTTTTCACACTTGCCAGTAAGCGGACTTAAATGATTCAGATCCTCTTACTCAATGTCAACTCCTTTGCAGAAAGTCAAATGAACTTCGCACTGGTTCTCTTGGGAGGGAAGTTCTTGATGGCAAAGTTGCTCTTTATGAGGAGGGGGAGGGCCAAGATTTGTAGACTTCTTTGTCCCAAGTCATCCTTAATGATTTCCAGGGCAATAAGCAGCAGCATGGCACACGTGGCAGCAGAGTGGCACTACCCACCCTTTTTCATTTGCTCTTCCTTCTTTTCTTAAAATTGGGTGCCCCTCTGCCCCCCCCACCCCCCCCCCGAATACTCAGCTCCCCCAGCCCAGCCTTTGTGTCCCCATGCTATCGTTTTCTGCGCATGTGAGCACTTAGTCTGACATTGCTAAGTTCACTGTGTCTATGAAACCTGGTGGGTTGGGTAGGAAGGAAGTTCCATATGCTGTCCTATCTTCACCAAGGGAGCAGTGCGTCTCAGCAAGGCTGGGCTTCTGAAGGTGACAGGTCACTGGGTCGTAGCCCCCAGATTGACTCACTCTGTGCTCTTGCCTGGTCACCTTGGGAAACCATCATGGACAGACGGACTCTAGGACCTCCAGGGAGCAATGGGACTTTACAGAGAAAGGGGGGACTGTGCAGCATCCCAGTGGAGTGGGCAGTTATGGGACAAGGACAGGGTGATCTTAGAACTTGGAGATGGTCCAAGTAACAGGCCAGCTAAGTCAACGGTGCCTGTACCTTCCTGGGAGTCTAGCTCCAATGGCTTGAACCAGTTCTGAGGATGACAGACAAAACATAAAGGTGCCCACCGCCCCTTCTTATTGGAGTGTGCCCCTGGTGTGGAGCATGGGTGAGACTATGTGAGAATAAACAAGTCATCTTTTCTGTCAAAGAACAGTTTAGACAGCCACCATGTTGGCCACATGGCTTGCAGCTCCCCTGGGGCTGCCATCTTGAAACAGCAAAGGCCAACCCCTCCGTTTGAATTAGCCAATGGAGAAAGACTGTGCACCTGAGCTCCAATCAAGAGCAAAGGACAGGAGGTCACATGTGAAAAGGATTATAAACCCAAGCAGCCCGACTGCTTGGTGTGCACATGCTTCAAGACCATGTGTGTGTACTCTTCTAACTCTTCTATGTAGAGGTAAATATGTTTGCCTTGCTGCCTGGCTCCCGAATAGTGTTTTGTATTCTACCAGAACCCCTGACTTGGGGGGTTTGCCTTATTTCTAACATCTAGAAGACTAGTCTTGCCAGGAGTGGAATCTTCAGGGATGACAGGACTGAGGCAAGCATTTGCTCTCCTGTGAAGAACCTCTGAGCACGTCAAAGGAAAGTGAGACTGATAAGAAGCCATGGTGATGACCATGTATTTCCCTCCTCTCTTTCAACCCAGGACCCACAAGGAAACAGGCTGGGCGGGGTGCTCTTGTCCATATGCCACCTTGTGTGAGTTTTCTCTTCTGTTTCTTTCTCTCTTCAACTCTAGTTCTTTGTTTCAAAATATTTTTATTTATCTATTTTTTAAATTGATTTTTAGAGAGAGAGAGAGAGAGAGAGGAAGGGAGAGAGATAGACAGAGGAATATCAATTGAAAGAGAAACATCGATCAGCTGCCTCCTGCAGACCCCCTGCTGGGGATGGAGCCCAAAACCTGGGCATAGGCCTTGACAGGAAATCAAACCGTGACCTCCTGGTTAATGGATCAACACTCAATCCCTGAGCCACACCAGCTGGGCAACTCTATCTCCTATAAAGACACAACAGTCTCCTCTCTAGCAGGCTCCCTCTCTGTCACCCACCCCACCATCCCAATCACAGTGACAAATGATGCTTACCGGAGACTCTGCTCAAGGCTTCCTGCTCTTAATGAGAAAAGGGAGGGCAATGAGAGCCAGGCCAGCACTGGGAAGTAGTGTCCTCCAGCCCTCTCCCCTCCCCTTCCTGCCCCCCTGCATCACAGATGCCTTCTCATGCCACCAGCCCTAACCACCCGGGTTCTGCTGTGGACCAGACACAGATGCTCATCAGCCACCCTGCTGTGATTGCTAGTGGAGAGGGGAGGTGGGCAGGCACCTGTGAAGCAGCAGGGAGAGCTGGGCTGTTCAGAGGAGTGGACCACAGAGAGAGGGGCCAAGAGGCAGATGGAGGAAAGGGAGAAAGTAGGAGGAAAGAACAGGAGGAAGGAGGCAGATGAGGGAATAGATAAGAAAAGAGGCAGGGACAGGAGAGGAAGAGATGGCAGAGAAAGAAGTCGGGGAGTGTGCTGGGATGGGTGTGGATGCAAGCATTGCATGGAAAGGGATGAGCAGGAGGAGCAGCACAGACTCCAAAACACACCTGGGGGACAGGTTTTCCTGTTAAGCTGGCTCTCTGGGGAGGGGCTGAGGCTGCTGGAGAGAAAGCCTGCTTACCCACAGCTCCCAGCTGATTGCACTCCAGTTCCTCTTTCCCAGCCTCAGAGAAACAAAGTGTCATTGCTGTTTTGCTCTCACATGGGATCTGTCTCATTAAAACAGCTTTGTAAGTAAGCGCCAAGAAGGAGGGGGAGGCAGGCCTGTCTGGGTGTGTGGACCCAGGGGCAGCTTCCCAACCCACTCTGTCTTCTTTGGGTAGAAAGGTGGATTCTGCCGAAACCGATTTGGCTCAGTGGATAGAGTGTCAGTCTGCGGACTGAAAGGTCCCAGGTTCCGGTCAAGGGCATGTACATTGGTTGCGGGCACATCCCCAGTGGGAGGTGTGCAAGAGGCAGCTGATCAATGATTCTCTCTCATCAATGTTTCTAACTCTCTATCCCTCTCTCTTCCTCTGTGTAAAAAAAAAATCGATAATATATATATTGATATATATAAAGGTTGATTCTGTTTCCCCGAGGACAAAGGACCCCTCACCCCCACTGTTTGCCTGTTTGCCTTGGTGTGAAAGGGTGGGTTCTGTGGGTGGGGACTGGTGGGGAGCTGCCTGCTGTCTGCTCTGCATGCGATGCTGCGTGATTATCCCAGGGTGGGTGCTGGCTTTGTGAGCATCTGGGAAACCACTTTGCTGAGAAATGATCCTTTCCTCCCGCACAGTGGCAAGATGCTACCCTCAGAGTCTCCTCCTGACAATGTGATGGGGATGTGGAGTGAGCATAATGCACCCCCCCCCCTTCCCGTCGTCTCCATTGAGCCAGTTATTTATACAATCCTGCTCCCAAGTCAAAGTCATTTTTGTGTCTGTTTTTAACTTTGCCGGCTGCTGCAGCCTTTGCAACGAAATAATTACTTTTGTGCCAAGTACTTAGGTAACAAGATAAACAAGAAGCGACATCAACGGAATGTAAATATGGAACTGTGTCTGAAGGGAAAGCAGTCCGGGAGAGTGGGCCTAGCATGGTTTCTGAAGGAGGTCAACCCCCTGGGACCCAGGGAGTGTCCGCAGCCCCCTTCAGTGGGCCTGGGACCCCACAGGAAAGGGCTTCTGCCTAGATTTCCTTCAGAAAACCTCTGGGGTTGATGGCCGGGATGGGTGGGTGGGTGGTGTCAAGGATCAGGACTCACTTCTATGGACAAGGGCATGTGCAGACCCCATGCTGGGGAAGACCGGGGTGATGAAGCTGTGTTGGGTCCCAGCGTGGACGCTCATTCTCTGAGCGACCCTGAGCAAGTCATTTCTCTTCTCTGTGCTCCAGGGTCTCATTTCCAACCTGAGGGATGGAGCCGGGTGAGCTCATGGATCCCCCAAGTCTATGTCATTCCTACCAAACATTTCCACATCGGAATAGACTTTGGAAGCCATAGGTGAGGAGCTGGGAAATGTGGAATCTAAATCTCTAGTCTGACCTGTATCCGGCCAGGCAGCTGTCATTTGATAATGCCATCTGGAGCAGGCTGCATAGTTGACAATATCCCAAAAGATATATCTACCCAGAACCTCCTTTGAATGTGAAAATATCTTTTGGGTCTTGGCAGGTTCCAGTAAGTTAAGGATCATGTAATGACAAGTCTTGATAAGAGAAGGGAAGGGGGAATTGACCTGGACACAGAGGAGGAGGTCATGCAAAGACAGGCTGATACTGGAGTGATGCTGCCACTCGCCACAAAACACAGAGAGCCCCCTGAAGCTGGGCCAGTCCAGGAAGGCTCTTCCCTGAGCCTTCAGAGGGAGGGGGTTCCTGCTCACACCCTGATTTCTGAGGTTCAGCCTCCAGAGCTAGGAGAGAGCAGATTTTTGTTGTTTTAAGTACCCAATTTGTGGTCATTTATCCCAGCAGCTACGGAAGACTAATATACCACCCATAAGCCTGAAATGAAGACCCATCTTCTCAGTGTGGTCTCCTCTCTTGCGCATTTTAGAAGATGATATCTGTCCAAGTGGGCATAACAAGGAAAAAACAAAGGTGATCTGAGGCAGGAGAACAGGTGGCATCACCTGGCCAGTGGCTGCCTTAGCAGAGGCACTCAGGGCTGTGTCACAGAGGGGCTCTGGCTGCAGTCAGGGGATCTTATACTCTGAGACCTGGATTCCAACCCTCTCACTGCTGTCAGGTAGTGGCTTGACCTGGGACTGGTCACTTCACCTTTGTGGACCTCAGGTTCTTTTTTTATTTTATTTTTTATTTACTTGTTTTTAATATATTTTATTGATTCCCCCGCCCCCCCCCCCCCCCCCCAGAGAGGTAGGGAGAGGGATTGAGAATTAGAAATACCAATGAGAGAGAAACATTGACCAGCTGCCTCCTGAATGCCCCCTACTGGGGATGTGCCCAAAATCAAGATACATGCCCTTGACCAGAATTGAACCTGGGACCCTTAACTCCACAGGTTAATGCTCGATCCACTGAGCCAAGCCGGTTAGGACTGGACCTCAAGTTCTTTACATGTAAAGTGGGAGCCTTGATCAGTGGCTCTCTTATCCATCATCATAACTAATCTGAAATGCCTCATAATTATCCTAAATTGACATCCAAAAGCAATACCATCTTGATGATATAACCTATCTGTATTTCTAATTAAACAAATAATTATGTATTAATAGTGACCTAAAGGAGGGATAAAGGAAAATAATTTATAATAAAATAAGTTTATTTCAATATGGAAGTGATTGGCCTGCCTATACTGGAAAATACCCTGGGTATCAGGTCCCAGGGAAGGCAGGACTGAGCCAGGTGGGCCACTTTGCTAACTCAAGCAGCCTAAAGAGCATTCCATCAGTGACATGATTTTCTAAAATGGTGAACAAGGCTTGGAGAACTACATAACACAATCTTTCTTCGATTTACAAGGAACTTGCCTTTCTGGAAAAACACAGTATATATTAAAACCATATTTTAAAACATAATACGTTTTATGTCATAAAATGAAGTTACATTCTGGGCCTGAATCATTATAAGCAAGCTTTTCACCTACATGGGTGCCCTGCAGGACATTCAGAAGTCATTCAGGCAGCACAGCCGGCCTAGGAAGGAAGACCTCCCACACTGCACATGTCTTGCATTCCTGCTCTCTGCCCTGAATGCCAGCACTCCCTTCACACCCCCACACCCCCGTTCAGCCCTGTTGCAATGAATGAAAAATGCCTCCTCAGATCTCCAAAGTTCCCCCAAGGGGGCACCAATACCCTTGGGGACCAGTGGACTCACTATTCCCTAAGGCCTTACTCAGCCATATGCTGAGTGAGCTCACTGTCTTTGGATCATTACAAATACAAGTGAGCTCACTGTCTTTGGATCATTACAAATGATACCAATGACTAAAGTGTCAATCAACAAACATTCATTGAAATACAGCTTTTGCTCTGCATTGAGATAAAAAAAAAAAAATAGAAGCTATATAAAAAAAAAATGCATTTGCCTCAGGAGGGCTTGACATTCTCCTGGGACCAAGCTCCTCTTCCTCTCTCCCTCCCTTTCCCTTACTCCCTTCTTTTTCTTTTCTTCCTTCCATAGTTCATTCCTTTCCTATCTCTAGCGCCTGCCGGTAGGGACCCACACCAGGCTGGTTAAATAAGAATGGCCGGGGATTAGGTGAAGGTCCAGATTCCTGGCCAGGGCTGCTCACAGGGATCCCAGTTCAAAACATCTGGGCTTTCACACAAAAGCTCCTCCCAGCTAGGACAGGACATGGCATACATGGGCATCGCTGTCAGCTAATTTTAGAGGCGGTTTTGGAGTCTTGTACCTGGAGAACCATTTCAACTAGATCATCCCCTAAACATGTACACATTAGTCAGCTGGGGAAATATCAAAGGATGCAGCTCGGACACAGGGAGGTACAGAAAACAGTTCTCTGGGAATGGACATCGGGCTGGATTTGGGACCAGTGGGCTGATCTCTCACACACAGGGCTGTTGGTTTATGCCCACTCACAATGGTTCTGTGGCATTTGATAAGTCACAAAGATCAGCTACAGAAGTGACTTGTACATGATAGTGATTAATTAATAACAAAAAGTAATATGCAACCAAACCAGCCACGCCTATGAATTGGGGTGTGGGGGTGGGGAGAGATGTGGACACATTTTTAACTGGGAGAAAGAGAAAATAGGCAACTTTGGGGGGATGCAGCTGGCCTTGGGGTTGCAATTTTGCAGTGATTCCAGTCCAACAGTGGAGCTGAAGATCTGGGTGGGGAAAGGAGGCTGGAGCAGGAGAAAACATGTTTGAGTCTGGCCCACCTGGGCGTGCCTACCAGCCATGCCCTTCACCAGGGCCTGGGAGCTCAGGCAAGTTGTTTAACCTCCTTCATAAACTAAGGATAACGACATCTACGCTGCAAGACTGCTAGGTGACAGCTGGGATAATAAACACAGCGCAGGAGCCTGGTTATGTTTCTGGCAAGTTGCAAATGTCCTATGAATTTTCATTCTGTCATCCCACCAACCTCATTAGCACAAAGCAGAGGAGCGGGAGGGACAGCCCCAAGCCAGGATAGCCCAGACCTGGGAGGCCGGATGGATATCTGCCAGGGAGCCTGAGAAGAGGGAGGGTTCTGAGACTGACCTTGGCCTGGCCTGGATTCTCACAGTGCAGGCTGGCGAAGCCAGGCCTCCAGGTAGAGAAAACTGTTCCCTGGCCAAGACTTCCCTGAGTCTCCACTGTGGAAGGGAAACTGGGAAGAAGGTGAGTGGTGTCTTGTGAGGCTCCTTACAGCTTCAGAGCCCCTGAGGTCTTCGCTTTTAAGTTACCAATCTGACCCTGGTTTACCCTAAAGCGGAGAGTGGCTCCGAATCCTCTTTGAACAGATAATGGAGCTAGAGAGTGCCTTAAGCTCACCCCAGCCTTGGCTGTCCAAGAACAAAGGAATTTGGATCAGCAGCCTGCATTGATCAACCTGCAAGTGCTTATCGAGTTTCTTCTCGGTGCTTTATCTTCCTAAGAGCAAAACTGATCATGTCACTGATTCCCCATCACCTATCAGATTACGTCTGAGATTCCTTCTTGTGGCTGACAGGTCTCTTCCATCTGACCACTCTCCCACCTGCCAACCTTCAAATATTGGTCTCCAAATGGGCACACATGATACAAGGCCAACATGCTCCACTGCACCATGACACAAGACTTCTCATCACACATCCTGAGAAGACCATGTTTTCTCATGCCTCTCTCTCTCTTGGGACATGCTTTTTCTCCCGTTTAGCTCCTGCTCCTCCTTTTTTGTCACTAGGCAGACCTATGTCAAACATTACCTGTATCACACCTGCCTCATCAACCATCAGCAGAGCTGGCCCACTCGCAACCCGGGATAATTAATCATTCCTCATTCTTTCCTAGCTCTCCTCCTGTCATTCCGATTAAATACATGCATGTTGGATTGCCACACTATCCGCCTGTCTCTGCATCTCCTATCTCCCAGGTCTTTGTCTTTCAGTGTTGTAATTCTACATTGCTCAGATCTGCCTCCAGGTTTATGATTCAGCTTGATCTGTTATGTATACTGTTTTCTAATTATTATGTTTTTAATTACTAGAATTCTTTATTTTACCAAACCTGATTGTATGTCAACCATACTTATTAACATCACTTTTACTTCTTTAAACATGTCCTGTTAGCATTTTGTTACCATCGTAACAAAATGTCACTTACTGGGTTGCTTAAACATGAGGAACTTGTTCGCTCACAGTGTTAGAGGGTGGGAGTCTGAGACCCAGGTGCCAGCTGCTTTGGTTTCTCCTGAGGCCTCTCTCCTTGGCTTGCAGTTGGCTAACTTCGTGCCGAGGCCTCCCATGGTCCATCCTCTGTGTCCATATTTCCTCTCCTTCAAAGACACCAGCGAGAGTGGATTAGGACCCACCCACCTGACCTCTTCTAATGCTACAAGTTTAAAGACCAAATCTCCAAATACAACTGTATTGTATTGGGGGTTAGGGTTTTCAACATATGAATTCTGGGGGTGGGGCATAGTTTAGCACATAATATGTTAACTGTATCTATTTTGTACTTTGTGTTTTACAGTTATAACTACCATCTGTGCTGGTCTGATTCTGTGTTTTGAATGTTTCTGCTGGCTCTTGCTGTTGTCTTCTAAAACGAGTGGCTTCTTGCTGGGAGCACATATTCTCTGGCACTTACATGTAGGGGTTCTTTGCGGCCCATGTTTAATGGATGTTCCTACAGAAAGTTGCCTTTACGTTTGGCAGGCACCTAGGAGCTCTTCTAACTTATGGCCATTTATAACGAAACTTGGAGTCCTGGCTGGGGTAGCTCTGTTCATTAGAGCATTCTCCCAATATGCCAAGGTGGCAAGTTTGATCCTTGGTCAGGGCACATACAAGAATCAATCAATGAATGCATAAATAAGTGGAACAACAAATTAATTTTTTTCTCTCTCTCTCTCAATTAAAAAATAAAATAAACTTAGAGATTGTATTCTAAGTTTAAAGAGGTACATGGAAGTTGTGTGAGTTCAGCCCTTACCTCGTTAGAGGGTGGGTTTGTAGTGAGATATCCTCTGAGGACACTTAATTTTTTATTTCACCCTGAAACAAGGCCAAGAAAGCCCCAAATCACCACCATTGTTTCTTCCTGGATGATTATATTTTGAAGTGTACCTTCCATGATTGATTAACTCTATCCATGACCTCAGTTCTTTACCTTTCCTGTGTGAGTCTCCTGGGTCTGCAGCAACAAATTACCACCAACTTGGTGGCTGAAAGCAACAGAAATATATATTTCCTTATGGTTCTGGGAGCCAGGAGTCTGAAACCAAGGTGTTGGCAGAGCCATGTTCCTCCAAATGTTCCAGGAAGGATTCTTCTTTGCCTCTTCCAGCTTCTGGTGCTTCTTGCTGTCCTTGGCTGGTGGCCACATCACTCCAAACTTGCCTCCATCTTCACATGGCCCATGGCCTTCTTCCATGTGTGTCTGTGTCTTCCTGTCTTCTTATAAGGATGCCAGTCATTGATCTTTCTAAACCCTCTTTTTCCAAATCGAAGTAAAACCAGCTAAGGATCACCTTGAGATCCTTAGCTGGTTGTACTGCAAAGATCCTGTTTTCAAATAAGATATCCTGAGATTCCAGGTGGACATGAATTTTGGGGGAACACTCTTCAACCCACTGTACCTCCACCTATACATACTTTATGCCCTGTCATTTTGTAGTGATCTGTTTCTGACTTATCTTAGCCATGTGACTTCCTTTAAACAATGGGATTTACTCATTATTCTACAAGCGGAGACTTGAAGATCTGCAAGGGCATTTCCACTTGTTCTTACACTCTGCCACTGCCAGGAGAGGGCCACACCCATGGTCCCAAGAAGAGACTGAGAGAATCATGGAGCTGAGCAAAGTCACCCCAATCTCCTCATCTAATAGGATCCCAGTGGACAGCAGATGATCTGCACACAGCGAGGGCTCAGCCCAGATTACCATGACTGCCCAGTGCCTGGCCAAATGTGTGGGGAAGAAACAATGCTTCTGTGTGCCACTGAAGACTTGTGGCTGTTTCTCACACAAGTGGTACCACTCCAGGTGGGTCTCCCTCCTAGGGTCCAGGCTTTCTGATGAGGTCTCCTTTCTTTCTTCCACACTACCCTAGGCTTTGTCTTCTGTCCTTCATACTCCATGAAAGCAAGGATCTACAGAAGGCCACTCCATGACACACCCACCTTCATGGAGTCACACTTTCTTATCAACTTTGAACTTCTAAGGAATTTCTTTATTTTCCTGACAACCCAAAATGTAAAAATATATATAGATTTTAATCCAGAGTTCTAAGCATGCAGTGGCGGGAGGAGGTCGGGAGACATGGAACTTGCCCTTATAATTGCTCATCTGATTATGTCAACCTCCCTACCAAACTGTGGTCTTCCAAATAGGAGAGACACTGTAAAGTGCTTTGCACCACTGTCTTTCTCTGCAAGTCCTCCTCTGGGGCAAGCCATTAGCCCCTTACAGAGATAGGATGGTACCAATGGATCAGGTAGGGGAACCCTCCCTGTCATGTGCTAGAAATATCACCTGCTTTTGTGCACACACACAGAGTGTCCTCTTTTGGGACCCCCTTCATCAATTCCATAGCCAGAAATGCATGGTGCCTTGGGCCACTGGGGCAGAGCCCAAGGGACACATCACTGAAACAGCCTGTTTCATCCCTCATCAGCCAAGTCTATAACCATGATTATTACCTGCCACCACCTCAGAGAGGACGCTTTTCTATTTCAGTTCATGGCACATATTTTCTTCCCTGAACAGGTTTAGTATCTTCATAGCATAGGCACTGGTGTCTTTTCATGCATAAATCTTCTGTAAGTACCAACTGGCTGGGTTCAGTGTGAAAACTATAGGAGGTGATAAGTTCCTCTTTCCAGTTCAAGACCATTTTCTGCACTTTCCTCCTTCTACTTGGCCACCTGAGTCCTCCCTCACCTCTGCTGCAATGGCTTCTGGGAAGTACACACAGTGATAAACCTGGAAGCAGATTACTCAGGAAACCCATATGCCCAAAGCATTTATGCTGGGACTCACTGTTGCTGAGTGTTTGCAGCTTTCCCCAAAAGGCTTTCATTGGACATATTCCTGTGGGTCCCACAGGGCTCAGTTGTCTTTTGGTTAGTAGAAGGCAACAGCCATATTAAAAGCTCAGGTCAGGAGGACTGCAGGGCCTAGCGTCTTCTTTATCTCCAATTTAATAAATAAGCACTGAGAGAAGGATGAAGTGGTGGGTCATGTGCCTGAGAATAGACCTGAAACCTAATATGTAGAAAAGGAAGGAGGGGAGAAGTGAAAATTCAAGGCAAGGGTGGGTGCCTGAACTCTGGTTATATTGCTGACTTGTTAGGGTTTTCAGGGTAACAACAGAAGAGTGGCTACTTAGGAAGACTAAGTATTTCAAATTCATCTTTCCCAGCATGCACTGCACCACTCTGTGCTTGTCCTTCTGAAAAAGCAGAGGTGGCAAGTTTCCCACTTCAGAAAGTGGTCAGTCAGGTCTGATCAGTGGATGGTGGTTTACTTTTAAATGACATGTTTCATTCACCTCACTTGAAAAAAAAATGCATTTAATAAACTGATATTTATAACCAGAATCCAAAATGATTTACTTATGTCAACATGAACAGTCAAATTTTAGGGGACAGACTGAGATTTTTATTAATTTATTATCAGAAATATGATTTTTAAAGAAACTGCCTCTATCAGTGGATCACCATGTGGATCCAAGCCAAAATAATAATAATAATAATAATAATAATAACAACAACAACAACAACAACAACAACAACAACATTCTCTTGAGAGCTTGAAACCAGAGCAAAGGAAATCAGGGGATGATGCATTCAATGGCATTAGGTGACCACAATCTAACCCTCTGCCTTTCCACAGGGTTGACCTGGCACACAGGTAGGAACACGGAGGTGTGCTGACTGCAGCTCCTGGAATCTCTTCTGCATTGGACGGTCCTGCCATTGTGATGGGAAACTTTTGGGTGAGACTCTTCTGCTCCATTGGTTGGACTGGTGGTGCCACCACTTAATTTGGGGGAATCCATTTTCTTTTCTTCATAGCTGATTAATTCTCTTCATTTCAACAAACTCTTCCTTTAGACTTATTAATGCTTTTTATAGAGTTATAACACTCATTAGACTATCATCATTCTTAAGTCTAACACTATCTCTTTATAACCTTTTGCCACCATTAGTCCAGGTTCTAGCTCCGAATGGAAGCAAAGAAGACCTCCATGCCCTACCCAACTGGACAGCTCCTTCAGTAATCTGAGGCTCAGTATTACAGAGGTTGTTACATACAGTTGCTTAAGTTGTGCACTGAACAAAGGAATATGCTTGTAGGGAATAAGGTGGGTGAGAAGCCTGGTCCGGAATTGCCTCTCTGTGGAGGGGTGCATTTCCCTTCTTTGCAAAAGGCTCCATATGAACTAGCAATGGTGTTCCAATTTCAACATTCTTGGGCCCAACAAGTGTTTCTGGGTGTTTATGACATTCTGATATTCTGAACTCTCTCTGTAATATTCCTTGTGGGAACCCCTTCCACCATGTCCCCCATGGTTCAGGGTTCTGTTCCTAGAGAAGGCCGCACACAAAATGAAGAGAGGCTAGAAAAGAGTAAATTTGGGAAATGGGGGGCCAGGCAGAAGGAAGTTCACCTATAGGGAGAAGGACTACTACTGCTCTGGCCTTGCTATCCCTTTTATTGAGGCTATGGGAAACACCCACATCCTTTAGGCAGGAAATTCCAATAATACACAATCAGCAAGAATTTACATATAATTAACAGGTGGAGGTTGCTTTAACTACTAAAGTCTCAACTAAACAATGAGTGATTAGCTCTGACCCTTCAGAGCAATTAAGGTTGACCAGCCTTCCAGAGTCCCTTTTCACATTTCTGTATTAGTGACAATGTTTGGTTTCCAATTCCTCTCAAAATATATTCAAATTTATCAATGTCCTACTTCAGCAATTTTCAACTAGTGTGCTGAAAGAATTTTTAAAACATGCAGCACCTGGCTGACTATTTAGTCAGGGGCACTGACCTTTTTTCCCTTAGATTGTCAACAGCCAACACAACAATAGCCATTCAGTGTGCTAAATACAAATTTTACCTATTTTTTTTTGTCAGATTGGCAAAAATATACTTTTTAGTGCGCCACAGAATTTTAGTAATTAGTTTACATGAGCCATGCGATGAAAAAGGTTGAAAAGCACTGTTCTATATAAATGTGACAACCAGAATTGGATAAAATTTACCGGAAGTAATGAGATAACTACATTCCATTGATTCTTAAGTTACTGTTCACATGCTAAAAGGTATGCTCAATTTTTTTAGCAGCCTTATCACACTGTTGTCTGTGCTAAGCTTGTTGTTCACAAAAGCCTCAGGATGTTTTCCCTTTGAGAAGTGCTGGTGACATCAAATCTTCTAAATCATGTGCAAAATAGGGGCCATACATAAATGTCTGTTAAAACTCAACATGTGATTGTAGCCAGCAGTGTTGCTGATTGAGGTCTTTGCACGTAGCATGAGTCTGTCAGTGTGCTGCACGCTCTCCTGCCTTGGCCTCATTCACCAGGTTGATAACCTGCTTCCTACAGCTTTAAAGAAAGCAGGGCAGCAAAGGAAAAAAAAAAGAAAAAGAAAAAGCAACTAATACTCTTGGTGTACCTTTTATGTATCAGGCACTGTACTCTTACACACATCATCTTCCTTCATGTTTATAATAATCCATGCAGATATGCAATAGCATTATTTTTAAGCTTCGAGATAAGTAAGTTGTCCAAAGTTGTATAGCTAATGAGTTGCAAAGCCAACATTCAAACCCAGTCCCATTTAATTTTAAATGCCAAGATTTTCAACTAAAACGTGAGGCCTCTGGAGTCATTCTGCAGAATGTCTCTCTGGTGAAGACCAAAGAGAGAACTCCCTGGCTTCACCTTAGCATCCTTGGCCAGGGGGTGGTGAACATCACTAGGGTCTGGGGAATTGTAGCTCTCCCTTGGGAGTCCCAGGTTAGTTTCCTGTAACAGGAGATGCTAACCAGCTCAGGGAAAATGAGGGTTTCCCCAAACTTCAGAGCATATTCCCTAGGGTTTGCCGATGTCGGTATATCCTCCTCTTGTTGATTTTGAGCACAATTCTGTTCTTCTTTTCTTTATAAATGCTACAGTTGAACTCACACCCAATTTATCTGTGTTCTCTCTCTGGGGGACTCAGCCAGAGGAAGCTGTGAAAAGAACTGGGATTTTTTTTTTTTTCCCTGACACCATCTCTTTTTGAGCAATTCAGAATAAAGTAGAATATTTGAGTAGAAATTCTAAAAATCCACTTAATCCAACTCTATCATTTCAGTTAACCCAAGAGTTGAAGCAACTTTCCTAAGACAGAAGAGGCTTGACTCTCAACCTGCAGTCAGGCAAACTTTCCATCACACCACACTGCCTCTCTTTCTATTTCACAGGGACAGACTGAGTTTTCTAGACCAGGTCATCAGTGGGAACCTCCCTGAAAATTCTAGCGATTCCTGACACATGGTGACTGATCTAGCTTTGGCTGTCATTCTAGAAGGCTTGGACATGCCTGCCTTCATCCAAGCTGGCCTCACCGCTGCCCTCCTCTTTGTACTGTGGTCCTCTGTCCCTTTTTCTTACCCGGCCCTTGTGCAGTATTCCACGCATGACAGCAGTCAATAGCCTCTTTATTAATTAAATGACACTTCATAAAAGCGTTTCTTCAGGGGCTCTGAGAAAGCCATCTTTGGCTAGCTATAAAGTTTTCAGTAATCATTTAAGAAAAAAAATGTTATTCATCATCTTCATGGCAGTTCACGGCCACTGTATTCTCCCCAAGAGTTCAATCCATCAAGCTCCTCGAAGCAAGGATGGGCTAACAAGGTCCCTGTCACTTTGGGTGAAATATACAGCTATCACCAGAGGCCCCTGACTCCCACGAGGAACAGAGGTGTAGCCGCCTCCCATCCCAGCATGCTTCAACCAGTTAGATGGTCTCATCTTGCTTTCCATCTCCATTGGCAGAATAGCGGTGGGTGCAAGGAATCCTTTAGTTTTCTCCTCTGATGAGGATGGTTTTATGTGGGTGAGCTATCTGAAGCTATGAACCCAACCTTTTATGTCTGAGCTACTCATGAGAAAATGGTTACAGGCTCTTGGGGGACTTCTAGTTCTTTCCTTCACATTCCACATTAACAGCAATAACAACTAGCTGTATAGTATTTTGCAAAGTGATTTCACTTATGTTATTCCACCTGTTCCTCACCTATAATAGACAGGGAAGGGGTTATTGTCACTCTTATTTCACAGAAAAGGAAACTGAGGCACCCCCAGAGTCTCTTGGATTGACGTGGCATTGTAGGATTTGAACCAGAATCCAGCATTCAATTTCATGCATTTTGAATGATTGCATCACCAACCCTTGCTTCTCTTCTATGTGGAGTTCAAGTGCATTTTGGCTTAAGTTGGAGTTCAAGTGCATTTTGATTCAAGTCACTGTCTCAGGGGCAGTCTCTCTGCCTGTTTCTCTAGCCATTGAGAAAGACTGGAATAGATCCTGTGTGTGTATGTGTGTGTGTATGTGTGTGTGTGTGTGTGTGTGTGTGTGTGTGTGTGAAGTCAACAGGAACACATCCAGATTCTATTTATATTTGTTGTGTGCACTGCATTAAGTACTTCCAAGTGGGTTATTTTATTCTAATCCTTCACAGTGGATAATACTGTCTGTATTTTTAAGATGAAGAACTGAAGCTCAGAGAGGCTAAGTGACTTGGCACTTGGTGATCTGTCTCCTCTTCCCTGCCCACACTATAGGTGATGTACTTATGGGCCACCCCACTTCTTCTTCCATGTTTGCTTTATCCACTGGCCAAACCCCTGTGAACAGTAGCCTCATTCTACTCTCACCACCATGGACTCCAAAACTGGCCCTGTATGGGCCAGCAAGGTGAGTAACACTCACCTAGGTGGGAGGAAAGCTGCTGTCCTGTCCTGAGTGAGAGTCTAATTTCCCTTCTGTGCGCTGGGCTGGGAGCTGGGAGTGGAAGTATCCTGACTGAGGAGCAGTGGTTTTCTCTCTTCTGATGCTGTTTCTTGACATGCTGAGCTTTCCCAAGTGATTCACCTGCCACCCCAGGGCTGAGAGCCAGTGTTGGAGTTCTTGTAATGGAAATGGCCAATGCAGGAAAGAAGGGAGACACGGTAAGTCATAAGAGCAGGTGTTTGTTCAGAATGATAGTGAGTCTGATATGTCCTCTGGACATCCTCAGGGGGCAGGGGTAAGGGTATGGAAAGGAAGAAAGAAATAAGAGAAAAGAGGGGGGGAAAGGCAGAGGGAAGGAGAGAGCTAAAGGACTCAAGTGAACTAAGGAAAAGCAAAGGAGAAAGGAAAAGTGAGGGATGAGAAATCACATGAGGGAATACATAGTTTTTTCAGCTGCTCCCTTCTGTACCCCAGCACCCTGCCTCCCCCTTCCTGAAGGTGGACAATTTTTGTCACTATAGCAGATTCACAGCCACGTGGACGCCTGTCACCTCACTCTCTTGAGCAATCTTGAAGAACTATAAGGTCTTTCCTCTTAGTTTGGTTGGGATGGATAAAGCTCTTAAGGGAAAATAGATAGATGATAGATAAATAGATAGATAGATAAATAGATAGATAGATAAGTGATAGATAGATAGATAGATAGATGATAGATAGATACTCAATACCTACAGATACATAAAAATGAGTCAGTTTGTGGGATCCTTAGTTGAATTAAACCAAAGACCCAAGAATGAGGGCTACATAAAGCTTGTGTTTGGAAATCCCTAAGATCTCCCTTTTTTTAATTTTGTATTCCACTTTCTCGTTTGCACATTCTCTTTTTCTAAGAGAGAGAAACTAACATTTTTAAGTAATTTGAAATAATTATATTTGTGCTTTATTAATCAGAAGTCTTCTACTTATAAGTGACATACTAATTCAAACAGCTAAGACATAGAAAAAGAAATGCATTGATTCTTCAACCAAACCTTGAAAAGGTAGGAGGCATGGCAGCCCCAAGGGTTGGTGGACCCACAGATGAAGCAGTATCTGTGCCAACCCTCTGGCTCTGCACCTATCCTCTCACCTCATCCAGATTGAGGCACATTTCCCAGGATTCTTTGCATGGAAAGGCAGTCACATGCAATTTTGGAGGCCTGGGCTTAGAGCTGACAATCAAAGGGAAAGAGGACAGGTTGTGCGTCCCAGTTTCAGAGGGGGAAAAATGCTCAGGGAAGGATTCTGGATGGTCTTGTGTGGAGCACATCTTCATCCTGGACCAATCATGAGACCAAAAGGACAGACCAAATGACTTGCAAAGACTGGTCCCCTGTCCCAGGCTGCAACCCCAGGGTGTGGGGTATTAGGATTGGCAGAATTTAGGGAGATAATAATGGGGGTGGGAATGATTTGTGCCCGAGAGGAATTGGGGGTATCATTGCCCAGAAAAAGGGAGAGCATGAGCCACACCCAAGAAGCAACAGATGTTCACTGTGGTGTAAAGCATTCTTTGCTTCATGTAATCCTCAGGTCAACAGTAGTAATTAGTAAAGTTGGTGAGGCAGGTGTGTATCAGTCAACACTGATGCCAGCACTGGTATAGGCCCTGGCTCATAGTAGGTACTCAAATATTTGCTGTGTGAGAGCAAGGGACATGCTCTCATTCAAACCTGTCTATAAGGCCTACCTGGCAGAGTGAAGTAATCTGTGCAGAGAAGGGACTGAGCCTCAGCTTTGCCTGGCCTCCTACCATGTTTCTCCACAAGGGGTTGCTCCTCCTGTCCGGTTGCAATGCACTCTCTGCCTGTGACAGGCTTGTACTCTCTTGTTGGAGCAGACATCACACAGCGCCTGTTCAACAGGGCTCTTTCTGCTCTCCAAGTAGACAAGGGAGGAAGGTGCTATAGGTGGACCAACTCAGGTGTAAGAGGGCCTGGCAGGTGACAGAAGACCAGAAGAGAACATAGTCCCAGTGCCAGGGGTTTTGCCCTGTGTCAATGACTAATCCCCTGAGCAGGAAGCAGGCGGGCCAGCATCTAGCACATTCGCTGGTGTCAGAAGTAGTTCAGGTTACTGTCAGGACTCAAGTGAGGCTAGGAGGGAGATGGGTGGGGCAGCCTGTGACAGCCTAGGACATCAGGCTGATGGAGATGTGTTTGCGCAAAGGAGTTATTTCAGAGCCCGGTTTCAGCCACATGAATAGAACCCAGTGCCAGAGATCAGGCCCTGGACAAGCCAACTGGGGTCCAGGGAGGACCGGCCAGCACCAGCAAAGAGCTCCCATGCTGGGAAAGAATGCTGCGTGAGTCTGGATGGAGGTGAATTGGTGGTGGGTGGGGGCCCAGATTCCCAGAGTGGAAAAGTAAAGCAGGCTCCCTGCGGGCCTCTCACACAAGCACAGCAGCTCCCGCTGGGCAGGCTGGGAAAGGAAGAGGCTGGCAGGAGAGAGCAGAAGAGTCAAATAATTGGAGTCAAAGGAAGCAAGAAACTCTTTACTGTTCATACAGTGGGGCAGTTTCAGAAAATTCTGCATCTGGCCAAGTCACTGAAAAACTATTTCTTTGCCAAAACCGGTTTGGCTCAGTGGATAGAGTGTGGGCCTGTGGACTGAAAGGTCCCAGGTCGATTTCAGTCAAGGATATGTACCCTGGTTAGTGGCACATCCCCAGTAGGGGGTGTGCAAGAGGCAGCTGCTCGATGTTTCTAGCTCTCTATCCCTCTCTCTTCCTCTCTGTAAAAAAAATCAATAAAATATATTAAAAACAAAAAACAAAAAAACTATTTATTTTTCTCCTGCTCAGCTTCAATGGCTGAGATTACCCCCCCCCCCCCCCCCGCAACGTCCCCATATACACACTGCCTTTCTTGTCCCAAAGTTATAAACTGCAATTGACCTATAGCTGTGTGTTACACCCTTCTCGATACCCAGCCAGACCTGAACCCCTGACGCCAGGTCCTGGGCTACCTGGCAGTAATGAGCTGTCCTCCACAGGCCACACTCCAGGAGGATAGTCCCCAGGGCCCTTTTCAGGAAGGTGCCTAAAAGGACATGGAACTGTGGAGTGTCTAAGGCCAGCTTTGAAAATAGAATTAAAAAAGTAACTGAAACATTAGTATTAGCCTCCCTTTTCTCCATGAAACCAGTGAGAGAAACCAGTGTCCTGTGTCAATTTATACTTAAAGAACCGGTTCAGCAGCTAAGAACCATGAGTCTTGGTAAGTGGCTGCCCCCAGGAGCTGACACTTCCCAAAACAGCTCTCCTGTTCTCAGGGGATGGTGCCCCAACCAGACCCCAAGCTTCCTCACCCTGCACCTGTCCCCACAGCAAGGTGCCCGGGCCCTGCACAGCGGCAGGGCCTCCCTGGCAAGGCAGCCCTACTGCCCAGCAGGAAGGGAAGCTCCAGGGCGGAAGGATGCTATTAGCTCCTCTGCAGAGTTCATCAAATAAACTAACTCCACTGTGTACTGTGTAAACTTGGACCAAAGCAGCAGTGCGGAGGGGGTTCATAACAAGGGCTGTTAATATGGATGGCTGACATTGCAGGCTCCTCCATAATGAGCCCATCACAGCCTAACTCCCGGCAACCTTCCAGCTGAGGCAAGGAGAGGAGGGAGAGGAGAGGGAGGATGACTGTGTGTGCCCATTTGTAGGAGAGAAACATCAGCAGTGCCTGACTTTCCTGGTCCTGGCTGCAGGGTCCGTGCCAGAGGAGCAGTGTCTGCTGAGCACTGCTGTGTTGCGGACGCTGAACCTGGTGCTGGGATATGGTGGAGGTGGGTAAGTAAACCTCCAAGGCTGGGCTGGCCCCTATTCTCTGGGTTTGGGAGGAAGCCTTCCCAGAGCAGAAGAACACGGTTTCCAGCTGAGTAGCCGTGGTCTGGGAAAAACTGTGGTTACTTTTCTTCAGAAAGAATTGGGTGCCCATGGTCCCTGGACTGTTTCTCTCCTGTGTGGCTATCTCATTCTTCCATAAAGAGCCTCTCTGAGTTTTGTTCCTGTATCCTCCCAGGAGCTCCATAAGGGCCTCAAAGCATGGTTAGAGTGGGCTGGTGGAGAGGGGCCCCATGGGGGAGTGAGAAGACTCAAGAAAGCCCAGTGGTCCTCCACATGGAGGCACAGTGCTCACCAATGGCCAATGGCTACCAGCAGCAGCTGCTCTCCTCCAGACTGGTCAGCATTGAACCCAGGCACCCTGACCTGGCCCAGGTCACTTCCAGCCTAATAATTATCATTATTACTAGAGGCCCAATGCATGAAATTCATGCATGGGTAGGGTCCCGAGGCCTGGCAGGGCAATCAGGAATGAGGGGACCCTGCTGGCACCCACCTTGTCTGGTCTGGGGTCTGCAGGCTGGGGGCAGCTCCGGTGTTGATCATCTGCCCCCTGGTGGTCAGTTTGCATCATAGCAACTGGTTGTTCCACCAGTCTTTCTGCTGTTTGGTCAGTTTGCATATTGGGCTTTTATTATATACGTTTATTAAAGTTAGTTTTTTTTTTTTAATATGTTTTTACTTTTTTTGGTATTGTTTTTGTTTTGTTTTTAGAGCCATAGGAAGGAAGAAAGAGAGATAGAAACATTGATGAGAGAGAAACATTAGTCAGCTGCCTCATGCATGCCCCCTACCTGGGATTGAGCTTACAACCCAGGCATGTGCTCTGAACAAGTTTCAAATCTGTGATTTCTTTTTAAAAATATATATTTAATTGATTTTTTTACAGAGAGGAAGGGAGAAGGGTAGAGAGTTAGAAACATTGATGAGAGAAAAGCATCAATTAACTGCCTCCTGCACACGCTCCACTGGGGATGTGCCCACAATCAAGGTACATGCCCTTGACCAGAATCGAACCTGGGACCCTTCAGTCCTCAAGCCGACACTCTATTCACTTAGCCAAACTGGTCAGGGCAAACCTATGTTCTCTTGGTGCAGGGTTGATGCTCAACCACTGAGCCATACCGCCGAGCACTAACCTAAGTAATTTAAAAGGGATGGTCCATCCTGGCTCTAGGCCTGCTCTGCCAGCACCACTGACTCTGTGATGTTGGGCAGACAACCTAACTTTTCTTGGCTGTTTCCATGTTTGCACAAGGAGGGGTTTGAGCCAGGTGGGAAGCAGTAGTTTGGATTAATCTAGCCTAACTGGTTAAGAAGCCAGACAGAGGATGTGCATATGCACAGAGAAACATGGCAGTGGGATGCCAGCCAAGGCCCAAGGCTGGGCTTCTGGACTTCAAACACCTCCAGACAAAGGCGACAGTGTGTGCATATGTGTGTATTTCTCAGGGAAGAGAGTCAAGAGCTTCCATCAGATTCTCTAAGAGGTCAAAAATGGCCAAGAATCATTGTGTTCTGATATGATTATGGTTCTTTTAAATTCTAAGACCCTCTAGTTCTGAAACTGCCACACCTCCATGAGATTCTCTCCCTGAAGGTGGGTCCTAGATGGGGCATCCTGAGGTCTCTCTGAGTGCACGCACGGCTACATTCTGGGATAAAGAGAAAGGGACTCCCACCCACAAAGTGGGCTCATATAGTAAAGGGTTGGGAGCACAGCATTTAATGTTGGACAGACCTGAGTCTGAACCTCTACTCTCCTTTTGCAGAGATACCTGCAAATCGAATCTCAGCTTCCTGATCTGAAAAACTGATAGAATAATGTAGGGTGATTCAAAGTCTGGAAACAGGCAAATATATAATGTCATTTATGGAGAGTATATCATCGTCATGATAAATTAACATCAACTGTTTAGACTCTATGGCCACTCTAGAATAGCATCTGCATCAGAGCAGGTTTTAGGGTTATGGGCCTTGATGAATGTATGTTGCATGGCATGTGTAAATGCTAAGAAATATTACCAATAATGGTAATGGCTAAGGTTAGCCTCCTGCCCTCAGGTGATGCCTCTGACTCTAGCCACATTCTTTCGGCCCCTCCTGATGCAGTGTGTCAGGAGGAATCCTCAAATTCCAGGGGTTGGATAAACCAGAGAACATGGATCAGGGGTCCATGCCCAGCCAACCAGCTAGAGGCCAAGAGCAGCCTGCAGAGACAGCAGAATGACTTAGAGGGTGGTGGGGCAGGCAGCGGCCAGGGTCCTGCAGCAATTGAGAGGGAAGTATAGGGGTGTGCACCTGCAGTCAGTCTCCAGCTGTTGATTGTGGCCACAGGGAGAGGCACCAAGATGAGCAGGTGAGTTCTGCTCCTGATTGGCACTTAGGGGTAGGGAATGCAGAAGTAAACTCAGAACAGGTAGATGTGAGTGCCTGAGCATCTCTAAGTACAGTAAGGGCCCCATGAGTCTCCCTGGAAACCTGTATCTGTAATTGCCTCTCTCTCTACCCATTCTTTAATTAAAATGAAGCCCCAGCCTTATGGGGGCGGGTTATGGTAGCTGCAAGACAGAGATGCTTAGAGAAGCAGAAGGTCTCTCCTGGGTTCTCTGAGTGAGAGTCAGATCCCAGGGGGAGGGATAAAGCAATGTTTGGAATGAGGGAGGCTGCTTGATGGATGAAGGCAACAACAAAAAAATCTATTAGCGGTGCTTTGAGTTCCTTAGAGAACAGTTCTCAAGGAAGCCAAGTAAACAACTTCCTGATCCTCAAGATTTGTTAATTAAGCATTCTGAAGGGGCTCTGGGAGATGGAGCAAACAACTGTAGAATCTGGCTTCTGAGAGTCTGCCAGCTTTGAGCAAGAGGGCAGGGCACCAGGGCCAGTGGTCTCAAATGTCTCCTACTCTGTCTGAGAGGCCTGGTTGCTGCGATCACATGTGGAAGGCAGGGGCTGAGCTGGGTGTGCAGTGACACACATGTGTTGTCCATCCAGGTACAGCACACAGAGCAGCGACATCTGACCTGCACAGGGAAAGGCCAACTGGAGTCACCAGAAGGCACTCTGGGAAGAAACCAGTGCCTGCCAATGCCTGGAATTTCTCAGGATTCCATAAGGACTTTGATTTAAGCACAAGGCACCTCTGAGCTTCTCTTCCAAAGTGCATATACTCCTTGGAAAAGCATGTATTAAGTAACAATGTCTTTCACGAGGGAAGCTGCATTGGAGAGAGAGGATCTCAGAGGGTGAGTGAGCAGGGATGAAGAGAGGGGGCACTCTTAGAGTGAGGGGCAGGGCACCTGGAAGCTCAAGAATTGGGAATGTGGGAGAGAAGAGTGCCCAACCCGTCCCCAGGTTCCCTGTCATCTTGCCCAGATGCCTAAATAAGGCTCCAGAAGAGCCCACGTAAGAGAGGAGGAAGAGGAGAGAGAGCAGGAGGACTTGGGATGGGATCCCCATGAGTAAAGTCAGGCATTTGCTTTTCCCAGGATATTTTCAGGGCCAGTACTATCAGGGCCACTGTCCTGATGCTGGGACCAGAGCTGGATGAACACTCTCTTCTCTTCCTACTTTCCACGGTCGCCAGTTACAGTACCGCGTGTCCCAGTCCACTCAGTCTCCCTGTTCCCATGGTAGGCTATGAGAATATACTTGGCAAATAGGTTCATCTCCTGGGGAGTTATGTAGAGAGAGGTCCTTGGATGACCACTTGCAGGAGAGGGGGGATTCTTTATGTGAAGAGAGCACATCCAGCCTGGCTCCAATCTTAGTTATCCATGTCTCACACTGGTGGCCCTTTCCTAGACAGAAGGCCCAGTCTCGGCCCCAGACAGGAAATCATCACTCACTCTGTCTCCAGCTTTCTGGGAAATGTCCCTTCTAACCACCTCAGATGGACAGAGCTGCCCATTGCCTGGGACCCGCTATCACAGCCCATAGTTCCGAGTTGGGCAAAACAGAAGGGGTTTGCAGACACAGGGATGGAGCTGTCTTCTCCCCATGTGGAAGGCACAGGTGTACAGTGGGGGATATGGTACCCCAAGGAAAAACGCATTTACATTCCAATACAGGCCCACCAACATTTAGCTCTGTCATAGTGAGTCCCCAGGCATAGAGGCGAGTGGCCAGTCAGAGAGGAGGATGCCAGCCAGGAAGCCCTCAGTGACATTTGGTCTGGCCACAGTGTCCACGAGGCTTGGTCTGCACAGTCCCTGGGCTGCAGCTCCCCAGTGAGTGCTGTCAAGGAGCTCCCTGAGAGAAGGCAGGCAGAGGAAATGCAAGGAAGCAAGGAAAGGCAGCACAGGGCTAGGCTGGGGTCTTTTTACACAGCTCTAGTCCAGGCTGTGCACTATTCTCCTTGTGCTTCCTTCCTGCTGGGCAGAGGGGGCCTAGCCCCAGTTCCCACCTTTCCCCCTGCGTCAGACTTCCCAGCCTCAGCAAGCAGGCACATCCCTACCTCTTACATCTTATTTTTTTCCTCACAGTGGCTGAGTGAGGTCAAATTTCTGTCTTTGGGGAAGATAAGGAAATATAGCTTAGGGAAGTTAAAAAGCTTGTCAATGACCATACTACCAGGAAAGTCTCTGGCAGGGATGTGAACACACAATATAAGACTAGAAGACCAATCCAGTGGTTCTTCCATCAAATACACTGCACCTATAGTATACTGCACCTACAGTACACTAGGATGTATAGTATATTGTCACCTACAGTACACTGCACCTACAGCACAATGGGACCTATAGCACACTGCACCTATAGTACACTATACCTACAGCACAGTGGGACCTACAGTACACTGGAAATTACAGTACATTGGCACCTATGTGCTGTCAAGGAGCTCCCTGAGAGCTATTGCACCTATAGCACACTGCACCTATAGCACAGTGAACCTTCAACACACTGCACCTACCTACAGCACACTGCACCTACATCACAATGCACCTTCAGCACAGTGCACCTACAGCACACTGCACCTATAGTACACTATACCTACAGCACAGTGGGACCTACAGTACACTAGGATGTATAGTACATTGTCACAGTAAACAGGCATATACAGTACATTGCACTTACAGCACACTGGGACCTATAGCATACTGCACCTATAGTACACTGTATCGACAGTACACTGTATGTATAGCATACTGCACCTATAGCACACTGGGACCTACAGTACACTAGGAATTACAGTACATTGGCATCTATAGTTCATTGCACTTACAGTACATTGTACCTATGGTACACTGCACCTATAGCACAGTGAACCTATAGTGTGCTGCACCTACAGCACAGTGTACCTTCAGCACATTGCACTTACAGCACACCGCACCTACAGCACACTGCACATACAGTACAATGCACCTACAGTATATTGCACCTACAGTACACGGCACCTATGGTACACTTCACCTACAGCACACTGCACCTACAGTACACTGCATCTATGGTACATTGCAGCTACAGTACACTGCACCTATGGTACACCGCACCTACAGCACACTGCACCTATGGTACACTGCACCTACAGCACAATGGGAGGCCATGCCATGGGGCCTCCTCTATGTGTGTCTTTCCACTTTGTAGCCCAGGTCTATCTCCTGCCACTCTTGTTTTCACAGCATATTGCTTACAGGTGAGGCTGGTCAAGGGAGTCACCAACCATCTCAAGTAAGAAGCAGAGATGTCTGAATCTGGATCTACAAACTTCACTTGGCAACACTGGTTGTGGGGGCCTCAGTGCAGGAAACCCCTGCTTGCCTGACCTTGTCTGTCTCCAAAGCCCTAGGAGACATGAAGCAAGAGAGGAGAAATCTTCTGTGTGTGTGTAAGTTTCCAAAGGTTGCAGAATCAATAACCATGGACTCCTTTAAACCTCAAAGACTCAAGCCCATTCCGTTGTAGTAATTTAGGCTATTGGATGGGCAGAAGAGCAATCTCACTAAAGCTATTAGGAAAATCCAAGATTGAAATACCAATATTGTTGAGATGTAAATTCTCTTAATCTATAGAATCAATAGATTGTACAGTCAAAACCCTAGAAGACATTTGTGTGTGTGTGTGTGTGTGTGTGTGTGTGTATGTGTAAATCGAATTTGAGTAGCTGGTTTTAAAATTGTATAGAAAGCAAAGAATTAACAAATTTTAAGGCTCACTATAAAGCTTCATGTCCCAAGACTATGGTAGTAAGGACAGATGTATATATTAGTGAAAAAGAATGGAGAATTAAGAAATAAATCCATACATATATGACCAGTTTATTTTCAACAGAAGTGGCAAGGCAATTTAATGAATTAAAGGAAAGTCTTTTCAACAAATTTTGCTAGAATAACTTAAAATTGGGAAAAATGAATCATCATCCTTATCTCATGCCATAAAGAGAAATTAATTTGAAATGGATCATCAACCTAAATATCAAAAGCTAGAACTGTAGAATTTTAGAAATATCCACAGGTGGAGAACCTCATAACCTTGCATTAGGAAAAATATTTCTAAGATAGGATACAAAAGGCATAAACTATTGAAGAAATAATATTGTTAATTTATTAAGATTTAAAACTTTTGTTCTTTGAAAAATATTAACTACAAAAGATAAGCCAGATACCAGCAGAAAAAATATTCACAACACATTTAGCTGATAAGACACTTGTGTCCAAAATATATAAAGAATTCTTACATCTTAATAGTAAGACAACTCAATAAGAATTATCAAAAGATTTCACAGATACCTCAATAAAGAGGATTTATGAATGTCCAATAAGCACATGAAGAGTGCTCAGCATCATTAGTTCATAAAAATGTAAGTTAAAACTAAAATGAGATATCATTACACACTCATGCTAATGACTAAAATTAAAAAAGACTGATAATAACAAGTGTTGATGAAGATCTGGATCAACAAGCTCTCATATAAGTGTGATAGGAATATTTTCCAACTTCTCTGGAAAGCAATTTAGAAGTTTCTTTTAAAGTTAAACATAAATGAGCCCCATAAGATACCAATTCCACACTTGGGCATTTATCCAAATAAAATGAAAACATATGTCTGCACACATACTTATATATGATGTTCCTAGTAGTTTTACTTATAACAGTTCCAAACAGAAAATAGCACAAGTGCCTACAAACAGGGGGAGAATAAACAAATTGTTTATTCAGAAATAAAAATAATGTCTCGTATGACAATGTGGGTGAATCTCACCACATTCTCCTGTGTGAAGTAAGTTAGACATACAAGCATGAAAGAGTCTACATGGTAAAATTGACATATAACTCTAGAGAAAACTGGTCTAAGGGGCAGAAAATAGGTCAGGGTTGCTTAGATCCAGGAATTGACTGTGAAGAGGCACAGGAAACCTTTAGGGTAATTGAAACATTCCGTATCTTGATATATACATGGGTCCCTGAATGACACTGAGTAGTAGAGGCTCCTTTCTGGCTCGAATTGGATATGTCATTGAGTAAGTGACCCATTGTTATTGTTTTAAGTCACTTTGACTCTGGAATTGTTTATTGCTCATCAACACCCAGCCTAGCCTAATGGAAACATGTTGTCGTACCATAATTTATTCAAGCATTCTCTACTGTTGAATGCTCACTTTGTCTCTAGTGTGTTTGCCACCAACAACAACGTTCCAACAAACATTCTTTTACATATATTCTTACACACTTGTTTGGGTAGACACAAATAGAGAAACATGGAAGGATACATAACAGGTTAAAATGGGTTCCATGGTCTCATGGAAGAAGTCTTGCGACTGAGGATTGTTGGTACAGAAGGGATTGGAGAGGAGAAAGAGAAACTAAGTAGGAAATAAAGGAAAAGTGGAAAAAATTCACAGTTCATATGAAAACTATATACAATACGATCACATTTACGCAGTTCCGTGAAAGTATAAACCCATATATCTACCTAGTTCTACATAAACATATCTGTATCTATCATATTTGAAATTTTAAAAACTTAAATTACTTTGTAATAAAAAAAGAAGAAGAAAGCCACCAGAGCATGTAAGACCCTAATGAAAATGCAAATGTTATTTGGGAGGATCAAATACTGAGGGATTGTCAAGCAGTTATTTATACTTCTGCTCAGGTTACATTAAGGGATTAGTGACTGCATGCTGACTAAGGAATGAGCACAGCCACCCAGGGCAGCCTGGATTTGATGCACTGAAGAAGGGAGGAAGAGGGGGGAAAGTTGGAATGCCCTTTGCTTATAGACCAAAGTGGGGACTTCAGGGAGACAAGGAGCAATGGGAGAGCACTAGGGAAGCAAAGCAGGACTCCAGATTTGAAGGAGAGGGTGTGTAAGCAGACTTAATGTACTTGTGAAATCATCTGGTCTAATTTAACCTTCTAAAAAGGGATCATTTTCTTTTCTGCTCGTCCCCAGCGACTAGCACAAAGCCTGCCCCATCAGAGTAAGAACCCCCAAAGCATTTGATGATCAAGAGGGAGAAAAAGAACAAGAATGGTACTTTGTTACATATAGTTTGTCAGTTGCAGGCCATAGGTAAAATCCAAGGCAGGCTCATTTCAGCTTCAGTTTTGTCTAAGAGTGCTTCAAGGAGATATATACAGGGAGGCAAGAAGGAAGGGAGGGAAACGGATCTTTCCCTCTCTCTCTTTCTCCTGATTCCCTTTCCATCTCCCAGGAGTGGAGCTATATTTCACGTGGGGAAGCCACACCCGCTGGCCCTCTTCTGGTAGCCCAGGTTGTATAACAGGGAGGACTGCCCACTTTGCATGAACTCCAAAAGACCCTTCACCAGCAGGGTGAACCTTTCCACTCACTGCCCATCAGCACCAACCTGTCAGCCACACTGGCTACTACCTCCCTCTGTCTCAGCAGTCATGTCCTATAGACGAGTGGTCGGCAAACTCATTAGTCAACAGAGCCAACTATCAACAGTACAACGATAGAAATTTCTTTGAGAGCCGAAAACTGACTTCTGCGCATGGGCCATGAAGTTTCAATTGCACTGTACCTGCATGCCTGCACGTGGTATTTTGTGGAAGAGCCACATTCAAGGGGCCAAAGAGCTGCATGTAGTTCACGAGCCACAGTTTGCTGACAACTGCTATAGACCAATTGTGCAAGTGCCCAATAAGATCTGGCAGTTACCCAATCCTCTCTTGCCTCAGCTCTCTGAAGGAGATTGGCCTATAACCCCAACAAAACTGATTATAAATGTTAGTGAGAAAGTAATTTACTGTTCTGCCTTTCCATGTGTATTTCCCCCAAAGGAGATGCTCAGTCTTAGGTGCCCAGAGCTGTCTTCCTCATACCTGACCACACCCTGAGGATAATATCTATGGACTGGCCCTGCTAGCTCCTTAAGAAATGTAGAAAAATGGCCAAGGATTCAAAAGGAGACTTAATAGAGAATTTTATCAACTCATTTATACCAAGGTGCTAGGGTCTGATAACCCCTGAATGTGTTATCTTATCCCAGCACACTGGCATTATTACAGAACACTGGGGAAGTAGATTGTTGTGCATCAGCTGATAAAACAGTGGACTCAGGCTCAATTTTCTGAACATGGATATATTTGATGTAAGTGGATCACAGAAACCAGGTGGCTAAATATTAGATAATTGGGGATGATGTAAATATAGAGAAGATACAGGCTATTAAGAATTAAGCTTGACTTACATTATCAAATGGGATGCTTTCACCTAAAAATCATGGATGCTACAGCCAAATGTAAATGAAAGATTAAAGAAATGGTATTATATCATATAACAAGAATTCCAGAGTCTGTAGCTATTCTATGGAAGTTGCAAATGTGACAGTCATTAAAGAAACTGAAGGAAAGACCTCTCCTGTCATTTCCCATGCAGCATTTTTCAGGAGAGAGAGAAAAACCTTGACAGAAGCCCTTTGCATTAATCAGCATGGGCTCACTGTCACCACAAACACCAGCAAAATTTCAATTGCCAAAATGAAGGTTTGTTTATTTTTTTATCATGACCATACTCTGACTCATGTTGACTCGGGTAAGAGAATGCTCTGCTCCATGCAGATGCTCAACAGCCAAGGCTTCTTCTATTTAGTGGCTCAGTATCCTCCAGGGCCTTAGAATGATATGCTGGACCTCCTGCATCTGGCCTGTGAGTGGGAGGAGGGATGGTGTGGGGAAGGCACAGAAAGTGACATACCTCACTTCTATTCCCATTACATAGTGATAACTAGCTGTACAGCCTCCCCCAAATTCAAACAGCTGGAGAACATAGTCTAACTCTGTCTAGAAGAGGAAAATATGGATATTGATGAGTACCAGAAGCTCTGCCATATATCTCTGGGCTCCCATTGGTTAGGAGTGTGTCACATGCTCATGACACTCATGACAAGGGGAACATATTGATCAGACTGGCTTGTGTGGTGCACAAACTTTCATGTAATCCCAACAAGCCCATCTTCTGGTGTTCATGCTCTTCTTGGAAAATCTTCTCTGGAGTGGGGGAGGGATATGTGGCTTTCTTCTCACCAACAGAATGTGGCAATGTATATATGATGTCATTGCTATATGGCAAAGGTGATGGAATGTCACTTTTATAGTTATACTAGAGGCTCAGTACACAAAATTTGTGCATGGGTATGGTCCCTAGGCCTAGCCTGCTATCAGGGCCATCTTCTCCAGTTGCTGACAGCCGTCCCGTCCCTTGTTGCCATCCACCTGGGTTCCCATTGTGCCATTGTGTGGGCGATTGGAGGTTGATAGTCAGGGTGAAGGGACCAAGAGGTCAGCTGTTCTGCCTGCTCACCAGTCCCACCCACCCCTTCCACCTATCCCAGTTTCCCATTTGCCATTGGGTGGCTGTTCCCAACTGCTGGCTTGCCCCACCCCTGCTGGGGGTCACCCTCTTGTGTGTGGGAGAAGAGATGGTATGGGAAGGCACAGAAAGTGACATACCTCACTTCTATTCCCATTACATGGTGATAACTAGGCCTGGTGCCACCCTCATTCCCTGCCACCCACCCCTAGGTACCTGTTTGCCATTGGGTAATGGGAGCCTGCTGCCCAGAGAAAGGGACCAACAGGTGGTCAGTGCACCTCACAGTGACTGGTTGAGCTGTCGTTCTGCCACTATGGCTGGTGGGCTTTTATTATATAGGATTATATCATGTTATATAGGACTCTATCTCTAGAGATTCTTCTTGTTTGATGATGTTAACTGACATACTGATATACTGAGAAAGCAAGGATCTGTGGGTGACATCCAAGAGCTAAGAGTGACCTTGGGTCAACAGCTAACAATGAACTAAAGCCCATTTTCTCCAGTTGCAAGGAATTGAATTCTTACAAGATTGGAAGATTCTTCTCCTGTTGGGCCTCCCCGTGAAAAGGTACCTGGCTGATGTCATGATTGCAGCCTTGAGAGACCAAGAAGTGAGGACCCAGCTAAACTGTGCCTAGATTCCTGACTCACAGTAATTGTGACATCATGAATATGATATCATAAATATGTATTATTAAAAGCCACTAGGTTTGTGGAAACTTATTTTGCAGCAACGGAATACTAATAAAGTTTAGATCCATCATGGTTAACCACCAGTATTAAGGGAATCCAATTGATCAGCCCCACTTGAGAATGAAGACCCAATTAAAATCAGGCTATTTCAGGAAGGACTATGGGGTGCCTGGCTGTCACTACACCATGGACAGTGTGTGTCATAGATTGCACTCTACACATTTGTTGGCAAAACCCCGTGTTGCCACAGTCTCTGGAACAAACATACAAATAGAGGATCTTATATACAGCATTTTAACTTTAACATAAGTAGAGGTAAGTTGCCTATAAAAATGGAAATGAGTATTATGAAGTTCTAACTGGGTACTTATTGTAAGACAGTAGACATCAGCATTTGTTAGATCCCAGGCTGCTTGGAGAATCTGATGAAATTGTGGACACCCTTTTCTCAGAAAAAAGGAGGCACATGAATATCTACACATAAAAATGTTGCAAACAATTCTGGGAGATTGAGACCCCTTGAGGCCTAAGAAGAGGCCCCCAGGTTGGGAACATGACCTGGGCTTCTGGGTCACAAAGGTGTGAAAAAGGGATATCTGATGACAGAGTTGTACAGCATAAGAATATGTTCTTAGCTAACCTCAGCTTGTTTTCTATGAAAGAAGAAATTTTTAGAGTGTGACCACTCAGGGTTCACCTAAAAGATTTGGGGTTGGAAGGAGTGGAGAGAGCATCCAAGGCTGCAGGGCTGATGGGCAGGGATGAGGATAGGACCTTCTGGATCAGCATAAGCCAGGAAGCAGCTTAAGAGAAATACAGAACAGCCAGGGATTCCAAATAGAGGCCAGTACATGAGAGTACCAAGAGGAGAAGTGAGCAAGCAGAAGAGCAAGAACCAGAGCAGCATGAGGTATACCTTCCAGGTGCTTGAGGGCATTACCACCTCTACCAGTCCTGTCACCTGTCCAGGGCCAAGAAAGTGGAAATAAAAAGGACTCGTAGAAGTTGTGTTTCTAAGGAGTCTTTCACTTCTCTATGAGAATTGCTTAACTTTATTTTCAATTCAGTGATAATACAAAAAAATTAATAAAACATTTTCTGGATCATATGTATAGATAACTACCTTATAACCAACCACTGAATTCATTGCCCATATTTGCCTTTGTATTGTGATTGTGACAGTAACAATTAGCACTACAATAATTGATGTAGCCTAGTGAGAGAAGAACAGAGGGAAAATTATAATGTAAATGGCATGCTCCTGCCAAGTAGAAACCACATTACTTCATGGCTGCTGGTGTATTAGTGGGAGAGTTAAATTGTCACACGGCACATGGAAGCAGAAGCAGGCCAAATGCAAAGCACTCGTTAGGTGTATATATGTCCTTGGGGGGTGACTCAGTTTTAGCAAGCAATAGCGACTGTAACATTGAATTAATTCTGTAAATTTGAATTGTAATTTTCTTTGTATTTAATCTGCAAATTCATTTTGGTTTTGTGGCAGCTTTCAGGGCTGCTTACAAATATCCAGCTCTTCTCTCTTCCTGGACACATGGCAGGATGGCATTTTGGGGTCCTGTCTGGTGAGTTGACACCTTATTAATTCTGGCCTGTGCGTGTGAACACAGAGTGATGGAGCCACAGTCTTTTGCTGCAGTGTGGTCCCTTCCATGGATCTCTTTGCCTCTAGCAGCATTTGGGATAGGGTTGTCTACCAGTGCACTGCCTCCATTTTTCTAACTTCCTCTGTGCCTCCTGGGAGGTAGAACTGTTGGGATTGGATCCATGGTCTCCCCAACCCTCTAACGTCTGCTTGGGAAGTCCTGGCAGATGGTAGGAGGAGGAGAAGGCTGGACTTTCAAGAGCCCAGGCTTATTCTCTGTGGGTCACCTGGATTGGCTGCAAGAATCCTCCAGGTTTGGGTCACTGCTTGCCCACCCTACAGGGTGAGGTTAGCTAGCCATTACTAGCCCTTGGGTTCTATATTATAACTTCCTGGCTTTCTTACCTCTAGCTATACCCTTGTAAATAGTACAAATACTAGGTAAAATGCTTCTCACACTCCTCAGCCTGGGTGAGCTCTTTTTTTTTTTCTTTCTTTTTTTTTTTTTTTCTTGTCAGTTCTTGACTGATGCAGTAATGGCAGTGGCTAGATCTGATCACCTCCCCACTTACCTGTAATGTCACGTAGTATGAGGGGGGAAAATAAACCTTTGTTGTTATATTGCCACTGAGATTTTTAGATTTTTGCTATTATGGTTATTTCAGAGGTTAATGATAATAAATTAATGCCTAGTTTTATGCTTGTGGCTTTTTTCACGCTATGTTATCACTGGAGGGGATCCACAGGGAGTTTTATTTTCTTAAGAGACTGCATATTCCTCATGATGAGAACCACAAGATAGAGGTGAAGATTTTGTTTGGAGTTGGTCCCCTGGTACTGCAGTTTAGTTTAGACAATGCTCTGAAGCACAGAGTTTGCAATGCAAAAGCAAGACAGCAGGTCTCACTCAGGAAAGTTGTAAGGTTGAGATAATGCAGGCATAATGCTTAGCAGATGGCTTCCCAGCTAGCATTTGCTCTACAGATTATGGTTAATATGAGCTCATTAATAATAGTTACCATCAATTGTTGGCCATAATAACCTAAAGGATTAGATTCCTGAGAAGATACATGGAGAATAACTGGGTAGGGAGTGAAGGAGGAGTAAGCCAGGCAACATAAGGGGTTAGTAGTGGAAAAGACAATCAGGGTAGAAGATACAGTCTCCACTTCCAAAATCAGGAGGCAGGGAAGACCTTTGGAAAAACCAGGAAGGCAACCTGTGATTAGGCCAGTGGTGGAAACTGGGTCTGCCATGTACAGAGAGGGTTGATTGAGTCACAAAACTAGGAAGTTGCTAGAACATCTATGAGGAGGTAGAAACATGGACGTAGAGGCGAGACAGGCACTCCATTTTTCACCTTCACCCCCATGTCATTGATCCAAAAAGGAAGCATTGCAATTATCCTACAATGGGCAATCCAGGGACAATGTACAGGACCTGTTTTCGTAAACACCAGACAGAGGGAGATAGCAGGAAGGCAGGCCTTGCTGGTCACTACCAGCACCTTGGTTTCCCCAAGCTTTGGAATTTACACCTATCAGATGTGATGTTGAGCAGTGTGAGGGTCACCACAGGAGAACTAGACGATGCTCATGGGACTCAGTCTTTTTATCTGACCCATCCAGCCCTCGCAGCCAGAATGTGCTTAGGAGCTGGTTGTTCCTGTTCTATCTGCTGGGTGGCTAGAGGCACTGGTCAGCACCCCTCAGAGCATCTCCATCTTTCTAGCATCACTTGCAGTATCCATTACCACATGTGGGGGGAAATCCTGGCACCCACATGGCCATTTTTATTATTAACTAGAGGACCAGTGCATGAAATTCATGCATGGCAGAGAGGGAGGGGGAATCCTCAGCCCTGCCTGCACCCTCTCCAGTCTGGGACCCCTGCCTGCCTGATTGCCCCTAACTACCTCTGCCTGCCAGCCTGATCCCCCTAAGTGCCTTAACTGCTCTCCTGCTGGCTTGGCCCCTGCCATTGTGGCTTTGTCTGGAAAGACTTCCAGAAAGATGTCTGGTCTAATTAGAATATTACCCTTTTATTAGTATAGATGATGATAGGAATAATAATAATAATAATAATAATAATAATAATAATAATAACAACAACAGTCTTATCCAGTGTAAGCCATAAACAGGAAATGGTGGCCTCCATTAGCACATGTGTCCATCCCTCTGTTTTTCTCTCTCAGAGCTCCATTCCCCACAACCTATACACATTCCCCTGGTTCCTCCCCACACACAACACTCTGGCTTCATAGTAACAGGTCACATTGGCCTAAAGTTAAAGTTCACCAAGCACAATTTCTACAGTTAGTCTTTTCAGCAAGAAGATAGCCTTTATTTCCCTGGTTCTCTCCCAAGGCAGCTGAGCCTCAGGGAGATGAAAGAAATGATTCAAATGATTAGAGAATGAGAAAGTGCTGATGCTGGGACCCCTCGGGCTGGTGTATGGAAGGAAGCTAGAACCTGGGACACCAAGCTGGGCCCAGTCAAGTGTCCACCTACAGGACTACAGGGAATCACCGCCTACAGGGAGTGTCCACTTACAGAGAGTGGAGTCTCAGAAGCTGTGATCAAAAAGCAGAATCAGGAGCCAACCAGATTTTGAGGGGCATACAAAGAGATCTGGCTGGAAGAGAAGTAGAAATAGTAGAAATAGAAAGTTGATGATGGTAATAATAATAACAACAACAACAATCATTACTATTTATCATTGTTATTAGGAAATGAGGAAAGCAGACCAAAGAGATCCAGGACTGTCAGAGGCCAGTGGGAAGCTTAAGACCAAGTTTTCCCTGATGTTCTCTTGTTAGGATGGGCTGGTACTTAAAGCAACATGACATAACTGGACACTTGGACTCTAAACCCAAGCCATTCCTGTATGCCAAGGTTTGTTCTTATTTTGAGGTTCATGTGCACATAGAGTTTTGCTTCTGTGTGTTTGCAGATAGATATGTGTTCTTTTGGACAGGCAGTCCATAGCTTTTTATTGGATTCTCAAAGGAACCTTTCTCCTCTCCTATCTAAATAACCGAACTGCCTTCATTCTGTGCCTTGTTCCCCTGACCTGGACCCCTTGATTCTGAGGTTTCATTGGTGCCTGGTTCCTTCTACTCCTGAAAGCTTCTCCAAGAGCTACTGTCCTAGCTCCCCCCACTGTGAATTGATTTATTTATTGATTGACAGAGAATCTCTTTGACATCTAAACCAGTACATCATAATAAATATAGAAAATACAAAAGAGAGTCTAACCCCATAGACTTGAAAATCTGAGTTTAGGGACAAGACATTGTATGAGTTTGCAGAGAGTAACAACAACAGAGATAGAGATAGAGATAGAGAGAGAGAGAGAGAGAGAGAGAGAGAGAGAGAGAGAGAGAGAGAGAAAGAGAGAGAGAGAGAGAGAGAACACACACATAAAAGTCAGTTGGTGAGGTACAGACAAGTTGCCTGGCAGAAGAGGAGAGATGAGTGAGGTGTGGACTATCAGGCAGCGGCATTGTTGGCTATCATGCGGAGGAAAGAGCCATGGCCTTGGCACCAGATGACCTGGGTTTCAGTCCTAAATAGCCCCTCCTGTACACTCACGGTAGACATCACAATGGAGGTTTATATAGATTGATGTGGGTGTGTGGATGAACCTAGCTCAGGACCTATAGTCCAGGGGTGTTTCATAATCATCAGGACCTGAGCTACACAGATATTTACTTGAAAACTATATATTGTTTGGTTCTGCACATCTGTGAACATTTTATAGATTGAATCAGAATTTATGTACTCTTTATCACTCAAAAGTATATTTGTAATGGTCGTTTATGTTGATAGATAGAGCTCTGGTTAATCTCTTTTCACTTACATGACATTACCACACTTTATTTATACCTTCTTTTGTTGGTAGATATTTTTATTTTTTTTTTCTTTTGGGTTGATTATTTTTTCCAATTATTTATTGTAAATATTTCTGTTACAAATATTCTTGCACACTTGGAGTTTCTCCAAAAGTGGAATTGTTGGCTTATGGGGAAGAAAACAAAACTGCATTCCAAGTATTTATATTGACACTCTCCTCAACAGTGTATAAAAATTCCCATTGCTTTGTCAGATCACACTTGATCTTATCAGACTCAAAAGCTTATTGTGTCATTTTATGGCACATAAGTTTGGTTTGCATTTCTTTGCTAACTAATGTGATTAAGTGTCCTTTATCATACTGTTTGTGGTTGCACCAGCTTTCTTTTAAGGGAAATCCGTATCTAGTCTTTCTTCAACTTTATCTTTCTATTAGACGCCTGGTGCACGACATTCATGCATGAGGGCGAGGAGGGGCAGAGGGAGGGGGCGCTCAGCCTGGCATTTGCCCTCTCACAGTCTGAGACCCCTTGGGGGATGCATACTGAGGGGTCCTTAATGCTGCTTCGGAGGCAGAAGGGGCACCTGACACTGCCACTGCACTCACCAACAGTGAGCCCAGCTTCTGGCTGAGCTGTGTTTGTGCATCCATAGCAATCTGTCTTCTGCTGTTCAGTCTATTTGCATATTAGCCTTTTAGTATATAGGATTTTGGTCTTTTTGTTGTTGTCAATCCTCACCTGAGGATTTTTTTTGTCATTGATTTTTAAAGAGAATGGAAGGGAGGGAGGGAGTTAGGGAAGGTAAAAGAAAGAGAGAGAAATGTCGATGTGAGAGAAACACATGCAATTGGTTGCTTCCCAAATGCACCCAACCAGGGCTGGGATTGAGCCTGAAATGCAGGTACATATCCATGACCAGAATCTAACCCACATCACTATGGTGCTTGGGCTGCTGTTCTAACTACTGAACAACACTAGCAGTAACTATCTCATTTACCTTTGTTTGAGTTCAATTCATCAAACACATAATAAATGCCTACTTCATGCTAGTCACTGTCCTGGGTACTAGGGAGCAGGTCTGAGGTTTCTTATCTAATGCTTAGATAAGAATGCCTCTCCGCCAGTCCATCCATTCTAGTTGATCAGGCTTTACTGGGTGCTAACATCCTGTGCTCCTTCATTCTCATAGGCTGTGCTGCTCTCTACTTCTTCTCCACCCATTTCCTAGCCTCGTCCAACCTGCTTTTGAAGGCTATTAAGCCCTACCACGTTCATAATTTTTACTCAATATTAAATAACAGAAAAGTTATGTCCTCTATCTGCCTTTCAATATGCTGTGTGTGCTGATTAATTTAACATCTGAGTACTTACTTTCTTTCGTGGTTTAATATCGCCAGTCTCCCCTTCTCCAATCCCCTGTTAGACCTCATGCTTCCTGGAGATGAAGGCTGAATCGTACACCTCCCTTCTGTTCTCTATGGCTTATCGCACAAGGAAAGTGCTCAATAAATATTAAATAACTGAAGAGGAATTCAATAAACAACGATTGCTTAATTGATCAGCTCCACCAGTAAATCTTGCTTTGAGCAGAGGTAGAGCCAGTGAAGATACCCAGAAGGCAACCTGAGTTACTGTAACTCAGACAGTGGGACACTCCATGGAAGTAAGATCTGGTGGGAGAGGGCCGGAGTTGACCTGCAGGGGCTCAGAACCACTGAGAGCACAAGTACCTGATTCAAATCCTGGTCTTATTAATCCCCAAATATTTGAACTTGGAAAGCTCCTTCACCTCTCTGAGCCCCAGCAGTTTCACTAAACTGGGAGGACATTGTAACATTTATCCCACTGACCACTATGGGGATTGTGAGGATGCCACAGGAGGATGCACATAGAGCATTTAGCACACGGCCTGGTTCATTATAAGTGCTCAATAAATGTTCATTGATTTTAGCCAGCAATTGATCCCAAGGAATGGATTGAAAGAGACACAATGAGGAACTTTCATTCTGTACTGATAATATCCCCCACTTTCATGTTTTACAAGCATTGCATCATTTTAATCTCCTAGAGTTCTTGAGAGGTAGTTAAGAATTGGAGGCACTTATACAAATGACTGAGCGGTGGAGATATTTGAAGACTTTGAGCTCCTAATATGGGGCCTTGTTCTCAATCTATGCCTGTGCAGAGGGATGGGCTCAGGGAAGAAATGGCATGCATTTATTTATGCATCCCATTATTCCACAAATACTCCTTAAGAACCTAATATGTACCAGGCATCATGCTGGACACCAGGATTACCATTGTGAATTATTCATATGAGGTTTCTGATTAGAGTCTTAAGGAACAGCCAAAGAGTGTGGCAGCCTCTTACCCATCCCATCTTTGAAGGAGTGCTGGCCAGAGCTATGAAGCACCCCAGAGCCCCTCACCTAGTTTTCAGGTGAGATGCTGTCAAGAGAAGAGACATTTGGAATGAGACCAAATAGATGAGATGAAGGTGACATTTTTATCCTTCATGGCAACTGGCATTTGAGTGGAAGATGAAGAAGACAGTCTCCATGACTGTCTTCAGACCCAGGCTCACTGGGACTGAGACGGAGTCAGGAACACACTGGCTGTGCCTCCTGCCAGGCAGAATCAGGGCATCTGCACACAAAGCAATGCCTCCACTCTGAGTCCCTTCTCTCTCCTTCCCCTATCACCCAGCTGCCTCCTGGGAGACAGAGAACAAAAAGCTATTGTCTCTGCACTCCATGCTTCATGGGGGAGAGAAGGTGACTTCCAGGGGATGGAGTGTTGCCATGGAAACAACCTTTCCCCTGGGATTGCATAAACTGGCAGAAAATGACAGCTGGAGTTGGGGACTGGCTGGAGAGGCTATGAAAGGCTGAGAGAGGTGCTTTACCACTTGGCTGCTCTCTCCAGAATGTAGCCCTTGCAGAATCTCCCCTTCCACCCACAGCATCCCCTCTTCACACAAACAGCTCCCTCAGGAGGACCCGTTTAGCTTATCAGTTCTACACTAGACTGAGAGACAAGTCACCTGTCTATAGCTTCATCTAGAATATTATCCTCTCAACAGACGTGGAAGCCATTCATTCATTCATTTATTCATTCATTCCACAAATATGCACCACACTCCAACTACATACCAGGTGGGAGCTTTATTACACTATTATCATGTTATTAATAAGGAAATTGAATTCTTCCTGACAGATCTTGATGTTCGCGTTCAGCATGGACCACAGTGGAATGGAAACTGCCCCCCTACAGGTGTTTTCCCCTCTGCTGTTAGTGGAAGGAGTAGAGCTCTGGGCCGTTATGGAATCAGAGATTTAGCCCAGGGGGAAGGGCAGGGGCTTCCTGCCAGAAATTCAGACTAGCAGGGAAAGGACAGCCATAGAGACACAGAGTGACCAGCTCAAGACCACTTGTCTGCTAATGGGTGAAACCTCCACTTGCACCAAGTTCCTCTGGTGCCAGGTCCAGTGTGCTCTTTATGAACATGTAAAGGGCCTGCACCAGGTGAGGCAAGCAAAGGGCTCAGGGTGCACGCACAAAGGAGGCACTGAGAGTCAGCATGTGTGTCAGGCTCCTGGGCTCCACACCCTCACCCTGGCCCTGAACATGATGCTTCAAAGCCAGCTGCTGCCTGAGGGGCTATCTGACTGGCTCCCCAGGGGACAGGAGAGAGCCTTTTTCTACCCAAAAGACACTGTTGTCTTAACTGGGAGAAGGGCTGTCAGAAGTTGAGGGCAGGAATGAAACATCTGTTACAAATTTACTCAGAGTAGTTTTACCCTCGGGGCTGCCACTGTCATGTCATTTTGGACATTAGGAAAAGTTTCTTTACCACCACATGGCTTCTCTTTCTACTTGCTCCAGCACATGGAACTATATTATCATTCATTTAGTCATTCATTTGCATTCTTCCACTCTACACCTGCTTAGTGGGTAACTACTGAGGCCACACCCAAGCTGGGCAGTGGAGAATCAGGTGAAGAAGCATATGGGATCTTTCCTCCCATGAACTCCAATGAGGAAGGCAGCAGCATCCTTAGAACCCAGAGAAGATTGCTTCTAACGGGAAGAACAAGGTAGGGAGGATGGGGTGCAAACCTGCTTCAGAGAGTCCTACAAGGAGGAGGCATCTAAGCTGGCCTCCACCACCACTTGAGTTCCTCACTGAAGGGCTGGGAGTGGCATTTGCAGAAACCTCACCTCCTGTGGATAATTTTTGATGTGATATAGAAAAATAGCCTTGTAGTCTCCTAGAATCACAGGTTCATAAGTGTCCACAGATAACCTAGGATTTCTATTCCAGCTTCCCCTCCCCCCTTTATTGATCAATTATATACAAAGACAAGATATTTTCTCAAGAACACATTACAGATCAATGGCAAAGGCAGTGTCAAGCACCAGCCTCCGAACTCACAGTCCAGTGCTCTTTAGTGTCTGAGAGGCCTAGATGTTTTCTGTGGCTTTGCAAGGGTGCAGGCTAAGGCTCATAGACCTGCTTGCAGGGGTTTAATTCGTCCATTATTCCTCACAGGTGATCAGGCTGGGAGGAGCTGCTTACTGATGCAAGTTTGCCATCAACCAGTCCCACAGGCAGATGGAGCCTGCTGGCTTGCAAAACTGCTGCAGGTCTTGGCTAGGTGGGTGCAATTAGCTGGGACTGCCAGATACGGCTAGATTGGGCAGAAGCACGCTGGGCCAGAGGTCTGTGGATAGGAGTCCAGGTACACACTTCAGGGCTTAAGACCTTGGGCACAGGCTTAGGTCATCTGAATCTAGAATTCATCCAATGGAGAGGGAAAATATAGGAGCTCCATCTCTGGTGCAAGGGGGCCTTGGTGGGCATGGGATAGCTGAGGGGAGGGGATGGCAGCATTGTGTGGGGAAGCAGCTCAGGCTGGAGAGAGCACAGGCATTGGATTAAGAATCCTGCCAAAAATGTCATCATAGCAATATTTGGGGCAAAGCAGTTGAGCCCTTTGTGGTGCCTCTGGCTTTCTTGAGAAAGTAGGTTTTTCACAGGTAACTCAGTTAAACATCCAACCATTACCTTTCAGTTAGTTTTATTTGGTTGCCTCCTAAACTGATGTTTCCCACATTTGTCTGTACAGAGAATCATCTGGGGATCTCTTAAAATATCCACAGTCCAGGCCACACCCAGATCAATTAATCACATTCCGCAGAGTGGGTTATAGGAGGCTCCCTGGGTGGGATTGGAACTTCAGCTACTGTTGTGAGTTTCTCTTCCTGATGCAGGTTGATATGCACTTGGCTTTGGCATCTCACTGCCCTATGCCACCCCTCCTGCTCAGTGCTGCAATGCTTTTAGGCCTGTGGATGGTCTGGTCTTCAAAGGTCTTATAAGTGCCCACTGTTTTAATTCTTTCTTTCAAGGAAGACTTCCATCCATTCATTTTATTTACAAAAATATATTATCTATTTTAGGAACTAGGGGTGAGCTGGCTCCAGATTTAAATGAGAACATTTGAGCGCTCCTCATGATATCACTCCCACCAAAAGCATCCCTCTCACCCTCCTTCTTTCCAGTGAGTTGGCTCATGTCCCAGTAGGGTTCTGGGGTTTCAACCATTTCTTTGCTTATTGCCACTTCACTGCCTATGAAGAGGGCACCCTGGTAGGACAACCTGCTTTCCCTCCAGGCCCTCCCCCCACCACCCATCAGAGAACCCAAACCAACTACTGTAGAGTTAACTGAAAATTCCCAAGCATCCAGATCATTTCTTATGGGAGACCCTTGGGATTTTAGGCAAACATCATTTCAGGCAGGCACCCTGATGAGTCAGGTGCCTTCAATGTGCATGCAGGTTGGCCCCCAGCCCCAGTCTCCCAATTGGACTATGTAGCAGTGAACACCACTCCCTAGAGTATGAAGTTAGAAATATCACCAGTGACTTGAATACACTTTCACAGAGTGTACCTGGGCTTGAGGGAGAAAGAAAGGGGGCAAGAAAAGAGCTGGGGATGGAGAGTGAAGGGGAAGAGATAGGGAAGAATCAAGACAGGGGAGAGTAATGGAGAAGCAGAAAGGAACAGACTGTGAGACCTTGCTTTTCCTGCCTGTAGAAAGGAAGGAAGGGCAGGGAGGGCGTGAGAGCTACGTTGCTGCCTCTCTCTAGCCTCCCTCTCCACCCATTTTAGAACCCTCAGCAGTTGCCCCTCCCCCCCCCCCCCCCCCCCGAAGGCTGCATTCAAAGCAACAACATTGTGGCTATTTGTTCATTGTGTCATGAAAATTGGCAAAACTGAGTCAGTCCTTCTCAGCACTAGGCAGCATGTACCACTCACTTTCCCTCACTGGGCCCCCCAGCCAAGAGGAAGTCAGTCTCATTTTATGACTGACAGCGCCAGCATTGGTTTTCTTCTCTGCATTTCCCCAGCTCTGCAGCTCTATAAATGGGGTTTTGTGGCCTGAAGTGATCATCCTCCACCCATAGCTCCGTGAACCAGCTGCAGAGATCATTTTGCCAGGGCACAAGCTCAAGTCAAGCTTAATGCCTTGGTAGGACTCCAGCTCCAGGGTCCTGCAATGAGACCTCACACCCACTGAGGCCAGTATACTCCCATCAGCCTTTTCTTGTCCTTGCCCAAGGGGAACTATCACTTGCAAGTTTTCACCCCCTTGTCACACTGGGACAAATTCTACTCCCCTGAATTCTAAGCCTGGGCCTCTGTGTGATTCAAAGCAAAGTGGAGATTGTGGGGAGTGGCTGTGCATCACCAAGGAGAGGGACTGGAGCTGAGCTGCCAAATTCCACCTCCACGATGGCAAGTCCACGGGGACTCTCTGTGGAATTAGATTGGTTGCCGCACGTGAATAATGAAGGATTCTGATGTGGTCAGGTAAATGAATGTCCCTCTGAAAGCTCCGGATCAATGTTGGAATGGAGAAGAATGAAAGACATGCATAATTAAAAAAAACCCATCAGAAACTTTGCTTGACATGATGACATTACTGATTTTTTTATGATCTTCTCAAGTATACTCTATAACCGTTATTAATTTAGTATCCTCAATAGCTCATCCTTCAAATGTCAGGCCAAAGCTAAAGCTGAAAAGTAGAACTGCTTAGAAATGGAAAAGTCTGGGGAGGCAAAGGGTGGTGTGGGTGGGCTCCAGGAGCATGAAGACTTTGGCAGCTTCCAGATTCATCCTTCCTCCCAGCCGATCTGTCTGCCCCTCTGGTTTCTCCCCTCCTCTCCCATCTCTCTTAGGTGCCTTTGTTTGTGATTCACAAGGATGGCCAAACTGTGGCATATGGCACTGTGCCACTGGCCTGGCTTTATGCCTGGGTTAAAAGGCCAGGGTCCAGTGTGAGAGGACTTTATGGATGCTCTAATAGGTCTCTCCTAAAAAGGAAATGCCTCCTGATGGTGCTGGGTATCCAAGCATTCAGTTTTAGTGGGTTAAGCATTGCCCTCTCCTAGTCAGGTCACTTTTTAAAATAAGATGCTCTGGAAGGGACTTGACGGTACACTAATAACATTAGCAATGAATGTTTACAGGACACTTACGATGGGCCAGGCAGTATTCTAAGTATTTTACATGCATCGTCTCATTTTATTTCACTGAAGGTGTGTCTTTATTTTTTGTTGTTATATTTTTATTCAATTTATTTAAATTATAGTTGGCATACACTATTACATTAGCTTCAGGTGTACAACATAGTGATTAGATGCATTATCTCATTTAATCTTTACAGCAACAAAGAATATTATTATTATCTAGTTTTATGGATTAGGAAACATAGACACACACCTATTAGGTAACTTGCCTGAAGTCCTACAACTAGTACTTGCAGGAGCTAGATTCAAATCTGTATCTTATTACATATACATACACACACACACACACACACACACACACACACACACACACGTAGGCAAAGGTAGCTTTACAGTTGTTTTTATGGAAAAAGACATGCAGGTTATGATTATTGCATTATAGTAGCTTTATTAACTATGTGTTTTGTGTACTCACAACTATAAGCCTATTCTTGCCACTATATATATATTAGGGGCTTGAAACATTAAATTCTTGCAAGGGGCTTGGTCCTTACAGCCCTGGCTTTATCTGGAAGGTCATCCAGACATTCGTTTTGCTGTTCAGTCTAATTAGCATATTAGCTCTTTATTATATAGGATTCTCTTCCTGCTGCTGTGTTCCTAGTGTATTAAGCTAGTGGTTTTCTTTGCAAAGAAGAAAGCCCCTGGATCTTCTGAAACAAGGGGAGTTGAGTTGGCCAAGGGGTGGATGGTGGAGCGCTGGGGGACACAGGAGGACTTACTGGAGAGAGGTGCAGAAAACAAGGAAAACAGTTATTTTCTTCAGCAATAGCCATCCAACTTCTTCTCCTCCAGAAGACTCCAGGTGCTCCCCCTCACCTCACCGAGTCTCACAGTGGAATGGAACCCACCCCTCACAGATGGTTCTGCATCCTGAGTAGCTGCTGGCAAGGCTGCCCTCATGGATAACTGCTGGCAATAAATTTAGACACTTAGGTTCTACAAAGACTAGGGTTGACCAAAAAGGGCTGAAGCCCAAACATGACTTAGAGAGGACTCATCCCTAAAGCGCTCAGGTGGAGCATTGCAGGGACAGGACCTTTGTGATGACATTGAAAGTGAAATAGAAGTCCTGGGCCTGCGAAGATATGTTAGGCATCTCTCTCTTCCTCCCTCTGGGCCCCAGTTCTTGAGTCATAGAATGAGAGGATGGCCTAAAGGCCTCTGCCACTCTTGTGTTCCTGTGACATGGGTCTTTCTGTCCCTACTCCACAGGTGTGGAGCTCAGGGTCAGAGCTGTCAGAGCAGGTCATGGCAGGAAGCACTGTTCTGAAGCTGTAGCTCCTTCGCATGACCTGTCAAGAGTCTCAAAGGACCTCATGGTATTGTGTCCTCCTGAAGGCAAATTCAAAAATAGTTCTTAAGAGAAGGAATGGATAACCTTACATTAAGTAAAAATACATATTTAATTTATCTATTCAATTCAGTTGCTTGAGGGGGAGGGTAAACAGAGTTGTTTGACTGATCTAATGAACCTTCAATATAAATAAGTGAGCAAGCTGGGTAGCCCATGTGGACACAGGCTGAATCAGCAGAGGAGAGTTTGCTCAGCTGCTTGCAAAGGTGGCTGGATGCCACATAAGACACACACACACACACACACACACACACACACACACACACACGCACAGTCTCTTTCTGTTAAATGCACCAGGCTGGATCTCAGCTGCGGGAAATCTGTACTTTAATATTAAATCAGTAATTAATAGCCAAAGCACTTAGTTCACTTTGCTCTCATTGGCTTTGCCATAGATACGGAATGGACAGGGGTGTCCTTTCTTCCAGCCCACACGCTGTGGGCCACCCACTCACCTCCCAAGCGTGGATGCGTTCCCGTCTCATCTGCATCCGATTATTAGTGCATTGAAGCCATAGTCACGTAGGTCCTCTTTATATTCACCGGAAAATTAAATTACAAAAGTTTTTCTTCGTTGCAATTTATGTTCTGGTTGAAGCTGATTGCGTTTTGTATCCCGGCGAATATCTCAGTCCCTGAGACGTAATGAATTCATGAGCATTGATTCCCAAGGGCATGGCATGCAGAGTATACTGGAGAATGGAGAAATTTATCCTTGTGTCAAAATTTTTTGCTTCTTCCCACCCAAGCCTTACACACACTGGGGGAATTCGAGTGAACCCCAGGCTGTTGATACCTGTCGGCACCTGTCGATACTGCCTAGCGAAGTGGAATGTGTGAGGGGTGCTTGCAGAAAGCCATGCCTTTTGAATATATTAAGTGATGGATGCCATAGGGTCTGTATATTTTATATGATCTGTCATTTTAGGGCCAATCAGTGACAGCTCCCACACTGGTCATTCCCTAGTTCCATTCCTCAAAACAAGTGCCAGTGCCTCCATCAGCAGCAGAAGTCACAGAGGGACAGCCTTCTGATGCGATTTATTTGAGTTTCAGTTTTTATTTTATTTTATTTATTTATTTATTTATTTATTTATTTATTTTTTAGTGAGAGAGGATGGGAGAGGGAGAGGCAGTAGGCAGGAAGGAGGGAGGGAGGAGGAAACATGGATTTTGTTGTTCCACTTATTCATGCATTCATTGGTTGCTTCTTGTATGACCTGGAAACAGGTCAGGGGACACATTCTGCAATTTTCCACGGCCCTCACCACATCTGCATGGAGGCCAAACGTGATTTGCCATTAATCAATGTTTCTCTCTCATCAATGTTTCTAATGTTAAAAAAATAAATAAATAAAAATCGATAAAATATATTTTAAAAATCACACATATGCTCTTGTTTTTCTTGTGAGGGATAAACATATTTCTGTACCACAAAATCTATTAAAAGTAGGAAAATAAAAATAGACCTACAGACCAAGTATTTCAAGAAAGGGGAAGAATGTATTTCTTGAAGCAAATAAAGTTATGTTTCTGCTTAGTTTCCAAAAAGAGTTGCTCTGACAGATTTTTTTTTAAAGCCTGGCTTTCTTTCCTTCTTTTTAAAAAAATATATTTTATTGATTTTTTTACAGAGAGGAAGGGAGAGGGATAGAGAGTTAGAAACATTGATGAGAGAGAAACTTCAATAAACTGCCTCCTGCACACCCTCTACTGGGGATCTGCCTGCAACCAAGGTACATGCTCTTGACCAGAATCGAACCTAGGACCCTTGAGTCCACAGGCCGACGCTCTATCCACTCAGGCAAACCAGTTAGGGCAAGCCTGGCTTTCTTATTCATTTTGTTTCTTGCCTGGACCCTAGAGGCATCTGCTGTGGAAACCCCTGACTCACATCTGAGCCTTTGAGGTTTCTAGGAAACCCTGAGAAGGAGGCAGCTCCTTTCACCCCGATGTGGTTCCCCCACCTGGTGGTGCGCAGTGTCAGACATCCTTCCAGACCCAGGAGCTGGGCCCCCCTCTTTTCCCCCTCCAACACCTTCCTGTAATGTTCCAGCACCTCCCACCACCCTAAGTGCTGACACTCCAAAGCTGGAGGTTAGCTGGAGGGATGAGGTTCCACTCTTTGCAGAGGGGCCCTCCAGAGGGGAACAGCTTGCCAGTTCACACCAGGAGTCTTTTCATGCCCTTTGATTGGTTCCCATCACCTTTTTTTTGGAGACTGCTGTGTACCTGTTACCTGTATCATTGCTGAGCTCACATAGCATGTCCAACCTGGTGGCCTGTGTTAGCCCACTGTGCATCCCTCCACTCCCTACTTCTAGCTGGAATTGCCGAAGACGGGATGTGGGGCTGATATCCAGTGAGGAAAAGAAGAAAAGTGTCTAGGACCTTGAATGGAGCATGGAGATCAATCCAGAGAGAATAACTGGCATGAGGTCTCTCACAGTTGGGCTGAAAAGCTCAGACTTCCTGGCTCTCTCCACTGACCAGCGCTCTGTCTGTTCATATGAACAATGTACATAAGCATTTGCCACAAGCTCATATGTTGCCCTCGAAGCTCACATCACAGGGCCCAACTGGTTGATAAGGCTGCTGTGCTAGCAAGGACCACCCCCAGGTCAGGGCCCAGTCTCATGGGACTTGGAGCCCCAGTGAGGGCTGGCATGCTGACCAGCATCTTCCCACCTTCCTTTGCTTCTTTCAAGGAGTTGGCGGGTGAACTGAAAGGTGCATGTTTAGAGCCAAGGTGACAGCCTTTCTGTGGGTGGTTGGGATCCTGGGCCCACAATCTGAAGAGAAGGGACCCCTTAGAAGGACATGAGAGCACAGCTCCTAGTGCCACCTCCAAGGCGAACCTTGGCTGAGTCAGCTCATCGCTATGCTCTCATGCTGTTCCCGCCCAGACATCACAGGGACACCAGCAGCAGCTGCCACGGGTCCTGAGGAGGAGGCAGTGCATCACAGAGTCCTCAAAGGATATTTTGAGAAAGAAACCTATCAAATTATAATTTCCCCCATGTCTCAGCCTGGAGCACGGTAAGAAAAAGTCTATCTGCGAGTGGACGTCTTTGCCTCTTCCTGTCTGACACCACCCCTTCAGGAGCAGCAGCTCCATAGACTAACGCTGGAGAGACCAGGGCACTGCTGGTGGTGTGTTTCCCGCACATGCACATCAGGAGTCAAGATGAGGGTAAACTCTAGGATAATTTGTGAAGCAGGTTGGAGCTGGCTTTGGCAACTACCTTCTGGCAAAGGGTGCTAATTGCTCCTTTCTCTGAACAGGAATCCAGCCCCATACTAAGGAGAGTCCTGGCCCTGAACTAGATTCTGCAGGAACAGCCCCCACATCCCCAATGCCAAGTGCAATTCACCATTAGTGCTACTGGTTACACAGCTTGCCTGGGACCTCATCTCTTTCTTTTGGTGCCTCATTTTGCTTTGTTTGTTTGCCTTTTTCTGAGTTTGAACATTTGAACTTGTCTCCCTTATCTTCCTCCCTTATTGATTTTCCTGACATGAGAACTAGTTTTTGCCAATGAGAAGTGAATTCTCCCAGTGGCAATTGCAGAAAGGCTGTTGTATTACATATGTGCATGTACACATATATGTACACACATATATGCAATGGCTGGCTCCATGGACACATACCTTTGCCCTCACTCTTGCCCTTTTCTCCTGACCAGAAGACAAGAGTCACCCATGAATGCAGCATTTTTGTTGTGGCATTTGAAGAAAGCCACATGAGGAAAATGGCAGGTCGACTCGACAGAGGGTGCCAGGCTCCTATGTGGAGCTGCTGAACCAGCCCTGGAGGGCCGTTTTGGTTTTCTTGTCAGGTGAGATAATAGTCTCTAATTGGTTGAGTTACTGCTATTGTTTTTTGTTACTTTCAGCCAAATGGATGCACCAGTCCCATTCCTTTGTCCCCAAGTTTGTAAGAAATATTGCCTCAGGTGTCTACAATGGTCTGCATGTGTCAACCCCCCCCCCCCAATTAATATGTTAAAATCCTAACTCCCAAGAACTCAGAGTGTAATCATATTGGAAGTTAAGGTTTTTAAATATGGAGTTAAGTTAAAATGAGGTCATGAGAGTCGTCCCTAATCCACTGTGGTTTGTGCCCTTATTAAAAAAAAATGGGCATTGGGACACAGACATATGTACAGAGGGAAGTAATATGAAGATGCAGGAAGAAGGTGACCATCTGTAATTCAAAGAGAAAGTCTTGAAACAGACCAGTCCTCAAGACCCTCAGAAGGAACCATCCCTGCCCACACTTTGATCTTGGGCTTCCAGCCTTCAGAAATGTCTATTGTTTGTCACCTAGTCTGTGGTACTTTCTCATGTCAGCCTCAGTAAATTATATACAGATATAGTATATTTCTTCCCATAGGATCTTGTCCTCTCTCAGTAAGGGGCTTAGGGGTCAGACCAGTGGCATTTGAATCACCTGAGATGCATGTTAAAAAATGGATTAAGATTTGGGAATCTGTACTCTTAAATGCTCCTTTGATGTGCCTTATGTGAACTATAGTTTGAAAATCACTAGTTTACTTCTTTAAGGCCTTACAGAACAAAAATGAAATGGGCCCTGGCCAGTGTGGTTAAGTTGGTTGAAGTCTCATGCCACGCACCGAAGGATCTTGGGTTCAATTCCAGGTCAAGAGCACGTACCCAGGTTGCGAGTTTGATCTCTCGTCAAGGTGTATACGGAGGCAATCAATCAATGTTTCTCTCTTACATCGATTTTTTTCCTCTCCCTCTCTCTCTCCCTTCCTCTCTAAAATCAATGTTAAGACATGAAATGTAAGAGAATTAAACGCTCCACAGACAGTTGTGGAGAGAGAGAACTTGGGGTCATGAGAACAGGAGAGTGAGGTCTTGCAGAACTAAGACCCCAAAGTGGAAAAGAAATGGGTGTGTTTGGGGATGATAATAATATAATAACTTCAATCAGCATCTGTGTAACACTTAATAGCTTACACAGTAATTTTACTTTCATTATCTAATTTAATCCTCACCTGTAAGGATCACAGAAGAAATTTCAGGCCACCTGTAACCCTGTGAGGAAGTTAACATTTTATTATCTCCAACCCGAAGGGAAAGACATGAAGTGTAGACACTAGAAAGAGTACATGCAAGTTTTCAAGGTCTTCCTGTCTTCCCAGGACAACTAGGAAGCCCTGATGTGAGCCCACCTGACCTTATCCACAGCCCTGGAAGCCAAGTGTCCCTAAACATAGACATCCTGCATTGTCTATGGACTGGCAGGGGAGCAGGGAGAGAGTGAATGAGTCTTAGAAAATGGTTCCTTGACAGAGTCGTAGCCAACTAGAGTGAACATAGGAAGGGGGAGGCTTTCTCCCTCTCATTTGTGAATTAAAACCCACTTTCTGAGGAGGGTGTCTGGCTCTTATAGTGAAGAGAAAACCATCAAGCAGGTCATACTGATGGGAAGAAATAAGGAAAGGACTCCAGGTTTTATCACTCATTCAGACCCTTAAAGAGGTCCTCTCTTCTCCCACTAACCTCACCGAGCCCACTGGAGGTTCATGGGGTAAGGCAGGACTTCAGTCTGGAAACAAGCATTCTTCTCTTGAAACTTATTATATTTATAGCAGTAAAGAGACAACTAGAATTGATGACTGAATGTGAGCAGCTGAATCCCTGTTGAGGTCATGACATTTGGGCAAGGGGAACCCCAGCACTGCTAGAGGAGTGAGTCTGTCTGTCTGTCTATCTGTCTATGCCCCCTTGCCTCTTACCTTATGTATTTGAGGCTGTTTATAAAATTCCCACGATATAAAAGAATGGCATATATATTCAAGGGAGTTATTGGACTGAGGAGACTAAGAAAGGAAAATATGGGAGTAAAAGTAGAGGGCAAGATGAACTGATAGTCCATCAGATGCAGACATAAGATCTGGGCTATTACCATGGACAGCTCCAAAGTGCTACTCTGGTTTATCAAAGGCAGGATAAAACAATTACCAAAATATTTAGGTGCATATATGCATTGTCCATTGACACAGACAATAGAGTGGTGAAGGTCTAGGGTGTTCAGTGAAGGACCATGGCAGTATGGGAATTAGATGGAGGGGGGCATGGGGGTAAAAGGGAGGAACATCTGTACTACTCTTAACAATAAAGATTAAAACAAAATAAAAACACAGTTACAAGAAGCAAATGGTCCATAATGGGGAAAACAATAAGGAAGAATGCCACTGTAAGCAGAAAAACAGAACAGTTTTTCCTGGTGATGAAGACCAAAAGGGATTTCTCCCATGGGTCTTCCTAAAGAAGACACCAAGCTGTGGAGGGAAATGTTCCCGGCAATATCCCCACAGTGACATTAATTGGACTATTAATCTGAGCCTCTTGGTGGCTAAATGCCAAAGCACAATATAAAATAGAAAAAAAGCAAAGTGGTCTGAATAGGAAGCACTGGGATGGTATTCTAAGCAAAGGGTAACATTTAGACTTCTTAAAACAATCTTAAATTTGAAGGGTCACATACCCTTCAGAAATCAATTGAAGATATGTCCCCTTCACAGATTAATGCACATATGAGTGAATGACCAAACTTACATGTAATTTCAGAGTGGTTTACAGACAACTCACACTCCAATAGACCATCCATGAAACATGAGTTAAGAGGGTTTGAAAAATGAGGACTCTTGTTGGAAAGGCCATCTGATATTTTGCTGGATTGAGACACTTAGTCCCATATTTCATATATTCTTCCCACAGTCTTCCTTTGAGAATCTGGTTGCCTAAATGTGTTCCCCATGCAAAACAAAACAAAACAAACACAAAAATAAAAACAAAACAACAACAGTGAATAAACAAAAAACTGAACAAGGTATGTCTGGAATTTATGGACTAGAGATGCTCCTCCCACTAAGTACAACAAAAACCCTGGACATTATACATAGAACAAACAAAAGAAAATGGCTATCAAAGAGATTGTTTAGGGACTGGGGACCCAAGGAACAATATGGTGGTTGGTTTCCTGGATTTTCTATTTTTGCCTCATACATTCCTCATTTGGAACTGAAGAAACCAGAAACCTGGAAATGCCAATATGTGTAAAAATAAAACAATTTAAAAAAATCTCAAATGTAAACCTGATTCTTTAGGCAAATAACTAGGAAAGGAACAACATAAAAAGACAGAGAATGTTTAGACAATAATGGCTCTACTTCAGCCAAACCCCAGTAAAAACTCTGGCCTCACTCCTACACTTGCCAGCAAGAGCAGAGCATGTAGCCTAGACTTCCCACCTAGTTCAGGTGTATTGAAGTGCCCTACCTTCTCTGTAAGGTCAGAGATGACCAATAGAGAACTGGGACATCATCTGCCAAAAGGTAATAGGCTCCACTCCACCTTGCACAATTAGTGTCAGTGTAAACCATGCAGGAAAAGTAATGAGGCACTTTACTTCTACCATCTCCCCAACCAGGGAGTAGGGGTCTGGCAGGGATGGGAGCTCCCTGCTACAAGGCACATCATTCTCAGGTTTCAACAGAGGCCACTTGGAGAACCTTTCACCTGGCAGTAATAAGAAGTCATACCCTTTCCCCCCGCTTGGATGGTATTAAAGGAAGCTAGCTAAAGCATAAGGACTAAAGCAAATCCAGTGCTTCATAACGTCATACCCAAATATTCAAGTTTTAATAGAAAATCTCCTATTATAGGAAGATCTCAATCTGAATGAAGAAAGACAATCAATAGATGCTAACATCAAATATGACAGAGATGTTAGAATTATCTGGGGGAAAATGTTAAAGTAGTCATCACAAAAATGTTTCAGTAAGCAATTTTAAGAACATTTGAAACAAATGTAAAACAAAAGGTCTCAGCATAGACCTATAAATAAAAATCAAATTGAAAGATTTTGTACTAAAAATATAATAATGGAGATAAACCTAATTAATAGGCTAAAAAGACAAATTGAAGGCGCAGAGGAAAAGACCCATTAATTGGATGATAAAACAATAGAAATCTCCCAATCTGAATATCAGGGGGGAAAAAAATATCCTGAAGTGGGGAAGACAGACACTTAGGGATTTTGGGAACTGTAGCAACAATTTAACATTTAAGTCATGGGAAACCTGAAAGGAGAGAAGAAAGAAGGCAATGATAAAAAAAAAAAAGTGCTCAAAATAATAGTGGCTGAGAAAATACCATATTTAGTATGATACATAAACCTCCAAGTACAAAAAGCCAAGTGAATACCAAAAAATAAAAATAAACCTTTCTAAAAATTTGTTACAAAACATCATAGTCAAACTTTTGAAAACCCAAGACATTGCAAAAGCAACGAGAGAGGAATAATAGGTTATCCAGAGAGGAAAAACTCTGTGAATGCCATGGAATTCCTCATGAGGAAGAAGTCAAAAGGAAGTGGCACATTTTCAAGTACTGGTGGGGAAAAAAAGAACTGTCAATCCAGAATCCCATATCCAGCAAAAATATCCTTAAGGAATGAAGAAAAAAACCAAGTCAGACTTAGATGGAGTAAAACTAAGAGAATTTGGTACCAGCAGAACTATCCTAAAAGAACGGCTACAGAAGTCTATGAAAAAGAAAGAAAATAATGTATTGTAATAACAAAACTTGGAACCTCAGGAAGGAAGAAAGAATATGTTGAGCAAAAAAATATGGGTAAATTTAATAGATTTTTCTTTTGTACTTTCTAAATTATGTGTGATGATTTATTAAAAAAACTATAGCACTATCTAATGTAGTTATAACTATCCTATATAATAAAATTACACAAATTGCCCCCTCAGGAGTTTGATCAGGAGTTCGATCTCTTGCTATGACATACACTGATCAGTAGGGGGTGCTGCGGAGTATGGTGGATGACCAGAGATGGTGGGGTGTTGAGGGAGCAAGGGAAGGAGGAGGCTGGGATGGCAGGAAGTGTGGAACTTGATCAGCCCTGATCACAGGCCTAGGGACCCTATCTGTGCATGAATTTCATGAACCAGGCCTCTAGTATGTAGATAAGATAACTAATGGGGGATGGATGGAGGTGGGAAAGGGGGGATGGTAGACATCTATAATAGTCTCAACAATAAAAAGAAATAAAAAAGAGAATTTAGCCTAAACCTGTTTGGCTCAGTGGATAGAGTGTCAGCCTGCGGGCTGAAAGGTCCTAGGTTTGATTTTGGTCAAGGGCATGTACCTTGGTTGGGGGAATATGCCCAGTAGTGGGTGTGCAAGAGGCAGCTACTCAATGATTCTCTCTCATCAATGTTTCTAACTTTCTATCCCTCTCTCTTCCTCTCTGTAAAAAATCAATAAAAAACTATGAAGGAAATATAATTTATAATTTAAAAACCTCAGATTCAAAGATTTTACTAAAAAATTCTATCAAATATTTAAGAAACAATTGAGATTAATTCTACAAATCACATTCAGAATATAAGGGGAAGGTAGACTTTCTAATTCACTTTATTAAACTAGTATTGCCATGAAATCAAAACCAGACAAAAATAGTGTGAAAGAAAAAGAAAGACAGAGAGAAAGAGAGAAAGAAAATTGCAGATCAATATACATAATAATATACATTTTAAAATCCTTAACAACATATTAGCATATAGAAATCAGCAACATATTAAAAATACATATAGCTTGGCCAAGTAAGATATACTCCATGAATATTTATTAACCAGTTAAAGAATATAAAGCATGTTACAAAATTGAGGTAGAGAAATATTTGACATCATTAAATTCCTATTATAACAAAATCTCCCAGAAAATTAGGAATAGAAATAAACTTTCTTAATTGCCATAAAGAGTATAAATAAAAGCCTACAGATACTATTATATTTAATGATGAAAGACTGCTTTCTTTCTAAGATTTGGGAAAAGGCAAGGATGTCGATTCTTACTTCTAGCCAGTGCAATGAGGCAAGAAAAGGAAATAAAAGAAGAGTGGCCCTTCTCTTCAGAGAGAAGAGTGGCCCTATTAGCAGATGCCTAATAAGTGAGATCAGGAAATTTCCAGGATGAAAGATAAACATATAAAACTTAATTGTATTTCTATATACTATAATAAATACATGAACATAAAATTCAAAAATATAATACCATTTATAATTACTCAAAAAATATCAAAGGCTTAGGTGTAAATCTAGGAAAATATGAACAGGACTTACATGCTAAAACGACAAAATTTTGATGAAATAAAAATTTAAATGTCCTATATAAATGAAGAGATACCCAGCATTTATAGATTGGAGGACTCCACATATTGAGAGAAAACATGTCAATTCTCCTCAAATTGATATATAGATTTAATGTAATTTTTACCAAAATTCTAACTAGATTTTTTTTAAATTTATAGGTAATATTATTCTAAAATTTATATCAGGAATCAAAGAGCTACAATAGCTAAAGTAATTTGGAAAAGAAGAATAAATTGAGTGCAGTCAGTCTCTTTAATTTGAAGACTTAATTATATAGCTGCAGTAATCAAGATTATGTGGTAGGATAGACACAAATAAATAGAACAGAAGATGCAGAAAAAGACCTACATAAATATAGCTAACTGAGATTTAACAAAGATACAAAAGCAATTAAGTGGAGGAATTATAATCTTTTCTTAACAAATGGCACTTCAACAATAAGACTTCCACAGGCATGAACAAAAACAAACCTTGGCCAAAGTTTCATATTTCACACAAAAATTAACTCAAAAACTTCTATGTAAAACTGAATCTATACATCTTTTAGAAAAAAGTATAGTATATTTGTCATTTCAGGCTAGGCAACACGTTCTTAGGCTATAGGAAGATGTACAATGAATAAAAAAGGAAATTAATAAACTGAACCTCATCCATATGAAAAACTTATTCTGCAACAGACCTTGTTAGGGAAATAAAAAAAGATAAGGTATAGCCCTCAGTGGATAGAGCTTCGGCCTGTGGAGTGAAGGATCCCCAGTTTCGATTCCGGTCAAGGGCATGTACCTAGGTTGCAGACACATACCCAGTAGGAAGTGTGCAGGAGGCAGTTGATCTGTGTTTCTCTCTCATTGATGTTTCCAACTCTCTATCACTCTCCCTTCCTCTCTGTAAAAAAAGCAATAAAATATATATATATTTTAAAAAAGATAAGGTATAAAGCAAGCAAAAACATTTGCAAGCTAAATATCCAACAGTGGAGTAGTTATCTTGATTATATGAAGAACTCAAAACTCAACAGTAAAAAAATAATCTGATTAGAAAATGGTCAATAAGACATTTCAATGAAGAGGACCTGCTGATGCACACAAGCTCTGGAAGAGATGTTCAACATCACCAGTCCTTAGGAGATGCGAATCAGACCACGATGAGATACCACTGTGCGCCGATCACAATGTTGAGTATGATCCATGGTGACAATATCACACATTGACAGTTATGCAGAGAAACTGGATCACCCATATATCCCTGATGAGAAGTAAAATAAATAGTACATCCACTCCAGAAAACAGTTCCTTAAAATAAACTAAACATGCAACTACCATACACCTGGATATTTATTCCAGGGAAATGAAAAACTACATGGACACAAAAACCTGTACATGAATGTTTATAACAGCTTTATTCATAATAGAGTAAAATCAGATACTTTCAACAGGTGAACAGTTAAACAACCCATGCGTGGTACACCCATTTCATGGGCTACTACTCAGCAATCAAGGCAACAGACTACCAATACACACGACAACCTGGGAAAGCCTCCAAATTATTCTGAATGAACAAGCTAACCTATAAAGATTAATATCAAATTACTCCAATATAGAACATTCCTGAAAAATAAAAATAAAAATAATGGAAATGGAGAGTAGATTAATGGTTGCCAGGGATTAAGGGAGGGGCACTAGAAAAAAAGTAAGTGCAGCTATATAAAGGCAACATGAGGAATCCCGCTGGTGGTGAGAGTATCTGCATCCTGCCTGACCAAGGCTGTGACACTGCTATAGCGCTGTCTGATGTGATCATTCTAGGAACTGGGTGGGAGGTGCAATGGATGTCTCTTATTTCGTGCAATTGCAATGACTCTACAATGATTTCAAAAAATAGTTTAATTTAAAACAATAAAAAATATTTCAAATCTGGTGTCTAATATATGTAATGTTGAAAGACCCTGGCCTGGAGAGCTAGGGACATTAGTATAAATTTCCGCTATTTTCCTAAGAAATTTAGTTAAAAATTATGAGTGTGAAACCTTAATATAAAATCTGGTATATGGTGCACATCCAAAAATATATCAAGGTCATCATCATCATCATCATCATCATCATCATCTCTATCATCTTAGCTAACAGGTGGCAGGGCCAGAGGTCCAGCATAGGATGTTCTGACTTCTGTGTTTACATTCGGGAACCTAATTCCTGACAGCTGCTGAATCCCCCCTTGTCAACCCCTTGAAGCCCTTCTTAGTAAGATGGGAAAGGGAACAGGGAGAAAAACAGTTCCCAGTTCCAGGTGCCTCAGCTCCCACCAGCTGTTTTTATTCCCCCTACAAATGGTGAGATCCTAGAAACCATCATTTCCACATAGCTTCTCCATCCCTTCTTCCCACAGATGCACAGCCCTGCTTCATGGATGGAAAAACAGCCCCAGTGAAGGGCCCAATCACAGTGAAGCAACAGGTTAGAAAATAAAACCCAGGGTTAGAGTCCCAGTGCGCTCTGTGCCCTCAGAGCCCTGTCAGTACCAGGCTGGTCACCTGGCTGACCCTCTCCTGGTGCAAAATATGTCTCTGGTGTCAATGAGGCGCCGGAGAGTCCTATGGATGGAGGCCAGTGGGGAAGACGGTACAGGCAAAAAGAGCAATGTAAAGGTAAGAGTGGAAGCAGAAATGAGTGGTTCAGTCCTGGTCCTCATCGCTCCCTGTTGTTCTGATGATCTGACTGAGCAGATCTTAGCTCTGGAAGTTCTCCCTCTTTCAGGATGTGACTCATTCCCAGCCTGACTGACTCTCAGGCTATGGTGAAGAGGCAGTGAGGTAAGAACTGGGGTTATCTACAATCTGTGAAGGGATGCCCAGGGAAGAGATTGCTGTCAGGGTTTGGAACTTGCAGGAGGAGAGGGTAGGGAATCTTTTTTATTTAATAAATATATTTCTATTGATTTTTTTAGAGAGAGGGATAGAGAGTTAGAGACATTGATGAGAGAGAATCATCGATCAGCTGCCTCTTGCATAAGCCCCACTGGAGATGTGCTCGCAACCAAGGTACATGCCCTTGACTGGAATTAAACCTGGGACTTTTTAGTCCACAGGCTGATGCTCTATCCACTGAGCCAAACCTGTTTCAGCAAGGGTAGGGAATCTTGACAACCAGGGTGTGGAGTGTGGACAGGAACCTCTAGGAAATGGGAGCGGAAAGGGCTCCAATAGGTGTGGCCCACTCAGTTCCTGAAAGCAGGGACCAGTGTCAGGTAAAACAACAAGACCCACGAGGCCACCGCGGTGGGTGCTAGGCTTTGATTTAGGAGCAAGCTTAGCATAAGCAGTGCTCTGTCCAGCTCATCATGGCATGCAAGGCAGAGCTGGAACTGACTGTCAATGCCTGGGGAGGAGCCCTGGCACCTACACTCATTGGCATAAATCCCCCAGGCTCCCCAAGCCTCCTCTTCTAGTCCTCCAAACGGGAGTAAAAACAGGGGCTCCACAGAGCCTTTGAATGGGCTTGGAAATCTGCAAAGTGCTGTCTCAGTGGAAGGCGTGGCTGCTTCTGGGAGCAAAGACACCTGGGCCTTTGATGGCAGGTGTTCACTGGGGTTCACACTTGCACCAGTCTCACAGGGGATTATGCTGCAGAAGAAGGCGGAGTGCAGCTGCTCAGGCTTAACTGAGCTCTCAGGCTGCTTTTCTCCCATATCTTCTAATTAATAGTCAGGATTAACAGCTGCCGCTGCTGGGCCTCAGCCATCTAATCACAGCTGCACAGGCTCCTGGGTGCACAATGTTCCCCACACCCCAGCCTCCCCAGCCCTGGGAGAAAAGCGTTCAGAAATTAAAACAAGAAGAAATCCCTCCTCTTCCTGCTCCCTGATGCCTAATGGGACAGGAATTGTGCCTGCCTCTCTCCTCTCTGAGATGAAAAGGGAAGGTCCCACTTCCCTGGGGTCACTCTAGGTGGGAGTGGGGGGGTGGGGTGTGTCTTGAAGCTACTCTGCAAAGGTGTGGGATGCCTGTCATGCCAGCCACAGTCAGGGCACATCCTGAGACAATGGATGACCTAAATAATCCTATATTATAAAAGTCTAATATGCTAAGTGTCGGTTGTCCAGTTGTCCATTCAACCAATTAAAATGTAATGATATGCCAAGGCCGCTCAAGGGCTCACTATGATGCTCCAACTGGTAGGTTAGATTGATGCTGGGGTACAGCCAATCGGGACTGAGCAAGATGGGCCAGACAGGCCCTGGAGCTCTCCTGCGGTCCCTCCCCAGCTGGCCAACCTCCCACGTCCCTCCCCAGCCTTGATGGTGCACTGGTGGGGTCCCTTGGCCTGGCCTGTGCCCTCTTGCAATCTGGGCGCCTGTGTAAATGTCAGAGGGTTGGTTTCGGCCCCATCCCATAGGCCAGGTCAAAGGACCCCACTGGTGCATGAATTCATGCATTGGGCCTCTAGTACTGACAATAATAATAGTGTCATTATTTCTATGCCTAACATTTGTTGAGTGCTTACTATGTTTCAGGCATAATTCTAAGTGTTTCACACAAATTGTTTTACATGAACAAAACCTTGAGCAATATAATATATTCCTTTATCATCCCTCTTTTATATACCAGGAACTGAGGCACAGAAGGGTTAAGCCACAGCTGGTTAGTGATGGAGCTGAAATTTGGACCCAGGTTGCCAACAATGCACTATGAATCTGTGCAAGGAAAAACAGAGGCCCAAAGACCAGCTTCAGCCTCGCACTCACCTTCTGAGACATTCCCTGAGGCACATTCCTGGGCTCTAAGAAACACACTTTGCAGACCCCTATAGAAAGCTCTCTGCTGGTCTTGTCAGCAGCACCTTAGGATGTGTCCCAGGGTCAGTCACTGTCCTGCTGAGAGCTGGGTAAAAGAGACACATTGGAGGTTGGCTTGCCACCAGAAATCATGAGTGAGTATTCGGGTTCCTGGGAAGATTGCTGGGCCTATACCAACACCTGCGAAGACTCTCCTTGGGACATCTCCTCTCTTCTCCCAGGGGTCTTCCCCCCCATACTTCACAGGCTACACCCTCAGTACGAATCTGATTCTGGTTTGTTCTTAATAGATTTTGCCTCTTTTCAGACCCTCACCAAACTCCCCTGCCCGTTCTCATTTTATGTATTCCCTCCACAAACATCTAAGGACCAGCCACCATATACTAGACACCCTGCTAGGGGCTGAGGATAAATAGATCACACAAGCCCTGGCTGGTGTTGCTAAGTGGTTAGAGAGTCGGCTTATGTACAGAAGGGCCACATGTTTTATTCCATTCAAGGGCATGTACCTGAGTTGCAGGTTTTATCCTTGGCTCTAGTCAGGGTATATGCAGGAGGCAACTGATTGATGTGTTTATTTTACATAGATGCCTCTCTCTCTCTCTCTCTCTCTCTCTCTCTCTCTCTCTCTCTCTCTCTTTCCTTTCTCTCCCTCTCTCTCTTCTACTCACTCTAAAATTAAATTAAATTAAATTAAATTAAATTAAATTAAATTAAATTAAATTAAAATTAAATGGTTGAGGATTAACCAAAGAGAGAGAAAGAAAGAAAGAAAGGAAGAAAAAAAAGGAAAGAAGGAAGGAAGGAAGGAAGGAAGGAAGGAAGGAAGGAAGGAAGGAAGGAAGAGAAGATCACACAGTTCTGTCTTCAATACATACTTTTGCTGAGATCTCCAAATCCTTATGCTTCTTCTCTTCCCATGACTAGGCCTCTCAGGGCTCCCATGGGACCATTCCTCAGCAGAGTTCTTCATGCCTCTCCTCTGGTAGTTTCCATTGCCTCTATGAAAACGGTGCCCCTTTAGAGCCATGTGATTCTAGGGCGCTGTTCCCAACCAGCACCAAATGTTAATAACTCTGAATCACATCATCTTATAGACCTGCCTTCTGGTGGGTCAATCTGTAAACTAATTGGACCTAAGGTGGGACCTGTCCATAGAGAATTCATGAAGCTGCTGGGAGCAGTGGGGAAAAAAAAACCACACAGGATTTGGTGTAGAATAGAAAAAGGTTTAGAGCCTACCAAGTCTACTTATTAGACATGGCAGGCAACCTCTGAGAAGGCCCCAATGATCCCCGCCCCCTTCCTGGTATCTGTGTTCTGTGTAACTGTCTGCACTGGAGTATGGGCTGAACTGACTCACTTTAATGAATAAAATACAGTAGAAGTGATGTCACTTCCAGGCTTAGGTTATAAAAAAGGCTGCGATTTTCATCTTGGGCACTCACTTCTTTTTGGTCTCAAAGCCCTCCTGTTGGGGGAAGCAAGTGAATAGCACTCTGGAGGTCCATGTGGCAGAGAATGGATATTTCCATCAATAGCCAGAGCCCCAATGTGTGTGAGCTTCCAGATGGATCCCCACTACTCCAGCCTTGGACTGCCCACAGCCCTGAGCAACACACTCAGCCTTGTGGAGACCTTGAGCCAGGATACCAGGTAAGCTGTGCCCAGATCCTGACCCACAGAAACCAAAAGCTAATAAACAAGTGTTGTTTTCAGCTGCTGAGGTTTGGGTTAATTTTTATGCAGCAATAGATAACTAACATGCTAGCTGAGCAAAATTGGGCAAGTTTTTTTTTGTTTTATCATCTTATTATTGAAAAACTTCAAATATATTAAAAGTAGGGACTAGTATAATAAAGCCCATGTGCCCATCACCCAGTTTCAACAATTACTCACAAGTTAATATTAGTTTATTTTTATCCCAAATGGACAAATTGTTTAACTTTTCTTGGCCTTAATTTCTTTTTCTGTAAAATAATGTGCTTAAAAAACATGACCCCATCAGTGATTACCTGGATGAATGCTGGTAAAATGACTAAGATGGTGGCTTGTACATAGTATGAGACCAATTAATATCTACTTCTATCCTTTCTTCTTTTCACATCTTTGATAATTGAATTTGTTCAAGGGCCTCCAGTGGCTTAGTCTAAGTGAGTGACTCATTCAGGCATTTTTAGATGACAGGTTAGTGGTGGTGACCTGACAATACCATAAGAGCAAAAGCCTGGCACAAGATTTTGGTCAGACTCCTTAATCACTGTGGAAATTATCATGGTACTATCGCTTTATTACCCTGATATCTGGAGGTAACATGTATTTAGAATGATTATCCTTCCAGGACTAAATCCCAGATGACCAGTATATGGTTCCTTATCCTCAAAGAACACAAAGTTTTAGAGGGTAGCCTCCCACTTTAGTTACCATAGCAACATATTTTTCACTGGGCTATAGAGGCACACACTAAGTCTTAGGAGATTGCCATTTGGGAAGAAATACTCTTACTGGTGCACTTAGAATGGCATAAGGGAGAAGGCAATGTACACATTACAGAGGGTGTTGCAGGAACAAGCAGAAGGAGATGTCCAAACAGCCCCTTGAGCCTGCGATGGTACAGGGGCAGTGTTTCAGCAGAGTGGTGGTGATGAGGTAAGAGAGCAGAGGCAGCAGGCAACAGGCCTGAGGAAAATATGGAATAACAGGGAGGCAGGATGGAACAGGGATTCCTCAGGCACATGTGTAGGCAGAGAAAGAGGCAAAGGAGAGAGGGACACATGGAAATGCAGGAGAGAAGAAATAATGGATGGAACAAAGTGCAGAAGCTGGTGTGACAGTTAAGGTGGGGACAAGGTGAAGCAGAGCAGGGAGTCCTTTGTATTAAGTTTGGTATGAAAACCACTGACAATATGGATGTATTTAGAACTTCATATCTAAAGGAATCTATATCCTCAGTTTTGTGGGAGGCAAGGCTGAAGTGAGGACGCTGGTGGCATCAAGGAGAGGTATTTGCCATGGACAGAGAATGGTTCATAGGGTCTCATCCCTCTGAGTCAGCTAGTGGTTAGCATTGAGAAGTGGCGATTCAGTGGACAGGAAAGAAAAGAAGGAAGAAGTGTGTTTGAAGCCAGGGACTTCCCAGGAAGGTAGCTAGGGGAAAGTGATAAGGCGGGCACTATGGTGGTGGGATGAGAATGCTGCCAGGTTGAAAGGAGAGAGGTGGCAGGAATAAGATGGAGAAAGGCCAGGTGCAAACCAAATTCCCCCATAGAAAGTTAATGTAAAAACATGCTTTAAGAGTGAACAAATGGATTCCTGGAGGGGTGGCTCAGCTGAATGAAGCATTGTCCTGCACATCAAAAGGTTGAGGGTTGCCAAAACTTGTTTGGCTCAATGGATAGAGCATCAGCCTGCGGGCTGAAAAGTCCCAGGTTCGATTTGGGTCAAGGGCATGTACCTTGGTTGCAGGCACATCCCCAGTAGGGGGTGTGCAAGAAGCAGCTGATCGATGATTCTCTCTCATCGATGTTTCTATCTCTCTATCCCTCTCTCTTCCTCTGTGTAAAAAATCAATAAAATATATTTTTTAAAAAAAGTTGAGGGTTCATTCCCTTTCATGGCACATTCCTAGGTTGCAGTTTCAATCCCCAGTCAGAATGTATATGGGAGGCAACTGATTGACATGGCTTTCTCACATTGATGTTTCTCTCTCTCTCTCTCCCTTCCTCTCTCTATAAAATCAATAAAAACATATCCTCGCAAGAGGATTAAAAAAAAAAAAGAGTGAACAAGATGAAAGATGCTGGGACCATTCTAAGGCTGATGACCTCTGGTGACAAGGACCCTTCCTAGCTGGGGAGTTTGTGTGGTGTGAGTAGGCGACGTAGGGGTGCAGGCCACTGTTTCCCACAATGCCTTTTCCTTAACACTCTGGCACAGATGAGCCCAAGACGCTTTATAACTTTCAATCCTCTTTTTATGATGCTCAAAACTTGTCGCCATCTGCTCTGCAGGGCTTTAATGCAAATCTGAGTTTGCTTTTATGGTTTCAATTAACCTAATAATAAAGCGGGCAGGCAGGCTCCCGAAGAATCTTCTCCTCCCACCCACTTTCAGGCAAGCTTCCCTCCCTCCTCCCCCAAAATTAAAGACCATGATGGTCTCATTCTGCAGCTGGAAACTCTTCACCACATTAACCATGTCCTGTCTGCACCAAATTAACCAAACTAACTTTATCCCATCTCTACCATGATTGTAGACGGGGCCTCAGAGGAGGAGAGATTCACTGCCTGAGACCCAATTCAGGGTTAGCACAGCAGATGCCACTTTAGTCCAGAGGTCTCTTAGTCAGGAGGTGTCTCCCACAGCATGGCGAGTGTAGACTGTGTACCTGAGATTCACACAGGGTTTCAGAGCTTCATAGCAGGGGCACCCTGCACAGTGGTCTGAGCACCTCTGAGTCTCAATTTCCTCACCTAGAAAAGGATGATGATTATATTGCATACACTTTGCAGGGTGCTATGAGGATTTAATTTAAACACCTGACTCCTAAGAGGTCCCCTTCTGCTTTCACAGGGAAATGGGCTAGTTAGGAAGATGTGTCTAGGATGAATAATGGTTTGAGGAATTTCCAGAAACTCAGAATTTTCAGTGCAAAAACTTGGAAAGTCTTGGGCAAACTGGAAGGAGTTGATTGTCCTGTGTCTCCTCACAGCCCTCCACAGGTAAGCAAGTGAGGTAGGACCTCAGTACCAAAATCCATTCTCTAACTTGCCATGACTTGCTTAGAAATTTCACAAAACTTTGAGTAGTAGGATTTCAAATATAGAATGATTCTATAATTCACTTTCTAAAATATAATTTAATGTAACATTAAGACCCCTTGCATTTTTCTAGTGGCTTGCATATACGTAGCACCAACTACACTTCACCTTTGGAAAACTGGACCCCTGCAAGGTTAGGAAAGTGAGCCAAGGCCAGGTAGCACCAAAATCACAGGAATCCTGGTCTTAAGTGGTTCACTTAATCATTCATCCTCCATTTGCTCAACTCTAAAATGGAGCTGCAATTCCCAATTTATGAGAGTGAGAGCTAATGCATCCAAAGTACCTTAAACATTTATAGATGATCTGCCCAGCAGGCATAGCTCAGTGGTTGAGCAATGATCTATGAACTAGGAGGTTGGGGTTTGAGTCCTGGTCAAATCACAGGCCCGGGTTGTGGGCTTTATCTCCCTGGGTTGGGTGTGTGTATGAGAGGCAACTGATTGATGATTCTCTCTTGTCACTGATGTTTCTATCTCTCTCTCTTGCTCTCCCTTCCTCTCTGAAATCAATAAAAATATTTAAAAAAAATTATCAGTGATCTATTAAATGGTGGCACCAGCTCATTATTGTTTTTAAGCTCACAAAATTGGTATGTGTATCAATAAAAATATCTGACATTTGACCTTAGAGGCTCATCGTCCCCTTTTTATAAAATGTGAATCTCCTTGCATTTTCTGTACTTCTTTGATTAGGCAAATATCAGTTGGCATTTTTCAAGTAAACACAGGCTTTAATTATAATTTTTAGATTACCTTCCCCTGAAGCACAGATGAGATTCACCCTATATTTAAAACATTCAATTATTCATTCATTCATTCACTCTATGAATATTTTACTGGACTTCTTGCTCCCAATGTAATTTTCCTAGTCTAGACATTCCCACCAGTCGCCCAGAATATATTAGCTCTGGTTTTGGAGCTGAGATCAAATTTGGGTTCAGAGGTTCTCCTAGCCAGACAAAGGCAGCACTTCTGGATGGATGCCATGGTGGAAGAGTTGCTTGGAACTGGGCGCAGGGAACAGCATCAGGTCTGTCCTTGTAGCCACCATTGCTCTAGGCACAATGCCTATGGACCACAATACTTCTAGAGGCCCTCAAAACTGTTTTAATATTTCTTCAAATAAGAAGAAAAATCAACAAATAATATAATCCAGACTGGGTTATATTTGTCTTTATATAACATGGTTGTAAGATAAAATTATATGCGTACATATATACATATATATACATATACGACATATATTAAATGTATATGTAATACATATTTATATATACATATAACATATATACAACATATGTGTAATACATATTTAAATATATATTTAAGATAAGTATAAATTATATTTGCAATTACTATTATTATTATTATTGTTGGAGAAACAAATTCATGAAGGCCCAATGCCTAGGGCCCATGAAAGTCAATGTGGCCCTGAGCTACTATCATCTCAGGGCAGGAGCTCGAAGCTATGTTGTGGTTAGCTGAGTGGTCAGCTTTTGAAGTAATTAAAATCTCTAACATCTAGCTTCCTAGAAATGAAAAGGGTATGCAGACTGTAGAACAAATGAGTGAATAAACCAATGAACGAACCAATGAAGGAACAACAACAAAAAAATACATTTATGAAGATGCCAGGATGAATCGGAAGACTAGGTCTGAAAAGAGAGATTTAGTGCCCCCAAAATCAGAGGGAGAGGTGACCTTTTCCAACTGTGCTCAGGCTCAGCTGGAATTGTTCCCGCATGTCTCACCCCATTTTCTTAACCAGACTTGGAGCAGTTTTTTAAAAATGGTACTCTAAGGTCGGTATTTAGAGCTTGTATTCACTTCAGCCATGTAACTAAGTTGTGTGTGTTGCAGTAAATCAAATAAAAAGGACTCATCCTATGGCTATTATGTGCCAGATCCAAACCCAGGGCTTCTGGCTCAAATCTGTGTTTTTCTATAACTGAAGGCTGCCTTTTGGGAAACATCTCCTCTTAAAGTCTTCTTCCCAGCACACCACTTAACTTGGCTTAAACACAAGAACCAGTTTCAATAAAAAAAAAAAAAAAATTGTAGCCCCAATGCAAACAAGAAGCCCCAATTTGGGGATGCTGTGAAGGACAGCTCAGCCCTAGCCAGTCTGAAGGGCCACCGGTTCGATAGATACATCGGTTGCTTTAACTCTGGCCCAAGTCTGGGCTCCAATGTTTCACTTTTTCTGTCTTTCCCCAATCTCTGGTCTAAAAGGTGCTCTGGCGGCTTATGTAGACAGAAGTCCCGGCCCCTGGCCGCTGGCCCCTGGCCCCTGGCCCCTGATTGGTCAGAACAGAGCTGCTCTGATTGGTCAGAGCTGCACAACTCCAACCATATGGGGAAAGCCTTAGTCTATTGTAGGGGTGTCGAACTCAATCAGAGAAGGGGCCAAAATCTAAAATCCAGCCTAAATCGCGGGCCGAATGGTTTACTGAACAGTCATAAACTGACAATGTCATAAACTGACAGCGGAGTGCAGTGATGACAGCGCAGTGCGGGCCACATTGCAAGGCCTGACGGGCTGGATTTGGCCCGCGGGCCTTGTGTTTGACATATGTGGTCTATTGGTTGAAATAGGACTCCAGGGATTCCTTTATAAGAGCTGGATCTAATGCAGAAATACAGCGCAAGCAGGCAGTCCAGCACAGAGGCTTTGGAAGTGCAGTCTGTGTGAGTACAGAAACGACTCCTGAGCTCGTTTTTTTGTTTTGTTTTGTTTTGTTGTTTTTTCTTAGCCCATTTACCACCACTTATTCCTTAGAGTTCACACAAAGTGATGTCAATAGATAACCCACAAATTACACCATTCATATTTTCTGAAACCTATCTGTTAAAATTCACAGATCCTTGTTATAAAATGATGCAGTTGAGAAACAAAAATGAAGGCATTTAAATTCGAGGCAGTGATGACTCCAAGTTGGAGGCAAAGAGTCTATCAACATGAATTAGGGTTCTTCTCATTGCTGTTTGGACATGGGGGACCTCTGCCTCTGCTCCTGTGAGAATCACTCTCTAGCCTTCTCTTGGTTTCTATCTGGGGCTTCCTGTATGCGAAGAGCCCCAAGGGACCACAATCCTGGTGCTGATGCTCCTTCTTTATTCCTGCCCTTCTCATATTCACCCCCTTCCTCCACATCTATATACTCACTCCCATGCTGCTACAAACCATCCTATATAATAAAAGGCTAATATGCAAATCAACTGAATGGGAGAATAACCAGTTTCTATGACACACACTGGCCACTGGGGAAAGATGCTCAATGCAGGAGCTGCCCCCTGGTGGTCAGTGTGCTCCCACAGGGGAAGTACCGCTGAGCCAGAAGCTGGGCTCATGGCTGGCAAGCACAGCAGTGGTGGTGGGAGCTTCTCCTGCCTCTGCTGCAGGTGGGCAGTAAAGGATTGAGGGGTCCCAAACTGCGAGAGCCCTGGATTGCTAAAGGGATGTCTGACTGCTAGCTTAGGTCTGATCCCCCAGGGGAGTGGGCCTAAGCCAGCAGGCGGACATCCCCTGAGAGGTCCAGGACAACAAGAGGGCACAGGCTGGGCTGAGGGATCTCCCCTCACTCTCTAGTACATGAATCTCCTGCACAGGACCTCTAGTATTTAATAAAATATAGACACCCCAGAATGCTATGGTGAATGATGATAACATCTCTGATGGTAACAAGACATTGAAAGGGACACATTAAAGCTAATGGATAAATGGAACAGCTTGGACTAAAATGCAATTGTAAATAAGCAACTTCAGATGAGAGAAGGGCAGGGGCTGTTTGTTCTCATTCCTTGTAAGAGGTAGATATAAATTGGGTGCAAATTGAAATCCAATAGGTGCTGGCAGTAACAGATGAAGATCTATAAAAATTGGGAAGACTTTAATGAGTTATGTTGAATAGATGCAAGAGAAATTAACCTGGGAGGGAGGCCTCAGAGAGCCGGATAACCTTCCCAAACTTGAGTACACAATTTGTGTCTCACCATCTTGGGCTTGGTAAACGAATGCTCAACTTTTCTTTCCAGATCTCTTATTGGGCTAGAGGTTAAGAGGCCATCTTTGTGCTTTTCCTCTGCTGCAATCTGAGAAGTCTTAAGAACAGCATTGTCTTGCCATGTGCCTCAGTGTTGTGATCCCTACATTGGGAGTAATCACATCATGCTCCTTACCTTCAAGGTCTGAAAGGAGGATGGATGTGTTAATAAATGTGAAAGAACCATAGAAGCAGGGAAAAGGCCCTAGGATTCGGAAGACAGCTCCAACAACAGCCAGCCAATGTAACCTGCCTCGGGCTATTTATTTCATCTCTGGAGCTTAAAGTTTCCTCATCTGTAAAATGAGGAGCTTAAACTCATCAGCGGTTTGCAAAGCTGGCTGCCCCTTGGAATCACTTGGGAAGCTTTGAGAAAGTCATGATGCAGAGGCAGCGGCAGTCCCAGGCATCAGTCGCTTTACAGCTCCCCAGTGATTTTGCTGTTCAGCCAGGGGTGTGAACCACTGAACCAGATGATCTCAGGGTCTCTTCCCTCTGGCATTCTGTGGCTCTGTAATTTGTTTAATAATTGCTTGAGATATACTGGACTTGATCCAGAGTCATTCCTGGAATGAAGAGGAAATGTCCCCAATAACAATAGAAGTGGCAGAAGGGCGAGCCATGAGGTGGCATGCTGGAATGGTGGATGCCATCTGCTTTAGGACGAGGGTCTATATAAAAAAAAAGCTGGGCATCATCAGTCACTGGCACACTTACAGCAATATTGTCCAGTATTTTTCCCTAGCAATGTAAGGGGTTTTACAACACCAGGATCATATAGTCTGTCAACTTTTGAGATTGGTTTCATTAATTCAGCATAATTTCCTTGAGATCCATTCCATTTGTGGCCTGTATCAGTAGTTAGTTCCTTTTTATTGCTGAGTAGTATTCCGTGGGAGGGATAGGCCCAGATTATTTATTTATTCACTTGTTGGAAAACATTTTGAGAGGTTCCAGTTTGGGGCTATTATGAATAGAGCTGCTATACACATTTATGTATAGGTGTTTGTGTAAACATAAGTTTTGCATTTTAGGGGATGAATGCCCAAGAGGGCAATTTCTGGGTTGTATGATAAGTTTAACTTTGTAGGAAACGGCTAAACTTTTCTGGAGTGGCTGCCCAATTTTATATTCTCACCAATACTCTGTGAGTAATGCAGCTTCTGCATTACCGCCAGCATTCAATGTTGTCGCTGTTGTTTATTGTAATCATTCTGATAAGTATAGGGTGTAAATAAGCAACTTCAGATGAGAGAAGGGCAGGGGCTGTTTGTTCTCATTCCTTGTAAGAGGTAGATATAAATTGGGTGCAAATTGGTTTTAATTTACATTTCCCTAATGGCTAATGATGATGAACATCTTTTGTGATTTTAATTCTTTAAATGTGAGTTCTTTTGCTTGTTTTGTTTGTTTTAGTGGTCCAGGGGATAATGTTTAATGTTCTATGGGCACTTGAAAACTATACTTTATCCTGCTTCTGTCATCATATGCCAATGACATCCTGTTGATTGGTTATGGTGTTAATGTATTCCATATCCTTCTTGATAGTCTATGGAGTAGTTCTACCAATTGTTGAGAGTGGGGTGGTGAAGTCTCCCACTATAATTGTATATTGTCTATTTCTTTTTTCTTCTCTGTCAAGTTCTTGCTTCATGTATGTGTGGCTCTATTGTGTGGCTCCAACATTTAGGATTATTATGTCTTTATGAGTTCAGTATGGGTTGATCCCTTAATCAATAGATAATGTGCCTCTTTGTCTAGTGATTTTCTTTGTTCTGTTGTAGATTTTATCTAATATTATTATATTAGTTTATACAACATACCGATTTATTTATGTAGCAAATTTATATAGCATATTAACTATCTGACATTAGTGAAATGATATAATTATAGAGATGGTAATAGATTATGGTTTCCAGGAATTAGAAAGAAGATTTGGAAGGAGTGGGAGGGGGCTGTGACTATAAAAGGACAGTCCCCTCTCCTCTATGTAGGCTTGGACTGGAAGGGCTTGGACTGGAAGGAGACTTCCTGGGGCCCTCACACCATGACTCCTCCCTTTTGGAGCTGTGCTCATACTGGCTCTTTCCTGGCCTGGCTTTCCTCCTCTTTCCCCAGTCCACATGAGCCCAGGGGAAAGAACCTCGGGATGTAGAGCCTAAAGATGTGGACTCTAGACCAGCCCCCCCCTCTCCCCTGTTGAATCCAGATTAGGGCAAGTCACTGGCCTGCTGAGAGGACCAATTCCCTCATCTATCAAATGAGGGTTTTTGTACAGCTACCATGCGGGGTTGCCCTGCGGAGCCAGTGAGAGGCATGTTAAGGCACTTTCTAGATTGCAGTGTGCTGTGGAAAGGGCAGTTGTGGTCATTCTATTTATTTATTTATTTGAGATCTTTTTCCTGACTCTTCAGAAAAACTCTTTAACTGACCCCCTAAGAGGGCCCAAGTAGCCTGGACTGTGCTTATTTACCTTGAGACTATTTGCTGGCTCTTACCTGCTTATTTCCCCAACTATCATGCATGTGTCCACTCGCCTGGTCAGGGTAAGCTCTGGCCAGGAATCAAAGTGATCCAAGAGGCTGTGCACCAGGAGCCAATCTCAGATCTGTCAGCACATGAACTCAAGTGCAGGGTGAAGCTGCAGGACTCTGTGGCCATGAAAGAGGAGCAGAAGCAAGAATCACCTCCTCTCACCTGTCTCCCTGCTCTGGACAGGTGAAGCCCAGGGCTAGCCCTGACAACAGGAGCTATTTTCCATGACAACCCAAGACGCTGCCACCTCATCAGATCAAGAATTACAGTTGCTTGCATAGCCTCAGGCAGTGCGTAAGAGGGGAAATCAGCTCCACATTAAAGGGAAATGAGTATTTGTTTTAAAATGTATTTAAAAGCTCTGGCTGGTTAATTATTTAAGAACTAGTGGGATCTCAGCTACCATGGAAACCTCTGGCTCTGTGATTCCTTCCTGGACCCATCAGACACCTCTGTAACAACACACACACATACTCTCACACACATTCTCGCACACTCACACACACTCAGACAGATGTGCACACATATACACACTCTCATACACATTCACATGTACACAGTCACACAAGAGCACAGACACACACACGGTCACACATACGTACACTCTTGCACACATGCACATACTCATACACACTCAGACACACTGACACATACATTTGCACACACTTACATATACACTCTCCCTAACACACATGCGTATGCACACATGCACTCCAGCTCTCTCAGAGCCCTCGGGATAGGCTAGTCTGAGTGCTGTGTGATTTGGCTCACATGATGTATGAGGTGCTGAGGTAATCACAGGAGAGGAAGACCCCACAACTTTTGCGAGGTGTCCTGGGGAAGTCCCTCCAGTCCCTTGGATTCTTTGCAAATAGAATAGAGCACAGCATGTTTTCCTTCCTAACCCATAGCAGACACCATTATTACCAGGCTGTGCCACTAACTTTGCCATCCCCTTGCCACAAAGTTTAGGGGTAAGAAATAATGGATCAGACACACAGAGGCTGGAATCCTGACTAACATCACTAACTAGCTGTGTGTCCTTGGACAAGTTCCTTAGCCTCTATGACCATAATTTCCTCATCTGTCAGGTGAGGGTCACAATAGAAAAATCACCCTTTATTTGGCTTATCTCAGCTGATCTTCTTTGATACACTTGTCTTCATTTGCTGTTGATGAAAAAATCCTGGTGTAGAAATAATGAGGAACTTCCCCAAAGTTACACGCAGGAACCTAAGTGGCGCACCATCTTTCTCCCTGCGGATCACGGTGAGGACTCTAGCAGGTGCCCTGCACAGAGGGTGGGCCGCTTCTCTCCTCCCTGTACCCCTCTGGTCCTGAAGGATCTGGATGGATGAACTACTCTCAGGCCAGAGGAGGGCGGAGCTTCATGCTGGCTTGGAAGGCACCCAATTTCAGGCCCCATCGTTTCCTTCCAAAGGAACTTTCCAAGAGCTGAAGTGTCCCTCCCGCCCTCCCTGCTCTGCTGTGGTCCTGCACCACTGAACTATATAATTGCATATTTGTTGCTGTTGGGTCTTGAGATATTCGGGCCCAGTGCATAATTCCAGGGCTCCTGCACTGAAGACACTGCCATGTAGCTACAAAATGAAAAGATGAATAATGTGGCCAGGGCTGCAGCCCATGCTGCTCTGCTTAACTAATGGGACATTTTATGAAGAGGAGGCAGAGAGCAGTCAAACCTCTGGTGTCCAGCCTTCTCCGACGATCCTCCCAGGGACCATGATGCTGTTCAAACAAATCCTATACCAGATACTACCAAGTGCTTCCATCGTTACCTCATCTGTGTGTATTTTGATGATTGTGTGCTTGGCTTGCATGCTGTGGGGTGGGAGTGAGACCACCTGGGGGTGGGTGGGGACAAAGGCTAAGGCGATGTGATCAGGAAGACCATGGATCAGCAACCCCATGGGTCTTCAGGGGCTGGGGACCTCCTTGTGTAGGCAGAGCACACATCCAGGTCAGGATAAAGAGCAAAATCAGGGCAATGAAGAAAAATCATTGTGTACGTGGGCACATGAGGTCTCAACAAGCAATTTGCCAAGAATCACTTGGGCACAAAGGGCAGAGGAGAGAGCCCCAAAGTCAAAAGCAGAGATGAGGGCAGCAAAGTGAACTCTGATCAGCAGGGGAAAGCAAGGTGGAAGAGAGATGAGAGGGGACCAAGGGGCTTTGCACCTGAGCAAAGGTGCTGGCCAAAGAAGTCATGACATGTTAACTACTGGAGCCCCAGAGAACCTGGCCCATGTGCCATTCAAGGCCTGAAGACCAAGGGAAAGTCTATCTGGAAAATGGGAGCAAGTGTCCGGAGGAGGAAGCAGTGGTCAGGGTCCCACTGGGCAAGATGCACTGAGCCAGAGCAGCACATACAAGTATTTACTTATTATATAAACAGCCTGTACTGTGTGCCTGCACTCCACAACTGTCCTGCCACGAAGCTCTGGCTCCAGTTTACAATGGAGGCTGAAGCACAGAGAACTTAAATAGTTTGTCCAAGGCCACAAAGGCAGGAAGTGCACTGCCTGGGAGTAAAACCCAACAGTGTGGCTCCGGAGTCCAGAGGTTGGTGTCAAGAAGGACCACGTGTGCCCTAACTGGTCTGGCTCAGTGGATAGAGCGTCAGCCTGAGGAATCAAGGGTCCCTGGTTTGATTCCGGTCAGGGGCATGTACCTTGGTTGCAGGCACATACCCAATAGGGAGTGTGCAGGCAGCTGATCAATGTTTCTCTCTCATTGCTATTTCTAACTTTCTATCCCTCTCCCTTTCTATCTTAAAAAAAATCAATAAAATATATAAAAAAGAAAGAAAGAAAGAAAGAAAGAAAGCAAGAAAGAGAGAAAAGAAAAGAAAACCATGTGTGATGCTGCCTAGGGGCAGTGGAGAGATGGGAATTGGGACTCTCTTGTTGCCAGCTGCCTGGACACATGGGGCAGCAGCAAGGGGTCAGCCCTCTGGTGACAGGTAGAAGTGACATGGTGTCTCTCTCTCCATCCCACCTTGCCCATACTGGTAACAGGAACCACGGAGGAAAAATAGAGGAAATAGATGACAGGTGGGCAAAACTTTGTCTAACTAGGATGTTTCTCAACCTTGTCTGTACCTGTCAGCAGCCTTTCCACAGTTTCTATTTATGGGGCACATATAACTGTTATCTCTGTTAAACAAGCCCTCATGCGCACCTTTCCTCACTCAGAAACACCTGCAAGAGAATGGATTAGGGGCCAGGGTTTAAATCTTGCTGCTGCTCTGCCTCAGTTGGGAACATACTGAATAGATGAGGCATTTTTGTCCTGAGGACAATGAATTGAGTGTGGCTAAACGCGTTGTGAAGTGTCTTCTGGGTTTATGGGAGGATCTCATTTGCAAAGTTTCCCTCTGGGGCCCCCATGCCCACACCGGCTCTGATAGAAAGTAGGCAATGTGTTTCCGGGAGCAGGGTCCCAGTGTCACTGCCGTGCAGAAAGGTCAAGTTTCCTGGAGCTGGCGATGCAAAGGGCTGGGGATCCTTGTCTGGTGGCCTTGGGGTTTCTCCTCCTTTCTTGGTACAGATCAGCCCGAGGCTGCCTTCCGTGTACTGACTTATGTGTCTGGAGAAACTCCCTTGGCCACTCCAGCTTCCTTTTCCAGCAGTGTCAGGAAGGAATGATGTCTGCATTGGGAATGCCTTCCAGGATATGGAAGATGAATGATGGAACTGGCCATCAGGGCTAACTTCTGCTCCCCGCCTCACCATTCCACTAACCAGGTTGCTGTCGGAGGACTGGAGCACCGAGGCCATTTCTCAGCTCTTTAGCGGAAGTCCGACAAATGGGCTTCCTGGGAACCCCGAGCTCTCTTTCAGAAATAAGAGATAAACATGCACAGAAGAGCTGAAACCGGTTTGGCTCAGTGGATAGAGTGTCAGCCTGCAGACTGTAAGGTCCCAGGTTCGATTCTGGTCAAGGGCATGTACCTTGGTTGCGGGCACATCCCCAGTAGGGGGTGTGCAAGAAGCAGCTGATAGATGATTCTCTCTCATTGATGTTTCTAACTCTCTATCCCTCTCTCTTCCTCTCTGTAAAAAATCAATTTATATATATATATATATATATATATATATATATATATATATATATATATATATATATATTTCCTTATGTTATGAGGAAAACATAAAGGCATAAGAATCCCCAGATCCCTGGCCCAGCCCTGGTACCCAGTCCAGACCCTCAGGGCCTGGTGCGGCTTCAGCCTCAGTTTCATGGTCAGAGGCATGTCTGGGTATGCACTCTCGGGCCCTGTCCAAAATCTGCTTCCAGTCATTCCCCAGGTCTCTGCTAACCCTCACACACTCTCCACATGGTCCTCCTTCCTCCTTTGGGTCATGACCTTCTATGTCCACTTACTAATGTGCAAATGAAAGGTGAAATAGAGTGGGCCAGACACAGGGATGCCAGGACACAGGCTTATTGAAGAGAAGAGCACCACTGCTGGCTGCTTCCAGAGAGAGAGAGAGAGAGAGAAAGAGAGAGAGAGGAAGAGGGCGAGGGCCAGGGTACAAGCACCTTTAAGGAGAGGATAAGGGACGGGGCTTAGGGCACTTAGCACACCTTCATTGGTGGTTTCATGTAAGGCCTATGATTAGGGACCTAGGGACTTAGGAATCAGGGGCTTAGGGTACTTGGCAGGTGCTGATTGGTGGTTCAGTGCTCAGGAATGTCTGGCTGCAGGTGGAGTTTACATCAGTTCATTAATTGGAGGAAGGGAGGATCTATCAGTAAAGTTACCACTTTTTCACTAATCCTGAAGCTACCTCCCACAGGTGTGCATGAGGTGGCCCTTCTTCTAGTGGGGTTTCCCAGGCAGAGCCCCAGCCTCCCAGTTCATGTGCTTACCAGCTGCCCAGCTCAGACCATAACCACTTTCAGCCTGAATCTTCATAAACTGAAAGGGGCTTTGCTAGGCCACCCCGAGATCTCAGGACGCGAGGGAAGACTCCAAAGCCCAGCCTGAGCTGCTCAAGAACCACCTTGGTCTGCTTCCTAGAACTAGGTCCTCCCCACAGCTCTGTGTGTGGGCACCCTGACAACAGCACTGAGATACTGAAACTACAATTACACACGTGAGAAACTGTGTGTGTGCCTCTGTGTGTATGTCTGAGCATGTTTGAGAACACATAGGTGTTGTGTAAGAATGCAGAGCTCACTGGCTTCTTCGTGGAAAGACCTGGGTTCCAGATCTGGGTGTCGTTCACACGATTCCCTGTGCCCACTTCCCACCTTGGAAGTAGCTTTCCCTGGATCCATTTCCAAATAGCTCCTTTAAGTGTTCAGACCATGTCTGCCATTCCAGGGAAACCACTAGGTAACCAGGGGATGTGGGCCATTTCCCTAAATCTTTGTAACTTCTGTGTCCCTACCTGTGAAATGGGGCTGAGAGCATTCAGCACATAGGGCTGCAGTGAATGAACGACTCCTGAGAGGAAGTGCCATGTGGCTGCCCGCCCTTGTGCTCACACTCGTGGAGGCCCACTCGTGTCTAAACTGCATCTTAGAGGTTACAGTTGCAATGTCAGGCATTAGGCCAGCGCCTGCCCTCAGGTAGCCAAGCCTCTGTCAGTCTCTCAACCAGAGAACTGACATCTCCTGAGGCTGGTGACTTCCCAGGAGGGGCCAGGGATCCTGCCTCCTAAGACTGGACAGCACAGCCTTTCTTTAGTGCCAAAAGGGCCATTTTCCCCAGTAAAGAAAGGAATGAGGGAGGATCAAATATTTGTGTGGGCAAAAGAGGGCATGTCAAAGGAGGTTCACACCAGATTTCTAGAAATAAAAAAGACGGGGTGCATTTATATCCCACTCCTCAGGACTCTGCTGCCCTTTTCCCGTAATGGATTTGTACCCCCTCTGCCTCTCTGCTTCCATCATGGTCTTGCTGGGTTTTCCCCAGAAGTTGGTGGCATCCCCAGGTGAAAAGACAAGTTACTAAACAAACATTCAATTAAGCTTTTGGGTGAGAAATATTATTGTTATGAACAAACCATGTCAACTCTCTAAGATGCTATTTATAAAGGAGGCAATGGCTCTGGTTTTCAAGCAAACAGGTACTGTTCTCCCAGGAGGCTGGGATCTTAAAGGTCACGGGCTGTTTCTGTTATAAGGGAGGAAAGCGCTTGGCTATTAAGCAAACTGAGCGCCCAGCAGACAGACGCTGGAGACAGCATCAGCCCGGCGCCTCCCTCAGACACAGCGCTGTCCTGTTTACACTGCAGACGTCCCCCTGATGGAACACATACACGTGTCATGAGAGCAAGGCGCATTGCTCTTAAGGTCAGTTCGTGGGGTTTGTGGGAGCCCTAGCGCCAGAGACCTTTTCAAGGTAGTGTCTGGATTTGAAAAACCAAATGAATAATTAAATGCTGTGTATGGAAGCTCCTTGTTCTCCGATGCTTCAAGCACCTTTCACACATGTTACCTCCCCCGCATTTCTGCACTCTTCCTTGGAGGCAGGTTGGGCAGCAATGGAGATGATTAACTTTATTCTGTGAGGGGAGAGAATGGATAGGGAAGCAGAGGGCTTACTGTGAGCCCACTCTGCTCTACAATCAAGGGCTGAACCGGAACTAGGGCTGAGTGGGTCAGATGCATTTGCTTAGAGCAAGAACAAGAAAACACGCATAACGCAAACAAGTGCAAATGGTTGTGTGAGCCCTGAGCGGGGTGCACATGGACCTGAGGCTGTGAACGCGGTGAGGGCTTCCCCCACGCTCTCTATCACCTCTTCCCCTTTCTCCTTGCCGTCCTACCTCCTGGTGCTGTCGTCCTGGATTCTCTGCATTCATCTCTGATCCCTGCCTACTGACTCAAACTCAGTGAAAGCATCACCCTCCAGGAGGCCTACTTCAACTGAAGTGGGAGAGGAACTATAAGGGTTGGCCATTTGGCTCAACTAAGCAAGTTATTATACAGCCTTGAGCCCACTCCCCAGGTCTGCTATCCAGCACAGCAGCCACATGTGGCTCTAGTGTCCCCGAAATGTCCATGTCGAGATTTGCTGTGTGTGAAAGACACACCAGATTTCAAATAACAAGTATGAAAAAAAAAAAAAGATGTGGACTACCTCATCAACACATTTCTATATCTTTTGCATATTGAACTGGTATTCTGGATATATTGTATTGAATAAAATACATTATTAAAATACACCTCACTATTTTATAGTTTTTTACTTTTTAACTTGTGGCTTGCCTTTGTAGCTGACACATGTCTATTGAACAGCATGGCTTTGGGTCTTCTGCCCTGTGGCTGAGAAGTCTGTTATCAGATCCCCAGGTAGAGCAGGGATGATTGGAGCAGCAGTTTTATCTACCTGTCATTTGGATGGGCTGGCTCTCTCAGTTTCCACTGAAAGAGAAACAGGGCTCAGAGGCACCAAGAAACTGAATCATGGTCCCTTAGAGGTCAGACCAGGAGGGGTTTCATATCTTCTCACTTCCAGACCTGTGTTTTTGCCAACAGGCACAGTATTTCCTTTGTTGTTAAAAGTTCTTCTCTTCACTTCTTTTTTATATCCATTTCTCAGCAGGGTACAGCTCTGAGCTTTTCTCTTCAAGGATCCAATGTCCCCATTGGCCTGGGCCTGCAGAGGAGCCCATGCCCCAGGGTGCATGGATCTTCCCAGAATTATAGCACTTCATTTCTTCTTTCATGGACATGCCCCTATCTTGCTCCCAAGCTCCCTGACTTGTATCAAGTAGAGGAATAAAATATATCACCTTCATAGATACCTGGTCTGTATGGAGCTGTGGTCTGCAGGCCACCAGCCTGCCATAGCTAAACAGGGGACATTCTGCCAGAGGGACAGGGAACCAGCCTTCAGCATCATCCACAGAAAGAAAGGACCACTGCAGGGAATCTGTATGTGAATTTATATCTGGAAGGTTGGCAGGCAGATGCACATCACCCAGAGCTGGACAGAGGTGTGCTAGAAAGGGAGAGGCTATGATCTATTTTTCCAGGGCTCCAGTGAGGAAGTAAGTGGTATATAGCCAGTACCCCTGGAGGAAGTCCACTTGCTTCACACATCTCTTTCTCCCAAGACATGACCACTGCTCTATTCTTTATGTGGACACATTTGTATTTATTAATAAACTAGGAGCCCAGTGCATGATTCAAAATCGCATGGTGCCACCAACCTTCAGGTCACTGGTCTGGCCCTGCCTCCCTCTTCAGCCATGGCTGCTGCTGATCAAGTTCTCCCCCAGTGCAGCGACATGGAGGCCCCTGTCGCTCTGCCCCCAGTACTGTGCATGCAACCTCTTCCTGGCTGGTCAACCTATTATGGCATCCTGGTTAATTAGCATATTTCTCCATTATATACCGGGGTGCCATAGATACTATAGATAGATAGATAGATAGATAGATAGATAGATAGATGATAGATAGATAGATAGATAGATAGATAGATAGATAGATAGATACGTGAAGCAACAAGTCAGTGTTTCTCTCTGTCTAAAATATACAAATATTTTTTAAAAAGACATGATTGTTAAGATGAGGTAGGGTCCAGATCATGAAGGCCCTTGGAAGTCAATTTAAAACTTTGGTTATTAACTTAGAGAAAATGGGAAACTTTAATAATAAAAAAAAATGAGGTGGGTAAGGTGAGACCAAGAGATCCATTAGGAGATTTTTCCCCCCCCCAGTTATTTTGGGTTAAAATAATAAAAGCCTGGGGAATTAGACAGAGTAGTCCACTTTTAGAGATGTTTAAGACAGGAAATCAGTAGGATATGGCGACTAGTGGCTTGGGCTGAGGTGAAAGGATAAATTGGGTTTCTGGCTAAGTGGCTAAATAAATAGCCATTTCCCTTTAGAAATAGGGATTATTACATAATAAGGAGACCGTTTCCATGGAAAGGACTGAGTTCAGGTTTATCCGTGTTAAATTTTAGGTACGTTTCCTTGCCTATAAGCCCTCATACCTCTTATTCTACTGTCACCTGAAGTCACACTCCAGTGACCATCATAATCTTTGTGCCATTAAGATTTAGATATACATTTTTTTTTGTATTTTAAATTTTTTATTTTAAATAAGTTTTTTTTTTTAAAAAAAGATTATTTTTATTGATTTTTAGAGAGGAAGAGAGGGGGAGAGAGAGATAGATGTGAGAAGGAGACATTGAACTGCTGCCTCCTGCACTCCTGGGGATTGATCCTGCAACCCAGGCTTGTGCCAGGACTAGGAATCCAACTGGTAACTTTTCTGTGCACCAGTACGATGCCCAACCAACTGAGCCACACTGGCCAGGGCTTTCCTTGGTTTTGGTCCTTAAGTATATCGTTCTTGGATCTTAGAAAGCTCACTGTCTGTTTAAGCAACAAGTCCTTTACTTCCTGAAAACCCCTGGGTTCCTAGCACCATGCCCAGCTCCTAGCAACCCCTTTCTAAATCCTGCCTTGTTGTCAGGGCCCCCAGAAATGCTGGTGTCAAAAGCCAAGATAATGTAGGCGGGAAAGCAAAACTCCCCTTTGTCTCCTGCACTTCAAGAACACATGTCCCCCAGCATGGAGGGCACAATCGAGCTGCTCATTTCATGTTCACTCTTTCATGTTGCCGTTTTGAGATTTGATGTTCAAAAGCTCACAGGCAGTGGTAGGCAATCAATCCAAATGGAAATGTGGGAGAGCATGTTTCTGAGGGTTGGGATTTTTTTTTTTCCTTGAGCTTTTTCTTGTGCCACACAGAAATATCTTTCCAATAACAAAAAGAAACCTGGTGAAGATGAATGGGATAATGAACTCTACTCTCTTGGCTTTATGAGCAGGAGTGGAGCTGCTTGAATGAGAGAGGCTGGGGACATGTGGGATTTGAGGAGGGAGCAACTGACAAGTGCAATTGCCTCTGCAGACTTTGTCATGTGGGAGCTGGAGAGAAGGAGAAGAGGATCCCATACATAGGAGAAAGGGAGGAGGGAAAGAAGGGACCTGGGTATCTAGGAAGAGGAAAATCTTTTGATCTAGTGTGCTCCCTCACAGAGGAAAGGAAGGGAGAAGGAATTAACATGTTTTGAATAACTATTATGGGCCAAAATCTCTTATAGGCTTTTATTTAATTCTTTCAACAAGTGTGAGCTAGCTTTTGTTATTGTGGTTGCCATTGTTATCCTACAGCCATCGTTCGATGATTTCTCTCTAAAAAGATCTCCAGCAGGTTTTATTCAGGCACCACCTCACTCAACTGGAAGTCCATGCTCCCACTGACCTTAGGCTTGGGCTGTTAGCATGACATGCAGGATCCTGAGGCAGGGGAAGGTGTCTATATGGGGTCATTCATCAGGCCAAGCTCAGACCACAGTCACTCCCTTGAGGGGCCACCTGAGGTGGTTTATGCTGCCAAGGGAGGCCGTCCAGGTCCCTGAGGGAAACATCAACCAGTGCCTGCAGAAATCTGGCTTATGGTCCCCAGGTGGCTCATGGGACCCTCTCAGGACCTTGCTGCCTCTGGGATTTGCTGGGGACTTGGGGCAGGGCAATCCCCCATACTCTCTGCTGCCTAGTGATGGCCACAGCCATTAAAACACAGTCATTCCATATGCCCCACTCTGAAGCCTGAGAAATCCAGAAGGAAGATCTGCTCCCCACACATCCGTCTGCCCTCACGAACCCCATTCCTATCACCTCCTCTACAAAACCCTCTTTCTCCTTCTCATTTGTCCTCAGCGGGCCTTTGCAGAACCATCTCAATGATGATAGTGATTGACTAAATGAACTAAAAGGTGGAGATGAGAATACCTGGAAGTCTATTAAAACTGTGGGCTATGACTGATGTTGACAATCATGCATCCTGTGAAGAGTTCACCGGTGCCAGGAGAAGCTTCCGTTGCGCCCATCAGAGCTGTTATCCCCTACTTGCCTTGCAAATGCTTCTAGAAACTGTTACCATCTGACTTCTCACCAGGGGAAAGTAACTAGACTCAACAGCAGTGCATGACAGGAGCAGGCCATTTTCCCAAGGTCAGTTTCCAAGGTATCATCACTATCCAGCAGGCCTCAGTTTGGGTTTTCAGAAACTTATTCCCACTCCCCTGTTGACCTGTGAAGCCCAGGGTCCCACTGAGCTTAAGCTGTTTATTCTGTTTCTTTAAAGGCAAGAGGGGATTTAACTTCCAATCTTCTGGTAAAAAACAGAAAGGGAAGAAAATACAAAATATTTGTTTTAGTTTTAAAGCATTATCATTTTAAATTGCTTCTGTTGTGCTAAAATATGTATAACATTGTTAACCAATGATGGGTGCCAATTCAAACACCAATGGAAATCTCTAATTTGGGGTGTAGTGAAGAAGGAAACTTTATTTGGTGCCAACAGCTCAATGGTAACACAGCACAACTGTGAGGCTGCCCCAGGACCAGGCAGCCCAGGGTCAGGCCTCTCTTTAGCTAGATAGCTCTGCTCTGCTATGGTCTGCTCTACTCCTACGAGACACCTTTGAGTTTGGTGTCCAGAAGGGGAAACGAAGAGCTCAGTTTCCAGTGTTGGGTGGAAAGCTCATTCTAGAAAGAGAGGAGCTGGCTTATATCCACTGAAGTCCTCACCTCTGCTCCTTCATTGGTCAGAATAGACCCACTCTGATTGGTTAGAGCTGTGCAGCTCTGATAGGATGGGAAAGCCTCAGTCCTCTTAGTTGATCTAGGACTTAAGGAGCTCCTTTATAGGGGCTGGTTCAGCATGCAGAAATACAGGGCAGGCAGGCAGTCTAGCTCTGAGGCTTCTTGGAAGTGCAGTTTGCATGAGATGCCCTGTACAGAAATAGCTCCTAAACTCTGTGTTGTTCTGTCCGCCCCCCCCGCCCCCCCCCCCCCCCCCCAGTTAGCTACCAGGAGTCCTTTTTAGTAGGTGTCTTCTTCTTCTATTTTTTTCTCCCTTTCAGGAAAATCATGATATAAAATTTGTGATTGTAAGCATGTTTAAGTGCACAATTCCATGGCATTAGGTACATTCACATTGTTGTGTAACCATCACTGCTATGCAGAATTTTTATCTTTCCAAACTGAAACTTTGTGTATCTATTTACACTGAAGTCCCCACCCCTCTAATCAACTCCTGACAAGTAATACTCTATGTTCTGTTTCTATGAATTTGGTTATTCTAGGTACCTAAAATAAATGGCATTACACAATAGTTATTCTTGGTGTCTGATTTATTAAATTTAGCATGGTTTCAAGGATCATTGATGTTGTAGCGTACATCAGAATTTCATTTGTGAAGGCTGGAAAAAGGCCGACTCATTGACAATAGGGAAGGAGGAAGGAAGCTGAAGGCGTTGAGTTCCAAGGGGTCCCACGGGGTCCCTGAGGAATCGGACTAGCGCTTCCCATTAGACAGATGAGGAAATGGAGGCTCGCCGCAGAGAAACAGCTTGTCCAAGACCACTTAGCTGTTAAGAAGGCAGCCCAGCCAGTGTGGTTCAGTGGTTGAACCAGATTGTGGTTCGATCCTTGGTCAGGGCACAAGCCTGGGTTGCAGGAGGCAGCCGGATCAATGATTCTACCATCACTGATGTTTCTATATCTCTCTCCCTCTCTCTCTGAAATAACAAGACAAACTAAAACAAAAAAAGAAATACATGGGCTCACAAAAGTAATTAAAAAAAAAAAGTAAGAAAGCAGGGATCTGACAGTCTGGTCATGCACCCAGGCCTCTGCAGGGGATATCTGTAATATTGTCAACATTTAATAAAAAAGAAAAAAGAAAGCATTTGTGAAGGCTGGATAATATTCATCATATGTATTTATCACCTTTTGTTTTTACATTCACCTGTTAATGTTGGCTTGTGATGATTAATGCTGCTATGAACATTGATGCATAAACATTTGTTCAAATTGCTACTTTCAGTTCTTTGAGGTGTGCACTTCAATATGGGGTTGCTGAATCATCTGCTAATCCTATGTTGAACTTTCCAAGGAACGAGCCATTCTGTTTCCCCAGCAGTTGCACCATTTTACAATCCCACCAACAGAGCACAAGGGTTCTAATTTCTCACATCCTTGCCAATGCATTGTCTTGTTTGTTTGTTTTATAATAGCCATCGTAATCGGTGTGCTAATGATTCTTAATGATCACAGCTTGCCATTTTAGCCTTATTTTATAAATGAGGAGACTGAGACCAGTAAAATTCACTCACTTTCTGCAAACATAAAGTTGCTGAAAGGACCAGAGCTCTTTTTGACCCCATTGGGCTGTTGATTCTCCTTTCTGCTTCAGCTGTGGTTAGAGACTTACAGGGTATTAGAAAATATTTAAAGGGGAGATTTGGATATAATGTGAACATTATATGTTTACTAGAGGTCTGATGCACGAAGACTCATGCAAGAACGGGCCTTCTTTGCCTTGGCTGCCGACATCGCCTTTGCTTGGGATGGAGCTACCTTTTCGTCTTCCTACGTTGCCTAGAGGCCTGGAGCAACTGGGGTGGTATGGAACGCCTGTGTCATCACAATGGCGATGAAGCAAGTGTCCTGTCCTGCACCTGGCTGCTTGGCGCTTGTGTATGCAAATTAACCCACCATCTTTGTTGTGATAATTTGCATACTCACTCCTGATTGGCTGGTGGGTGTCACAAAGGTATGGTCAATTTGTCTGTTACTCTTTTATTAGAGTAGATGATCCATACATTTTAAAATGGTCTTTCTTCTGAGCAGAGCCACCAGGCAACAGGAAAAATCTTTTCTCAGCCAAGTATGATCCACATGAAAGTGAGAACAATGGTGAGCCCTGATTTCCTTCTAAGCCTCAGGCCCCAAGGGTGCAGCAGCCTTGTGGAAAATATAAAGTATGCCCCTCCAGGAGAATGAGCAGCACCCCACCACCACCAAGAACAAACACAGGTGGAGGAGGGTGTATATATGACCCACTCAACATGGAGGGACTCTCTGTAATTGCAAGGTGATAAAGCTGTGGCAAGTCATCAGTAGGCAAGTGGGACAGTGTGCCACTTACTGGGCTCCCCCCAAGCATCAGATGCCTCACCTCACTCCTTGCAATGCCACTCTTATATGCATATTCTTTACTTCTGACTTACAGATGAAGAGAACCTTCGCTCAGAGCAATGCAGTGACTTGCCCAAGGTCACAGCACCTGGTAGCAAAATGGAGCCAGGATCTGACCTTTGATCTGGCAAAACCTACCTTCATTCCATTTTAGCCATTTTTCTTCAAAAAGGAGCACCAAGCTGAGGACCAGGAAGAAAGCAAAACCTCGAGGTAAGCAGACCTTCTTTTCCCCCCCTCAAAGTTTTGAGAATAATGGTAAAAATCAAAACATTATTTTTTTGTGTTAAAAATACTATATTTTTGCATGCAAAAAGGTTTAAAATAACACAGATGGCTCCAAAGAAACTTCACACTGACAGCTAGCTGCCTCAGGCAATACTCCTAGGTTCCTGAGGGGGTATGTTCACGCCTCTGCTATTAGGAATCCTGGGAGCCTGCTGCCTCACAAGGGGGCATAAGAAATCAGGCTTCAGACACCCACCTGGGCTTGAATTCTGGTTCTCACTTGCCAGCCTCTGGGCCTTGAGCTTTTTTTTTTTTTATGTTAGGCAAGCGATTTGAATCTCTCTGGGTTTCATTTCCTTATCAATAAAAAGGGGGAAGTATAGTATAACTACCTCATACAGTTACTATGAGGGTTAGGTAATTAATTGGTATGAAGTGTTTACGAAGGTTCCTGGAACATAGTAAACACAACATAAGGATTATTTTTCTTGTCATTATTTACACTGAGTCCGTTTCTTTATTTGTAAAGTTGAAAAGCTAACATATTCCTGTGAGAGTTATTCCTGGGGCAGTAAGTGAGATATTACACACAAAGCGCCCAGCATAGCGCCAAGCAGGTAGCAAGTACTGCACAAATGGTAGTGGTTCCGATTATTATCACTTCAGTGTTATCAGATGGCATCGTGCCACCATTCCTAGGGGGAGTTCAAGTTCGAACCCTAATCTGCGGATGTCAGTTTCATGGATTTCAATGTTCTTGATATTCCATACACCTCCTAAATAGCTGTCTATGGAAGATAGAATCCTGGGCTCTATGAATCATAGCTTTGAACCAATTTAGCATCTCTGAGATTTTGAGTGGAGGTGTTTTCTCTCTGATGAAAAGGAAGAACGTCAGGAAAGACAAGCAGTTCTGTCCTTTCCAATCTTCCAGGGTCTCCTCAACCTCCAGCCTCCCCCAGGAAGACTCACAGGGCGACCCACCCCTCATCACATACAAACTTTTAAAGCAGTGGGGAACTAGGTGCTCCCTTGTGTCTGTCTTGTTCCTCTAATTTGATTGTGTGCTCCCTGTGGAAGGAATAAAATTTTCACCTATGGCGTGCCAAGTAGGGCCTGAAATCCCTAAACCATGAGCTCTTTTTCTCTAATTGGTGAATGCAAAGACAGGGTGTCCTTTTTGTAATTGGGGTCACCACTTTGTTATTTTTCTGGCCCAAAGGGGCATCCTCTAATTCGTACCAGATGTCCTCCATGTCAGGAATGATGACCTCCCACGCTTCCTGCAGAGTGGACAAGTTTTGGGAACACCAGTGATGCTTCATACATATTTGAAGATGGATTCCATCAGTTATGAGCCTGGGTTTGGACTCCTTTAGCATCATAAGAAACCAAGGGTATAATAGGCCAGAACCTCATGAGATTATCTGGGAGGGAGCAGACCCAAATCTTCAGACAGGGAAGGTAGCCTCTCTTTCTTTGGGGATGATCACTATGGATTAAAAGAAGATTTTATAATTAAATGCCTGGACTTGACCCCCAGTGGGCCTAAGCAAGCATGTCCTGGCAGCAATAATTCCCAAGTAGCCATAGTGCTTGCACCCTGATTGTAGGATCCACCCCATCTTGGTGTCCCTTGAAAGTCTTTCCTATCTCACCTGAGCAGCCCTTCGGCACTATGCCTGTGCACAGGGTCAAGTTTTAGGCCTCCTGGGAGGAGTGCCCATACCTCCTTTGCTGCTGTAGGAGATGCCTGCTGTGCCTGAGCCTTAGGGGTGCTAAAACTGCACATGCTCAGAGGGACCCAGGTGGGTGGTTGCAGGAGGGATGCCCACATCTGAACCCCAGGTACCTAAGCAGAATGACCTGGATACAAATAGACAGTCCAGTTTCTCCAGCTTTTGGATCTAACTAGCCCATCTCCCTTGCTGGAAATCCATCACTGGGAAGGAGGAAAATGCCATATATACATTTACATATATATTTACATGTAAATATATGTAAATATATATGGCATATATATTTACATGTAAATATATGTAAATATATATGGCATAATATATACTGAGTGGCCAGATTATTATGCATTTAGAGATAATTTGGTTCCTGGGTCAAATGAGGCTGCAAGGGTGTATATGTGTGTGTGTGTGTGTGTGTGTGTGTGTGTGTGTGTGCGCACATGTATGCATGTGTATGTGCGTGTGTACATGTGTGTATGTGTACACGTTTGTGTGTGTGCAAGCACAGGCCTTGTGGGTGAGTTGAAATGTTCTCTTGCAGGTCCAGGCTGGGAATGCAGAAGGTACATGGCAAAGAACCCAGGGCTGAGAATGGTTTCATTGTTTTGTATCATAACAAGGGCACTGGGAAGCTGATGGGCACTGTGCCACCCATCCCCTGGCCAGGGGACAAGCAATCCTGGCATGGTTTACCCACATTCCGCTGAAGGTGCCAGAGACTGTTTCTTCACGTCCCATCTTCCCAGCTTCTGTCTGAGAGGCCAGATGGAGGGGGTCAGTGGCAGGGCAGCTCTCCCTTGGCTCTCCCCCAGGCCATCAGCCCTAACCCATCAGCCCTTAGGAAGCAGTTAGCTAAGGCGATGTCATATGCTGGGGTGAGATGGTCATTGTGAAGAGGAACTGCAGGGAAGGGGTGGTGGGGCCGGCCCCCTCCTGTGGGAGTGGGTGTGGGCGGCCAGTGAGGGGGGTGCCTGGGATGAAGGCTGGTGGGACATCTCTGAGAGGCACTCCAGCAAAGGGGATAACTCTGGCCCTTCAGCCAGGTGTCCTGCCTGCTCCTGGACCACACTGAAGTCAGTCATCCTTCCACATCATTCCCAGGACATGAAACAGCCACATTGCTGGCCAGCAGTGAGGGCACCCAAAGCAAGTCCTAGTGAGTGTTACAAAATAAGGGAAGAAGCAGGGAAATACATGTGGGCTGTAAGGAAAAGCCTTGTACATTGCATGTCCATCTATTCACCGGGCCATTATTAGGCACTTGATGAAGGTCAGAATGAAAGAGGTGAGTTGGGACATCAGGGAGACCATAGGAGGGAGAAAGGCAGAGAAAGGAGAGAAGAAAGAGGAGGTTGAAAGGAAAGCACAGGAGGAGTTGGAGTTGGGGAGGAAGTTAGCAACCACAGAAGAGGAGAGTTGGCAGGACTTCAGAGCTGAGCTGTTCTAGCCATGAATCTGATGGAGGAAGATACACAGCCCAGAGCAGTGACTGCACTTTGTGAGCAGCGAGACCACAGATGTTGGATTTCCGGCTGAGCCCCTTAGCCACTGCTAAGGTAGGGCCTTGGTCCACTAACCTTCCTGAACTCCAGTTTCCTTCGCCAGAGATGGAAATAGAACCTGGTTTCCAGAGTTCCTTGTGTGAACTGTGAGCAATCATAGCTATGTAAGCGATAGTACAGACACAGCTAAAGCATGGGTTCAAAGATCAGTTCAAGCATCGTATTAGGTTGCTAATGCCACAGAACCAATTGCTGAATAACTAATGAGTTAGAATAACACATATGTATTAGCTCACAGTGTCCAGGGGTCGGAAACCCTGCATCACTTAGCGGGGTCCTCCTGGGTGTCACAGGGGCTTAGATTTCATCAGAGCCTGGGGTTCTTCCAGGCTCTCTGGGTGTCATGGAATTCAGTTCCTTGTGAGACTGAGGGCCTCTGCTCCTAGAGACCCCACAGCATCCTGCCATGTGGCCTTCCTACATGGCAGGGTCATGCAGGAGAGCATCTCTCTTTCTTTCTCCAGACTCCTAAGACAGGGTCTTAGAGAACACAACATGCTCGTGGTGTTGCATCCCAACCCTTTGCCATATTTTATTGGTTGGAAGCAAGTCATAGTTCCCCTGCACTCTAGGAGGGGCACTTCCATAAGGATGTGACTTTTTGCTGTCACCCTAGGATGTGTTCTTGGGCAAATCAACCTTCCTGGGCCTAAATTTCTTTTTTTGTGTGTGAAATGAGATCCACAAGGCAATTACATAATTAAATGGATTAGTATCTGTGAAGCACTAATACGTCCATAGTACGTATTACATGTGTTCATTTGATGCTTAAAAATAAATTAATTTTAAAATGCCTGTCATGATGCAAGCACTCAATATAGGAGTGATGCTTCACCCGGCAAGTGTTGCTCAGTGGTTGAGCATGGACCTATGAAGCAGGAGGTCATGGTTCCATTCCTGGTCAGAGCAGATGCCCAGGTTGGGGGCTCGGTCCCCCAATAGGGATCATGCAGAAGGCAGCCAATCAATTATTCTCTCTCATCACTGATGTTTCTATCTCTCAATCCCCCTCCCTTTTTCTATCTGAAATCAATAAAAACATATTAAATACATACATACATACATAAGTGATGTCTGAGGTCAGCTGATAATGCTGAAGGAGACTCTGGGACCTGAACACCTTTTCGCTCTGCTGCCACCTTTTACTTTCCTTCCCAGGGAGCCAGGCCTGGCCTCCCAGCCCTTCCCATCCCTCAGCCAAAGCCCAGGCAGCCCCCACCCCATGGTTTTCCCTCTTTCTAATCTAATTTATGCATAGCATTTCTTATATTTGCAAAACATAAAAAACCCTTAAAACTAAGAGGCTGTTTCCCATTCCCGAGGTGGGCCCCGCGTGCCGCCACGCACATGCACAGGCATACATTTGAAGCGTTTGATTCAGTGTAGCTGACACAAAAACCACTTAGTCTTTTCTCCTACATCATCCTAAGTTAATACTCCTGACAGGCTGCAGGACGCCTTTCAGCAATTTTTCTATTTCAGCTTTTTTCCCTCTGCCTCCTGCCACCTCCCACCTCCCCTTCTCCCTCCCTCACTCCCTCCCCTTGCTGTAAAATATGCTCTCAATCAGAAGCTGACCAAACCTTTGCAATTTGTATCCATCGCATCTTAAGACCAAATTGAAAGGCGAGCAGCAGCTCTAAAGGGGGGACAGGGCAGCCACCTTGCAGGGAAGGATTCTATTTGTGCTAGATGTAGGGGAATTGAACTGGGGGGGTTGGAGATAAGGGATGCTCCCTTCTCTTACTGAATGGAGGCACTCCACTGGGCGGGGCCTGCAGCCCTGGGCATAGCTAGTCTGGCATCTGTGTCCTGCACAGGCCACAGGCACTGTCTCAGGTGTAGCTCTCATGTATATGCCCTCCTCATCCCATCTTGTCTGTCTCTCCCACACCCCTGTCTCTCTCACTTTCTCTTTGTCTCTATCTTTGCCTCTATCTTTGTCTCTATTTCTGCCTTTCTGTCTCCATCTCTCTCTATCTCAGCCTCTCTGTCTCTGTATCTCTCTCTCTGTGTCTCTCTCTCACATTCACTCTCACACACAAAACCAAACCTTTTAGCCTGAGACCCTGATGCACACTTTTACCTTCATCAGCCCCTCCTCCCTCACCTGTGTCACCCTCTTTCATTTCCCAGTACATGAAGCTGCCCTTGGGGTTCATTTTCAGCAGGATTGTGTGTGTCTGTGTCTGTATCTGTATCTGTGTTTGTGGGTGGGGAGGGCATGCAGTCTGGCTCTGCTCCTCCTTAAAGCATTACCTCTTGCCTTGAGAAACTGGCTGCACTCTGCCCAGGCACCTTGTCCTCTATTTGCCCCATTTCAGCCCTGGCTGACCTCTGACTCTACAGCCCTACCACCCACTTTCCTGGGCTGGGCTGCCAGCAGGGGGCAAGCTGGTCTCACAGCTGGCAGCCAGATAGAGACAGGCTGAGGGAGGGCGGGAGGAGCATGGCTAACCTTGTGTGGGGAGGCAGCTATTTAAGGCCCAAACTTCTCTGCTGCTGCTGGCATTGTATTTCCTGAGCAGGTGCCCTAGGATGCAGGGCCAGCCAGGAGGGAGCCTGAGCTGGCTGAGAACCCTGAAAAGAGAAACAAAATGAGCTGAGCCCAGCACTGGGACCTAAGTGCCAGTTAGAGGTACAGGGCCTGGACTACTGGCTTTCCCTGAATAATGTGAAAAGAAAATGAATAGCTACCACTGCTTAACACCTGCCATGTGCATTATCTCTTCTCTTCCACCACAAACAAAGGCATTGCTATGATCTCCACTTTGAAGGAGAGAAAATAAAACCTCAGAGAGGTTAATTAACCTGCCAAAAGTCACATGGCAGAGGCAGGATTTGGTGTGGGACTGGCTGGCCTCTGCTGCCTCCTCATGCGTGAGGTTGCAGGCATCCTTCTGTACACACAGCCACCTTGCCCTCAGCTGCCTGTCCATGAAGCCCTGCCAGCACATGCAGTGGGAGTTGCCCCTGGCAGGGGCAGTTTCACTTTCAGAGTGGAGTCAGGAGGCCTGCACAAGGTCGAGACCCACACATTTAGTGAAGCATTGGAGAAACACTGGAATGACAGCGAAGCAGTGACCCTGGCAAGTCACTGATCACCTCCACCTCCATTGCTCAGCTAAGAAATGCAGAGTGAGGACCAGACCAGGTGGCCATAATATGGGCCCATGAATGGGTTTGGAGAAATCCAGGAACTCCCTACTAAGTGTATGAGGAGACTCGTGTAGTATACGGGTATTTCATACATGTGCCTGAGAGAATAGTCAGGATTCTTCAAGAAGTCTGTGAGCAGAGAAACTTTGAGAAGGAATGTACTAGATGGATTTCAAGTCACTTCCAGCTCTGACATTCTAAGACAGATGAGTGACTATCTGTCTAATGAAGAAGTTTTAGGGCCATGGAAGATGATGTATCTGAGCATCCCGAAGGGCTTTCCAGAAACCTCAAGCCATGACAGTTGGACCATGGTCCAGTGAGAACAGAGCCATGGCCTCATGGAATTGCTGGCATCTCTGAGTCTCCCTGCTTCTCGTCTGATGATGGACTGCTCTCGGGGGACTCTGGTGAATAGTGCACCCAACTCAGAGCCCTGGGGTTAGCAGCCACTGTTCATATCAGTGGAATGTCATTTCAACTACCTGTCAATTTCATCTGGACCACACCTGGCCTTTGTCTAGATAGATCACTAAAGATACTAGGGTCTTCAGCAGAAATTTCAGAATGTGGCCTTGCTTTCTCAAGGAATAACAAACCATACCATGTTGGGTGAAAGGAAGGTAAATCCTCTTCTTCCTTATCCCAGTTGGCTCATATTGCTAACATATTTGCTCTTTGATCTGACCAGGTTCAAATAGCCATCATCTTTATCCCTGATGAGAAAGAAGAGAGGTGCTGTCATACATTAATACTAGAGGATGTTGAGGAAGTAGGAAATGGGCATGAAAGCATAGGATAGTTCTGTGTAATTTGTATTGTGACAACTAGGATGATAGGGGTTAGTCACCAATCTAAGTGTCTCAGATGTATCTGGCAAAAACATCCTTCACTGGAGATACCATCCCTGGTCACTATCAGAAGCTCAGTTACTAAGACCAGCAGCCAGACAGCCCACTTATGCATCCCACCTCCTCCAGCCTTTGATGGCTTCTGCATGTAACCTGTATGGGGTCTCCTCTGCACCTCTCAGATCTTCCCTCCATGTCTCTGCAGAGCCCAAGCACAGAGCAGGGTCTGGAGCTGTCTTTGGGTACGGAGTAGCTCTGTTAAGCAAGCTGGGCAATGCCTGGACCACAATGAATGGCTTTGTGCCATGCCACTTTTAATTCAAGCTAATAGGATATCATTTCATAATGACTTGACTTTCTGTGCTACTTTGCAAATATTGGTGGAATATGAAGTTTGCTCAAGTTTCCCTAAAACGTGTGTTTGGATCACCTGGGATTTAAAATTGAAAATTTTAATAGGGTTCCAAATCAGCTAGTACCCTTCAGTCTCAGGAGCCCCTCCAGTGCTGGTATAAAGGCTCCTGCCTTCAGCTAAAGTTGAGAACAAGAGAATCAGGGACCTGTAGACACACTGTGAAGCTCCAGGGTTAAGCCAGGAGGGAAGGGTTTGATTCTGAAGTAAATAATAAAAGGATATAAACAGTGTTCAGCTGAAACCAGTTTGGCTCAATGGATAGAGCAACGGCCTGCAGACTGAAGGGTCCTGGGTTCGATTCCGGTCAAGAGCATGTACTTTGGTTGCAGGCACATCCCCAGTGGGGAGTCTGCAGGAGGTGGCTGATCGATGTTTCTAACTCTCTATTCCTCTTCCTTCCTTCTGCAAAAAACCAATAAAATATACTTTTTAAAAAAATGCCATAACATTGGGGGTTAGGGCTTGACACATGAATTTGTGGGGGAACACAGTTTAGTCCATAGCTGGCATTAAACTAGGTGGGGTTCAAATGGCTCCCAGTGGTGATTCTGTGTCCCCAGCTACAGGAAGAGGAGACAAGTAGGAGCAAGAGTATTATCTTGGGGTGGGGGGGGTGAGGGGGGGAGAAACTAAAGAAAATACAATAGTTGTCTTCGACATGGAGGTACTATCCAATAGAATCCTTCTGGGGCTGTTCTGATTCCCCCATGGCTAGAGTTAGACTGTCAAGAAAGCTTGACAAAGGGGCCAGTCCCAGTGATGATGCTCCACCATGTGAAACATGTCCAAAAGGCACAAGCTTTATCTCATCAGAGAGACATACAAGCATAAAAAGCCCAGAGAGGCTGCAAAGCCAATTTCCTGGGTCAGATGAGAATGGGGACCAGGCCAGGCTGACCCAGGAGGCACAAATTGAAGAGGGGTGGAGATCTGTGGGCTGGGCCAGGTGGTGGTGATGGCATGGTCTTCTCATACTTTTCAGGGAAAGTCTCCTGTGCTGCCTGGCCAGCACGGCGATGACTTTTCAATGAAAGTGTTACAAAGACAATTAGATTCCAATTACAGGAGTGAGTGATGAGTGGATGAGCAGCTCCCGACACCCTCTCTAGTCCTGGCACTTTGACCATTTCCATGTCTCTTGGCCAAGATTCAAGAACTCTTGTCCTCACCTGGCAGCTAAGTATTCTGGCAACAGATGTGGCAGGAAAAACATAGACTTCAGAATCAGGCTGGGGGACCAACGCTGGCTCTCCACCAACTAGCCTCAAAAGCTTGGAATAATTACATAATCTCTCTGAGCTTCAGTATACTAACTCATGTAACAGGGATAACTAAATCTATTTCACAGGGTTTTAATAAAGATTCTCTAATAATAATGACCACAACTTATTGAATACTTGCTATGTTCTGGCCACTGTGCTAAGTGGCTTGAACATAAATGATCTTGCCTAAATGGACTGTGAGCTTCTTTTAGTCCCCTTAGTTTTCTATGACTGGGAAGGGCCAGAAATGAACACCGGAGCCCTGTAGATACCAGCTGCACAGCTACAGGTCTTACAACCCTTACGGGGCTGGTCTGAACAATCTGACTCTATTCTTTGAGGCCAGATGTGATGGTCAAGAAGGGTAACATTCCCATGCTGAGTTTCAGAAATCACCAGCAAGTGTACTGCCTTAAACATGTGCCACATCCCTCACCTGCTACACAAACGACCACTGTGCTCTGCTGTGGATTGTCCCTTTATCACTTTGTTCTTCTTGACTCATCCCTGTCTCTACCCAGAAATCTCCCTCAATAGGCAGGGCCTTGTTGAATCCCATGTGTTTCATGAAGCTCTCCCCTCCCAGATGCTCTTTCCCAGAACACAGTAAACCCCTCTCTTTTCTGCTCTCTTCATCCATTTGAAACTTCTGTCTCAGTTCTTATCAAATATTGTCTTACCCCAGCCAACTGTGGATGAATCTGCCCCCCACACTCAACCCTCATTCCATGGACGGAGCAAATAGTGCCTTATTCATCCATTCATCCTGCCCTCTTCTCAAAGAATGGAACCCAGAAGATAAAATAAGTGTTTGTGAAACTTCAGTTAATTGAGTTGAGATCAGTCTCCATGTCTCCTGATGGCTACCACAGCGTTGGAGGTGAGGAAGGTAAACTTCTTGGGAGGCTCAGGGTTGAAGGGCCAAGGGACATATGGCCTCAGGTTCCTAAATGACTTGAGGGCCTTTTCAAGTCCACTGGCTCTTCTTGAGGGCAAGAACCAAGGATGCTCTACCCCCAGGTTAGCAGTGGCAAAACAATGATAAGGACTCATTGTCAGGAGGCTCTGCCCTCCTTCCAAGCCCATTTTCCTGACTCCAAGACCCCCATGCCCCACTCACATGCTCCCTAAGTGCCTTCCCTCAAAAGGACCTGAGCTATATCCAAACTCTGGAACTTACCATCTGCTCTGGTCCTAAAATTTATTGAAAAAATATTTTTCCTGAATTGAATTTTCTGAAAGCTTTATTTATATGGAACTAGATCTGACAAATGTGGGCAGCCAAGTGGCTTTTACAGTCTTTATGTCAAATTTTTGTTCATGAAGGTTTGAAAAAAAAAAAAAAGCCTTTCAAAAACCATAGATCTCTCTCATGATTTCTCTCACCTCCAAGATCTACCCAAGGGGCCACAGTTAATGCTGGATGGGAAGAACAGGAGGGGACAATCCTTGCATTTGAATGGCAGAAGACTACACCCCTCTATTTGTCCACTTCAGGATGGGGCAGAGCCTGGTGCTCTCAGGCAGAAAGCAAGCCTCTGGATTTCCTGCCCCAGCTAGTCTTCGATGGTTTGGACAGATCGGCCATTTCAACAACCATCTCTCTATGTCTCTTTCCACAAGAGAAGGAATCTGGTTATGAAGCCCACCACCTTTTCTCTGGCAGTAATCACTAGAAGGATACCCTCTGAGTAAAAAGGGTGTTTGCTGTGTAAACTGAGCTTCAAGTCCCTTATTCACCTCCACCCCATTCTTCCAAGCAGGCCATTGCCCCGGGCCTCTGTCATCTGGACACCAATGTTCTGCAGCTACCTCTGGTCACTGCGACCAAATGGCAATTTCCAGGACACTGACCCCAGGGAGAGAGTCAGGCTCCAGAGAGATTAGAGTGGGGGACAGAAGAGGATTGCTAGAATCTGGGAGAAGGTGCTAAGGAAGGGTGAAATGTACAAAGAAATGGAACCTTCGACAGAGGTTGCCTAGACCCCACCTTCTGTGGCAAGCAAGCTTGCAGCCGAAGCCAGAGGGTGCTGCTGGAGGCTTTCCCTAAGTCCCCCTCCCTGTCTCCCCTCGTCTTTCTCCCCCTGGCAGCTCATTTGCTTTCAGCAGCTTCTCATTTTCCAGTGTTGGTTTAGTTTCAGGCCCAGACCCTGTTCAATATTTGTCTCCCGGCTCCGCTATTTGCTCTCATTTCCACATGTTTAACATACATATTAGCTGCCTCCTGCCTTGTCCCATAGCTGTCACTGGCTCCTTCGGCTTCCATTTGAGTCCCACCCACAGCCATTGGACTCCCAGCTTTTACTGCTTTTCTCTTATCCCACCAGGAGAGTATTGGGGGCTGCAGCCTAGAGCTGTGACTATGCCCACTCCTCACCTGCACCTCCAACCTCTACCGCACACACTCACATGGAGGACACACACCTGGTCTTCAAGGCCTTGGAACTCTCCCCTGTGCCTCTCCTCATTCCCTCAAGTTGCCCCTTCTTCCTTCTGGCAACAGAATATTGATTGATATTCTAGAACTGTAATTTTTCCCTTAATGAGAAGTCACAGTAAGAATATAATTAGACATTCTAAAAATGGACTCCAAAGCCCTATTATGAGAGTCTCTTCCATTACCACAGCTATCATCTTCTGCTAAACTCATTTTATACTCCCCACACCATCTCAGCCAAGCAGCCTTTCTCACAGGAGTTCAGAATCAACTCTTTGAAATGGACCTGAGACTCATCTAGCTCAATCATGAGCTATGGCTTGGAGGTTCCTTCAGTTATGGCATTCTCTGAGCACCTGCTATGTGCCAGGCCTGAGCCAAGGGTTGGGATGCAGGATGATGGGAGCGTAGGTCTTGCCTTGAAAGAGATCACATCTAATGTAGGAGGCAAAGACACAATAACTATATGTCTTTGTGATAAGTTTAAAGGAGGTATGAAGAGGCTATAACAGGGACTCTAACTCAAGCAAGGACATCAGCACAGGTCCATGTAATCCTTTAGTAATTGATTATCTCAAATTAAGGGGAACCCACTACCTTCCAAAGTCTCATTCTTTTTCTTTATAAGTCTTGACACACATACTTCTTTCCATGAGTATGCCCCTCTTGTCTGTGATTGGCAATCTAAAAATTTGTGAAAACTATATTATCTTTGAATGAGCCATGTCCCTTTGTTTCAATGCCCCCATATGTAGAAAAAAGAGACTCTAACTCAGTAGATTTGTAGAACCTCCAAATCCCATTGTTCTATAGTAGATTGTTTTCAGGTGGTTTCTCCTCTCAATCCTCACTGCCACTCTCCATAGATGTCCCTTGTCATCCTTTCCTTCCTTTTCAATTGCCTCTGGTTCTCCTCCTTAAGCCCATCTCCATTGCTTCTGTGTTACTTTCCTTAAATGCTATTAATAACGTCATTCTGGTTCTATTGTTTTTAGGCTAGAATCTACCCTATTTAGCTTCAGGTAGATCCAGTTTTTTATAATCTGATTCCAACTTACCATCTCCCTGCCCTCTGCCATCATGACCTGTTTCTGCCATGATGAACTTCTCATAATCCTGCAGGCATGAGGGTACATTGGAAAACTATGTGCCTGTGAACCCACTTTCCCCTCATCCTCATTATCATCCTTATCAACCAACAAATTCCAACTTATAGTCAAAGGCTACTTGAAGGTCCACACATACTAAATTAAAAGCCTGTTCTACTGAAGCTCATTGTTCAGACTTCTGTATGGTGGTAGCCACCCTGCAAGTCTATCTAAGGTCACCTGCATGTCCTGGTGTTCACGCCCTTGTGTGACCCCATCTGCATGGAATAGGGCTTACCTGTGCAGCCAGTAGATTGTGATGTGACACTGTGACTTCCAAGGTTAGATTATGAAGCTACTGCGACTTCCATCTGCCCTCCCTTTGACTGCTCACCTGGAGAAGCCAGTAGTCATGTCATGAGACCTGCAAGAAGCCTGTGGAGAGGCCTGGAGGACAAGAGCAGAGGCCTGCTGACAACACCTATATCAAGTTACCAGCCATGTGAGTGAGCTCTTCTCTTATAGCAGTGTTTCCCAAACTTCTCTCATGATGAGAATCACCTTGTGGAGTTGTTAAAATACAGATTCCTGAATCCCAACTAAGAAGTGCTAAACTAGAATTTTTGGGAACATATAGGTAAAATTATATAGTTAAGTATACAATTTTACCTATATGTTCCCCCAAAAATCTAGAATGTGTATTTTAACCACTCCACCAGGTGATTCTCATCATGAGAGAAGTTTGGGAAATACTGTCTTATAGGAACACTTCAGCCCCAGTCAAACCTTCAGATGACTTGGCCCCAGCCTCAGGAGAGATAATGAGTCAGAATCGCTCATTTTCTGTATGATTCCTGACCCATGGTAACTAAGAGATGATAAATGTCCATTAGTGTTTTAAGCCACTAGATCTGGGACATAGCGATACTCAACATTCGGTAATAAATACAACATTTACTCGACTGCACTACAATGGATCTTGCTACAGGTTTCTCTGTCAGTCTGCATCTTCAATAATAGGAAACATGTCTTTCATTTCTAGATTTATAGTGCCTAGAAAATTGTGAGATGTATAAAATAGACTATAAATAAATCCTTTGTCTAACTAATTAATAATTAATTAATTTTTAAACCCTAAATATCTAGTCTATCATTCCCTTTGTTCAGCTTCTTGATACTTCAATGTATCTCTTTTTCAGGGTCTATCTGTCCCCTATCCCACTTTCATACCCTAGAGGGGTTTCCATCATACTTGCAGTTTGTGGAAGACTTTTTATTGACCTTTGTTCCTACAATGACCTTCTGAGGATGGTAGAGAAAACATTCTTTTTTGGCATGTTTTACACAGAACTAAATGGAAGCACAAAATAATTTGAGTAGCTTGCTCCCATTTGGAGGTGATAGGAGTCCCAGTTGTTTGACCAAGAGCCCAATTCAGTGTCTGTTACACTCTCCTTCCTCCATGATGTGAGGGGGGCTTAACTCTGCAGGAGCCTTTTCTGTTCCCCTAATAGCCTCTGAGTGGAGGCCTCTGCAGAAGCCTCTTCTCTTCCAATAACAGCCTCTGAATGGGGGCCTCTGAAGGAGTCTCTCCCCCTGGGCCTACGAGAAGGTGCAAGCAATCCTTACTGCTTAGAGGAGCCTCCTGCCTGGTTGACCCCTCCTTCCCAGGCCAGAAAGTGCAGCCACCTGGGGTAAGGTAAGACTGTCCAGAGCCAGGGCTGTGGCCTGGTATCCTGGCTCCTCCTTACCACCAGCTCTTGCTCCTGGAGCCCCTCAGCCAACACACTGCAGGCTTCCAGGAATCTCTGTGTCCTGTGGTTGGAAATAATATCTGCAAAATAACCTCTGTCCCAGGCCTTCAGAAATAGTTCTTGATTTTATCTTAAAAAAACAGTTCTGAAACCAAAATTTAGAATAAAGCTGAGCACCAGTAAATCCCTACACAATTGCTTCCATGGGAAACAGGAAGGATTTCTAGAGACGCAAAGCTGCATGTTATCATGAACATGTGGAGGTGAAAGGCTGCCAGCCTATGTGACAGAAGACCTTGTTTTAGAGTCCCAGCTCTGGTCAGCAGTAGCCATGTGATGACATGTGAGGCACCCACCTCTCTGATCCATGGGTTTCTTTATCTGTGGATTGATGGTCACCCACAGATAAAGGTCATCAATAGATTGAACTTTCCAGGTTCAATCACAAGACTAGTGAGAGGATGACTAAGAATACACGTACCACACACCTAATATGTGCCATATACTGCATTAGGCACTTTGCACCCCTTACCTTGTTTAAATTCCACAGCACTCCTGTGAAGTAGGCATTTCCCTGCTTAATCACTAAACAGAAACCTGGAGTGGTGCAGTAGGCAGCTCACCACAGTAAATCAACGTACAGCTAGCATGCAAACCTCATGTTTCCTCTGCTCTACCATGTCAAGTAAGAGCATATATCCTAACATTCTTTAAACATTTATTTAAACATTCTTTTAAAAAAATTAGAATGCATAACAACAGATCTCATCATTAGAAGGAGCCTCAGCATTTGGAATCAGGCCCAGTGTCCCATGTCTTTTTTCTTATTTCTCCTTTTTCAACACCCCCAGGCAAAGACTACAGCCAGGAACAAAGGAGAAAGCCCTGCCGCATCACCCTGCACTTTAGTGGACAGACCCCCCATGTCCTCCACAGACTAGCAAAAGTGCTCTCTTGTCTGCCCATCTGCAACTTGAACCGGACTCTATATACATGGAGAGCAGCCCAGAATCATGGCCCCTAGGGGAAGCTACAGATGGCTAACTTCTGAAATTCTTCCTGTTTCCTAAAAGTAGTCTGTGTGCATACATTTTTTAAATAAAATAGATTTAAATTGATTTTATTTACATTTTATTTAAAGGTTTCACAATGCCTCTTAGGATAAGTACAGTCTCTATGTATGTTCAAAAGGGAAGTACGAATGTTGGCTGGAACACACATATTACTCCTAGGCCCTTTCAAAAGTTGCCTTTCCAGCTTTAAAATTCCATATCTTGTCAATTCCTGCTATCCTCTTGTGGACTTTGAGAAGGGCACAGAGGTCCCAACCATACCCACTTAGTACTCAGGATAAAACCCAGAACTGGACCTTTCACATGCCAGACATTTTTTTTTCAACCCAGATTTCACAACACCTGGGCCTCAGTTTTCCCATCCAGCCCAAGACCACCTCCTGTGGTCACTGTATGAGGGAGGCCCTCAGGACTAGATTCTTCTTCACCCCTGAAAGGCTAAATCGTGAGGAGAAAGTCAGTTGACTACTTCAACCTCCACACATCCTGGTTTCTCCTATACTTGTCAAGTCCTCTGAAAAACTTCCCTGGTCACACCCAGTCTGGGTTAGATGTCCCCCCCCCCCTACACCCCCCCTCCCCTCCGAAAAATTACAGTGTCCTATCTTGGTCATCATATTGGGATAAAACTTTATCTATCAGTCTCATCTACTGAACTCTGTAAGGGCCCAGATCTCATGTGCCCAGTTCAACATGATATAATCAGACCTAGCAGAGTGGCTGGCACACACTAAGTATAGAAAATACACAAAATGAATCTGTTTGTCATGCCACCTTCACCAGGCAGTGGTGGGAGTGAGTCTCTCAGCAAACCACCTCATGTCTCTTGGCTTCAATTTCCTGGCTTTGTTGTCAACATAGTTTGAACTAGATGTTCTCTATCATTCTCTCCTGCATAACAATCTATAGGACTGTTATTCTAAATAAGGTAATGCACTGAAATAACATGGAAAACTGTCACACTTGAACCAACACAAAGATTATGGTTAACGTTCCTATTATTATTCCATGTGTCTGTGCATCCTGGTGTTTCACCCTCAGAGTAAATGCAGCCTTCCTCCACTCCCCAAAGACGGGTCTGGCCCATGACTGCTCACAAGCCAACAGCTGCATCCAACGGGGCAACTAGTCTACCCTTCCCCTTCCTCCTTCCTCAGAAGGACCTTGAGAGATTTGTGACAACGCCCTCTCTTGCTGACATCTAAACTCTGCCCTATCTGAGTGGGTCAGACCTTGCCCTTTCAGATGGTCTGTAAAGACCCCCACTGGATTTTCTAATCTGGACGATTGGTTTTGAGGATCTATTTCTTTTTGCAGGAACCATATACAAAGAAGAAATCAAAAATCAATAATGCAAAAAAAGAAATATATCGGAAGATACACCAGACAGTCAAGTGGGCCTGAAGTTTAAATTAGAATAGAACGGTTTAATGCTCCCATTGTTTCTTATCAAATTTCCCCCTGAATGAGCAATTGTGAATCAGGCCTGTCCAGAGGAATGAGCTGTCATTCCATCAGCTGAGCAAACAGCATTGATTTTAATGTGCATGAGGGAAACAGCACCAAGCTCCCCCTCAGCATGTTCTGAGTCTGGACACTACTCACCAGCAAAATTATGCCTGTTTTGTTAAGCCTACAGGTGAAAGCATGACGCAGGAAGTGGCAGGGTGATTTAGCCCTGGCTGGAGGATGCTTCTCCAGACAGGCCATGCCCAGGGAGCCTCCAGGGCTGAGTCATTGAATATGGGTTGTGAAATGGAGAGCCAAGGGTGGGAAGGACTGGGGAAAGAATCCTGATCCCTTTGGGGATTTGGAAAGAAAAGACTAATGCACCATCACCTGGAAGTCAGCAGACAACCACCAAAGAGGAGATATGCAATGGCCAGGGCATACAGAGGGCCATAAATGGGCCAGCGGCAGGGGCAGTAATGCTTCCGAGGCCTTGAAATCAATGGCCAGACTCAACTGTCTCCATCCAGAAGAACCTCCTTGAAGAGTCCTCCTGGTTTTTTTTTTTTTCAAGTGATAATTTGTTATCAAAGGAAGCCAGCCAGTGTGGCTACATGGTTAAACATGAACCCATGAACCATGATGTCACTGACTAGTTAGATTCTTGATTGTACATGCCCAGGTTGAGGGCTTGATCCCCAGTAGAGGGTGTGCAGGAGGTGAGAGATCAATGACGTTTCTCTCTCATCAATATGTTTCTCTCTCTATCCCTCTCACTTCCTCTCTTTTTCTAAAAACCAATACAAGCATATTAAAATAATAAGAAGGAGGAGGAGAAGGAGAGGATAAGGGAAAAGATGAGGAAGAGGAGGAAAGAAAAAGAAGAGGCTTATTGAGCAGGGAGATAAAGGCAGTTCCTTAACAACCAAAGAACCTCCAAACAAGTCTTCCCTAAAAAGATGCTATGACCCACAATCACTAGAAGTTTTCACCAACCAAACGCTCCAGGGTTTTCTTTTCAAAGACCATAATCTCTGGTCTGCAGCCTTCTCTGTGTGCTGGTTAATTACCAGGCATAGAATAAATATTTATACACCTCCCTGACCAACTGAGGAAAATACAGTTGAAATAAAAATACAGTTGAAATAAAATAATTGATACAGGAGACAAATATCAGCTAATAGAGGTTAAAAGGTCTGGTACACAGAGGCCTACATGAGCCTGAACAAAGTCTAGACAAATCATTGGACACTGAGAGCCAGGAAATGCCCCCTGTGCTTTACTAGTTAGTTCGCTGCCTTTGCACCAGAGCCAGAGTGGCCTGTAGTGAGAGAGGCTCCCATCCAGAAACCGAGATTCGAGGCCTGGGTTTGTTATTAGCAATACAGAATGATGACACACCCTGATCCTTGAACAACCGGTGTGGTCCTGACATCTGCATGTCCTGTCAGCAAGGAGGTGACAGTGAGATGCTAGAGCCCCAAGGTTGATGATGAGGGAATACCGTTATCCTCTGAGAGTTAAACCTAGTGAAATCCACACACAATGGAAGTGATTGGGCAACTGTGAAAGTAAATGCAGAGATTATCTGTAATTGTGTGACTAAAATGTTCCAGAACACCTGAAACTTCAGGCAAGGTAGTCTGGGAGTGATCTCAGGGAGATGAACTTGGAGTGAGATTGTAATTTGGTAAGAATAAATCTAATCAATGGCATTGTGCCTTCCCAGGAGAAGCACCTCTTCAAGGGCTGCCCTGGCAGGCTGCTGTGAGTGCCCATCCACTTCACAGGCAAATATCTGCTGTGGATACGAATATGTCATGCCACCCAAGCCAGTAAACATTTGAGTCATAGACTTATTTTCTCTGGTTCTGATTCCATGGTCCTCAAACATCCTTCTGATGATAATGATTTTTGACCATAGAGCTTGTTTGCAGAGAAAAAAATGGGCTGGAGAAGCCAGAGCAACTTTAACTCATTCATCTTGTAGAACAATTTCTACAAATGCCTCTTGAGACTACATGCGAGTCACTGCCTCCAGTTCAGCTGACAGAAGAGGGCTGATGAGGCCAGAACCCAGCACGGGGTGGGGAGGGGCAGGGATGGGGATTTGCTGAGGAAATGACAGCTTTCTGAGATCACACTCCCAGGGAAAGATAGGTGTTGGATGGAGCCCTTCTTGCAGAAAGGCAGCAATCAACTGCTTAATCCCACACGTATGACAGAGATTCTGTTATTACCTGTCCTATTTATCAATGAGGAATGGAGTTCAGAGTGGCTCAAAGTCGCAAAACGTGGTGTTTTGACTTTACACAACCCTGAAGCTCCCTTGCTGCAGACAGATCTTCCTATCATAAAAATAAGCCACAGATGATTTCCAAAGATCCCTACCAAGCTTTGTAACAAGCCCGGGCAAATGTTTCCCATGACCCTATTCCAAAGGGCTGACCAGAATGGAGGAACCTCATTGGTCATATTTTCTTTGTAAATGCAGAGGTCAAAAGGAGATACTCCTGCTGCCTACCACTCCACATCCTGGCTGTTAGGGCCTCTGGCTTCCTAAGTGGGCCCTCAGGTTCTCTTTTAAGAACCTTGGCAATTGGTTTCCTCTTGCTGAGGGCAAGGAGACATGGCCAGGAGTGATCTGTCAGCTCCCTCCCACCACTCGCTGTCACCTATAGACCTGAAGTTTAGGTGTGGAAAATTGTATAGACTGGTCCTGACCCACTGTTAGAGGGGTGACAGGAAAGGGAGAGGACAGGTGGCTTCCAGGCACTTTGAGGTGGTCAGAGGGGCAGATTTGCTCTCCTTCTCCCTTCCACTGTCGGTGCCCAGTCTTGTCTGAGGGACATCCATTAGCAAATCTCCCAGGGGAGTAACTGCAGGGCCTCATCTTTCCACATCTCTGTAGCTTTCTCTCGGATAATTAGTACATCGGGGTCATACCCAAAGTCCAGGTTTGCTGAGGGCCCAGGGACATCTAATGATACCCGTGGGGAAAGTGCAGGCTTTTGAATTTACACGGTCAGTTAGATCCAAATTTGTACCTCGAAGCTTCTCCTTCTTGGTCAGGATCCCTACCCAAGCCTAAATGTGCTCTTGACTCAAACTCTTGCTCCCCTCCCTACAAAGCTTTCCTCTCCTGGAAAGAGTCTCATATAATTTTCTCTTCCCCCGTATCAGCAACCTTCTCCAGTCTATCACCTCCCTTCTTCTCCTTCTGAGGTGATTTTTCTCCTTAAATGTATCTCACCAGCGTTCAATGTCCATTACTACTCTCATTTTTTAAAGCACAGGGCTAATCCTCAAATTGGAACCCCAACAACCAATGTCCCTGCTATTCCTGCTCTTACTCTCTTCTCCCCTGATTTTGGCATTTCCTCCACCCACTTCTTCAAGTTTCCAAGCTTGACCTGCAAGAGGGCTCCCTGTGATTTATTTATTTATTTATTTATTTATTTATTTATTTATTTATTTATTTATTTATGAGAAATGAGGTTCCAATTATGGCACATCCATACAGCTGAATGCTATGTAGCCATTTGAAATGATGGACTAGAAGAAAATTTAATGAGGTGGGAAAATGTTTAGAAGAATATATTCAGTGGGAAAAAAAAGGCTACAAAATTGTTTACAGAGCACTGGCAGTTTTGTAAGAGAATCTGTGTGAATTTATAGGTCCATGGCTAAAAGTAGGCACGCCTCCCTGTCACTGCTCTCAGTGGTCTGGGCACCTGGGCAGTGTGATGATTGCAAATGATATCTTACTTATTCTTTTCTGTATTTTTTCTATCTGGTTTTACAATGAGAGAATGTTACTGTTGTAACAAAAAGGAAATATAATAAATGCATGGGTTGTTTTTCTTTCCTTGAGGTGCCAGTGAAATTCGTCTCCATCCCCTCTCTTTTCTGTGGCTTTTCTGTTTTCATCCACACTGTGCTTGTTATTCTGGGCAAATGAGCCAACTGAAATAAGACTCAATTGATGTGTGCAGCTTGCGGCTGTTGGTAGTCCAAAAAATGGCGTCCACACAGAATAATCATTCCTTCAATTGTCTGAAAGGCACTGTCTTCTTCAGTCTGCCTTGCTCAACAGTTGTCAGATCAGCTGTTCCTGCAGGCGTGTCACACAAGGTTGCTATCAAAATTCCATCATATAACAAAAATCTTTCTTTGCCTCAAAGAGGCAGCATTGTATTGGGCTTACCAGTGTTATTATTATTTTTTTTTAATCTCTAGATTGACAACTTGTGTTTGTAAGCTCCGTTGACTATGATTATGACTATTAACATTTTTTATCTTTCAATTTTTTTAAAATTTAACAATTTTGAGGTTATATCTTATCTAATAAAGAGGGAATATGCTAATTGACTGTCCCACCCTCAAAGATGGCAGTACCCACAGCCAGAAGATGGTGGCACCCAGTCCTCTCAGCCTCACTGGGGCGGCAGGCAGGCCCTGCTGCTCCACGTGCCTGCCTCTGGAATCTCCCAGTCCCCTTGGCCCCCCAGCGACCCAGGACCGGCCTGAGAAGCAGGCAAGCCTGGGATGGTAGCTATCTAGCTGCCCAGGGCTGCCCGAGGCTCAGGTAACCAGGACTGGCCAAGGCTTGTGCTGCTGGGAGTGGCAGCAGCAGAGGTGTGATGGGGCATCTCCTTCCCCTGATCTCTGGGTTGCCTCCTGCACCTGAGGGCTTCTGGACTGTGACAGGGGCAGGCCAGGCTGGGGAACTCCCCCTCCAGTGCATGAATTTTCATGTACCAGGCCTCTAATGTCTAATAAGTTAACATGTACTGCTTATTGCATATATAAATATGATTGGAAATATTATTGCTCAGGAGTTGAGAAAATGCCTGAGAACTTTTAGGACAATTGCATAGAAATGTTTACTTAATTGTGGCATTTCCTTCAATGGTCCTACGTGATCTGGACTTCACTGTTGCTTTGGTCCTACCTTCAGGCCCTGTTTCTCTCCCACCTTTCACTCATATTTTTCTTTTAACATAATGGCATCCACCCTCCCCCTCCCTGACCTTTTTTTAAATTGATTTTTTGGGGTAACATTGGTTAATAAAACCATACAGATTTTAGGTGCACAATTCTATAATACGTCATCTCTATATTGTATCCTGTGTTCTCCACCCCAAGTGTCCTTCCATTACCATTTATTCCCCCTTTACTATCTTCTACCTCCTTCAAACCCCCTTTCCCTCTGGTAATCACCATACTGTTGTGTGTTTATGAGGTTCCTGTGTGTGTGTGTGTGTGTGTGTGTGTTTGCTTAATTTCTTTACCTTTTTTACCCAGCACCCCAATTTCACTCCCCTCTCACAGCTGTAGTCTGTTCTCTGTGTGATGTGAGTGTATTTTTACTTTGTTAGTTTATTTTGTTCATTACATTCCACATATAAGTGAAATCATATAGTATGTGCCTTTCTGTGACTGGCTAATTTTACTTAGTGTAATATTCTCCAGGTCCATCAATGCTGTCATTTATTTATTAGGGGCAACTAGTATTCCATTTGTGTGTATTCCATTGTGCAAGTGTACCACGGCTTTTTTATCCATTCATACACTCATTAAACAGCACTTGTGCTGTTTCCAGATCTTGGTTATTGTAGTTAACTACGGTAGTAGGGTAGTTATCAACACAAACCAGACAAACTGTAATAAACATAGGGATGGATTTGTTTTTTCAAATTTGTGTTTTGTTTTTTTTCAGGTATATCCCCAGAAGTGGAATTTCTGGGTCATTGGGCAGTTCCATTTTTTTTTTTTTTGAGGTAAACTCCATATTGCTTTCCTCAGTGGCTACATCAATCTGCATACCCACCAACATTGCAAGAGGGTTCTTTTTTTATCCAAATCCTTGCTAACACTTGCTGTTTTTTTAAATTTATTAATGGTAGCCATTTTGACAGGTATGAGATGTTACCTCATTGTGGTTTTAATTTGCATCTCTCTCATTATTAGTGACGTTGAGCATCTCTCTATATATCTATTGGTCATCTGTGTATCCTCTTTGCAGAAGTGTCTATGCAGATCCTTTGCCCAGATATTAATTGGATTTTTTTTGTTATTGTTGTTGTTAGTTTGTTTTTGGTGCTGAGTTGTATACATTCTTTATAAATTTTGGATAATAACCTCTTATCAGATGCATCATTCTGTGGGTTTTCTTTTCATTTTGTTGATGGTGTTGTGTGTGTGTGCGTGCACATGCACATGTGTGTGAAAACTTTTTTTTATGTAACAGTATTTTTTTTGTGTGTGCGCGCTCGAGTGCGCGCGCATTTTTTCTTATCGTTGTTTGTTTCCCTTATCTGAGGAGATATATTAAAAAAATATTGCTATGCGAAATATCTGAGATTTTACTGATATATATATATATATATATATATATATATATATATATATATCGTATACCCTATTTCCCCAAAAATAAGACAGTGTCTTATATTAAATTTTGCTCCCAAAGATGCGCCAGGTCTTATTTTCAGGGAATGTCTTATTTTTCCATGAAGAAGAATACGGTACACATTTATTGTTAAATGAAAATAAAGGAAATTTATTACCTGTATACAGTATGGTAGTACGGTAGTTATCAACACAAACCAGACAAACTGTGAATCCTACAGTATCAAGAATTTACTCATTTATTCAATGACAATCATGTCATCATCTTCTGGAACATCATCATAACAATCCAATTCCTGAATTTCCTGGTGAATTTCTTGTGACTTCATTTTTTTCAGAATCAGTGGAACAAAATCTCTCATGTTTAGCCTAGGGGGCCTTATTTTCAGGGGGATGCCTTATATTTCACTTAGAAGGAAACCTGTAAGTAGGTCTTATTTTTGGAGGATGTCTTATTTTAAGGGAAACACGGTATATATATCTTCTAGGATTTTTATGTTTTTTAGTCTTACATTGAAGTCTTTAATCCATTTGAGTTTATTCTTATATATATAGTGTAATAAGATGGTCTATTTACTCTCTTTTTAAACAAATTATTTGTACAATTTCCCCAACACCATTTATTGAATAGATTATTTCATAGAACTATTTTCTGATAGTTCATTATTGTATAAAAATGCTACTAATTTCTGTTTATTTACTTTGTATTCTATTTTACTGAATTCATTAACAGTGCATGAGGGTTCCTATTTACCCAAATCCTTGCTAACACTTGTTGGTTTTTTCTAGTACTTCTTGGTGGAATCTTTTGAGTTCTCTATATAAAGTGTTATATCACCTTCAAATAATGAGAGTTTTACTTCTTTTTTTCCAATTTGGATGTCTTTTATTTCTTCTCCTTGTCTGAATGCTATGGTTTGGTCTTCTAGTACTATCCTGTCTAATAAAAGGGTAATATTCAAATTAGCTGCACTCTGTCACAAAGGTGGCAGTGCCCATAACTACAAGATGGTTGCGCTCAATCCTCTCAGCCCCACTGAGTCCCCCAGTCCCAAGGTGGCAGCCACTGAGAGCAGGTAGCATGAGTGTCCTGGCAGAATGCTTGCTTTGTCCCTGGGGTGACAAGGCAAGCATTTCACCCTGGCCACAGAGGGCTTCTGGGCAGCGAGCATGGAGTGGTTAGGGGCGGTAAGAGGGGTGCTTGCCTTGTTGCTCTGGCGATGAGGCAAGCATTTCATGCCTGGTCACAGATGGGTCTCTGGGCCACAGAAAACCTCTGGGCAGTGGGTGCAGAATGGCCAAGCCCTGCAGAGAGCTATTGGTGCACGGATTTGTGCACAGGCTACTAGTCTTGAATAAAAGTGGTGAGAGATACATCCTGTCTTCTTCTCTAAGTTAAGGGAAATGTTTGTAGTTTTGCCCATTGATTATGATATTGGCTGTGGTTCTATCATACATGGCCTTTGTTGCATTGAATATGCTCCCTCTTTTGCACTTTACTGAGATTGTTTACCATAAATGGTTGCTGAGTTTTATCAAATTCCTTTCCTGTATCTATTGATATTATCATGTGATTTGTATCCTTCATTTTTGTATCACATTTATTGTTTTGCAGATATTGTACCAATCTTGCATCCCCAGAATAAATCCCACTTGATCATGGTATCTTATTCACCCAACCTACTGTTTATTTCTTCTGGTGTATTCTTCATTTCAGATAATGTATATTGCATTTTTTTTTTCTGACTGGTACTTTTCATGGTTTTCTGTGTTCTTTTTCATGCTGTCGTAGTTCCCACTAACTTCCTTATAGGTCTTACTAAGTTTCTTGAATGTCCTTTATAACCATTAAAAAACAAACAAACAAACAAACAAACAAACAAAAAACTCTGTATCTGATAAATTGCTTGCCTCAATTTCACTTAGCTTTTATTTATTTATTTATTTATTTATTTATTTATTTATTTATTTATTTAGATTTCTCCTGTTCTTTCATTTGGGGAATATTTTTTGTATCCCCATTTTGGCTGCCTCTTTGTGTTTCTTTCTATGTATTAGGTAGATTTGCTATGACTCACAGTCTTGATAAGGTGGCCTTATGTAGTAAGTATCCTTTGCAATGCAGTGGTATAGTCTCCTTGATCACCTGAGCTGGGTGTTCTAGGAATATCCATTGGGTGGGTTATGTGTGCCCTTCTGTTGTAACTGAGTCTTTCTTGTTATTTGTCCATTTGTGCCAATCCTCAGGCTTGCTAACTGTAAGAATTAACCCTGGCTACAGTATATGAACTGCTGTGCAGGTTCTAACCACATGAAACAGAATTTGCCTCGGCAAGGTTTGGTGCCTGCTGAAATCTCCCTTTGGATATACCCAACTACACCTGATTTTAGTATCTCCTGTTGCAGGAGCAATTCTTCAAAAGTCCTAAGGCACCAGAGATCCTCCTTTACCTGCTTCCACCCACTGGCTGCCTATTAGGTTTAGTCACTGAAAGAGCATCTGTTGGCACTTGATTCGCATGAGGTAGGTTCTAAGTGAGTCACCAGATAGAAGCAAGGAGTGCTCATCAGATCAATTCAGGTTCAAACTTGATGCCAGTACTATGTCTGAGGCCACTCAGAAAATGCCCTAGGATATACAGAGTCTATCTGCCATGCTCTGGATGCACACACACCATTGTGATAGGGCAATGATTTAAGCCTGGAACATGGGGCTTGTGGTTCTCCTATGAGGGGGACATGCCTATAAGGTTCACAGGATAGTGGGGGAAATGGTCCCCAACTCAAATTCATACATCTCATTCACTGACATCCCCTGAGTTTGCTCAAACCTCTACACCTCTGTCCAGGCAGCTGACTTCTCAGCAGGGTGCAAGATCTGTAGATTGGGGCAATAGAGAGTCCAAAGGGTGGGGCTATTATATTTACCCAGGTTGATGCCATGTGGAGGGGCATGCTCCACCCCTTCCTGCAAAAAAGAAAGAGCGTGTGTTTGTGTGAGAGCTCAGTTCAGGGATCCTAGTGACTGTGCCTTCAGTTCTCTCCCTAAATACATAAGCCTCAGTCTCTCTTTGTGGGATACCCTTTGCCAGAATTAAGTATGAGTGACTACAAACAAGATTTTGTGCATGGTCCCTTTAAGAGAGAGCTTGTGTCCCTAGCAGACTCTCATCTTTTCCTGGTGGACAGAATCCCCACTGATTTTCATAGTCAAATGTTATGTGAGCACCTGTTCCAGGCTCTCATGCTCTGTGATGGGCAGCATGCCTTGCAGTTGAGACCCCATGCTTCTTAGTGGGAATCTTTGCAGTTGAGACATCCCTCTCAGCCATCAGCTGTGGGAGTGGAGCCAGCCCTTTTCACATTTCCACCGGTCAGACCAGTCTTGATGGGGTTTATGTAAACCCTTGATTATAAAACTACTCTTCAGCTAGCCTTCAGTTGGTTATTCAAGTTGAATGCTCTGTATTTTTATTGTAATTTCAGTTTGGTCCTGGTAAGAGGTGGGTGTAACATCCACCTACTCCATTGCCATCTCGAGTCCTTGACTACTGATGTTCTGAGCATTGGTTTCCCCAGCTGGAAATTGATCATAATGATAACACTCATGTTTTAGGATCGCTTTGAAGATTAAACCACTATGCAATCAGGTCCTTAGTATAATGCTTGGCATATAGTAAGTATTTAATAAATAGAGTCATTATTAACCTTTGAACAGCCTTATCCTTGAAGAAACAACACTTGGAATTGTTTTTTTGTTTCTTACACTTGAGCTCGAAGAAAAGACATTAGAACAATTTTTGACAGCTTAGAGAGGACAAAACCAGGATGTGTTGAAGTGGAAGGTTTTGCTCTGTTGCTTCCATTTCAGAAATATTGACAGACACAGAGCACAGCACATGAGCATTTTAAACTACTATGAAAGAGAACTACTTTAAAACATCACCCTTGACCAGTTTTACTTCACTGTGCCCTGAGCAGGAGACTACATTCCAATAATGACCTGCTTTAAATAAGCACAAATTCTGGCCTTTAATTCAGGGGAATAGAATTTGAGGATTGAAAGGAACCTTAATCCTCATCTAGTCTAACCTCCAACCTGACGGATGTTTGAATCTTTTCTAAAACACTCACACTGTGTCACCATCAAATCAATGCTTAACAACTCATGCCAGGGCAGGGCACTGCAATAGTTCACTCTGAATAGAAGTTCTTCATTATATTTAATTGAAATCAATTTCTCTGTACCTTTCAACTTGTTGTTCCTAACATTTGAGAGGAGAGGAAAAAGGAAAGGCTAATTACTCCCCCCCCCCCCCACCATGGCATTCTTTTAAATATTTGCTGTTAGGGATGAGGTATTTCTCTTTATTTTGTCTTCTTCAGGCCAGATACCACCAGGTTCCAAGATAGTTGCCTACATACAAGGCTTTGTGGATCTTCACCATCCTGGTTTCTCTCCTATGAACTTGGTCTAGCAAATGTCGTTTCTAGAACACATTCCTCCTTATATGATTTCATTTACACAGGATGTAACTAGATGGTCACCTGTGTCATTTTAGACAAAGTAGTTTTGTTTATGTAGCCAAGAGTGTCCTTGACAACAGTGAATTTATTCTCAATTAAATCCCAGGACTGCTGGCTCCCAACTGCTTGCCTGCAGCCCTGGCCCCCCAACTGCCCCCCTCCACTGCAGGCCTGGGTTCCCCCAACTGCCCTCTCCTGCTGGTCTGATCCCCCCCAACTGCCCTCCCCAGCTGGCCTGATCACCCACAACTGCTCTCCCCTGCCGGCCATCTTGTCCACATGGGGGCAGCTATCTTGTGTGTTGGAGTGATGGTCAATTTGCATATTACCTCTTTATTAGATAGGATATTGGTTTCAGATATACAGTATAGTAGTTAGACAATCACATACTTTACAAAGTGTTCCCCTCAATGTTTTCATTTCCTACATGGCACCAAACATAGTTATTGTAATAGTATTGACTGCATTCCCTAATAAAACCCAGAAACACATTTTTCTGATATACTAGTCTAAAATACTTGCTTTAAAAAAGAGTACAAAATAGACAAATGTGGCATAAAATGCTTCTAGAAAACACAATCTAAATCTTAGAAGCCTCTGCTTTCTTTTTGGATATTCTCAAACAATCATTTCTATAATCCACTTTCAAATTTTATTTTATTTCTTATTCCCTTTTTGACAATTGGCCTGATCCTGGTCCCCTGGTTTCCTGACAATTCTCTGTTCTCCAAGATTCCTCAAAGATCACAGCAACCTCAGAAATAGTAAACTATTGTGAGTTAAACTACTGTGAAGTGTAAGGTGCTGAGTGCTAGAAGCTTAAATATGTTTAGCTCAGTGAGATTTTTGCCATAATTTATTTATTTATAATGACTTTACCCATCAGGGGCTGAGAAAAAGAAAATACATAAACAAACAGAAAAAAAAAATGTTGTAAAATGAATCTGTTACTTGGGTTTCGAATGCTTTCTTAACTACAAGCCCAAAGTTACATAAACCAGAAGATGAAAAACTGACAGGTATTACTACTATATCAATATAGTTGAGGCAACTCTGAAGGGCCATCCCAGCTCCAGACTTCCTGTGGGGCTGGTTGAGGCTTCTGCTGCAGCTACATCACAGTTCAACACCCACCCTCTGCTCAGTTCTGCATTCCTTACTCCCTTACAGGCATGGTTCCTGAGAGCACCCCCAGCAAAACCCCTAAATTAGGACATCTCCATCTCAAAATCTGCTTTCAGGGAATGTGACCTGAGATAATTGGTATCAAGAAGCAGACTTTAAGATGGCTGTTTGGAGTTGTATCACTGTGTAGATCAAGCTGTAATGAGGTCTGCCACTGGTGGTAGCTGGAGTCCTGAGTAGTAGGACAACTATTAAAATTTTTACTGGTGGTGAACTGGGATGAGAAACCAATAGAAGAGGAAGTGCCAGAGAGTGAAATATTTCAGGCCTCTGTGAAGTTTCAGGAAATAGTAAGCTTCAAGTCTCTGGTATTGAAAGCAATTGCAGAGAGCTATTGGCACACTGAGGAAAGACAACAAAGGCTGAGGTGATTAATCATCCACTAATACAAAGTGTGAAAGTCAGAGGCCTCCTAAGCAGCATATAAAGAGATTCCCCTCTCCTGTAGAAGGAGGCAGAAAAGACTGAGAACCAGGCCAAACACTTAATTATAAGGGTAGTAAGGCATTAGAGATGTTTGAACTCTCAATCTCAGTAAGTCTGCTATAACAAGGTCAGAGATGTGACTAGGAAGCAATGAGAACCTTAATATTAGGATGGGGACCTCTGTGTTTAAAAACTCAAGAACCTTGATGCCCCAGATCGCCTTGACTCTATGGAATGGGCCTCCTCTTCCTTATTTGAAGTTGATGCTCCTGCTTCTCTTGTATAAAAGATCCTGCTTCTCTTGCCAAACACATGCTACCCTCAGGAAATAACCCCACCTAGCTTGTTCAGTACAAAACTCATAGTTAGAGTGACATCTCAGCACAAGCCAATTGGGGAAGCTACTAAGGGAGTAAAAGGGAATGTAGGTCAGAGAACCTGTGGGATCTAGCTTACATATAGCACCAGGAACTTGGAGTGAATATATGGGACTGACTCCTGGTGTTGGGTCAAGGGTGGTAAAATATAGTGTTGGATAAGAGAGAGTTTATTGATGGGGGGTGGGGAGGTGTCATTCTTCAAGGACACAGAATTTAACATCCTGGCAAATTTCATAGGAAATAGTGCTAATATTCTATAAGATTTTCTTGGAAGCTTGGAAAAAGGAAAGGCTCTCACTAAATGAAATAGAAATGTCAAAATGAAAGAAGCTCAGAGAAGGGGGCATGCTAAAGTAGATATACTATATAAAGCCAGGAAAACCCACCTGAGTATGGGCCATGGGAAGGTCTGAGGACAATTCATTTATCAAAGCAGCAAGGAATGTATAGGTGAGAGGGTGCTATGGATGGCATTCATATGTTAAAGTCCCAATTCCCAATGCCACCTTATTTGGAGATAGAGTCTTCAGGAGGTAATTTAGGTTAAATTAGGTCATAAGGGTGGGACTCTAATCTGATAAAATTAATGTCTTTGTAAGAAGAAACAGAAGATTTCTCTCTCTCTCTCTCTCTCTCTCCTCCCCCCCCTCTCTCTCTTTTCCTGTGCACTAAGAAAAGGCCATGGGAGAGATAAGAAAGTGACTATCAGCAAGCCAGAAAGAGAGTTCTCACCAGAATCTTGATCTTGGATTTCTAGCCTCTAGAACTGTGAAAAAAACTAAATTTCTGTTTAAACCACCCAGTCAATGGTATTCCAATGGTCTTTTGTTATGGCAGCCTGAAGCTGATTAATACAGAAATCCTTAAAAGTTCAAGCCTGGTTGACCCCTACGGGCTAGAGCTCAAAGAGGAGAGGCTGCCAAAACTGGTTTGGCTCAGTAGATAGAGCATCGGTCTGCGGACTGAGGAGTCCCAGGTTCGATTCCGGTCAGGGCATGTACATTGGTTGTGGGCACATCCCCAGTGGGGGTGTGCAGGAGGCAGCTGATTGATATTTCTCTCTCATCGGTGTTTCTAGCGCTCTATCCCTCTCTCTTCCTCTCTGTAAAAAATCAATAAAATATATATATATAAAAAGAGGAGAAACTGTTGTGGGACTGAATTAGCAACAGGCATGGCAAAATCATAAAATGACAGAGTCTAACATTTAAGCATCCAAAACAAGGTGGATGCAATACCATAACAACTGACAAGGGAAGTATTGTAGCCAGGTGGAGGTCTGATCTGCAGAGAGCAAGGGACTTGTAACAGTAGTTAAAATTTTTGGGGATTAGTAAGCAGGGGTCCTCAAACTTTTTAAAGTGGGGGCCAGATCACGGTCCCTCAGAGAGCTGGAGGGCCGGACTATATGAACTACTAATTCCTACTGTAACACTTCGGCTGCACTCACTGCCCAAAAAACCTGGCGGGCAGGATCAGACTCCTCTGCGGGCCGCATGTGGCCCGCGGGCCGTAGTTTGAAGACCCCTGTCTACAGCATGACAGGGTGTTCCTCCAAAGTAAAGAGCAAATTATTGTTTATTTATATTACAACAATAAGAAAGAAGCACAATGCCACAGTTGAGAGTAGTGTGGCAATGGATTTTATGGCTGAAGGGAAAACCCTGGAGCACAGAAGAGGAAAGGACTCTACAGCAGGTCAGGCTGGTGTGCAAGCAGTTGTAAGGCTTGTTGCATAGACCCAGGAGATATTATGGTGCTAGAAGTGTCTGTGGAGAGAAAAGATACTAGGTGGAGTTTATAGCAGGTCCTCATAGGAGAATCAAAATATCAACCTTTAGGGTTCTGTAGCAAGGCCATGCCATCTACAAGAGAGATTAATGCATCACTCAAAAAGCAGCTACTAGAAGATCCACCAAATCATAAGCTCAGGCAGGCTTAGCATCAGCCCACTGGGGGGTTGAAATAACTAGTCGAAACCAGTTTAGCTCAGTGGATAGAGCGTCGGTCTGCAGACTGAAGGGGCCCAGGTTCGATTCTGGTCAAGGGCATGCACCTTGGTTGTGGGCACATCCCCAGTAAGGGTTGTGCAAGAGGAAGCTGATCGATGATTCTCTCTCATTGATGTTTCTAACTCTCTATCCCTCTTTCTTCCTTTCTCTGTAAAAAACCAATAAAAATATATATTTTAAAAAAAAAAGAAAAAAGGAAATAACTACAGGTTAAGCACAAGCTGGGCCAGAGGGTACAAATAAGGTGTGTGAACAGATGGGTTTCCACCACAGTTACACCAGAATCTCTGTTTCAGCTCAAACCTTTACAACAATTAGCTAATAATGAAGAAAATAATAATTGAACTTGGCCATGGACAGGTTAGTTTGGCATGTGGCTAAAAACTAACGATGAATTTTTGCTGCACTACAACCCTACTCAGGGGTGGTTCTGAGAGATAGCAATGAGAAGAAATCCTACCAGCAGTCAAGAGTTGCAAGTGGTATACCTGGATATTTACCTTGAGAGCAAATAGAAATGGCCTAAAGTAAGAATATCTGTGGTCTCCTGGGCAGTCAGTCAAGGGCTTATAAAAAATAAAAATAGATTAGACGATTGGGATGAGAAAGAATGAAGAAGCTTGTGAACTGATCTCTGAGCATGGCACAATGCGTGAAGACCTTTATATCATATGTCAATGGCCCACAAAGAGCACCAGCATAATGAAGCCAACAGATATCAGCCAGGCTTTGTTAATAGCACTTCAACCTGCACAATGGTTCAGAGACAGAGTGACCATGATCAGAACGGTTGCTATACATAGGCTCAACAGCACAAGTACCACTTACCAAGGATGATTTACTTTTGAAGGTGCCAATTGTCCAACCAGCTGATCACAGAGACAAAGGCTGGTTTTTCATATGGCATCATCACTAGAGAAGGCCAACCTGGCACGTGGTAACAAATGGGTTACACTGAACCCCTTCCACTCTGGCAAGAGCAGAGATTTATTATTGATGGTATTAACATCTATTCCAAGAGTGGACTTACCTTTCCTGACCAGAGGCCCTCAGCCAGCACACTACCTCAGGGCTTTTTGAGAGTTTAATCAACTGAAGACTAGATGTCATTAGACCAGGAGATCCATTTTATGGCAATGGAGGAAAGGCAGGAACATATAACCATGACATTTATTTATCCTTTTACTTATTATAGTCCAGAAATTGCCAACCTGATAGAGCAATAGTATGGCCTTTTGATGACACAAGTGAGGTGCAGTTTTGATATGATACTTTGAAAGAATAGAGGGCCATTTTTCAGGGCATGATATACTTCAATTCTGCCTAAATCAATGACCATTATAAAATTTATATATATAGGGACAGAGCAAGACTTCATCAAAATATATTTCATTAAATGTTCTTCATTATGACTCTTTGGGCTCAGAAGTCAAAAAAGGTGATCACCATCTCTGCACATTAATTAACCCTAATGATCAAGAGGAGACGTGGCTACTCTTCACATAATGTGATCCATATGAATGTTTCTGGGCACTTTTCTATTCATTTCTACTAAGGTGACCAGAGTTGAAATCCCTCATGGGCCACTCTGCTAAATAAGTCACATAGATCAGCAGAGGTGCTAGCTCAGGGTAAAAATAAAATTAAAATACAGATATAAAGAAGGGAGACAAACTTTATTGAGGAAATGAGAAAGGCCAGAATCTCGGACAGCACAAATCTCCATCTCAGAATTAGTTTCCTAAGTTAGTGTGAAACATTTCATGGTAATGTCAATCAACCTGTTTCTATGATTTTTCTCCTAAGCTCAGTTGTTTGGGTGTGGGTACAGAGAAGGTGGGTTATTTCTTTTTTTTAAAAAAAATATATTTTATTGATTTTGTACAGAGAGGAAGGGAGAGAGATACAGAGTTAGAAACATCGATGAGAGAGAGTCATCGATCAGCTGCCTCTTGCACATCCCCCACTGGGGATATGCCCGCAACCAAGGTACATGCCCTTGACCGGAATCAAACCCGGGACCTTTCAGTCCCCAAGCCAACGCTCTATCCATTGAGCCAAACCGGTTTCGGCATATTTCCTTTACAGTTAGAACTTTTTGAAGAAAAGTGAAATGGAAAAAGGTAAGGAATAATGAATTCTAAGTTATTTTAAAAGAGATTAAGTTGATGTAATAAGAAAACTAAGCTAGATAAAGTGGGAAATGAAGATATATGTCCACTGATGGATTGAAATGGGGTTCAATGAACTGAAAATTTTGAGGCCAGAGGACCCATGCAGTGGAAATATTTGGGCAACTACAGTAGAGGCATAGTAGCTTTTAGGACAAAAGTGAATGTTCAAGTTCATGATTTTGGAGGCAAATTTTCTAGTGAGGATGTGGGCCAGAATCTAATCATGGAACAAGAGCTCAGCTATAGTGGGCAAGGCCATAAGATATGAGAAATTCAAGGAATCAGGAATGTCTAATATGTGGTCCACATGAATATTGACTTTTCCTAGGATGAAGGAAGGGGATGAAAAGTAGAAGATGATGAATCAAGTGTTAAATCATAATAAATAAATAAACCTCAAAGGATTATCATGGAAGGGGAGGAAGTGGTATATCATTTGGTTTGAGCCTTAAAGGCTGAGGGTTTTTCCAAAAGGGATGAAGAAATGGATTAGAGCCAAAAAGAACACTTATCAAACCTCCCAACTCTGAGATACAAGGGGTATGAGGGAAAAAAAAAATATATATATATACATTTTATGAAAGTCAGCCAACTTGTGTGGAACAAGAGGTTAACACAAACTTGTCCAGAATTATGCCGACTGTCAGTAACAGAATCAGGCAGTCTGACTCCAGAGCTCACACTCATAACCTTGAAGCCAGAGTGCCTCACAACAGGTTTGCCACAGAAAGAAAGTTTAAGGAAAATGCAAGAATTACATCTTGAGCTCCTGTGGATGGGGATTTGGCATCACAGGGAAGATGGATAAAATGCTTCACAAAATAAAGCCCCAACCTCTAAGACATGTATAGGTTTACTGTTGGCAAACTCAGACCTCCCTTTGCATTCTCTATCATCACTCTCAGGCCAAGAGCCCTCAGAGTGCTGGCCTGTGTCACCCACTTTAGTGACTCCTCCTCTCCACAGCAATCAGCACTGTGAACCCTTTTTCTCATTTTTCTCTTACCTGGTCAAAGTGCATGTTCTCAAGGCAGTGACAATGGACCAGCTGGCTAATCCTTTAATAACTGTTTCCCCTTAAGATGGGAGAGAAGCTATACTATCTAATAAAAGAGTGATATGCAAATTGACCATCACTTTAAAACACGAGATGGCCGCCCCCATGTGGTCAAAGATGGCTGCCCCATGTGGACACAAGAGATGGCTGCCCCATGTGGACACAAGATGGCCTGCAGGGGAGGGCAGTTGGGGCCAGTTAGGGGTGACCAGGCCAGCAGTGGAGGGCAGTTGGGGAGAACCCAGGCCTGCAGGGGAGGCAGTTGGGGAAGACCAGGCCTACAGGGAAGGGCAGTTTGGGACAACACTTGCAGGGTAGGGCAGTTGTGGGCAATCAGGCAAGTAGGGAGGGCAGTTATGGGTGACCGGGCTGGCAGAGGAGGGCAGTTGGGGGAGACAAGGTCAGCAGGGGAGGGCAGTTGGGGGATAAGGTCTCAGGGAAGGGCAGTTAGGGGGGCCAAGCCTGCAGGGGAGGGCAGTTGGGGAAGGGGTCCAGGCCTGCAGGACAGGTGGGTTCAGAGGACCAGGCCTGCAGGGGAGGGCAGTTGGGGGGGTCCAGGCCTGTAGGGGAGGCAGTTGGGGGACCAGACCTGCAGGAAAGAAAAGTTGGGGGTGAGTAGGCTGGCAGGGGAGAGCAGTTAAGGGCAATGAGGTTGGCCAGGGAGCAGTTAGGAGTCAATCAGGCTTGCAGGGGAGTAGTTAGGGGGTGATCAGGCAGGCAGGCAAAAGCAGTTAGGGGCAATCAGGCAGAGGCAGGCAAGTGGTTGGGAGCCAGCAGTTTTGGATTGTGAGAGGGATCTCCAACTGCCCATTTAGGCCTGATCCCTGTGGCATCAAGCCTAAGTGGTTGGTCTGACATCCCTCAAAGTGTCCCAGATTGGAGAGGGGGAAGGCTGGGCTAAGAGACATGTGCCCCCATGCAAAAATTTTATGCACTGGGCCTCTAGTAATTATCTAATAATAGAGAAATATGCAAATTAACTGTTTCTCTGCTGCACCCACAAGCTACGCCCACCAGCCAATCAGGAGAGAGTCTGCAAATTAACCCAACCAAGATAGCTGTGACCATGGAGCTAGCAGGAGGCTTGGGTTTCCCCTGTCAATGGAGGAAGCATTCTGCCTGCCCTGGCCAGCCCTGGCCTCCACTCAAGGCTACAAAGTTGCAACTATAGAAGATAAATAAATCCCAGATACCAGGGCCTCTGCTTGGGTCGCTGGGGGGTGTGGCTGGACTGAAAACCACCACAGGCCCCTTGCCCAGGCCACTCCATGCCTCAAGAGAACCCCCACTTTGATTCAGGACACCCTTCAGAGCAAACCAGCCGACCCCAACCTGTGCACCAGGCTCTATCCTGTCTAATAAAAGAGTATTATGCAAAATGACTGTCACTCCAACATACAAGATGCTGCCCCCAAATGGACACAAGATGGCCAGCAGGGGAGGGCAGTTAGAGGTGACCAGGCTGGTAGAGGAGGGCAGTTGATCTAATGTTTTAGCACATCAAACATTTGTTGTTGACACTTTACCAAAGAGATATTAGCCAATCATCTCTATTTGTATTTGATATTTGATACTCATCCTGCCTGTTGCTTTTTCAGACACTCTACCCCTTAAGATGACTAACTAACTAACTAACTAACTAACTAAATAAATAAATAAATAAATAAATAAAAATAAAAGACTGCTTAGGACTGGAGAAATTAGGTCCCAACCTACAGTAATTTCTTTTTTAAATCCTCACCTGAGGATATGTTTTTGTTGATTTTAGAGAGGAAGGGAGAGAGTCAAACATCAATGTAAGAGGGAAATACCAATTGGTTGCCTCCTGTGTGTGCCCTAACCAGGGGTTGAACTTACTAGTACAATATAGGTATGTGTCCTGACTTGGAATTGAAACAATGCTCCAACCAACTGAGCCACTGGCTAGGGCTGAAGTTACTTTTGTTGTTAATTTATTTATGCTCCTGACAGGGGTAGCACCGGATCCTGTTGTGGGCTGAAAGCCAAGGTTTCAGCCTTCTTTATACATGACCATTCCTTTGATCGGCAGGAGCCTGAAGCAGCCCGTGCTATGGTCCCTCTGGCATAGCCAGCTGGAGCCTCACAGGCCATTTCGCTGAGGAGCCTGCGGCTGGGAAAGGGGCTGTGCATGTGGCTGCAGGAATTGATGGGCTGTTAATGCAGTGGGACAGTTGCATTGTCTCATCCTGACATTGCTGCCATTTAACATCCTCATGGGCGGGCACCGTGACCCTGCCCCACAGCTAATGAGGCCTGGCATGCCCAGCTCAGCTTACCCTCTGAATATTAGTTATCTTCAATGTCTGCAAGCACAAACGCGCAGCAGAGCAGACTCACGGTGGTGTGGAATGATGCACAGTGGCTCTTATTACACAAGCCACTCTAGCCTCTGAGTTTTTGGAGAGAAATCCATGCTGGGCAGGGGGCAAGGAGGAGAGCAAAACAAGATGAATGTTTTCCAGCTCTTCTTCATACGGACCTGAGATTTTCAATCCATGAGCCACGGCATTCTGGTGTGCCACGGGACTTTTTAAGACATGGAATACCTGGCTACTTAGTCAGGAGCACTGACCTCTTTTCCCTTAGATTGTCAAATAAACAAAATGACATCAGCCAATACAACAACAGCAGTCTGGTGTGAATGAATCAAAATCATATCATTTTTTTTTTGTCAGATTTACCAAAAATGTAACATATTTTTGGTTGTGCTGCAGAATTTTAGTACTTAGCTTATGTGTGCCATGAAATGGAAAAAGATTAAAAACAGCAGATATAGATTTTTGCATGAAGGCCCTAGAAGGAACCTCAGCATGTTTTACCAGTCTCAAGCCTGAGACTCAGATAGGGGTGACGTGGCTGAAGCTAACACAGAGACAAGACTTCATCCGAAGGCTCTGGACCTGGGCCATTGTTTCTTCCAAACAGAACAGTCCTTCACTGAAGCCTATTCAGTGATGATACCTTGATTCAGTCCAGGCTTAACCGTGGAGTCATCTGATCTCCCCTTGGTCCCCTTACTCTTCACACACACATAGTCCCTGTCTCCTGCATTGGGCCCAGTTAACCTTTCCTTTGCTTTCCCTCCTTCTCCTTGATTGAGTCCTCATGACATCACTCCTAGATCACTGCAGTAGCTTCCCAAGATCTCCTTTCCCTCACGGCTTGTTCTGCTACTTCTTCTGCACCCCTTCCTAGATTCAGCCTCTGAAATCTCTGTTTGCTATAATCATTCTCCGCCTAAGAACCTATGAACGAACTATGCAGTATGAGAACCTGCTAGTGTTCTCCATGCCTACTGAAACAAGATTTAGTCTCTCTGTTAGCATTCAAGACCCAATTTTGTTTCCAATATGTTTCCAGTCAACCTGGGCACCTCACCATCTCCTAAACACTGTTAGCACTCTCACCTCCACACTCAGGTAGCTTCTCCTCCCATTTAGAAGTCCTTCTCCATTTCTTCCTAGGCAAACACTATGCTCTTTTTTTTTTTTTTTTTTTTTAGTATTTTTATTGATTTCAGAGAGGGAGAGAAAGATAGAAATATCAATGATGAGAGTGAATCATTGATGGTCTGCCTCCTGTATACTGTCCACTGGGGATTGACACTGCAATCCAGGCATGTGCCCTGTCTGGGAAGGGAACTGTGACCTCCTAGTTCATACATAGGTCAACACTCAATCACTGAGCCATGCCAGCTGGGCCAACCACTGTGCTCTTTGAAACCCAGATCAAGCTTTTCTCATGCACTGAATGTTGTCTGAGCACTGTAGCTGCTCTCTCACTCCTCTTGTCTCTGACCTCTTGTCTCTATGTTCCTATTGTCTCCATTGCTTCTTTGAACCTTTTTTTATAACTTACCTGCATTCGTTGTGCAACTGTATCCTGTGTCTTTAAAAAAAATTAAATATATTTTACAGAGAGGCAGAGAGAGGTACAGAGAGTTAGAAACATCGATGAGAGAGAATCATCGATCAGCTGCCTCCTGCACACCCCCTACTGGGGATGTGCCCACAACCAAGGTACATGCTCCTGACTGGAATTGAACCCGGGACCCTTCAGTCCGAAGGCTGACTCTCTATCCACTGAGCCAAACCGGTTTCGGCTATCCTGTGTCTTTTTAAGCAACTTGTAAATTGCTTAAGGAAAGAGGGTATGACTTCACTTTGGTCTTCCTGTAGTGCTTAATAGAAGACCATATCACAGCAGGTGTCAATGCACCCGTTCAATTGAAGTATAAGCCTCGTCGAGGTCCACTTTTTCTCTGAGGCCAGAATTTTTTGGCACCTTCTCTATGCACCCTCCAAAAGATGACACTGGCTTTCTTTCTTTCTATGATGTTCGCTTATCTGCAGTAGGTCTGGGGTGTGGTTGCCAGAGCAAATGAATGGGCAGGCCACCAGGCTGAACACAGATTCCATTCCCCGCCTTTACCCCTTTGAAGGCAGGTCTCTATGTCTGCACTGAATGGGACTTGAACAGCATGTCCCATTAATTCATGAGAGGAAGGGACCTGTCCCTAGGGGAAAAAATTCAAGTGGATAGAGGCAGTTTAGAGTTTATAAGTAGAAAAAAAATGAAGGAGAAATGTGCTACTTTTTCACCTCAGTGAAGCAACATGTCCTGCCAGGGATTCCTGGACCAGGTGTGGTGGCCCACCTCTAGGGAGCTTTCTAAATGGCTTTCCCTTCTCCACTCTACGAAAAGGCAGGAATAGCACAAACCACATCTGAACCATTCATGCCATTGCCCCTGGTATTGCACAGATTTTCTTTCTGTGAGAAAGATGATATTTTAGACCTGACAGCTTCTCTCTCAAGCTCTGTGCTTGCTTTGATAAGTGATAAAGTCGGACTCCCCCAAGGATGATGGGTCATGACAAGCAAGAACTGCTCAAGAGGAATCAGCAATATCTGGGTTGGAAGGCTGTTGGCCCCTCTAACCAATCAGTACCAGGAAAATCAGAGCTAGAAGAATCATAGCAGAGCAGACACCTGTGGAGGAAGAAAGCCAACGGGTCACATTATAGAGTGCAGGGGTTGTGTCAGAGCCACACCAGATCCATTCTTCTCTCTGCCTCTTCAGGCAAAAGGCATTGCTGCTGGGTGCTCTATAAAGCCGGACCTTTCGTGGTGACTGGCCTCTGCTCTCAAGGCCACCAAGTGAAGTTATGTGTGTGGCAAAAAGCTCTCTCTGATCCTGCAGAAACCATTTATGATCTAACTAGAAAAACACAGAAGCCCGACTCCACAGAAGGTGTACTCCATTGCTGCAGCTGGGGGACAAGCAAGGTAAGGAAGATTTCAGCAACATCTAGGCAGAACGCACATGATTGTAGCTGCCTAATAAGGGAGCCAGCTGTTCAATAAGGTGGTGAGGTGTCCATCCGTGGAGCTGCCCAGGAGGGGTGTGGCAGGGTCATCTCTGAGAGATCCCCATGGGTGGGAGATTGGACTAGATGGTCTTCCATGTCAGGCATTTGCTAATCTTAATCTTCGAAGAGCAGGGCAAATTAACACTAGAAGGTGGCACAAGGGGACAGAATATGATGTGTTCACTCCTGTGCTCTCAGTTCTGGTGCCGCAGGCTTTGGGCTCTGCCTTCTTCACTTCTCTTCTGAGAGAGTAATGTTAAAGGTATTCTCCAGGGAGGCTCTCCCTGTGGCCCTGTGCTTACTTCACATATAGGGTTAGACAGAAAGAGAGCAGAGAGGACACACTGCGCTGACTCCAGCCCCCTGGCTGCCACTTCTCTGGTGGCTTCTGGAAGCTGAAGGACATTTGGGAAGATGCCCAGTCATTTTCCCAGAGCCCCATGCCTGAGAGACCACAGGTGCATTGCCTACAGAGATGGAAGAGCACAGAGATTACTTTATGGGTTTGAAGTCACAAAGACCTGGGCTTAAGTCACCACCTTAGCAACCACCAGCCATGGTGTGACATCCTGCAGGTTGTACCATTCTCTGAGTCTCAGTTTCATCATCTGTTAAGTATGGAAGGTAATGCCCACCCACCTCATTGAGATTTAAGTGAATTCCTTCCATATATTTAGTGCTGGCTTCATCCTACTTGTGTAATAAAGTGATTATTGGTCTACCATGTTCCGCTCGCCAGCAACCTCTGTATGCTGTGTTCCTGTCTGTAATCTGAATCTGTGTCCCCAACTGCCCTCTTGCACCTATGTCCTACTTGCATACTCAAGGTCATTACTTCAGCAGTTCTTCCCTCCACCCTTTTTTGCATCACTGACTTTCTTCATTTTTCTATGAAAAACAGTTTCATCAGCATGCAAAAACATTTCTATATTGACAATTTTCTCATCTTAGAAAAAGTACCTGTGATTCTCATTTCTCTGTCAGTGGCTAACCTATTTCCTTGCTTCTTTTGCTACAAAATCCTTGAAAGTGTTATCTCTACTCACTGTCTTCAGTTCCCTTTTTACAATTCTCTCCTAAAATCTCCACCTTCAATTCTCTGGCCACACCAGTCCACTGAGACTGCTCTTACCAAGTTTGCCAAAGACCTCCACATTGCTAGATCTCTCCTTATCTAACTTGACCCCTACTAGCTCTGACCCAGTCGAAAACACCTTCCTCTTTTATGCATTTTTAGTACTTGCCTCTCAGAAAGCTACTCTCTCCATACCTTAACTAGTTTGGCTCAGTGGATAGAGCATAAGCCTGCGGACTGAAGGGTCCCAGGTTCGATTCCAGTCAAGAGCTTGTACCTTGGTTGTGGGCACCTACCAAGTAGGTGGTGTACAGGAGGCAGCTGATTGATATTTCTCTCTCATCAATGTTTCTAACTCTCTATCCTTCTCCCTTCCTATCTGTAAAAAAAAGCAATAAATATATATATATTTTAAAAGAAAGCTACTCTCTCCCAATCATCTGCCTGCCTCACTTGCCGTGCCTTAGGCTTCTTTACTCCTCAGCTTCCATCTCCATACCCCTGTCCATTAGTGAGGGAGGGCCACGCCTCAGACCTTGATACCTCACCTCTGTCTGCTCTCCTCTCTTGTGGTCTGCAGTTTGTGAGTTTAAATAGTATCTGTATTGCAATGTATCTCAAGCTTACATTTCCATCCCAGATCTCTCTAATTAACCAGCATTCCACCAACAGACTAATATCCAAGCTCCACTTGGATATCGCTCAGAAATGTAAAAGTATCACATTCAAATCTCAAACCTCATCTTCCCTCCCAAACTGGCACTCCCCAGAGTCTTCTAAAGATTAGAGTCTTCTTTAATGCCTTCCTTTTTTTTTTTTTTTTTTTTTACTCAGGTCAGAAACCTTGGGGTCATCCTTGACTCTACTCCCTCACACCCTATATCCAAACCATCAGGAAATACTTTATGTTCCACCTTTAAAAGTGTTTCTGGAATCACTTTTGTAGTTACGGCCTTGGCCTAAGCCTCCTGGGCCTGGCAGCTAGATTCCTGCCTTAGGCTCCAGGCTGCTCTAGCTTCCCAGCTTTCACCGTTGCTCTCTTTCTGCCTAATGTTAGCAAAGCAACAGAACAACTCTTTCAAAAGCCAATTAGTACATGTCACTCTCCTGCTCAGTTTCCTCTAGTGGAGTGGTTTCTCATCCACTAGGGGGAAACCCAAAATCCCACACTCTTTTGCAAAGTCAGACATTAGCTAAATCCCTGTTAATACTTTTATCTCATTTCTTACCATCCTCTCCCTCCTCTTTCTATGCCAAGCACATTGCCTTCTTGCTGCTCATTGAGCCCTCGTAGTACAGTTATGCACTGGCTTTGCCTAGAACAGATGTGGACACATCGAACGCACTCAGTTCCTTTCAGTCATGGTTCAAATGCTCCTTCTGAACGGGATCTCCCCACACCCCCAGTCTTATTTACATTGCAACACCCTACCCTCATGCAGCACTTCCGACTCCCCTTACTCTTGTCTACCTTTTTATTTTCCTGCAGAGCTTACCTCTTTCTAACATGATATATCATTTACCTATTTTCGTATCTAGTGTTCAAAGTTTGCCTCCTCTCCTTTCTCCCCATCCTGCTTGCATGTAAACATCACTAGGGCAGCAGTCTTTGCTTTGTTTTCTGACATATTACAAAACATGACATAGTGCCTATAAACACGCCGCAAATCCCCTCTGAATGCAAAAAAAAAAAAAATTAGTTATTATTAAACAATTTATATTCCCCACACAGTAACACACTTAGACACAAACCTGACACAGAACTATATGCGAGAGTCCATTTCCTCAAAGATGCTTGTACGCAGTCAGAATAAATGAAGGAATCCATGCTGCTGTGTGACTAGCAGGTCTAAGTGGTCAGCTGCACTAGGCAATGTAGTAGAAAGGCCTGGACCATCCTCCTGGTCACGGCGACTTCTCCATCAGTCTATCTATGTAGCAACTGCCCTGCTACTGTGAGAATACAAAGAAGTGAACACAAGGTCCATGCCCCAATGGCAACACGTAGGCACTAAAACAATAAATGGACAACAGCAGGAAGTAGATCATCCAGAGCTTAATTGGGTGTTACTGAGTCTCCGTGCTGTTAGAGTTCAGAGAAGGGAGGGATCAGTATGCTGTGAAGCTGCTCAGAGCTCTGGGCCATCACTCCTCAAGCTCCTTGAGAGCAGGACCATATAATTTTTTAAAATTTTCTTTCTATCTCCTTTCTTTCTTGATGGTCCACTTGCCTGCGTCCTTTCTTTCTGAATCTTCTCTCCCACAGACCTAGCACAGTGATGTACCCATGATACATATAACAAATATATTTTCACTATTTTTCCCCCCAAAATGACTTAGAGTGGCTTATTGGAATAGAAAATCAATAAATAAGCAAGTTTAAGAAGAAGATGACAACAAAAACAAAAGCAAAACATGGTGGGGGGCATGTAGAATGGACCGAGGAGTGAGGAAAATCCCATGTTAAAATACAGCCCCAAACGGCAATGCCTTTGCAATAATGAACCACACATATTTGGCTCCAAGCTTTCAGATGGCCTATTTGAAAAGGAAAACCTGTTAGTATGCAATTCACATTGTTCTTACGGCAAAAACAGTCCCATTGTTCAGCAGCTACTAAGCTCTTCCAGATACTTAAGCCTTCAGAGTATTTTTCCCCAGAGTCCTTCTGGCACAGACATGTTATCATGTAATGAACAATATCCTCAACTCAAGGACCTTCTTAGTGGAGACTCTACCTTGAGTCGCACAGGGCTGTTTATTCCACACATATTTTCAACTGTCTGGGAGTGCTCCCATTTTGTTAAACTCGAGGGTTATGGGACAACTCATACATTTAACTGTGGCCTGGATCTATAAATTTAACAAGGTAAAAGGGAGTGGGGCAAATTTAAGAAGGGAGCAGCTCTTGAGACTTTATAGGATATAAACATTGACCCTGTGCACTGTGCTCGCGCGAGCACGAACACAGTGCACAGGGTCAATGTGTGTGCGCACACACACACACAGCCTTTGACTAAGCTTAAAATAATCTTACCATCTCCTGCAAACACTACATTTTATATTTAACATTGTAGCAATATCTGTACTTCATTAATTTATCTTGTTAGATTTTAAGTCCATCAAGGGCACAAACAAAATGGCATCTTGTATATCTCTGCATCCTTCATAGCATCAGGCACTATGTCTTGCTCCAAATAAATATTTTTTAATTCAACAGATATTTATTGATTTCTTACCAGGTGCTAGGCACTTTTGTAGTAATGAGAGCAAAACTGGAAAAAAAAAATCTTACTCTCAGTGAAATCTGAGGGCAGAGATTGATATAATGCAACTTCAATAAATAAGTAAAATACAAAGAGGTAAAATTTGCTATGGAAAAAGAATAATAGAGCAGGACAAGAGGGATTTGGAGTGTGTGTGTGTGTGTGTGTGTGTGTGTGGTGTGTGTGTATGTGTGTGTATGGTGTGTATCTGGGTATGTGTGTGCGTATGGTGTGTGTGTCTGTTGGCAGGTGTGTGTGGGGGTTGGGGGTATATGTGTGGTATGTGTATGAGTATGTGTATATGGTGTGAGTGTGTGTGTGTGTGTGTCTTTGTGTGTGTGTGTAAGTGCGGTTGATAGTATTAACTAGCATAGTCAGGGCAGGCCTCGTTGAGAAGATGAAACTTAGAATTAAAGAAGACAAGAAAGCTAACCCAGCAATATCTGGAGAAAGAACATTTTAGGAAGAGCAAAACTAGGGCTCTATCAAAAACAGGATATATAAGTTTTATATATAATATAGAAAATGGCCTAACCCTCAAAATATTGTGACTTATTAGAATTAGTATTAGAGATAACTGTTTAGACAGGAGTATTGGCATACAGAAAGACAAATGTGGAATAGTAAAAACTCCTACATTGTAAGTAATAACAATAAGTTGTTGAAAATGTAGAATTACATATTTTTCGATGACGTGTACTATTTTTATAATGCCCGGCTTGGAAGGAAAATGTCAATCAAAATAGTCCAGATAAGGCTGCAGTAACCAACCAACCCTGAAATCTCATTATCTGAATGCAAAACTATTTCATCATGAAAGGGGATGCTTCCATCTCTTCAGGATAACTCGCTCCAGGTAATGGCTCAGGACTCGGGCCATTTCCATCCTAGGGTTTGGCCACTCTGATATGAAGTGCCCAAGATAAGCAAAGCAGGGAGGAAAGCGTGCATGGAAAATCACACTGTTCTCTTATCCTTTGGCTTTGAGGTGCTTCCTGTCACTTGCACGTGAGCTCATTGGCCAGAACTAGTCACATGCCTTGATCAACTGCAAGAATGCTGAGAAAGGCAGTCTTTCTGTGAGCTCAGGAAAAGGAAAATGAAAGGTCATAGCATTGTCTCTAATGCCAAAGAGGATCATCAGGGTGATTTAAGTCCCCAGGCACTGCCAGGCAGGTTGGACCTTGATTTAGGTGCCGTTCTGAGATGAGTCTGTATTATGACTGCAGTCCTCAGAGGACATACATGTGTTCAAGATCATAATAAAAAATATATCCAGAGTGACTGTTAGAAAATGATTCAACGCACACTCTGCAATAAGAACTATGTATATACATTATCCCCATTTATTTAATAAAATTACATAAAGCAAACTATATATATTCTGCAGGTGACTTCAGAATATATATAGTTCTGATGTTGAAGATGTTCTGATATACACTATTAATTTTTATTCCTAAGGAATCATCAAAAACTTTTATGAGTATGTCTGAGAGAAAATCTCTATGCCGTAAAACTTTTTCTCCTTGCAATTCCTTCCCTCATTTCTGTGACCTACCTGTTGTTGACTTACATTGGTCTGAGCCACTATGCTTAATTATTTTTATCAGGTTTTCTTTTTGCTAATTTTGGATACCTCTTAGCCTCTGTCTCATTCCTCAAGGCTTGGATATTAAATTATAGAGTAAAATTATGTATTTGGAATAAGTTACACAAAGATGCTCTGGACTGTTTTGCTTTGCTTATTACCCAATATTCTTTTCATATTCTGCTCATGTGGTTTTCTAGATTTCATAATTGTGTCCCCTTTGCCTGTTTCTTCTGGTCTCTACTCCTGCACAATGTACCCAACTTCAGGCACAGGGAGAGAGACATCTTATGAGCTTTGGGAGAATCAATTCAGATTAGTGTCCAGACTCACCCACTCCTGATCTGGTCCCTGGTAGAGTTCAATATTCCTCCCCACTTGTGTTTTGTCAATATGTGTGTGTGTGTGTGTGTGTGTGTGTGTGTGTGCATTTTTAAACTGTTTTTTAGAGAGAGAGAAAGGGAGTGGGATAGAGAGAAAGAAGCATTGATGAGAGAGAAACAGGAAAGTCCCCTACTGGGGATCGAGCCTGCAAATCTGACATGTACCCTGAAGGGAATCCAACCATAAACTCCTGGTGCATAGGTCATTGTTCAAATGCTGAGCCACAGAGGCTGGGCCCCACTTGTCTTTTTTGATTCTCAAGAGTTGTAAATTGGTGATATAAAGAATCAAAACTTTGGGCAAATGGGGCTGCCAGGCCCCACCACGGCTCCTTGGGAGCCCTGTCACTTCCAGATGGTTGTCTGACTTCAGCTGCTGGGAAATGAATCCTTGATGGCCAAAAATGAGGTAAATAAGAAAAAAAAACAGATTCAAAGAGAATTTGATCCATGTAAAAGGACACTATAAAGTAATTTCTAAAAATAATTTAAATTTCATTTGATCAGCACAATATTCTTTGATATTTTCAGTCTGAGAAGAACACTGGTGGGTCAAAACAAAAATTATTATAAAAGAATATAAAACAAGTCTAGAGCAAATAAAGACATAAAATGAACCAATTGTACTGATGCTATTTAAAATTCTAGTTCTTTGGAATTGCAGAGTGTGAGTTGAATCATTTTCTAATAGTCACTCTGGATATAGTTTTTGATTATAATCTGAACACATATATGCCCTCTGAGGGCTGCAGTCATAATACAGACTTATCTCAGAAGGGCACCTAAATCAAGGTCCAAATATTCTATTTGTCTATATTTTGTTAGTTTATACATTTGAAGTATTTACACGAGCCAGTCATATAAAATATACAATCATCATTTCAATTACTAAAATGGATTTAATTAGATTTTTAGTCAATGTTTAAATTGTTTTCTTGAATGTTTAACCCTTCAAGAAAAATTAAATTTTGATTCCCCTTCTGGGTTCCAGCAGGCATAGGCAGCCAGGCAGCAGGGGATCCCTGGCCCTGTAAGACCACAAAGAGGAAGCAGTTGTGGGACAGGGGCAGAGCAAGGGTCTCAGAGCCGCAGCTGCAGGAGGAATCCAAATCTGGGTCCCAATCGGAACCCAAGGCATAGGCCAGGCCACTGTAGAAGGGGCAACTGATGGGGCCAGAGGATGTATGGAGCCTTAGCAGGTCAAGGATGCCTAACTGTGTTTCCTGGAGTAGAAACATATATATGCAACATTTGTGCACTGTGGGAGCAGGGTTCCTCAGCCTGGCCTGTGCCCTCTTACAGTCCAGGACCCCTCAGGGGATGTCTGCCTGCTGACATGCCTACCTTTCTCTGCCTGAGGCAGGTGGGAGCCATGGTGGAGTTCACAGTAGGAGATAAACCTGCCAACAACTTCCACATGGAGGTGATGCACTACTTCTGAAACCACCTGCTAAAGATCTTTGACTTCCACTGTGGCTTCTGCATTCCCAGCAGCAAAAATACCTATGATCCCTCCCCTCTCTCCAAGGAGCTGATCCATAAGATGACTCATCACCATATGAGACACAGACTGACAGCTTCTACCTTGTGGATGATGGGCTAGCGATGCACAGCAAAGCAGACTATTCCTACAATGGGATGCCTGGATGCCCCAGCTGCCTGAAGCTGTGACTTGCCCAACGCTCACCTCTCAATACAAGTCTGCTTGGGAGTGTTCCAGGAACTCTGGACCCTGAGTTAATATTGGGAGGAAGGTGTCTGATGTTCCCAGTCCAAGTCCAGGAAGTTCATGGGTCCTGCACATGGGTTAGGTTTAGGTGGTAGGGGGGCTCTTTGCCTCCATGTCCAGGAAGGCCTCCCAGGACTTTTGGGCAGCATAAGGGGTCTCTTGCAACCAAGTTTCACAATAGTGTTTCCCTATCCAGGCTTTGACTAGGTTGGGGCAAGGGCCCACTCCTTATCCTCTACCTACCACTGACAGGCCATTGAAAATTGAAAATTAACAGATGAAGATCATTGGTATGGTCTGGCTGCCAAACTTTCCAAGGTAGTATGGACCCTAGCTCCAGCCCTAGCCTCCACCATGAGGGACCAACATACCACCTGAGGTGTGGGAAGGATCGGCCCCAACATCCAATTGTGGTAAGGAGTTGAACCAACTGTATATAGTTTTCAATAAACTCTTCCCCCTTTTATATTAAAGAGGAAGAAAGAAAAGGAAAATAAAAATTAAATTTCTAAGTCTTGCTTTAAAAAAAAATGATTCAGACTAATCTTGTACATTTCCTGCCCCAGTGATAAAGTTGACCATTTCTCCAGAAGCCCCAGTTTCTTTTACTGGAGAGCGGCATTACAACCCAAGAGATGGGCACTGGGTATGCTGTCAATACTGGGGTGTTTCTTGACCCCCTAAGCTGACACGCAAGGAAATATATAACATTTATTTATTTTTAACTTCTTTAAAATTCTGAAATGATTATGCATTCATAAGAAGTTGCAAAGATGGTACATAGAGTCCCTCGAATTCTTTACCAGCTTGGTTCAACTTCTATAACAGTAGTCCAAGAAATTGGCAATGGTACAATGTTCTTCACTAGACTATAAACAATATTCATATTTTACCAACATTTTACACATACTAATTTGCATTTGGTCTGTATAAAATTCTATGCAATTTAATCCCATATGTGGATATATACTGTTCCACAATCAGGATATATACTGGTTCCATTACCCAAAGGAACTTCTTTATACAGTACCATTGTAGTCACATTCACACCACCAACCCCATCCATGTCCCCTGAAAATCACTCATCTGTTCTCCATTTCTATAGGATTTTTTCACTTTGAGGATGTTATTTTTAGAATTACACTGTGTAACCATTTGAGGTTTTTTTTTTTCTTCACATAATACCTTCAAGATCTATTCAAGCTGAAGTTGTGGATATCATTTGTTTGTTCCTAATTATTGCCAAATAATTCTGTGGCATAGGTGTACCAGAGTTTGTTTGACCATCCACCCACCAAAGGACTTTGTGTTATTTCCAGGTTGAGGTTATTACCAATCAAGCTGCTGTGAACATTCACATACAGATTGTTGTGAACATAGGCTTTCACTTCTCTGGGGATAAATTTCCATGAATGTAGTGCTGGGGTCATATAATAAATGCATGTTTATTCTTGCAAGCAATTATCAGACTGTGTTCCAGAGTGGTTATGTCACTTCACATTTCCACCAGAAAATCCCTCTAAATCTACTATTTTTCACAGCCTTTTCAACTTTTGACCTTGTCTTTCAAATAAAATAATAGCCATTCTAATGGGTGTGTAGTGATATATCATTGTAGTTTTCATTTATATTTCTCTAATGGCTAATGATGTTGAGCAACTTTTCAAGAGCTCATTTGCCTTTTGTATCTCTTCTCTAATGTGGTTCATTGTTGTTGTTTTCTTTACTGTTGAGATTTGAGACTTCTTTTTATGTATTCTAGGTATAAGTCCATTGTCAGAAGAATGGTTTGCTATTATTTCCTTCTAGTCTGTAGTTTGTATTTTTATCTCCTTAACAGTGTATTTCATGGAGCATAAGTTTTTCATTTGAAGAAGTCTAAATTTTTAATTATTTTATAAATCATTTTTGGTGTGATATTTAAGAATTCTTTACCAAATGTTTTGACTTCTATGTTTTATTTTAATAGTTTGACAGTTTTATGTCTTAACATGTAAATTTGTATTGCTGATATTTATTTTAAAGACATATATTTCATGTATCATCTGTCATCTTGTTTAATGCTTTATTGTGTTTAATTCCTTAAGGTTTACTTTGACTTTTCTCTTTTCCCTGTCCTATAATTTGACTGACATGCAAATTATATTCAGATAATAAAATTTCCATGTTTAAAATAATTGACTGTAATTTTATATTATTGATATTAATAATGAAGCTGAATCAAATAATTTTATTTCAAATAAAATTACGTGGCACTTAATTTTTATCTCAAAAAGTTTTATTTATATTGTATATCTTCTTGTGTAAAATATACTTTTTTTGACATTTGTACTATATTTTATAACTATGATAATTATTATATAAATCTATATTTACTTCATCTTATTGATCAATGGTGATTCTATCTTAAACAACTATCATAATTTTAATCATTTATTTTATTACCATCATTATTTCCTCAAACAGTTTAGTAATTTTTAAAAAATATATTTTATTGATTTTTCACAGAGAGGACGGGAGAAGTATAGGGAGCTAAAAACTCAATGAGAGAGAATCATTGACCAGCTGCCTCCTGCACACCCCCTACTGGGGATATGCCCGCAACCAATGTAATGCCCTTGACCAGAATCGAACCTGGGACCTTTCAGTCTGCAGACCAACACTCTATCCACTGAGCCAAACTGGTTTCGGCTAGTAATTTTGATTCATAAGTGACAAATTACTGTTTAAATTTTCTAACCACATCTAAAAATAAGTTTTCCTGACTCTCATATTTGAATGCTAACTCTTGGGGATATAGAACTATTGAGTCTCTCTATTGTCTTTTGTCTTGTTCTTTGTTTTAATATTCTGTAGACATTCTATGATTTATTTGATATTTGATGATGTGGAATGAAAAAAAAATGAGGATATGGGAAGTGCTCCATATGAGAACTTTTAAGTAAACTAGAGAACTAAGGGCCCCAATCAAAGGAAGCAATGAGTTTCAAGGAGGAAAACAAAATCAACAATGAAATGTTGTCCCAAAGGTCAAGTAGGTTGTTCATTGAGATATGATATTAGATTTGCAATTAGAAAGTAATTGCAACCTTTGAAAGAGCAATTTCAGGGGAATGGTGAAGGTGAAAGCCTGTTTCTAAGCCTTGGGGAGAACCTGGAGATCATCTAGTATAAAACCTTCATGTTAATGCTGAGGAGATCAGGAAAGTGACTTGTCCAAGGCCATTAATAGACACCAGGATCCTGACTCCTGTTTTAGTGCTCTTTTTATCTATGGCATCAACTGAAGTGAAAGACAGAAGCTTAGGCCTATGGAAAAGAGGCAGAGTGACTCAGAGGAGGGAAGGAAGCAGCAATAGCCATTGAAGGGTGAGTCCAAAGATGTGGTCTCTGAAGGGGATAGGAGAGGCAAGTGGGGAAAAAAAGGGAGGAAGAGAGATCTTGGACTAGTTGATCTTGGAAATGTCATGTCCACTTTAAATCAGAGTAAAAAAAAGACCCCAAAGAACCACACTCATCCAGTATCAAAATGGAGGCTAACACAATGGCTTTGCTAGGACTGGAAGGAAGAAAGGAACTTGAAAATAGACAGGATCTGGAAAAGGCCACATGATTCTTAAATATGTGCCCCTACCTACGGAACTCTGAGGATTGGACCACAGTGAGACATACAGGGGAAAGGGAGTTATGCTAAGATAATCAAAGTGAAAATAGGGCCAAAATACAGAGAAACAGCCTTCAACAGAATGTGTGTGTGTGTGTGTGTGTGTGTGTGTGTGTGTGTATGTGTGTGTGTTAGATGGAACAAAACACAGAGCTAAAATCACCACCAGCTAGAGTAAATAACTTATATTAGGTACCTGGCAATGTCTGTTTCACCATTCCTTTGATATTTTACTGTTTAATTTAATTTTATTTTATATCATACTTAATTTTATATAACATCTTAAATCCCACTTAGAGTGAAAAGCTATATCTCCCCCCCACCTCTCTCTCTCTCTCTCTCTCTCTCTCTCTCTCTCTCTCTCTCTCTCTCTCTCTCCCTCCCTCTCTCTCTCTCTCTCTCTCTCTCTCTCACACACACACACACACACACACACACATGAATAAAAATGGAAGCACAAACATATATCAAAGCAAAGGGGCATGACTCTTATCATTGCAAGGCCTTTGACAGTGATAAATCTGTCCTGTGGGCTATGGAGGGGCTGGGGTCAGTGATCTTCTCCACTGGGTCCTCAGCAGCTTCAGTTTTCAGCTGCTCGAAGCCAGCTAGTAAGCAAACTAGGACTGCCATCCATTAACATTCTTCAGTCTTTTGCAGTGTACTGTAATTTATCCCTGTCACTTAGACCCAGGCAGTGGTCTTTAGCTTATTTCTGAGATCTTATTACATTTTTTATTCATAGAGAAGTAAGATTTAGGTATCGAAGATCAATAGCCGCCTCCATCATGCTTACATTATTAATAAGAAAGATGTTGTATGAAGACAGACTGGTGTATTGGATTTGCTCAGCAGCTGAGCTCATTTCAAACAGGTAAGACACTTTGCTTGCATTTCACTCTGTCTAGTCTTTCCTCTAGCCCCTGTGCACTATTCACCCCTTCTAGGAGTGTGGTCATTGCCATTGGCATATCATTTCACACTTAGTTTGACCCAGCCCAGACTTCAAAGATGGGAAGAAGTCTAAATGTTGAGAGATGTCTTAAGAAGCAAAGAGGCCTAGGCTTTCGCTTCTCTCAGACTCTAAATAAATTGCTTTAATGCACTAATCATTCCAGTGTTCTGTCCAACCCAAGGCAATATTCTGTTATCTCTCTTCCTCTAGCCCTTTCCAGAGGACAAAGAGGAACATCTGAGAGGTTGGGAGTAGTCAGTGCTCTGTGAGTAAGGAGGGCAAAGACAAAGGAGCTCTCAAATTTGTTGTCAAGCAGCAGGGTTGACTCTGCTATTGTCCCACAAGGAGCTGGCTCTGTGGTTGAATGAAATCCTTTAGAGTTGTCTGTAAATCTCTCACTGAGCTGGGACCAGGCAAGGCCAGTGAACAACTTTCACATATTCCCAGAGGCTTCTGCAATACACTCTTTGTTTGAACTTTTTTTTTCAGTTCTCTAACCACATTTTTGTATTCTTTTTTTTAAAGAGAGTGGAAGAGAGATGGAAAGACAGAGAGAAACATTCATGTGAGAGAAACACATGGATTGGTTGCCTCCTGCACACACTCTGACTAGGACTCGGGTCATGGAAGAGCCTGCAACCAAGGTACGTGCCCTTGACTGGAATCAAACCCAGGACCCTTCAGTTCACAGGCTGACACTCTATTCACTGAGCTAAGGTTACATTTTTATATTCTTGTTTTCTCATACCTTTTCCTCTGTATCCATCACTTAATGGTTGGACTCTTCAAGGTTTCATTCTTGGCTTTTTCATCAATGCACATGATCTTGCTAGGCAATTTTTGCTTTTTCTATAGTTTCAACTACCCCTATAAGCCCAAATCATTATCTCTAACTTTGACCACTACTTGAGACTCAATATGTCATTTTCTATTTGCCATTACCATCTTGATATACCAGAGGCATGTTAAAGCCATCACTTCTAGACTAACTCAGTTTTTTCTTTACAAAAACCCCAGTCCTCCCTCTATTCTTAAGAGCTTGGCAGAACTCATGCCACCAGTGAAACCAATATGCATTCTCTCCCCTTAACCCTATTTTCAGCCTTGACCTCCTTTCTATATATTTGCACTACCCTTGACCTCTCTCAGGCCTCAGCTTTCTCTTGTCTTCACTGATGTAAGAGTTTCATTCCTTGTCTTCCTACTTCCTATCAGGCCTTCCAGACTGATTTGGACCAGAACACAAATATGATCCTGGTATTGCTATAATTAGAAGCTCTTAATGGCTTCCTGATACTTATGAGGGAAACTCAAGCCTTCCATCAAAGTTTCAAGCCTCTTTCCAATTTCTATAGATGCCTTCCCTTTCTCTCTCAATATCATATCCTAAACCCCAGTCACACCAACCAGTTTGCAATTCCTCTACTACACCTTGTGTTTTTTTTTAAAATATATTTCATTGATTTTTTTACAGAGAGGAAAGGAGAGGGATAGAGAGTTAGAAACATTGATGAGAGAGAAACATCAATCAGCTGCCTCCTGCACACCCCACAATGGGGATCTGCTCACAACCAAGTACATGTCCTTGACCGGAATTAAACCTGGGACCTTTCAGTCCGCAGGCCGATGCTTTATCCACTGAGCCAAACTGTTAGGGCTACACTTTGAGTTTTTATTTATTTATTTATTTATTTATTTATTTATTTATTTATTAAATTATTTTTAAAAAATATATTTTATTGACTTTTTTTACAGAGAGGAAGGGAGAGGGATAGAGAGTAAGAAACATCTATGAGAGAGAAACAACGACCTACTACCAGGGATGTGCCAGCAACCAACATACATGTCCCTGACCAGAATCAAACCTGGGACCTTTCAGTCTGCAGACCAATGCTCTACCACTGAGCCAAACCGGTTTCGGCTACACTTTGTGTTTTTAAACCTAGAGCCTTTACTCTTGCTTCTTCTTCTGCTGACCATGTCCTCCCACTGGCCATCATTTTCTCTTTATCCACCTGGAGAGAGAATACCATCTCATCATCAAGCGTTAGCTGATGGTTACCTCTCTTGAATCCTTTTCTGACTATACCACTTCTTCCTTCCCTTCCAGGCAGAAGAATGCACATCTACTTTGTCAGCCCAGCAAATCCTATGCAGACTTCTACTATAGTGCTTGAAACAATTTATGACATACTTTTGTTTATAAAATCACATATTCCTTTTCCTTGAATCCTTAGAAATAGTAAATATTTATCAAACACCATGTTCTATGTACTACTTTTTTACATTAAAGTAATTTTTACATGTATAAACACAATTGATGTTCATAACATCCCTATGAGGTAGGTACTATATTAGTTTGATTTTTTAAAATCTATATTTTAAATATTTCAGAGAGGAAGGGAGAGGAAGAGAAAGATAGAAGCATCAATGATGAGAAGGAATCATTGACTAGCTGCCTCCTGCACACCCACACACTGAGCCTGCAACCCGGGCATGTGCCCATGACCGAAATCAAATCCAGGACCCCTGAGTCCACAGCCCAATGCTCTATATACTGAGCCAAACTGGTGAGGGCTTAGCCTGATTTTAAAGATAAGGAAATTAAGGTACAGAGTGTTTCCATCCTTTGGCTCAAGTTTACACCAACAGTTAAGTGACAGAGACTGAATTTAATCTCATTTGGTCTGACTCCCAAACCTCTGAGTTTAACCACTATGTTTCACTGCCAATGCCTAGCATATAATGGGCATTTAATTAATGCTTACTGGATAAATTAATAGGAAAGAGTGAGATGGATGCCAAAACATATGAAGGGGAAGCAAACCCATGGGCTAACCAGGGTCACATAATCCATCAGGAACATTAATCTGGGCTGAGCAATTGTAAGAATATAAGCCTGTGGGAGTAACCTGAGGCCCAAATCAAGGATTTAGCAGGAAATAAAGATTCAAGTTCTGGGGCAAGCTCACAACAGACCTGATAATCTCATGGGTCCAGGGCTAGGAAGATGGCAGTGCTTTGGAGAACTGTGGCTAGTTTCTGATGACCCTAGAGGTAGTCACCTAACCATGTGCCTGAGCAGTGTAATAAGCAGCAAGAGATCCTGATCCCTGCAGATGTGTTGACCTTAATGAGGGAAGCCTAAGCTCTTGCTAGACTGTGAGCCCATGAGAGCAGGGAAGAGTTCTTATGTGACTTTGAACCTTCCAAGGCCAACCAATAACACATGGTCAACAAATGACTAAGTGTCTGTCAAATGAATTGGATGACAAAACAAAAACAAATACAGAACAAAGATCAAGTGACCTTGTTCTTCCCACTCTTCCTCCACAAATCTTATCCCAGTGCTAGACACATAGATGTTCCATGAATTATAGATCCTAAGTAGTATTCTTTCAGTGATTATCTTCTTCCTCATCACACCTGTAGAGCAGCTTCTCTTTTTCTTATAATTTCTTTCTCTCTCCCCAGTGATGAACTCAGAATCCAAGAAACAGCTATGCGGCTTCCAGAGGCCAACCTTGAATAACACTTTCTGGTCTCACTACAATTAATTCTAACTACTGGACCACTCTTTTCTCTTGGGTGGATATTGCCAATAACCTTAATGGAGGAAGCACAACTCTAGGATGTCTTAATAGCAGTTCCCATTTGCATTGCTTTTTTTTTTCTTTCTATTTCCAACTCCTCCAATGTTATTTTATCTAAAAGTTTCTCACATTTAAATATTTCTATCTCTGTTCTTCCATCAATCTCCAAGGATTTATTAAGCATAATCTATGGTGTCAGCACGGAGCTAAATTGGATCTAAGAGACCTTGGACATGATTCCCATTCACAACTTAACGTAGAATCGTTATTACTATTTGATGTGATAAAGATGAGAAAACAGGATTGCAATGTTAATTCATCTAAGGTCACACAGCTAATAATAGTAGAATTAGCAGGTTTTGCTAACCCTAAAACCCAAGTGCTTAATGAAGCTATTCTATGGTGATAACGATGGAATTTAAAGCAGAGAGATAGTCATTGTAATTAGAACAGTCAGGGAAGGATTTGTAGAGGAGGTGGGGTCATCAGCTGGATCCTGAAGATCTTAATGTTTTGATTGGGTAGAAATATGTGGGGAGAGCTTTTCTGGGAGGCAACAGCCTACCCGAATGTACACAGTTTAGGGGCAAAAGTGAGGGATGAGGGTAAACAGCAGGCAGAGGTTGTGCAAATGCAGAAGAGTAGCCTGGGGCTGGGGAGTCAGCCCAGTGACATTTCTTCCTTCTGTGGTTGAGCTAGTGTCTCTTGTCTCTGTGCCTGTCCAAGTCTGAACAGATTAAGTTCTGGCACTTTTCTCACCTTTCCCCGCCCTCTCTCTTCCTTCTGAATGCCAACCAATGGGCAACCCAAACACATTTCTCAAAGTCTAATTAGCATCAACGATTGTTCAAACTAATCGCCATAATTAATGAAGAGACAAGGCTATAACTGTGAGAATTATACATGGGAATAATCGAATGTGATTGAGTATGAAGCAACTTCTATTCAGGAAAGCTATAGGGGGAACAAATCGACTCATCTTCTATACATTTCAATCCTCCTAACTGGATTCTCCCACCACCCTGCACCCCCCATCAGGCAGCATAAATACAAGAAGCATCAGTCTCATCAAATTAAATTTCACCCACAATGCAGGCAGTGACCTCTCCCAGTGAATTACTGCTATTAGATTTAATTATACAGCAATAGTTGCACAGTGGCCTGGACCCTTCTCTTCTCCAACACTGTCTTCATGCCCACAGTGGAAATTTCTTAAAATAGAACCATGTTTTCTCTGTATCTTTCTTTTATTCCTTTTTCTACAAATCACATTTTTTTTATTTCTCTCTTTTTGTTCTTTTTTTATTAATTTTATTGGGGTGATATTGATTGATAAAATTTCAGGTGTGCAATTCTATAATACATCATCTTTATATTGAATTGTGATTTTTCACCCGAAATAAAATCTCCTTCCATCTCATCTACTTGACCCCTTTTACCTTTTACTACCTCCCTTGACCCCCTTTTCTCTCTGGAAACTATATATCTATATCTATATCTATATCTATATCTATATCTATATCTATATCTATATCTATATCTATATCTATATCTATATCTATATATATCTCCACCATAATATTAATATATAACTGAAGCCGAAACCAGTTTGGCTTAGTGGATAGAGCATTGGCCTGCGAACTGAAAGGTCTCAGGTTCGATTCCAGGCAAAGGTATGTGCCTTGGTTGCGGGTGCATCCCCGGTAGGGGGTGTGCAAGAGGCAGCTGATCGATGACTCTCTCTCACCGATGTTTCTAACTCTCTATCTCTCCCTCTCTGTACAAAATCAATAAAAATATATTTAAATATATATATATATATATATATATATATATATATATATATATATATATATATATAACTGAAAGCAACAAATGAATGAATGAATGAAACAAACAAATCTTTATTGTTCTAGGTTTTTCCATTTATTTTCCTTCCCTCTGCCTCTTCTTCTTCTCCCCCTCTCCATCTTCTATTTTTTTCTACTCTCTCTTCATCTCTCCCCTTCTTTTAGGTTTTCTTTTCTTCCTCTACATTGCTTTCTCCCTCTTTTGCAATTCTTATGTAAATCCTTCAGGGAAGCCAGGGACATCTAGTCATTCACTCTTACCTCCCTTCACACACATTTGCAGAAGAAAAACATGGTAATCATATCCTCATCTGTGGGGCTTGCTTTCTTTCTGGGCTCACTAAGCAGATGCCTAACTGTTTTTACTCTAATGTGACATTTCTAAATCTTCATTATTTCCTTCCTTATTTCTTTCCTTCCTCTTTCCCTTCCTTCCTTTCTTTCTTTTCTTCCTTCCTTCCTTCCCTCCTTCCTTCCTTCCTTCCTTCCTTCCTTTCTTCCTTCCCTTCTTCCTTCCCTCCTTCCTTTCTTCCTTCCTTCCTTCCTTCCTTCCTTCCTTCCTTCCTTCCTTCCTTCCTTCCTTCCTTTCTTCCTTCCCTTCTTCCTTCCCTCCTTTCTTCCTTCCTTCCTTCCTTCCTTCCTTCCTTCCTTCCCTCCCTCCCTCCTTCCTTCCTTCCTTCCTTCCTTCCTTCCTTCCTTCCTTCCTTCCTTCCTTCTTTTCTTCTTTCCTTCCTTCTTTTCTTCCTTCCTTCCTTCCTTTCTCCCTTCCTTCTTTTTCTTCTTTTTTTCCTTTTAACTAAATCCTTAAAATATCTAGGCACATATAAGTATGAAAATAGAAAACTACAGGCTAAAACAGGTCTACTTCACCTCTGAATTTATTATTCCTTTGCTAAATTGGCTTCTTTGCCAACAAGATCATTTGGTGAGTGCTCATAATATCCTGGGTGGGCTTTGCAAGTTGAGGTCTTTTATTCTTCCTTATTTTCTACATGAAAATTAATAAGCTCAGCCACAATATTGTTTTCTATTTGAAACACTCCTAATATTCAGAACCTCTCCAGCCTCACTTCCAGCAAACCAAGCCTATCTTCATTCTACCAACAGGCTCCTGGAGACCAGGGCCCACATCTCAGTATTGCCCTGAAGGCCAAAGCAGGGGTGAGCCCTACACTATAATAGGAACAGGCTTCTTTATGCCAATATACCTGAGCAAAATGATAGGGGGTTTTGCCACCCCATACTTTGAGGAAAAATCAAGAAAAGTGTAAATTTAATTATACAAAGCCAAATGACACAATCTGAAATGCAATCTATGCCAGTCTATAGCCTCAACAGAAACACTGTGGATTATAATCTGGCTCCATTTCTGGATCTGTCCCAGACATGTCCTGAGGAACTGAGGAGAATTTTATAAGGAATGTGAGGGCTGCAATTGGTAAAGCAGAAAGAGGTCCAATGGGAAAAGCAAAAGTCTGGGAGAAGTGGACAGTCTTTCACTTTCATGTAAAGGGTATTCACTCTGTAAAGCAACGGAGGAGCAGAAGGAACAGAGGGAAAGGGGTGAAGTTTAGCCAATAAGAAGGGTTACCCTGTGGGACCATGTTGGCACTCCATTAAGATGAGTAAATGTTTGGAGTTTGGAGTTTTCCTAGCAGAAAGGATGATTTATTTCCTCTTTCATTTATATATGCAACCCAAGGGTCAGCAAGATTCTTGGAATTCATATTACATACACTTCTAGGTATTTCAGCAATAATCTTTAAACACCACACTGCTGGTGTACATTTATAAGAGGCAGAATGGATCTCTGCAAAGAGCACTGAATTTAGACTCCAAAGACCTCATTTCATGAATTTCATTCATACCACCTATTAGCTCTGTGACCTTGAGCAAAATACTTAATGTTTCTGTGCCTCATGAGCCTCTTTTGTAAGATGAAGGTTGTAATAATTAAGATTAAAATAACATAAAATTATATTCATATTTATATCTATATTTTGCTTGATGGTACAGGTCTGTTGTGAGGATCAAAAAATATATGATAAAGTGTTGTTAACTATTATTCACCCTGGTTTTTATTTTTCCTGCAGAGCTCAACTCTCCTGTAAATATGTGTGGCCAGAATGATATCTGATTTTCTCATTTGATATAGAAGAGCATGCGTATGGACTTTATAACTAGTTTTATGAAGGGCCTATCACTTTCCCCCAGAAGAGTGACCCTAAGAAAACCAATGCAAAGTCCAGCATGAGAATTCTGGCTGGGCACACCACTGCCTGTGGCATCCAAACATGACCTAGCTCATGCAGCTGAAATCCCCGACCCCCGCCCCCAATCCAGAAGCACATTTTTGGAGGCCTATGTCTCCATTTGTTTTCGCTCTTTGAAGACACATGCCTCACTCTGTGAGTCTTAGTCTCCTGGGTATTGTCTGGAACAGGTACTCTACACGCCGGACAGAGAGAACTCTCTCTCTCTTGACTGACTCTGCATTTGTCCTGGCATCGGCACAGCACAGGGACCCACTCAGAAGTGCTGCACTGAGTTATAGGACAAGCATCTTGGCAATAAAATTTGTTAAGCAAGCTGCAAAAAGATTAAGACTCCTCCCCCTTCTCTCCATTGCCCAAATGATTGCCATTCAGAGAAGATGTGGGCCCGGTGTGGTGAGTTCAGATGTACCCATCCGAACTTCTTTCCGTTACCACCATTGGGAAGCCAGGGGTTGGGTACTCTTTCCTCCGGCTCTCACCGCACACTCTTCTCCCTTCTACCTTAGGGCCACCGCCTCTTAGACTGTGGTGGCTTCAGTTGTGGGGATGGATGGGACTGTCTCTTCCTTGAGGCCACCAGTCCAATCCTCTGCTTGCAGACCGGTTCACTCCTGCACACCTTCAGGCCGATGTATGTCTTTAAGGCTCAGAGGACATTTGAAAGTTGCTCTTGTCTCCAAGGCCTCCCCAGAGCTACCTGACATCCCACTCTTCCTGGCCCATTCCTTTAGGACAGTGGTTGGCAAACCACGGCCTGAGAGCCACATGTGGCTCTTTGGCTCCTTGAGTGTGGCTTTTCCACAAAATACCACTTGTGGGCTCGCACGTACAATGCAATTGAAACTTCATGGCCATACGCAGAAGTCAGTTTTTGGCCTGGGCCAGTCTATGTTGAAGAAATGACATTAGAACACTTAAGGGGCCAAAGAGCCACATGTGGCTCGAGAGTCGCAGTTTGCCAACCACTGCTTTAGGAAAAGCATTGTCTCTACATTTATCCCAGAAGGGGAGGGGCTGGAAAGCAGAAAGGAAGCAGGAGGGAACAGAGGATTATTGAGCTCCTAATATGTGCTGGCAATTGGCAAACTACTTTATAACATCCCATCGAAGTCTTATATGAAATCTGAGAAGGCTGGTGTTATCCCCATTCTACAGATGAGATAACTAAGGACGAGAGTGGTCATATGGCCAGAGAATAGTGGAAGAAGGACTGGGCATCATCAGAATTCCCACTCTGTGGATCCTTTCCACAGAAGGCTCAGGGCCCTTCCAGGTGCAGTGTGGGGCCCAATTGTCCCGTTCAGCTGGAAACCCACCCAACATTCATGCTGGGACGTTCTCCTCTAAGAGCCTGCATTCAGTTCTAATTGTCTCTCAGAGTTCTAAATTGTGGATAAACTTTTTCCTTCACTAGAAATAAACTGAGTTCCTGATGGGAAGGAAATAGAAAACCGAGAAATGTTAAGTGCATTAAAATACACTATTTGTTATGTCATGAGTTGTGTTTTGTTAATGAGGTTCTTCTGTCATTATGTGATTTTGGAGAGGGTTGGGTTCTTTTTACATGTGGCGTTTCCCGCCCCCCTCCCTCCAGTTCTCCAGGGAGCTTGTAGTACTTAAAACTGTGTTGTATAATAGATAGTATAATCACAGCAAATTAAATGTGCCTCCGCCGAGTTGTGTTTTATGCTAATTCCATTGTGTGGTGGCAGCTGCTTGGGAAGGAAGCTATAGATTGGCAGGGGACCGGGCTTTCCAGCTCAGCCAAGTGCTCACAGCTACAGGTTCTGTGCCACAGAGATGTGGTGGCCCAGAAGAGAGCTAGTGTTTTGGACGAGGCGGGATAGGTGTGCCATGAGGTGGGCTGGAGCACAGTCATATCAGTTTTCAGAACTACAGCTAAAGAGACCTTTCCTAAGGGCCATCAGAAAAATAGGGCCAAGGAAGGATCTTGGTCTAGTTGAGCCCTGACCCATGATTCTAGAACAAAGTGACTTCCACAGCACCTGCCATAAGTATCGCCCACTTGCAGTTACCCAACAGCAAACAGTGGCTGAACCCTTATGACCAAAAGGGCCAGTGAATTTGTTCAGAAAACTGTTAACAACCCCATAGGCTACAGCCCCCTCTGCTAGCCAGGATTGGAGTTGAAGAACCCCTGAGGGCGGAGAGGGCAGCAGCAGCTAAGAGGAATCAAGGTTGGCGGGACAAAGAAAGGAGCTTGGAAACCGCAGTCCCAGCCAGACCCAGCACTCAGCCAGCCTGGCCTCAGGCAGTGCTCAGCATGGCAGACCACAGGGGACCAAAGACACTCGTGTGCAGCGGACATTCTGGAGGAAAACGCCTACTTCTGCCTGAGCTGAGCATCTACTTACCAACCACCATGCTGACAAATACATTCCAATTTATTTCTCCCCCGATTCATAGGATGTCCAAATGATTAGCCTGTTGTATAAGCAGAGAAACTGAGTTTCAAGGAGATCAACTTGGCAGAGTCACATGACTAATAACTGGCTGTGCTAAAGTCACATCTGCAGTTTCTACATTGCCTCCAGTGGAAAGCCGAGTGAGGTGGAGAGGATTAGAGGAAGGAAGGCCAGGAGCTGAGCAGAAATATAGACAAGTGGCTGGAGCCACAGAGGTTCCTGGGTGTGGAGATAGTGGTTCTTCCTTCTATGATGCTCAGATGTGTGTGGGCCAGAGAGATGAGTATGATAAGCCGAAGATGGGGGCAAAAGCAGAGAAATTGTATGTAGATTGCATGTATGTGTCTGTTCAGGCTGTCATAGCAAAGTACCATAAATTTAGTGGATTAAACAACAGATATTTATTTTTCTCAAAGTAGTGAAAGCTGGAAGTCCCAAATTAAGGCGCCAGCCTATTCGGTTCCTGGTGAGAGCTTCTGTCCTGGCTTGTAGATGTGAGCCACCAGCTTGCTGTGTTCTTTTTATAAAAAATATATATTTTATTGATTTTTTACATAGAGGAAAGGAGAGGTATAGAGAGTTAGAAACATTGATCAGAGAGAATCATCGATCAGCTGCCTCTTGCACACCTCCTACAAGTGATGTGCCTGCACCCCAGGTACATGCCCTTGACCGGAATCGAACCTGAGACCTTTCAGCCCGCAGGCTGACACTCTATCTACTGAGCCAAACCAGTTTCGGCCTTGCTGTGTTCTTATTTGGCGGACAGAGAAAGGGAGCTCACTCATGTCTCTTCTGCAAGGAGACATTGTATTGGAGCCCCACCTGTGTGACCTCATTTAACCTTCAGGACCTCAAAGGCTCATCTCTAAATACAGTGGCATGGAGCTTAGTGCTTTACATCACAAACATTCAGTTCATAGTAGATGGTTTTATTTTTATTAAAAATGAACATGCACATATACATTATATATATTTACCCTTGGAAGGATAGACAATAAAACATATACAAAACATGACAAATATGTCTTCCTTTGTTTATCAGTAGTATCCAATTTATCTACAGAACGAGTATTTTAGTTGTCTATTAAAAGATAAAGTTAAAATAGTTTGAGCTCATTTGCCTAAGGGTCCTGGTGGCTGGCAAAGGCTGCGTGGACGGGGACTGCACTCTGTCCATCTGCTGTGCTCTGCCAGCTGGTTCCTGCAGCTCCTCCCCGAATTAGGGAGTGGGGAGGGACAGAGGACAGAGGGGAGGATCGTTGGAACAGGCAAACATCCCAATTCCATCCAATGCTTGCCTGCTTCCACTAGTCATCCCTGACATTTGGGACCATCCCTCCTCCCCTGCCCTTCTGAGCCCAGGGGCAGCTGCCTACAGGGCAGGCTGAGGTGAGCAACAGGCTGCCAAGGAATTGACATGCGAGAAGGAGCAGCGGCAGCCTTTGCATCAGAGCCACACAAAGGCAATTCTCTGCGGTTGATATGAAAAGGTGTCAGTTCTGGTTTAAGTACTGTATTACCAGCCAAGATTTATCTGCCTCAAAGCCGGGCCTCACACCACCAAGGGAATAAACAGCTCTTCTGCTTATCTATTTTGTAGAGCGCACTATTTTCTCCAGTCGCCTCTGCCTCCAAAAAGACTTTTTCTTCGGCTTCTTCAGTTGTCTCCAGCAATTTGCAAACACAGATTCCTTGGCCCCGATATTGATGAGAGCTGCCCCATCCACAGCCTTCTCACCTCATCCCTGGGGAGGCCACACAAAGAGGAGAAAGATGGGACAGTCTTTTCAACTGGATGAGGGTAGGATTGTCAAAGTCTGATGTTGAGGAACTGAAGGACATAGAGGGGCAGGGGAAATCCCTCTGCCCTAACATGTTGATAAGAGATTGCTGGTTTAGGGGGGGAATCCTTTAGAATTGACTGACCACTGCAACTAGCAGTAGCCCTAGTCTCCTTTACGGTATCCTCCATATCCAGTGCCCAAACACATAGGATCTGGTATGCTAGTCTAGGCACCAGGTCCTGGAACAGAGGAAGGGAAGGTCACAAGAGGGTTTGTCCTAGAGGCACCTGCTTCAGTCAGAGCTCTGGCTTTGGACACTTGCCCTCCAATGGCCATGGGGTCCTCTTCCCAATGGGATTATACCTACTCAAGGTCCCCCAAACTATAGGTATATTTTTCTGCAAAATGGAGATGCTAAGAATGTCTCCTCTAGCGTGTGCGGGTGTTGTGAGGATCAAAGGCTATAAAGTATCAGAGTTTAAATGTCACAGAGATGTGAATGTGTGTGGGCTTGTATAGCCCATCTATTCACCGATTCTTGAAACTTCAACAGGGAAGAGCGTCTTTGATTCTACAGTCTTCACAGATTTAATTGGCAAGTATTCCTGGGAGATGTCGCAGAGGGGCTCACATTCATGTCAGGTATGAAAGGCAAAGATCAGATCTTTCCTGAAAGCACCTGCTGGTAAGCCGGCTGGATGCCTATGAGAGGGGAGGAGACCGAGCTTCAGAGAGAAAGAGTACAGATGTGGCAGATGTAGGAAGACAAAATTCCCTGCCTATTCATTTGTGCTGCTCTCTGATTTTCCAAACTACATAGCCAGGCACTGGGCACTGGAGGTAGGGAGTGTGTGCTGTAAATCCTCAAATGCCTACCAGAGGCACAACTAACTAACTAACTAACTAACTAACTAACTAACTAAAACAAAGGAAAAGTGTCCCTAACAGTTCCCTTCTACATAAGCAAAAATGGCTTTTGCGGCATGCTTTATTAGCACAAACAGCCCTGTCACAGCAGCCATGGCTGGTTGGCCTGCGGACAATGTGCCATTGAAGATAGCCACACAAGGGAAGAGGAGGCCTCCGAGGTGACTTAGCCAGACCTACAGGAACTCTAACCACCAAGGATGAATGTATCAAGGTCACCACAAGGTGGGCAACTGAGTGACTTTCCTTGCTGCCTCCCATTCCAGTGGATCCCTGCCAGGGTACAGTGCCCACATTCAGTCAGGAACAGCTTCCCAGAAGTGATGAGCCACACTGACATGTGTACGTACATGGCAGGGCTTCCCCAGAAACTGGGGCAGGATCCAGCTCACATCAAGGCAGCACCTCATCTTAAGAATCAAAATTGTATCATTAATCATCCTTAGAAAATAACCCACTTATTTTCATAAGTTTCATTATTGCTATACTATTCCATAGCTTACATCAGTTGACTGTAATAATTGGTAGCCATGTTTATTCTGAGGTTCTTCATGGTTAACGAACAGATCTATATAGAACAATTATTAATAAAGAGCACAAGGGAAAATAAATCTTAAAACATCTGCATAGAGGTGATATTTGAAACCATAGGTGGTGAAAGGTGATGCAGCTAACATATTACATTGAATGCCATCAAAAGAATGGAACAATGCTACTTAACACTGCAGAGTGGTTGAGACAACTGTTGGTTGACCAATGGCAGATGTCAATTGGTGATTTTGGGGTGGGGGGCAGCCTGCATGGAATAATGCAGGCTGTGGACACCATGTTGCAATTATCAAAGAGTGGGGGGTGGGTAGGGAGAAAATGGTAAAAGAGAAGGTAACCTATATTTTCAAAACTCTGTTGGTGAATGAAAGGAGGGTGGTAAATGGTAATTAAAAAAATAGCAATTGCGAGGAGAGATATTTAAAGAATGAAGTGATACAAGCATATGTATAGACAGGGAAAGGGGCTGGTGAAGAACACAAGAGTAAAGGGGAGGAGCCACTGAGAAGGAGTAGAAATAGAGTAGACGGAGCGGAAGTTGAGGGCCAGCTTCTCCCCAGAGCTCAAGGGAAAGAAAATATAGAAAGGCTCTGAGAAGAAGGTGGGGAGAGAGTCACCCTGTGCAGTTCTTTATGGGTAAGAAGTCATGTTTGCATCCACCACCACAAGCAGTCCCACCAAAACCCTGCACACTGGGTGCTATCAAAACCTCAATTTTAATGGTAAAGAATTTTTAAAATATATTTTATTGATCTTTTACAAAGAGGAAGAGAGAGAGAGAGAGAGAATTGGAAATATCGATGAGAGAAAAACATCAATCAGCTGCGTCTTGCACACCCCCTACTGGGGATGTGGCTGCAACTAAGGCACATGCCCTTCATGAGAATCAAACCTGGGACTCTTGAGTCCGCAGGCTGACACTCTATCCACTGAGCCAAACTGGTTAGGGCTAATGGTAAAGAATTTGAACTTGGTGAAGGTTCTTAAACAGAAAATGATAGTGCTAGAGTGGAAGCAGGCTCTGCCTGGCCCTAAATCCTTGCCCTTTTGTTATACTGGGTCCAGCCAATTCATTCCTTCCCAGGAATATGGGGAATAGTGATCCCTATCTGGCTGTCCATTAGAGTTCCTGTGCAACTTGAAAAAATACAGAGTACTCAAGTCCATCCCTTTGATATGCTGAGTCTGTTGGCCTAGGATAGGGACTGTAAATCCCACGTTTGGGTGCCACTGGTCTAAAGAATCAATAGACATTGATTTGTAAGAGGTTCTGACTTTGTTGAAACATTCTCATAGTATTCGATATGTATGAATTCCTTGGAGTTATCTGTAGAAGGGATAGAGGGAAGTAGAAAGTGAGAAAGGAGAGAAAGAAGGAGGCACAGATATATGTCCTCTGTCTCATCCATTCCACTATTCTTCTGATCCAGTAATGCATATGTCCCCATCCCTGGGATTTAACTTTAGAAAAAGACAATATTCCAGTCCCAAATCTGATTTGTCTGATCTTCTTAGAACAGATATTCTTCCTCTTCCAACTCTCACATCTTCTCGGGTAATTCTCAGGAATGTGTCACTGTTTAAATACTTTTGATGTCCTTCCACAAGCAGCTGATGGAAAACATAATGGGAGACATATAAAGAAATGGCATCTCACACAGTGCCAGGTGTCTGCAGCATGCCACCAAACTCTCCCTCCTGGAGCAGGGCTGCTAGCCTGGCATCTCATTTCACGAGGTCACCCTCCATTAAGAGCTAGGACTGGGATGGCATGCGCCACCAATGTGCACGTGTAGGTACAAACTGGCGTCCGTGACTTGAGGTGAATATTGTGAACAGACAGGTGGTCGGACAAACCAAACACTGTGAGGTTGAGGGGCCCCATCTCCCTAGAACTCAACAAGTTGTAAACTGTATCGTGGACAGTTGGAAGCTGAGTCACAGATGGGCAAAGGGAAAAAAGCAGGCTTTAGAACTATTATTTCTTTTTAAAAAATATATATATATTATTGTTTTTTTTTTACAGAGAGGAGGAGAGAGGGATAGAGAGCTAGTAACGTCGATGAGGGAGAAACATCGACCAGCTGCCTCCTGCACACCCCCGACAGGGGATGTGCCCGCAACCAATGTACATGCCCTTGACCGAAATCAAACCTGGGACCCTTCAGTCCGCAGACCAATGCTCTACCACTGAGCCAAACCGGTTTCGGCTAGAACTATTATTTCTATTAATGATCATCATCACTACTGTTGTTGTTGTTATTATCACCTTCTCATCTGTGCTGTCATTTCCATAGAAGGTCAATATAGAGACTATAGTTGGGGGCTTCCCAGATGTTGTCCTTATACTCAGAAAAAGAAAAAAGAAAGCTCAGTGGTTTGTTGTTTTCAAACCCCAAAAGTGTGAGGAGCTGGGGGTTGTACCTGTCCCTACCTCGATATCTGCTCAGTCCCATATATTTTACATGCCTGCACAATGCGTTTTATGAGGCATATAAAAGCCAGATGGGGATTATCTCCTCCTCTCTTTGGTTGGGGGAGAGATAATAGAGACTTATTTTATTTTGCTGCTTGCAACTGGTTACTCTGCCATGAATTGAGAAAAAAAGCTCTTTTGAAAAATGCTTTCTTTGACCCCATTGTCGCTGGGAAACCGCAGCGAGAGAATGCCATTCTCTGTAGGATCTCAGCTCAGAGCAGAGCAAGTCAGGGAGGAGTGGCACCTTTTCCCCCATCTCTTCTCCCCTCCTCCACATTTGTCCAGGGGAAGCAGTGCAAATCTCTCGCTCAGAGGAGGGGCCCTCAAGGGGACATGAGAAACCCAATAGAGAAACATCCTGGCTTTTCTAAGCCTGTGCCCACTGCTCTGGGCAGATGGGGTGTAGACTTTCACAGAAAATGCATTCATTCAGCCTGAGCTGCGTGCCAGGCATGCTCGGCACATTATCAAATATGCACCACCAATATTTCATTATCGGCCTTCTATGCAGCCCAGTCTACGCCTGGGTGAGCCTGGAAATTAAACTGTACCTTCACCTCTAAGAGTGTTGTTCCTGCCAGTGCTGAAGGGGAGAGATTGCCAGGCCACTGGGTTATCAGTGATGAGCACTCCCCTCCCCATGTACCAGAAAGCAGGATAGAAAAGATGGGCCTTGGTTATTTGACTGATGATTGAGAACACTGAGATCAAAAGCTCAGTGCCCTGGAGGCCACCTCTCACCCTTGCCCACAAAATCCTTAGAGGCACAAGTTGATAGTGGAGGTTGGGGGTAGAATGTTGTTAAATTCTTAACTTTGGAGATGCTGACAGAAAGCTTTAAGTGCCTAATATCACATAAAGCTGGAACTCCTCAAGGGGTGTCTATATGTTATATTCATTCCTGCTTTTTCCATGAACACTTTAGATAGGTTGTTTTGAGAAAGAAAAGAATGCAGTTCATCATAAAGTTTCCATTGATCAGGCTTTGTAATGAAATTTTAATCGTGGACTCTGTATTTCTATGAACGCTAATAGACAAATGCAGAGTTAGACAGAGACATCGGTAGGTAGACAGACAGATGATAAATAGATTTATAATAATAAAAGCATAATATGCTAATTAGACCAGATGTCATTCTAGACAAAGCCAGGGCTGGAGGGAAGCCCTGATTCCAGGTGCCAAAGGGAAGCGGGTGCCAGCAGCCTGGGAAGGAAGGCCTGCTCTTGCACCAATTTCATGCGTTGGGCCTCTAGTAGATAGATAATAGACAGATAGCTAGATGGATGGGTAGGTAGATGACAGATAAATAGATGCGTAGATAAGATGAAATAGAGATGACTCCTAGCCATAGTCATGCATTCAGCATTCCAACTCCATTTAATAGAAGCCAGTCTGTGCTCTCTGAGCAATTATACATGCAGACACAAACCTCTGCAGTGGATGCCGGAAGGACATGGTGTCCCACATGAATGCAGATGAGATCTGGAGTCCAAAGGAGCCCCAGACACCTGCCTCCACAAAGGACAGGAAGCCACCGTTGCACCCCCAGGTACAGAGCTCTTGGCCAAAGACCTCAGTATGCTGAACTTCTTAGAGGCGAAGATCACTGGAGACCAGGATTTCATCAAATAGTACTTCCCAAAGAGCCTTAAAAAGCAGGACTCAGGCCTTCATCCCTGAGGGATGCTGTGATCCTTGTATTTATTGACAGAAGCTACGTACCTGTGCAGACACCTACCCTGGCTTCCTCAGATCTCCCAGCAAGTATCCACCAGCCTGAAGGGGAAGTGCTACATTTCCAGGCCAGGAGAATCCACATGGGGGATGAAAACCCAAGGCTTCCTCAAAGCTGGCTGGAGGTGTGGCCCTCCTCCCTCTCACCTCCCAGAGCTATAAACACCATGAAGCAGAGGGAACTGAGGAGAAGGGCAGGATGGGGAAAGTCTTCAAGTTAGCTGAAAATTTTGTCCTGTGGTTGTCAAAGAAATGAGAATGCTTAGAAGAAGGAAAATTTATTCATAGACACCTGTCAGAGACTTCCATTCCTCTGGCTGAACTATAGCCCGAAGTTCCCTGGGACATAAATCAGCTCCTCTTGGACTTAATAACTCTTCCGTATGGGCTTCTCCCCACTCATAAATAAACCTCATCCCCTCATGTGTATAACCTACCTGATTTGCAGCCCTGTTCATCCGGAGAGATAGGTGCCCACCCCACTTAAAGAAGCTTTTCTGTGGTCACCACCTCCTTTTCCTGGGGAAAGTCAACTCAAAGAAGTAGGCTCCTTTCTACAATGCTGCCACAGAGTGCATGGGGCGAGTCTGTCTGTCAAGGATGGAGAAGGCCATGGAAAGGATATTTCCTCCCAAAGGGCTGAAGGTGGCTTTCAGGATTGGTCCAAGTGCTGCAAAGCTGGAGCCCAGATGCAAAGGGGTCCATGCCTCTCCTTGCTGAGAGATGTCACAGCATTGCTGGCCGATTCATAAGGTTGTGCATTCCAAGGAGATGGGTCACTGACCACAGCCAGAGCCTGTGGGTGTTCTGGAACTCTGCTACAGTTCTGGGATCAGGCTGGGTAGCACATTCTCCACTCCTCCAGGCTCCACAGAACAGAAACCCTCGGCATTTTGACTTGTAACAGCCCACCTTCACTGGAATTTTGGACACCAGCTTCCATATTCCTATAATGTGGCAAGATCACAAAATCCAGGTTTTAAATTACGCATTCCAATATTCTCATGGTTTTGTACATTCTCAGAAAGGCCCGTAAATATTCAAATTTTAATTTGTACAGTGTTGTTAGAAAGGATGTCATCATCCATTCTTTCCAATAGCCTACTCAGGGAGATAGACACCTCCACAGCAGCCCCAGCAGATGGGTACGTGGGCCTTCCTGGGCTTCCTAGCATGGGAATTACAGAAGGATTCAGCTGTTATTTCCATAGCAACTCTCAAACTTTAAAAGAAGTCACAATTAACTTTGTTTAAACAGTATTTTGAAATTTTATATTAATTGATATTTGTGAACAATTCATGCTACCATAAAACTTATGAAAAAAAATGCATCCATAAAATATTTAATGATATGAATTATGCACCTTGAGTTGTGGTAGGTATCCTATATAATAAAAGACTAATATGTAAATTAGCCGTCACTCTGCAAAAAATGTTGGCACCCATAGCAGACGCTGGGGTCATCACCCCAGCAAAGAGAGTCCAGCATCTGCTCCTTGGCCATGGGGAGAGGGATCTCTGACCAGAGGACTGAGAGCGAGACACTGAGCTCTCATTGCCAGCAGCGGTGCGAGCTCAGTGTCCAAGCCACAGGTGTGCTGTGGGAGAGAAGGGGCCTGTGGGGCCATGAACTCAGCATTTGCACACAAGCCAGCTGTGTGGCAAGGAGGGAAGGATCCTATAGGGCTGCAAGCCCAGAGTCCTTGCCCTGGCCTGCCTTGCGGCAGGAGGGAAGGGACCTGTAGTGCCCAAAGTTCAGCATCCCCATGGCAGGGGAGGAACCAGAAAAATGGATCTTTCCAGTTCCTGATGCTGACAGAGTCCTATGAGTGCTGGGGTCCTCCACCTGCAGCCCCCAGTCACACCCCAGCAACCCCAGTCACAGACTGGAAGCCCCCTGCCAGCAGTCCAGACGGGACCAGTGTGGTGCCTTGGAGAGGGGCAGGAGAGTGTCCAGTGGGCATGCTACATACATCAAATCACTGCTGCCAAGACGTCCCACCCCCCATTCACAAGTAGTATGGTCCAAGGGGGCGATTCCTGAGGCAAGGCCCCCATGGCAGCTGATGTGCACCACACCAGGCAGGGAAGTCAGACCTGAAAGCCCAAGCACCTGAGTACCCGAGCTGCAGGGTGTTGTGGGCCTGGTCTCTGAGGAGACCCCAGGACAAGCATCTTCCCAGAGGCTGTGCAGAAGGAGTGGAGGAACCTCTGGCTAGAGGCCAGGGTGAGAGATGCTGGTTTCTTTGGAGGCCAAGACCAGGCTGAGGGACACTACTGCACCCCCCCTTGCACTGGGCCTCTAGTTGTAATTATAAAACTCATACACATGGAAAATGTAAGACAAATCCTGTAATCTCCTAAGATAAGAGCACTGCAAGTCAAAAATCTATGTTCACAAAAATAAAAATAAAAATAGCATGTGTTGACAAGGCTATGAAGAAATTGAAGACTTTATACATGGTTGGTAGGAATGTCAAATGGTAGTTGTTAGGGGAAAGGTTGACAGTTATTTAAGAAGTTAAACATAGAATTATATGAATCAACAATCCACAACTAGGATATAGCCAAAGAATTAAAAATAGGAACTCAAACAAATACTCCAACATACATATAAATAGTAGCACTCTCCACAATAACTAAAAGGTGGAAACAGCCCAAATGTCCATCAACAGGTAAATGTATAAAAATGGTCTTATATACATACTGTGAACTACTTCTCAGCCATAAAAAGAAATAAAGCATTGATATGTGCTACAATGTGGATGAATGTCAGAAACATTATGCTAAGTAAAAGAATCCCAACACAAAAGGTTGTTCATTGTATGATTCCTTTCATGTGAAATACCTACAATAGATAAATCCATGGAAACAGAAATCAGATTGCTGGTTGCCAGGGACTGGGGTGAAGGGAACATGAGGGAGTGACTACTTACCAGATATGTAACTTCCTTTTGGGGTAATGAAAATGGCTTAGAGGTAAAGAGAGGTGGTGTTTGCACAATATCTAAATGTCACAGAATTATTCACTATAAAATGCTTAATTTTCATTTTATGAACTTCACACCAATAAAGTCTTTTTAAAGATCTATTTTCAAGTCTCATCTCTAAGAGTAATCTCTCCTATGTCTGAGCAATTTGTTTCACTGCTCTGGCTGTAAGTCTTCCCATCACATGTAGCTCATTAAAGCTGATTGGCCACTGTCCAGGTAGCATGGGTCATATCTAGAACCACAAAACTGATATCCCAAATGAACTAAAAAACACTTCAGTATTTCTGAGATTAAGTGATCATTAGGAACAGCATCTAAGAATTTCTCTCTTCTACTACCCAACAAAATTAATTTTTAAAAGAATAATATTAGCTTGGCCAGTGTTGCTCAGTGGTTGAGCATTGACCTATGAACCAGGAGGTCATGGTTTGATTCCCAGTTGGGGCGCATGCCCAGGTTTCAGGTTTGATCCCTTGTGTGGAGCACACAGGAGGCAGCTAATCAATGATTCTCATCATTGATGTTTCTATCCCATTCTCCTTCTCCCTTCGTCTGTGAAATAAAAATGTATTTAAAAAAATAAATAAATAAAATAATAATGTTCTCCTCACACTAAAAGAATTATTAGTAGACCAAACAGGGGGGAAAAACATTATTGACCTGCCATTCTTTTTTTGTAAATAAAGCTTTATTGGAACACAACCACACCCATTTGTTCACGTGGTCTTTGAGGATGCTTTCATGCTACAATCATAAAATTGTGTAGGAGTAGTTACAATTATGGCCTCCAAAGCCTGATATATTTACTGTCTGGCCATTTACATAAAATATTACAACCCTTGTAATAGGATAACCTAAGAAGAAAATTGTCAGCAATACAAAAACTTGTGGATAAGATAATAAAACAGCAAGATGGCATACATAGAAAGTGAGATTGAAACCATAAGGAAAAGACACAAGGGAGGGGCCAAAACCCTCCTTTGTAACCATTAGAAAAACAGGGAACATGAAAGATGTCTCCAGAAACCAAATTACTGCATAGAAAGTAGCCTAAACATAATGATATTAAGGACCAAAAAATTAAATTATCTTTTATAAAGAGAAGCAGAGGGATTAAATGGGCAAGTGTCACTTAAAAACTATAACTCTCACCTTTTAATGTTTTTAAATCTCCCTTTCAAACTTAAAGCGAGGCTTTTAAGAAAAGCTCTTCCCTGTGGTGACAACAGAATTATTTGAAGTTCAGAGATTATGACAATTGAACATCAGGATCCTTTTCTTCTAAGTTCAAGTAAAATTAAATTAAATAATTTTAAAAATAGGATCTGTTGTACAGCTCAGTTCTCCTAAAATTATATGCCAATGTTCCCTTTTCTATAAATGTATTTTCAGAAAAAAGTGTGCAGAATGATAATTATTTCTAGGTGGTATATTTAGAGGTGATTTTAATGTTATTTTTGTATTTTTCTATATTAAATTATAAAACTTAAATTATTTTCTCTCTCTCTCTCTCTCTCTCTCTCTCTCTCTATTTTTTTTTTTTTTACAAAAAAGGTAATTTTTCTTAAAAAAAAAAAAAAAAGGAAGACTCAAAGCAAATAGCTAAAGTGTTATCTGGTAGAGGGTGGCATCTGAATGAGTGTCACCTTCTCGCATGAAACTTTGTCTATTTTTGAATGTTCCTCATTTGTAACCAGTATTTTAAATACTATTTTGATTGATTTGTTCTTTGAAATTGCCCAAAGTTCCTAGTATTAGCAAGACACATAATCCATGTTCATTAAAACTTTTATTGATATTTGTTTTTGCTAAATTTTCCCAGGGAATGTTTACTATTCTCAGTGGCAATAAGATTTTAAAATATGCCTGACATTAAGTTACTTGACATTAAGTTATTTTGTATTTTATTAATTGCAGCAGAAATGCTACTGAATCCCTTTGTAATAACAACAAAAGAGAAAAAACACTTTAAATAGTTTTAGATGCCCCCAAGACTTTGCCTTTTATGACAAACTAACGTATCTAAGTCATAAAATTTTTATCCTTTCTTCATTTTATAGACAGTAAAGAGCAGCTATCTGAATAAGTGCATTCCCCCCACATCCTCATGATCTCTGGCAAAGTTAACCCATTCTGGTTTTAGAGACCCTTTTCCTCCTTCTTATCCCCTGTCTACTTCTTTTTCTTCTCCTCCTCCTTCTCCTCCTTCTCCTTCTCCTCCCCCTCTTCCTCCCTCCCTTCTCCTTCTCCTCCCTCCTCCCCCCTCCTCCTTCTCTTCCCTTCTCCTCCTCCTCCCCTTCTCCTCCTTCTCCCCTTCTCCTTTTCTTCCTCCTCCTCTTTCTTTTTCTTTTTCTCCTTCCTCTCTCTCTCTCTCCTCTCTCCCCCTAGCCTTTTGTAATGTAAAGTTCTTGAACTTTCTCAGATTTGTCTTTCTATTTTAATTTTTTTATTAATTAAGGTATTACATATGTGTTATTATCCCCCCATTACCCTCCCAATCCCCCCACTCATGCCTTAACCCCCCTGTTGTCTGTGTTCATTGGTTAGGCTTATATGCATGCATACAAGTCCTTTAGTTGATCTCTCCCCCATATCCTTAATCCTCCCCTACCTTCCCTCTGAGATTTGACAGTCTGATTATTGCTTCTCTGTCTCTGGATCTGTTTTTGTTCAACAGTTTATGTTGTTCATTGTATTCCACAAATGAGTGAGATCATGTGATATTTATTTTTCTATGACTGGCTTATTTCACTTGCATAATGCTCTCCAGTTTCACCCATGCTGTTGCAAATGGTAAAAATTCTTTCTTTTTTACAGTGGTATAATATTCCATTGTGTAGATGCATCTGTCGTTTTTTCTCTCAGTTACCTAGATCAATACAACATCAGAGCAAGCCTGGTAGTGTAGAGGAAAAAGAGGATGGTGGATACTCAGAAACAAGGAGACTAAAAAACTCATAAACACAGGCAACAGAATGGTGATTACCAGAAAGGAAGGGAATGGAGAGGACAAAGAGGGTAAAGGGGATCAAATATATGGTGATGAAAGGAGACTAGAATTTGGGGGGTATGCACACAATAGCATATAAAGATGCTGTATACAAGAAACTTACATAATGTTATTAACCAATGTTACCCCAATACATTTATTTTTTTAAAAAGGGAACAAGGACCAATAGTGCACAAGAGCTCCTCCAGCTCTAAGTTAGGACTATACTCTTCCTCAACAGATTCCAACTTATTGAAATCATTGATAAATAATACAGGAAATATAACTACATCATCAAATATGTACTCTGTTCAGTGAAGAACGGTGATCAATTGGGTGGGCTGTAATAATTGAGTATGATGGACTACGGAAGTTGGGGCTTGTGCTGGACCCCCAAAGCAAGTAAGGCTTACTTAAATAAGAGAGAAAAGGTGGAATGGAATTCCCAGGAGAGAAATGCCATTAGCAAAGTGCAGAAATGAACAGGGGCATGGACCCATGGTGGAAACCACATGAATGGCAGGGGGCACAGAAGAGGTGCTGAACAGGATAGAATGAAAAAAAAAAGTGAGATTTAGTGTGTATAATACTGTATGGAACCATGACATTAAGAATTTAGAAATAGGTGCTAGTTTACAGGGTTACAACTGTATTCACCCACAGGCAGTTTTAGAGGGTTATCCTTCCTCTTCCTCTACCCATATCCTGGCTGTTGTATCAGCACCTCCCTCCCACCGTCTATTCCACCAGGACACGAAGAACAATGGAGTGGAATGGGCAGCCTGGGCATGGCTTATCAGAGTAAGGAGATAATGTAGAGCAGAGGGGAAAATACAAATAGGAAATGGAGAATAAAGAAGAGGGAAGAAATCTGTTTTTCTCTTTCTCAACCTTTCCCCAAATCTTGGCACTATCAGTTAGGGACAGAAGACACCAGCATCATCGAACAGTGTTTATAGAAATGCAGCCGTTTATCCTGAAGCTGACTGCCTACTCTGGTAGCTTGCTTACCTTGGGTGTCTTATAGGAGTAATGTCAAGTTCAACGTGGTCATAATGGAGCCCATCTTCTTCCTCATCATCAGCTCCTACTCTGTGTACATTTTCTCACCACCATCCTTTCAGTTATCCTAGTTGGTCACCTTTTTCTCCCTCAAGTCCCACATCCAAGTGGCTGGTAGGTTAGTTATGGCAACTCCACTTCCCCAGAGCATCTCTTTTTTCATCTTCTTTTACACTTCCATTGTCATTGTCTATTTTGGTCCCTTGTTACCTCTAGGACATCAGTCTTTCAACTGTCCTGACCATATTCTTTCCTCATCCCTTCTCCCTTTACCACTTCCTTGATGCCATGTCTAGGATTGTTGTTCTGATGCTGGATTATCTTGTCATGTTCTTGCTTAAAAACTTGTCACTACCTCTCACAGAATACCTATATCTAGCTGGATACCTGGTATGCTATGTCAGGTCCTCTGAATTTTGACTCTAGCCATAATTCTGGCTTCACCTCTTACTCTTTTCTCACATTTAACTGTTAACTTATGTATTCATCTATTTCATTAGCCTTCGTTAGTGGTGTTTCTATAGCTCTAATGTGTGCACTGTCATTCCTCCATACTTTTCCCTACAAAGATATCTTGTTTCCTTTTAGGTTCATTTCAAACATCTCATCCTCCTGGAAACCATGCTGGATATCCCAGCTAGAATGTGCTCAGAACACAGAAAACCATAATGCATCTGCTGGGGAAGCGAGTGACTCAATGAATGAATAAAGAGATTAATAAAAGATATAACTCTCACCTTTAAGTATTCTCTTGCATTCCAAGGTATCTTTTCTTGGTCAGGCTGAGCTCTCCTAGAGACTGTCTGTTCTGACTGATCCACAACACCCACTAAAGTATGAATGATTCACCAGTTAAATCTAGGATTTGACTAGTTTTTGTTGTAGGCACTTCTGCTCAGGGTCTGTAAGAGCAGCTGCAGGCTAGGCTTCAGCACTGTGCTCTGAGCCTTTAGTTTGACATTTTAAGTCTGAGGAAACACTAGCAAGTTCAAAGGCAGACCACACCTGAATACAATGTTCAAAGGCATGTTTTAAGACTATGCTCCTGGACCAAACTGCTGAATGCATGTGGTAGCTCCCTCAGCTCTCCAACACCAATGAGCTTTGTGGATTATTCACCTTTCTCTTCTCTCCCATCCAATCTGACCTGCAGACTTTGAGGGCTTAATGAACAATGACCTTGAGTTCCCTGTCCCAAATTCCTACACGAGGGATCTATTCTTTCATAGTATCTAATCTATAAAGTAGCACACACCCCAAGGGTTACAATGAAGTCATTACAGCCATAACCTGAGACAATCTTAACCTTCTATGGCTGAAGACACCACAGCCCCTAGGAAAACAGAATAAAAATGTTTGAATTCGGGCCGAGAAGGTGTGATCAGAGTACAGAGAACTCCTCCACAAGGCATTATGGGAGCAACTTAGGCAAGTAGCAGATAGTTTCTAGGAAATGAACACTGATGGGACAGAGGGGCGAGGAAAGGACTGATAGAGAAGGTATAATTCTTCTTCATTTCATAGATGGGGAAACCTAGACACAATTAGGTCTGTTGACAAACTCTGGGTTAACCAATTAGTCATGGGCTAGTCCAGAATTTCATACCATTCTTTTGACCTCTAGTTGAGATTTCACACAACCCTGCTTCTAAATGTGTCTTTTCAGTAGCAAAGTAAATCTAGCATACATCCTGTAAACCTACTACCTAACTAACCTTTTTTTAAAAAATGGTCATCAAGTCTTGGGAATGAGGGGGGACTCCTAGGAACCTGGAGAAATACTTCCCGACCCTTTCCCTGGCCTTTCAATTGGTAAGAACTCAAACATGCTCAAGATGCTATTACTTTTACTAATCTTTGTCAACTTCTGACTCCAAGGTCAAAAAAATAGCACCTGATGTCTATATGCTAGCACGTACCCATGCAAACTGAACCACAGTGTGTTAAACTGGCTGTTGTGAGCTCCGACCTGCTCCTCCAGCAGCTACATTGAACTCTTCAAAGTGGTAATCTGGTGTGTGGCAGTCACTCAGACTGAATGGGTCCGTCACTCATGAAGGGTGGCACAGTCCTCAGAATTCCTAAGCCAGCATTTTTTTTCCCCTCAAAGCCTTTACTCATCTTCTGCATAATATATTTCTCCAGAGTACCCTTCATAGCCATCAGCACTGTTCACTTTACCCAATCACCAGGTGCCAAGAGAAAGTAAAGGTTGCTTGCAGATTTAAAGGGTGGCTTAGACTGAAGATGTGAAGTGAGGACTGGTGAGAGCAAGAGAAAGGAGGGGTTATATTGGAATGAGAGAGAAGACAGTGCTTGAACTCTGAGATGGGACACAGGTAGACACAGGTGAGGGGAGGGGGTTGAAATTGAAAAGGGGGCAGAGAGAACAGAGAGCTGGGCCAATCCTCCTCATTGCACCAAGTAGCTGTCTACACTTGGCCTTCAGTTTGTAGGGGCCTTAACTCAAGTCCTGTTGCCTGAGAATGGGAACTACTGAATACCATTCCCAGGGATTCAGAAATCAAAGAATTATGGGATAACTTTTAATAGTAATAAAAAAAAATGACAAATGAGCGAAAGTCACATATCACATGATCTCACTCATATTTGACTATCTGTCCATCCTCAGACAGCTCTGGAAATCAGGCCTGCTCCTCTAAGACCCACTCAGAAGAGGAGCTGAGCTCCCCATCTGTAAACAGGTTGGCTTAAGATCCACATGTGCTCGCCTCTTTGTCCCAAACTCACCAACCAGAGCAGCCAGAGTGTGGGCACAGAGGCCCAGGGAGCTCCACTAATGGAAGAGCCTCTATCTAGAACACGATGTGCTGGGAAATAAGCATCCTGTTCCCTATCACCTAACATTCGCGTGTCCTTCACAGGTTATAAAACACTGCAGTCTATTCGGAAGAGAGGTCTTTATAACAAGCCACCACCTGATCCAGGTTATTGTTTTCACATCTACTTCATCAATGCAAAAAATGAGGTTTAAAATGGTAGTTGAACTGACCCTTGTCATCCAGTCAGTAGAGAGTAGAGCTGGAATCCAAATCAAACTTCTGATAAATTTTTGAAACCAGGTTTCAAAAGCTATTACAAACAGGTCAGGCAAGAGATGCCTGCAGCCAGCATTGTTAATAACTTCACAGAAGTGAACAGACTGATTGAGTTTGTGCAGGTAGCTGAGGACCAGGGAGCAGTTTTTCATTTAACAAATACTGACCTACTGCATATGCTGTGCCCTGGGAATGAAGCCACAAACAAGACAGACAGGATCTCTGTCTTGTAGAACTTGGGTAGAAGAGGGAGGTGTCTAGGATTCAAGGACACCTCCAGGAAGGGAAGCAGCTCACAGGGGCTCCTGAGAATGATCCTGGGCCCACATCCCAAGAAGTCACTGAAGGTTCAGGATTAGCCCCAAGTGAAATTGGCCATGGTTGTGGTTTTGAAAAGTCAGTCTGGCCTTGGAGTCCCCAATGCAATGAAACAAAGGTGTTGGACCATCCATGCCCATTGAACTAGGGTAGCACAGGATGACCTAACTATAACAAAATAAAGCTCCCTGCTCTGTTGTTTCAACATTTCTTTGTGCTCACAATTTTCCTGTTTGGCTTATTATATTTTTTGCTGCATCCTTTAGTAAAGTTCTATCTTAAAGCTCCCAAATTTTAGAGTATGAACCAAAATAAAAGAAAATCACCTATGTTAAAGCTAGGACTGCTAGAGAGGGACTGAGAAGTGAAATGTGGTGGTCACCTTGAAGAGCCTGGAAGGACTAGTGAAATGGGCAAATGGTATGATAAAAAATCATGAATGGGGACACCAGGAAGTGTTCATAGTTTGATTTATCATTACTTGGTTTGAAAACCCACCTAAACCCAGAGCACCAGAATATAGGCTTTTTCTTACTGGGCAGTCTTCCTACTTTCAGGTTTGATGAAAAGAAAACAGTGACCAATGACTGGAAATTACCTTCAATGTCCAAGATTGGAAGACTGTAAAGTGGGCTCTGCCAGCATTTATCACCATGAACCTTACCTCTCAGCCATGTTCTCCCATAGGTATGTGGTGCCCCCAGAAGGCAGAGAGGGCCTGTGTCCCTGCCTAGGTGTGATGATGCTCCTCCATGGAGCCCCAGAGCCCTCTCCTTACACATGTTCTCCTGAGTCTATCCTGTGCATAGCAGGCTGGTCAGAGAGAGCAAGGCAGGGCTCAGCCCACACTCAGTTCAGAGGAGTATTTGGAAAAAGTATTTGATGTCCAGAATTCATCACCCCTTTCAAGTCTTCCCAATTTGCAAAATCTACCAATGATCATCTGTGGCTCCTGTTATTCTGATATGTCACATTATCAGATTGAATCCCTCCCCCCCCCAAAAAAAAAATGTTTAATTTATGAACAGTAAAGGCATCCACTCTATATGACCAATGAACTTTTTAGCATCAGGTTGTTTTACTTATTTACCAGTAATAACTAGAGGCCTGGTGCATGGATTTGTGCATGGGAAGGAGGTGTCCCTCAGCCTGGCCTGCTCCCTCTGCAATCTGGGATCCCTTAGGGGATATCTGACTGCAGATTTAGGCCCAATTCCCACAGGCCAGACCTAAACCAGCAGTCGGACACCCCAGAAGGATATATCAGTGTGCCAAGTAGCAGGCTGGCTGGGAGGAGCAAGATTCTGGGCTGGGTGCTGCACCACTCATGCTCATCCTGGCCCACTGGTGCCACTAGGTAGTGCTGTGGCAGAATCAGAATAGGCTCCCATTGCTGCAGCTGCGCTTGCCAGCCAGCAGCCTTGAGCCCTGCTTCTGGCTAAGCAGTGCTCCTTCTGTTGGAACACACTGACCACCAGTGGGCAGTTCCTGCATTGAGCATCTGCCCCCTGGTGGTCAGTGCCCATCATAGTGACTGGTCATTCAGTTCAGTCGTAATGGTCGCATAGGCCTTTATATATATACTAGAGGCCTGGTGCATGATATTCATGCAAGAATAGGCCTTTCTTCCTCTGGCTTCACTCCCAGCCACCTGGGAGCTGACAAGTCCCTGCTGCTGGCCCGCCTGGAGCCAGCAAGTCCACAGGAGCCAACAAGTCCTCGCTTCTGTCTGGAGCACAGCTCCAGTAGTTTCCACCACTTCCCTTCCCCTCATAGTAGGTGTCACGCCCCTCCAGGCTGCTCCTAGCCTGTGCATGCAAATTAACCTTCCTCTTTGTTGGGCTAATTTGCATACTCACTTTGATTGGCTGTGGGTGTAGTGGAGTGATGGTTAATTTGCATGTTTTTCTTTTACCCTGTTTCCCCAAAAATAAGACAGTGTCTTATATTAATTTTTGCTCCCAAAGATGTGCTAGGTCTTATTTTCATGAAGAAGAATAAGGTACACACTTATTGTTAAATGAAAATAAAGGAAATGTATTACCTGTATATGGTATGGTAGTATGGTAGTTGTCAACACAAACCAGACAAACTGTGAATTTGTCTGGTTTGTATCAAGAATTTACTCATTTATTCAGTGACAATCATGTCATCATCTTCTGGAACATCATCATAACAATCCAATTCCTGAATTTCCTGGGGAATTTCTTGTGACTCCATTTCTTTCAGAATCAGTGGACCAAATCTCTAATGTTTAGCCTGGGGGGGGGGGCTTATTTTTGGGGGGATGCCTTATATTTCACTCAGAAGGAAACCTGTAAATAGGTCTTATTTTCGGAGGATGTCTTATTTTCGGGGAAACACGGTATTAAGTAAGATAATTAAATGACATGTGAAGTGAATCAACAAGTATGGACTTCCCTGAATATAGTATCTCTAAATGCTTATCTTAACTAGCCTCCTACGTTTGCTATTAATTTATCAAAACCTATCCTATCAAAACACCAGTCAGAAAGAATGTTTGCACCCCTATGTTCATAGCAGAGCAATTTACAAAAGTTAAGATCTGGAAACAGCCCAAGTACCCATCAGCAGACGAGTGGATAAAAAAGCTGTGGTACATTTACACTATGCAATACTACATAGTTGTAAAAGAAAGGATCTCTTAGAGCAGGGGTCTTCAAACTACGGCCCGCGGGCCACATGCCACCCGCAGAGGAGTCTGATCCGGCCTGCCAGGTTTTTTGGGCAGTGAGCGCAGCCGAGGTGTTACAGTAGGAATTAGTAGTTCATATAGTCCAGCCCTCCAGCTCTCTGAGGGACCGTGATCTGGCCCCCACTTTAAAAAGTTTGAGGACCCCTGTAAGACTTAGAGGGACCTAGAGAGTATTATGCTAAGTGCAATAAGCCAGTCAGGGAAAGATAAGTATCACATGATCTCACTCAGATATGGAATCTGATGAACAAAATAGATCCAGAGACATAGAAGGATGGAATAGGCTGACGAATCTCAGAGGGAAGGCAGGGGTTGGAGTGGATGGGGAGAGATAAACCTGGAACTTATATGAATACTAAAGGCACAATGCATGAAATTCATGCAAGAATAGGCCTTCCTTCCCCTGGCTACTGGCACCAGCTTTCCTCTGGCACCCGGGACCTAGGCTTCCCTCTGGCCACTGGCAGGCAGGTGGGACCTGGGCTTCCCTCACAGTCCTGACTTTTATCTGGAAGGTCATCTGCAAGTATATCTGGTCTAATTAGCATATTATGCTTTTATTACTATAGATATGCATAGCCCATGGAACCAGACAATAGTGTGGTGAAGGCCTGGGAAGGCCAATATGGGGTGGAGAGTGATAATGGGGAAAAAAGAGAGCATCTGTAATACCCTCAATAATAAAGACAAATTTAAAACAACAACTATCTTTTATTTGTTGTTGCTTCAATAGCTTTATTGAGGTAACACTGCAGATAATAAACTGTGTATATTTAAATGAACCATTTGATATCTTGATATAGTATACCCATGAAAACATACCATAATCAAGATCATGGATACAAATGTCACTCTTTCCAAAATTTTCTCATGCCACTTTTCCCACTTCCTGCTCTCCTCACTCCACACCACTAACCTAAGAACCTACGATTTGTCATTATAGAATGTGTTGTATATTCTATGATTTTATACTGATGAAATCAGATAGTATGCACTCATTTTTGGTCTGTTTTATTTGTCATTCATAATTCCTTTCAGATTCATTCATGTTAACATTTGTATCATTAATGTATTTTTTTTTATAGCCAGTAACATTCCACTGTTTGAATATACCACACTTGAAATTATCTGTTCAATCTCTTCACCTGTTGATGGGCATGTAGATAGTCATTAGCTTGGGATATTACAGATAGAGCTGCTGTGAACACTTTCATATAAATCTTTGTATGGACTTTTAGCCATTTAAATAAGTATATAGAGAGTTTTATACTTTCCTAATGATTGATATTGCTCAGTAACTTTTTAGTTGTTTTTTTGTCATATGTATATTTCTTTGGTAAGTTGTTCAAATCTCTTGCCCATTTTTAAAAATTTGGGTATTTTCTTACTATTGAATTTGAAGAGTACTTCATATTCTAAATACAAATCCTTTATCAATTATATACTATGCAAATAGTGTCTATCAGTATATGGCTTCTATTTTATTATTTTATACAGGTCTTGCAAAAAAACAGAAGTTTTTCATTATGAAGTTTAATTTACCACTTTGTTCTTTTATGGAACAAGCTTTTGGTGTCATTTCCTAAAAAGTTTTAGCTTAATCCCAAGTCACAAAGACTTTTCCTGTATTTTCTTCTAGAAGTGTAATAGACTTAAGTTTTACATTTAAGTTTATGATTCACTTAGAGTTAATTTATTAATATTGTAATAGGTGTAACTCAAAGTTTATTTTTTTTTGTATATGGATGGATGTTCAACTGTTCCAGTTCTATTCATTGAAAAGGCTAGCATTTTTACACAGAATTTCCTTTGCAACTTTGTAAAAAAAAGAAACAGTAGTCCATATTTGTGTGGACTTTTTTAAAGTTATTCTATCCAATTGAACTGTTTGACTATCTTTACATCAAAAGCATACTATGTTCATTACTGCATTTTTATAGTAAGTCTTAAAGTGAGGTGCTGTTAATTCTTCAATGTTTCCAAAGTTATTTTTGGCTATTCTAGATACACTACATTTCCATGTGAATTTTAGAGTTGGCTTTTCAATTTCTACCTAAAACTTTGTTAAGATTTTTATTGGGATTCCCCTGAAGCTATAAATCAATTTAGGGAAAGTTGACAATATTGTTATTTTATGACAATAACAATTTATGAACATGGTATGTGTCTTATTTATTTGGGACTTAGTGAATTTCCCTCAGCAATGTTTTCAGTTTTAAGTGTATGGAGATCTTTTTGTTAAGTATTATATATATTTGATGGTATTATAAGTGCTATCTTTAAATTTTTAGTTTCTGGTTTTTATTTGTTAATATATAGAAATATAATTGATTTTTGTATAGAGATATCATAAACTGCAATTTGCTGAACTTACTAGTTGTAATATATACACAACAACTTCTACATAGACATTCATATTGGCATCAACATTCATGTTGTCTGCATATAAAGACAATTCTACATCTTCCTTTCCAGTTCTTTTTCTTGCCTTATTTCTGTGGCTAGCACCTCCAGTATAATGTTGAATAGAAGCAGTGAGAGTGAACATTCTGATTTTAGGGGAAAACCATTAAGTACAATGTTAGCTGTAGGATTTTGAAGATCAGGTAAAAGAAATTCTCTTTTATTCTAAGTTTGCTAAAATTTTCTTTCCAAAATATACATTGGATTTTGTCAAATAAAGCATTATCATAATTTTTCAAATGACTGACAAAGATTGATATCTGAAAGCAGCCAGAGAAAAAGACACATTATGTACAGGGAAGCCAAGGTAATGATGGCAATAAATTTCCCATCATTAAAAAAAAAAAAAAGGGTAAAAAAAAATATAGTGGAGTAGCATCTTTTAAATATTGAAAGAACAAAACTGCCAACTTAGCAATCATACCAAGTTAAAATGACTTTAAAAAATTAAGGAATAATATATCTTCAGATATACAAAATCTGAAAGGATTCAGCACCAGCAGACTGACAATGCAAAAAATATATATATATATATAAAAGAAAAATGACACTAAATAGAAATGCATATCAGTACCAAGAAGAAAGAAACAGGATAAATGGTAGCTATGTAAGTACATATCTATATAACTATTCCTTTTTATTTAAATCATTTTTAAAATAGTTGATTATTTGAAGCAAACATATTAATAATATAGGATTGTGTATGTAACATGTGGGAAATAAAAATATCTGACAGCAATGTAACAAAGGAGAAATTTACACATATTAGTGTAAGTTCTTACATTGTACATGAAAAAGGTACAATATCACTTGAAGGTAGATGGTGGTGAGCTAAAGATGTAACATATAAACCCTAAAGCAACTATTAAAATAACACAACTCAGAATTTCAGGTAATAAGTCAACGAAAGAGATAACATGGAATAATAAAAATTTGTCAATTCAAAAGGAGGCATGAAAAGAACAGATGGCAGAAAAAAAGTGAAATGATGAGAGATCTAAATCCAATTGCATCAGTAAGTGCATGAGTTGTATACTCACTCTGGTCAGGACTGTCACTTCTCATACCCCCCCCCATGCCCCTTTACATGTAGCACAGGCACATGCATGGGATTGCTGAGCATATCACTAGCTCATTTGGACTTTGCAACAAAAATCAACTCCTCATTTTACTGGAGACTGAGACTTGTAGTTCAGCTAATCACACACTCATACAGAAAGCTATAGATGCTTATGACTATAATCCCTTGTCCAGATTCCAAGTCTGAGATGTTTCTAGGTACCTAAAACTCCCAGTTATAATAGTCAGGGGGTGGGGCAAATAGAATCCAGTTTAGAAAATGGCTATAGCCCCAGTGATGGTGGACCTAAGGTGAGAAGTGGTCTTTTTGCCATTCCTTTGATGGGTCTACTGCTTTCTGGATGGATAGTGTCTCGCCCACATTCACCCCTTTGGCCTTTCTCTGTGCTCAGGTTGTTATACATGCTCAGGCAGGCCCTATGTAAGGTCAGCTGAGATCCTCCCAGATCCACTCACCAAGCTATGCTGCCTGGGACAGGCCTGTGTGCACCTGGAGAAAGAGGAGCAACATCCTAATTTGCCCAGAAATATCCTCTGGTTAGCAGTGGCCCTCCTGCTCCCCTGGCCCATCCCTCAACTGGGAATTTATTGGAAAGAGGAGCTGCTCAACTCTCTGTTGTATTCTCACAGAGGATTCTCACTCAAGGCCTGCCTCATGGTCCATGATCCTTACTGAATCCCATTGCTAGTGAGGGTGTCTGCTGCTTCTCTTCTCCTGCACCTTGGTGTATATGCATGAGCAGCAGGCAACCACTATGCCTCTAGGACTCTGACTGCTTTAATTACTTCCCTGTCCTTTAGCCTTCTCCCTCCCCCAGGGGTGGAGGTGTATCTGGTTTCATGATCTTCCATCTAGAATGGCAATCAGTGTTTCACCAGACGTGGCTTCTCCTATCCTTGACTTTATCTTAATAAATAATCCAACATATTTAGCAGAAATCATTACATCTTTGTTTAGGGATTAGGACCGGAGATATATTTAAACTGAGCTGAGCACTGGTAATCCTGAAAGGGCTGAAGCAATCCTGAGAGCACAATGGGGCCACAGCAGTGAGTGAGTGAGCTCAGCTGCAGCTGTTATTAAGGCAGCTGTCTGCTCAGCACAGAGTAGATAAGGGAAAAATCAATATGTGTGTGCACATATGTATACAGGCTCACTCTGTTGTGCATGGGTGCATGCAAATACACCTGCCTGCACACTCCAAATGCATGAACTCATGTAATTATGTTTGCAAGCCTAAGCAAGCTCATATGAGCTCACACAGACACAGGCATTTGTGGAAAGTACCTGTTTATGCATATGCAGGCATATATGCCCACTCATATAATTTTGCACATGCACACATGACTACCTCCCTACACTTCCGGTGGTACAAATATGCAAACAAACAGCTGCTCTGTAGCCCTCTGGAACAAGGCATCATGCTCAGAGCGCGAGTCCCAAGGTTGCACATGTACAGCTTGCAAACAGCTCTGGATCTGTTTTCGCTATTTCTTCCTGCGTCTGTGCACAGCAGTCTCCATCTCCTGGGAGTTTAGCAGAACCTCCCTTGGCTGCCTGATGATGCCAGGGGTTACTTAGAAACTCTACTAGAGCTTGATTAATTCAGTTTCCCTTTGCCCAGGAGTTAGGACACCAGGAGCTAGATGCATTAAAGCATCTCAGCTATCTGCCTACAGTCATCATGAGGCCCATGCCTCAACCATAGGTGGCCTTGACATTTCTTTCATTCATTCATTCATTCTCTCAGCAGGAATGTCTAGGATTTCTGCTGGGGTGTCCTGTGCAATGTGTTGCATGGCGTAGAAGTACTTATGAGGCATATTTTTATCTTTCAGGGTCTTGTGGAAAGGGGTACAGGCCTACATATAAAAATCAGTGATATAACAATAAAAGGCAGTTACATAATGAAACAAAAGGTTCCCATTGAGCACATGTCAAGAGCCCATGAAACGGTGTTCAGAAGATTGATCAGGAGATCCCTGAGAATAACTCACAGGTCTCAGCATCTAGTTGTCTTCAGGGCTAATATTTAGTACAATGATGTAGGAAGAATGCACTGCTGAGTCACAGGGAGGAGAGCACAGGTAGGGCCTGAAGAAATCCATGTGCAGGCCTTCCATGCACTTTCCTTCCTCAGTGGGGCACACTGAGCACACTATTTTAGCAAAAACACAGCAACACAATGTTTCTGCCAAGGAAAGCCCATCCGGAACTCAGCGCCCAAGACTATTCCTGGGGCTGGTCATAGAGGCACATACCTATGCATGTGCCCAGCACATGTCGAGACTCCAGCCTCCTGGAAGGGAAGCCTGTTCAGCATGGACATAGTCTAGGCACAGTGAGTCACTCTTGCCATTTAGGGAAAGTATTATAGGACTGTAAGGACCTGCTTACCAGCCGTGTTCTCAGATGTAAGCAAGCTTTTGAGAGGATAGCAGTGTCAGACCTGCTCTGTCAACTCTTTTCTGCACAGAGTGCAAGGAAGAGAAAGATGAGCATGAGCTGGAAAGATAACTGGGCGGAGACCTCTTGAACTGTGTCTTGAAAGCTGATTGGGGTTTGAGCAACAGGCAGGACTGGAGGTGGGTGAAGACTGAAAGGCTCAGTTGCAAGGGAGAACAGCAAGGCAGGTTTGGGAGGGGTGGTTTCTTTTTTTAATATATTTTATTGATTTTTTTACAGAGAGGAAGAGAGAGGGTTAGAGAGTTAGAAACATCCATGAGAGAGAATCATCGATCAGCTGCCTCTTGCATACCCCCTACTGGGGATGGGCCTGCAACCAAGGTACATGCCCTTGACTGGAATCGAACCCAGGATCCTTCAGTCTGCAAGCCAATGCTCTATCCACTGAGCCAAACCAGTTTTGGAGGGAGCAAGTTTCTTGACCTGTTCAGCAAACTTGGGTATCCACCATGAGCTGAAATTCAGTATAGGTTGTGGTATCTAGTCCTTAAGTGCTATAAACTAAGACTAAGTGCTATAAAGTAAGCAACCAAGCAATTCAGCAAAAGGATTGGAGAAGAGGAACCTAGTCTTGTCTTAGGAAGTCCTTGAACATTCTATTCTAGCAGGGACCTGAAGGATGAGTAAGGAGTATGCCAGAAGAGGATTTATGAGCAGCCATATAGTGTCCCATGACTGCATGTGCAAAGGCCGAGGAGAAAGAGGACACCATGAGTCCAACAGTCAACACCAAATTACTTTCCCTTGCCAGGCCAGGCACTATAGGAATATGTTTTGCTTGTTTCTTTTGTTGCCAAAATAAGACCCCAATCAATCATCAGGGCCAGGTTCGCATTCAGTTTTATAATTATTATACTATTGAGTGCCCATTAAGCGTATAATCACTTTATAGGAAGAGCACCAGAGTTTATCATACCTGGGGGGATTTTCTCATGGTTACGTTGACGTTTCTTGCCTGTAAATCATGTCTCAATACCTGCTAGTACTGTTGACCCTATTTCCAAACATATGCCTCTTGTCAACTATAGCACTGTCCCTGGAGTCTGAGTCGCCAGCATCCCTCCCCTGATTTCCCTGAGCAGCCAGAATGTATCTTTAAAATGGAAATCAAACTATTTTCTCTCCTGCCTAAACCCTTACATGATTACTATTGCATTTGGTATCAAGTCCAAAGTGTTGACCATGGTCAGGTGCCTTAGTGGGCTTGCCCTGGCCTCTCCCTCCACCCCTGGTGCATCATTCTTCATGCTATTCATTGGATTATATTCACAGTGGCCTTCTTTCTGTCTCTGGAACACACAAGCTCATTCTTGCCCCAGGACTTTTGCCCTTGCTGTCCCCTCTGCCTGTAACTCTCTTTTCTCACATCACTAAGTGTCTGGTGCCTTCTCATGACCCACATCTCTATTTTAAGTTCCCCTTCACATTACCCCTACCTCAATAACCTACTGTTTGATTTATCCAGTGCTATTTTCTTCATATTACTATCACAACCTGGAATTTCTCTTCTTATTTGCATTTATTGTCTTTCTCCCTCAATTTCAGTATAAGGTCCCTGATGGCAGAGCCCTGCTTAGCTTGCTTATTCAGCACTTAAAAATGTGCCCAGCATCAAAAATATTTGTGAAATGAATGAAGTGTCACTCAGGTAGTAAGTGGCTAGACTGAGGCATTTACAGAGATTCCTGTGCTCATATTTTATCTGTGTTGGGACATAGAACATTTCAATTCCTCTAGCAGAGGGAGGGATGAGGGGAAAATACCTGCAGGCCATGCCACAGAGAGGAACACAGTGGCAGTGGACAGCCGAAAAGGGGGCAGAAGGGGCATCTGTGGCCAGTCCTTCAATAGACAGTGCACAGAAGCCCAAATGGTCAAGCTGAGCAAAGAGTCTTAAGCAGAAAGATGCAGGGGATGTGTGGAGTCCAGACAGGCAGTCTGAAAAGTCATCCAGGCTAGCAGGGCATTCTTATTAACAAGGGAGGAATGCAGCCAGAAGGGAAACTGAGTCAAGCCTGTAATGTCAGGTGTGGTAGCCAGGCACTAGCTGCTAGTCTGAACTAGGGGTCAGGCATTCTTCCTTGGGTGGATGGGCAAGAGTTAGGCATGCCAAACACAGGAGGAAATGGGGCACCCACCAGAGTGGCAATTCAGAAACCTGCATGGGGTGCAGTTGGTAAAATTACAGATGTGGCTGAAGTTGGGGTATTTGAGCTGGGCCATGAATGCCGGGATCAAGAGCAAATGTGGTTGTGGCGTGGAACCGCTCCTTTCTTCCTTCAATGAAGCCGGGGTTGGCCTCAGGGGCCAGGGCAGTGGGAGTCTGCATGGACTTGCCACATGGCCACAGCTGTAGCTGCTGGGGGATGGTGGTGGGGGACAGAGGAACAGAAGCAGGGAGCCAGGAGGCCACCACACCAGGAGCCAAGCCCAAACTTCTCTGGAACCAGCAGGAACAGAGGCTAGAATAGGGCTGTGGAAGAAATCCCTTGCACAGGAGAAAGCCATACCACTGGTCCTTCTACTGCCATGCAGCCGAGCTGATCCCATTGAGGCTGGGAGCTCAGAATAGAAATGCCTTGAAAATGAGCTCTGCCCCATCTCTGCTCAGAGTCTGTGCAAGCTAAGATGATGTTCTACACTTTACAGCAAACCCTTGGCTTTCTTTGGCTCCAGAGTGTTAAACGGGGGATGAGGGTCAGAAAGAAAGTGTGAGAGCCCCTTCCCTATGTGAGTAAAACATGATGGGAGACCCCTGCCTGTGGGCACCTCTGGCCAGTGCCCACTCCACGTCCTGACAGGGGGCAGCACCACTCTGCTAGAGTGGAGGCAGCTCCCAGCAGATGGTGGATCAAACCTTGATGTTTCTGTGTGTGCTTTGCACATTTTCCTTGTTGATAATGAATTTACAAATTCTTTAAAACAGAAAACAGAGCCTTCCCGCGGGCTGAACAGATGGGAAAGAAGCCTTTCTAGAGGCTTTTTCAAAGTGGCCCTTTTTTCCCCTTTTCTGTCATAATATCTCTCTTTGTTTACACATTCTGTATTAGCTGGGAGTGAGGGAGAATCTGCCCAGCCTTTGTTCCTCTGGCCTCCAGGAGAATACCCAATAGGCCTGCTCCAGTCACAAACCCATGGCCAAGAGAGCATGGGGTCCTGGCCAGGAACCATCCATCCTCCATCCCCAGTGCAGGAGTCACTGTCCCAGGAGGGAAGACGGGAAGGAAAACACCTTGCTAAGATGACACTGATTTCTCTGACAGGGACAAGAGACCAGGACTTCCCAGCAGCAGGAGTGGCATTGATTGAGTGGGTTATAGTGGCAAACCTGTGGTGGATTGATTAATGGCCCCTGAGTCTTACCCTTTCCTGATCCATCCCCTTGGCCATATATCACTCTGCAGTGGGCTCCCACCTCTGGTAGTGGCACAAGCCCCACCCCTTGAGTTGGTCATGTGACTTGCTTTGGCCAATGGGATGCTGGAAGACCTGAGGAAAGCAAAGGCTTGAAATGAACTTGCCCATTGAAGCTAGTTCTCTTGCTCCAGGAGGACATGCTTGTGTAAGTGGACTAGTTTGAGGAGGAGGAAGAGGAAGAGGGGAGGAAGAGGAGGAGGATATGGAGCTGAGCCAATTCCTAGCCCACTGCAAAGGAAACTGGGACCAAAACAGGCAAAGCAGGTGCCTTGATCGAGAAACTAGAGAACAGCCAGTCACCCTCAGTCTCTTCATCACAAAGACCCCCTCTTGGGAAAAAAATAACTCTTAAAATGTCTAATAAAAAATAATTCTGAGAATTACCAAATATAAATTAACTGAAGGGGCAATCACTGTACTAACCTTACAGAGTTGTTTAGAAGAGTAAATGAGAAGCATTTAGCACAGTCCTTGACCCATGGAAACACTAAATAAATGTCAATTGGTACATTATTTATGTGCATTGACTTTAATCATTAAAATGACTCTCATTTTACAGATATGGATGTTGACGTACAGTACAGTTGAGTGACTTGGCCAAAATTACACAGCCAAATAAGTGGAAAAGCTGGGATCAAAACCCACATCCATTCAGACATGAAAGCAATTAGAGAAAACGCAGAACCAGATGGGGGATAAGCATATGTCCAGAATTAGAGCACACAGACAAAGCTGGGGACACCATAGGGGGGATAAAACTAAGACTGGTCTTCAGCAGGGTTTCTTAAACTTAGCCCTGCAGACATCTTGGGTGGGGGTGGGGAGGGGGAATTAATTATTTTCTTTTTTAGGGAAAGAGAAGAAGCCAGTCCTATATATTGTAGAACATTTAGCAGCATCCTTGACCTCTATCCAGCAGATGCCATTAGTATCCTCCAACTTAAGTGGTTACATCATTGCCAAATATCCCCTGAAGGGGGCAGTCACCCAGGTTGAGAACCCCTAGTTTGGAAAAATCGGGGAAGGTTTCAAGTGGTGGGTAGAGTTTTAAGAGCTTACATAGCAGTTCCCAGGCTGTGAATTTTGAGGACTAATAAAAATGTAAAAATTTAAAATAACATAGAAGTCACCATTTCAGAATGAAAAATAGCCCTTTCTAGCAAAGCATTACTGACAAGTTTAAAAAAATATTCTAAAAATACATATATTTTTCAAAGCTTAACACAGGAAATTTATAGAATACAATATGGTTGTAAATTATATTGTATGTGTTTACTTTCTTGACAAAGTTAATCAATTGCATATTTATCAGTACCAGAGTACACGTGGACCAAAAGTCCGACTTATTCCAGTACTTTCATTTAGCTTTACAAAAAGCCTCCTACATGGTTATTGTTATTATTTTAAATTTTACCAGCTACATTGGCACATCATTATGAACTGGAACCAGAATGAGAATCAGCATTTGGTTAACAGTTGCCTTGGTTGGCTAGTCTTCAGTCTCTCATTCATTACCTCCTATTTCTGGCTTCTCTGAATGTGGGGTGAAAAAAGACCAGATTTTCAAGGTCAAATTTCCCTTTGAGTAGTAAATTGGTTTCTAGTAGTTCCACAACAAAGTACCACAACTGGATAGCTTAAAAAAAATTCAGTAACATCAGAGTATTCCCTCATAGTTCTTGAAGCAAGAAGCCCAAAGTCAAAATGTGGGTGCATTGGTTCTTTGAAGAGGCTGTAAGGGACAACTTGGCCCATGCCTCTCTTATGTGGTTGGCTAGATGCTTGGCTGGTAGATGTATTACCCCAATCTCTGTCTCATCTTCACATGGCATTTCCTCATCTCTTACAGCACACCAGTCATGTTGGATTAAAGGCCCACCCTATGTTATTATGACCTCATCTTAACTAATTACTTGCTGACATGAACCTATTTTCTAATAAGGTCACTTTCTAGAGGTTAGGATTTCAATGTGTCTCTTGAGGGAACACAATTCAACCCATAACAGTAACTTATGCTATGATAATCTCTTACAAGAAAATGCACCACACCAATGTGACTCAGAGGCTGAGTGTCCACCTTTGCACCAAAAGGTCACCAGTTCAGTTTCTAGTCAGGGCATATGTCTGAATTGCTTGATCCCCAGCAGGAGGTATGCAGGAGGCAGATGATGGATGTTGATCTCTCTCTCTCTCTCTCTCTCTCTCTCTCTCTCTCTCTCTCTCTCTCTCCTTTCCTCTCTCTCTAAAAATCAATAAAATCATATTTTTTAAAAAGAAAAATGCATCCTTTGTTCAGATGGCACAATGTGTGTTTTTACCAGGTCCTTGGCCTTCCAGGAAGCTTATGCCCACTTAAATTAGAAGGTTGTCCTAGTAACCAGGCATGTTAAAGTTAGGATAGTATATAAAATGTCTAACTGCTCTGAAGTGGGCAATAGGTAAAGAGAAGGAAAGGGGAGGAACTGGAGGAGGACCTAGGAAGGCATGTGGGGACAGGGGGAAGGATGAACCCACCAAAGGAAGTAATAGCAATTCTAGGTAAGATCAGTGGGAAATACTTTTCAGGGGGATGATTTTGAGAAAAGGGGATGAGGGAGAATTAATGACAGCTGCCTACAATGGGGCATGGACTGATTTAAGGTTGGTGCCACAAGGAAGGGGGTTCACCAACTCGTGCATCTGGAATGCATCTGGCTGAGACACAACAGGGGACCCTTCTACCTGGCCAAATACTGAACAGAAAGACCCTGGTAAGGGTCACTTATTTCTCATTTCTAACAATTGTTTATTCTAGCATTTCAAAATGGCCCTGTAACTAGGCATATCCCTGCCAAGGAACTCCTAGTAATACTAACCAAGAGATCCACCCAGGAAGAATCGACTTGAGCTCATACTGAGGGAACATCACGGCCTGGGTCAAACACTGTTAGCTGAGCCTCCCTGGCCTCAACATGTAAAGACCTATAAAGTCTCTGCCCAAACACAGGGGCCCCACATTCAGCCCCAAGAGTGAAAACAGAAGGAAGTTCCATTCTAGTGCTTTCCTCAACCTACTCCCTCTTCTGTTTCCTCCTGGATACCCCCTCACCCCCATCTTGCTGAACCAGCTGTGGATTTCTTGTTAGAGCCCCAAACTAATAAATGCCACCATAGCCTGCAGTTGAATTTCTAAAACGCAATTTGCATGCAAACTGAACACGTAGAACCCCACAACAATTGAATTCTTCTCTGCCCAAAATCAATTGTAAAAGTGTAGGTAAGACTGCAATAGTGCTAAGCTCCCTGTAATGAGGTGATGTGCTAAGTGAGCATCTGATTTAAGAAGTGGCTGGCAGTACAGGACCACATTATGCCCTCGAATTTGGAAATTCACTGGCCCCCAGGGCAGCAGAAGGCACTGGAGGCACAGGGAAGATGCAGGGCCAGTTTAGAGGTGCAGGGAAGAAGCTGGGCTCATGAGTGAGGGGGCACCCCTTATTCAGATTCCCTTCCTTCTTCAACCTCTTTTCTAACCTCCAAGAAAAATTGGAATTAAAGTTTAGAAGCCAGAGAGAGAGAGCAAGAACTTTTAAGAAAGTATAAATAAAAAGGAGTCAGGCAGACAGAAAGGCTGGAAGGATAGATAAACAACGAGGAAGATTTGAGAGGCAGATGGGGGAGGAAGGTGCTCACAGAACAATAATGACCCACACAAGGCAGCTTGCTCTGTCTTGGGCTATGTAATTTTCAGTCTTCCACAATGAACATAGGTGCTGGGAACAGCGACTGAACCTTCCATTTCTTTGTGTTCTGGGTGACTGCAATATGCCTCCCGCATGAGGTGCTCTGGTCAATTTGCCCATAATGATGAGACACAGGTAGAGGGCGCTCAACCACCCTACCTTGGAGAGGGAGGTAGGCTATTGAGAGAAGCTGAAAGAAAGGCCTGTGCTCCAAGAATGTCTGATAATGCTATCTGGCCTCAATGGCAGGCCAGGTTGCTGAGCAGACAACCTGGGTTGGAGCCTTGACCTCTCTACTCATTAGGGTTGTGAGCTTCATCTGTAAGTCTGGGCTAATAATCTAGCACCCGTCTTGAGGATCCAGCAGGAGGATGAAGTGAGAGCATGCGTGTTGCACTCTCCACACACAGTTTGGCATGTAGACATGCATAATAAACATTAGCCTAAAACATAAAGCATAAAAAAATAAATGCATATGAATTCATTTAAAATGTTGCTGTTGCTCTGGTCTGCTTTGAGACTGTACTAGAAGCTCAGGCCTCAGGCTTTTACTGATCTGCCTGGCATCAGCCTGGCTTCTAAGGAGAGGAGCACCCTGCCCCTTGGGGGATTTTCCTTCCTGCTGGTAGGGGGAGAAGGGGAAGGAGGGGCACTTATAGAAGAGAGTTTCCCGAAGCAGATCTGAGCAGGGAAAGAGATGACTCTGAACCAGCCTGAGGCCAGGTCAGGATTTGCCAAGCTTCCTAGTAGAAACCCAGCAACAATAAGCATTAAGCTGCTGGGAAAAAAAAAATTCCACAGACATTAAAAATGACTGTCAGAAGTAGCCTGGGCTGGTAGCATGATCTCCTTTTATTTACAACTAGAGGCCTGGTGCACGAAATTTGTGCACTCAGGTAGGGGGTTCCACAGCCCAGATTGGAAGAGGGTGCAGGCTAGGCCAAGGGACCCCACCAGTGCATGACAGGGGCTGGAGAGGGATGTAGGAGTTTGGCTAGCCAGGGAGGGACCATGGGAGGGCTCCAGGGTTTGTCCAGACCTTCTCACTCATACCTGATCAGCCAGACTTCATCAGTAAGCTAACCTACCAGTCAGAGCGTCTGCCCCTTGGTGGTCAGTGCATACCATAGCGAGTGGTTGAGCATCCTTAGTATATCATTAGCATATTATGTTTTGATTGGTTGAACAGACGACCGGACACTTAGCATATTAGGCTTTTATTATATAGGATGGGGAAGCTGAAGTCCTTAGGAAGCAAGTGACTTTCTTTAATAACAAGTGGCCAGTGCAGGGAGAGAAACTGGGACATCTAAGTGTTGGTTTAGTCTCACTTTGCCTTCCATCTGGTTCATGAAATATTCTAGCAGGACATGAAGGAGAACTCTGGCATTTGTCATTGTTGCTATTTGGAAAGAGGTGAGGATACCTGGTGGGTGGGCCTTGGCCTGGTCAGACCCCACTGGTGAGAGCTGTGAGCACATCACACACCTAGTGTGTCTACTAGTCAGAGCACATTCTGAGCTATCCACACTCACATTAGTCACCTCTGGGGTCAGTGCAGTTGGCCCAGGGACAGCAAGGTGGATTTGAAGGCCTTTTGTAGCCAATTGAATGCTTGCCTTTATGGGGAAACTGTTGTTACATTTTCAACTCAAAGTCATGTTGCCTATCACTGCTGACTCCTTTTCCAGGGGGGATTCTGGTTCAACCACTGAGCCTCGCTGGCTGGGCAGGATCCCTCATTTTTAACCCTGTGTCTTTCTGACCTTGAATTTGCAACCCTGCCTTGATGAAGGAGGTCCTCTCTGTGGCCCAGGCAATCACAGAACACTCAAAAGAGTCAAGGTCTCAAAGGGCCAGGCTCTATGTCTGCATAATGTCCTGTCTCTAGGAGGGAAAGAACCAAGGCAGCCCATTTCAGAGATGCACTATTGGGGAAGGAGGGAAGAGCCATGCTTCTCAACAGAATATGAATCCCCAAAAGATAAAACACTAAAGAATGCCTCTCCTTGCCCTCCATATAGATCTGCTCATCCTTCAAAGTCCAATCCACATCCCTCCTCCTCTGTGATGCCCAAAAGAATCACCTAGATACCAGGGACCCTCCCTCCTCAGATCATTGAGTTCTCACTCCTGAACCAAAGGGCCTAATGACTTCCCTTGTAATATGCCTTATCCTGAGCATGTCTTTTAGCATACTAGGAGGGCAGCAGTCCTAGAGTTGCATTTTTGTAAATATATATATATATATATATATATATATATATATATATATGGTGTGGGTATAAAACTTATACAGTCTAAAATATATTCATAAACATTTTTGGAGTATATATATTCTACTAAATGTAAAAATACATCTATATATTAAATATGCATACATAGAAACATGCATGTGTACATATGTGCATTTACATGTAAATGAAAGAAAGGTGGATATGTTAGGTAGAGAGATGAATGGAATATAAATTTATCTCAAAATAATCAAGGGAAATAGCCCCAAGGAACAAGCAGTCATTTACCCAGTAGTGAGCCCTGGAATGTTTACTGTTGGGAGTACAGGTGTGGGAGGAGTCAATGCCTGTGCATTTATACATCTGGGCCTTCGGTTTGTGACCTGACATGATGGGATTTACCCAGGGGGTTTCATGGGAGCAATCTGACCTTGAGAGGTGGATTAATACAGAAAGACTGGAGATCATGCTGGCTACCAGGTGGGCAGAGTTTCCTGGAATGGATTACTCATTCCTTTTACCAGGACAAGTAATGTCCTGGATTAGTACCCACTCATAAAGCTTTTCTTTTCTGACTTTTGTTGGGCTTCAGCTCCTTTGCCAGTTAACAGTTTGGAGACAGAAGACTGGTTCCTAGAGACCTATTAACATTCCTTTTTAGATTTCCAGGACTGCGGGGTACTCTTCTAGGTAACCCTTATTCACGTGGGCAGAGATGGGTCATTGCTTGTTAAGCTCCCCACCTCCTTCCTGTCTCCATACATAATAAGTAAATCCTATTATTGCTTTCACATCTTGGAAGTTTTCTTCCAAGATTAAGTTACTAATTAGAAATTATTTATACCCCAAACATATGCATGCACTTTGCTACTCAGCATGTCTCTCCCTGAGCACCCAGATGCACCCTCTGCTCTTGGAATGTCCCCATCACTCTATCTGCCTGCACTGAGGTCGACATGCACCCTGCCCTGCGAATCTCCTGTCTGAACAGCTCTCATAATCAATGTGTGTGGAGCCCGGTTTCCTAGGCTCCATCCATCTTCCCAGTGGTTGTTTGTCACTGGTCGGTGGTGTGCTGGAGAAAGCCATGATTGAGATGCCTTCTTCCACTCCTGGGGGAGGGGAACCTGAAGGCCAGAGCTCTTTGTGATCCTTGTGTGGAGCCTCAGGAAGTCACAGAGACATGGAGATAACATTCCCTCCACACATACGCAGCCTTATCATAATAATCCAACAGAATTTTTAAAAATCTACTTGGTGATCTCCATGAGTCCAGTGGCTGGTGGGGAAGTTAAACATTCTGATACCTGTGGCATCAGCCCTTGCTTTTTTGGTGTCTCATTTAAAAGAACAATTTTAATTAGGTTTTTTTTTTTTAAGTCTAATAGGTGTGTTCAAAGCTTGCAGAAAATGGAAAAGTCTGACAGAAAATGTTGGAACAATTAAAGCCATTGCTGCTCCTCTAATTTACAAATTGGAATCACCTGCTCAGGGTGTGCCTGGCTCACTCCATCCCTCTCCAAACAGCCTGATTAAGGATTCCTGGCGCCTCCCTAGTGCTCCTGGTCATGCATAAAGTAAACTCCCTGATCTGCAAGCTGATTCACACAACAACTTCCCTAATAAAGCAGGAGGGAAGGCTGCCCTGGTCCATCTGTTTGTAACACAAATCTCCAGCATATCCTCAGAGAGGCAGAGGCGAGGCTAGTTCCAAATGCCCTTATCATGCTTCTGTGGAAGGGTTCAGAGTTTAAGATGCGGCCCAACCACTCAGACAGTGCTGAAGGTACAGCTGGGTTCAGGAATATAATTAATTAAGAAATTGTTTAATTCATTCCTTGAGCAAACATTTGCTGAGCATCTACTCCATGCCAAGCATTGGTTTGGGCACCTGATGGCAGAAGAGGAAGTCATGAAGAGAGGTAATTACTGTGATAGGTATTATAATGGGGAAAAAAAACCCAACACATTTCAATTACTATAGGAATGTAGGAATGACTTGACCATCTCTATGTAAAAAGGAGAAGAGGGGAGGAGGAGTCAAAGAAGGCTACATAGTGGAGCAGTCGGGAAGGATAGAATTTGGGGAGCCATTGTGAAATCTGAGAGGAAAACTTGGCTTCAGATAGATCACAATATTGCACTTTTCCCTGAATGATTTCAGTGAATAGTTATATGTTGGATACTTCACCTTTATTCTTCCCAGCAACCCACTGAGGGCAGAATAGTCTCATGCCCATCCTTACAGTGTAATTTTGCTGCTTCTCAGACTCCACCCCAGGCCCTGTGAGTGCTTTGGAAACATTATTTGTTTTAGTCAGTGAGGATGGGGCAACCTGAGGACCTTGAGTGGATGCAGAGCTTCGCCTTGGAGACAATGCCTTTCAGCATCCAAAACCTTCTCCAGAGTGCTTCAGTGTCCTGAAAATCTTGATTTCACATTGCAAACTTTCCCTAAAAGAATAGTCTCTTTGTCCTAGCTAGTTTGGCTCAGTGAATCGAGTGTCGGCCTGGTAACAGAAGGGTTCCGGGTTCAGTTCCAGTCAAGAGCACATGCCCGGGTTGCGGGCTCTGTGCAGCTGATCAATGATTCTCTCTCATCATTAATGTTTCTATCTCTCTTTCTCTCTCTCCCCTTCCTTTCTGAAATCAATAAAAACCCTATATAATAAAAGCCTAATATGCAAATTGTCCATTCAGGCAGTCATTCGACCAAGAGTTCAACCACTTGCTATGGCATGCACTGACCACCAGAGGGTGGCACAGAACATGGCGGGTGTTTGCGACACTGTGCTGGCAGCAGGCAGCAATGGAGGTGCTGCTGTCCCAGATGGGTCCCAACGAGAGTGGGACCACTATGGGATGGTGGAGCAGGTGAGCAAGCGGTCCCAGACCAAGGGGAGTATGAGAGGGGGACCAATTGCCCAGTCAATCATCCCACAGACTGCTACCAGTATTGGCAAAAGGGTGGGGGAGGGGGGAATCGGGGCCATTGTCCAGCTCCCAGGCACTGAGGGAGCCAGGCAGGGGCCCCAGCCCAAGCCCCAATCAATCACCCCACAATGAATGGTGGAGCAGGTGAGGGGGCAGTGCCAGGCCAAGGTGGGATGCCAGGCAGGGCTGTGGGGGTGCGAGCTAGGGCCCTGATTCCCACAGGCCACCCCAAGGGTCCCCACCCATGCACAAATTCATGCACTGGGCCTCTAATATATTTTAAAAAAATAGTATTTTAATACTCATTGTACATTTTCAAGTCGACGACACTTAACACCTAGTATTATGCCTATCAGGTCATAGGGGCTCAATTGCTATTTGGTAAAATCACTTATTATAACCATGTGCTCCAAACATATAAGTAAGAGAGGGATGCATTTCCATGGAAACTCTCACCTTTTGTCTTCAGCAAGCACTCTTCACAAAACACACACAATTATAATATTTACAGACAGGACTGTCCAGACATTCGAACCTTCAATTCATGATGCCAGGAAAATCCTCACTGACTTCCAGGCTTTCTCATTCCTACCCTGTATGGTCAGTGAAAAGGCTAAGGGAATTTCAGCAAATTTCCCCCACTCAGACTCTCTCTTTCTTTGAGAGCTGCTCTTTCCAGTTCCTAGTCTAGGGTCTCACACAGTCCTCTGTGGTCTTGGGCTGGTCTTATCTGGCACTTCTACCAACCCCAAGCATAAGTATGGGAGGTCATTTTTATCTCTCTGACCTGCAAGCTTATGCACATGAAAACTTCTTTAATAAAGGTTGAGGGAATGCTACCCTGGTCCATCTGTCTGTATCACAGATTTGGCCCTATCTCTTTCTGGGAGCTCACAGGCAAGATGCTATTTGAACTCAGGACAACATTCTGTGCATTTTCCCTGGTAGTGAGAAGTAGAATATGCCAGGAGTAAAATGCCTCCCACCAGCAAATCAAGAGCAAGAACCAGCTGTGCTTTCCCGAAGGTCCGAGATTCATATTCTAAGAACAAGAGAATTATCTGACATTTCACATCTATCTTCCCTGGAGGAGAATGGAAGTTCTTTAATACAGATATATTTGGTCATCTTGCATCCACTGTGCAACAACAGTGAGAGAAAGAGCCATATGAAAAGGATCTCACATACTCATGCTTGGGGTTGGTATGAGTGCCAGATAAGACCAGCCAAGACCACAGAGAACTGAGTGAGACCCTAGACTGAGCATGAGAAAGAGCAGCTCTCAAAGAAAGAGAGTCTGAATGGGAGAAATTAGCTGAGATTCCATTAGCCTGTTCCCTGACCATATAGGATGAGAATGAGAAAACCTGCAAATAGGTGAGGATTTTCCTGAAATGGTGAAATAAACCATTGTCCCTCTCTCACCCTTAATTCCCAACCAGATGGGAATCCTGAAAAACCTGCCTGAGATAGTGTTGCTGACCAACCCTGTGTCTCTCATTTTATGCTCATAGAGTTTGCCATTCTCAAATATTACCACACATTCCAGTATCTTTTTGCACAAAGTATCTCTTAATTAACTATATTAAGAATATGTTATGATGTTACTTTATGAAAAGTTGGAACCTGTGAACCAGGAGATCACAATTAGATTCCTGGTCAGGGTACATGCCCAGGTTGAAGGCTCAATCCCCAGTAGGGGGTGTTCAGGAGGCAGCAGATAAATAATTATCTGTTATCATTGATGTTTCTATCTCTCTTTTTATCTTCTTCTTTGAAATCAATTTAAAAAGAAAAGCTGGTATGCAGTAAATTAAAAGAATCATATTTTTTCTCAATTGTATATATTTAAGAAACTGGAAAAAAGGCTAGTTTTTAAATAAATGTAAATACCAAAATTGATTGACCACAAAATAGATAAATTACCAAAGGAGGAATCAATATTAGCATAAAGAACCAGGCAAAAAATAAAAATAATAATTAACCATGACTAAGTGCTATTTATCCAAGAATGCAAGGACAGTTCGACTCTGTTATTATAATTGCTCATATTATGAGATCAAAGGATAATCTCCATAAAGACTGAAAAGGCTGCAAAAAATGTAGTTTCTTAACTTATAAAGATAGTTTTATGCAGACACACTTCCTCATTTCGATAAAGCTTTATGTATCTTATATATCTTAAACCAAAAGCTTCATGCTTAATTGAAAACCATATTAGAAGCATTTCTATTAGTATCAGAAACTAAATATAGTGATGTTTAATATTGCTATCATCACTTACCATTTTTAAGGAATTATTCACTGCAACATAAAAATAAGAGTGGGAATGAAAAAGGAAGAAATAAATCTTCCATTATTTGTAAATTATATGATAAAATAACTGAAAGTTTTAAAAATAAACTAAAAGTCTGTTGTAAAACACAAAAGAATTGAATAAGGTCTCTGGTAGAAAAAAATATATAGTCTTCTCATATATTTGGAAGCTATAGTGGATACAGAGATCTTTTTACCCTATCCACCACAAAGATAATGTACCTAGTAATAAATGTAACAAATGTATATGATTATCTGAAGAAGAAGAAGAAGAAGAAGAAGAAGAAGAAGAAGAAGAAGTTCTAAAACTAGATATAAACCAAAAGGAGATGAGAACAAATGAAATGACATACCTATTCTCTTAGGAAGACTCAGTCTGATGAAGATATCAATTCTCTCTAAATTATTCTGAACCATAAATTTTCCCATCTAATACCCCAAATATTAGACAAGCTAAAGCTTACAAACAAGATGAAGTTAACAAATTAGCTAGAAAAAGCACACACAAAGGAATATGAGGAAACTAACTCTGTCAAATAATAAAACATATTACAAAGCTAAATTTGTGGTCAATTTATTAACACAATATTATACTGAGTCAAGAATAAGTAGACCAATGAAAAAGCATGGAAAATTCAGAAATACAACCAAATATTACACAAAAATGTAGTACATAAAAATGTATTATATAAGAAGTACTACATAAAAATATAGGTGATAGATGTAGTTTTGACTATCACTAGAAAATATTTGGATCATTCAATGCTAGAGAGGTTTTCAGCAAAAACTTAAAGTTAGAATACATACCTTATATCCTATAGATTAATCAACTCCTAAGGAATAAAACAGGAAAGTATCAAAGCACAGAAAAAAAACAAATTTTTAAATAATCTCAATTTTGAAAATTAATTCATATAAAATTTTACTACAATTTTAATGTTTTGACATAAATTCTGCTACATAAATTTCTATTTTTAGTAACAATTTGCCATAAAATATAAAAAAAAACACAAATGTAAAACATTTTCAATGTTTATTTAAACAAATATATAAAGAACTTTCACAATCCAGTAAGAGACCAAAATAGGCAAAGGTCATAAACAATCAATTCACAGAAAAAAATTATAAACAGCTTCTAAACATTTAAAAGATGCTCAGCCTCACTCCCAGAAGAGCAGAACAATGGAATCTCATGGTCATACCCTGTTTTACATATTGTTTTGCCAACAAAGAAATACTTAATAACATTGTTTGCCAATATGATAAGAAACTAGTTATTTTCACCCTGGTTGAGTAGCCTTGTTAGTTAGAGTATAGTTCTGATACACCAGTTACAGGTTTGATCCTTGGTAAGGGCACATACAAGATTTAGTCAAACAATGCATAGATGGGTGGAGCAGCAAATCTCTCTCTCTCTCTCTCTCTCTCTCTCTCTCTCTCTCTCTCTCTCTCTCTCTCTATCAATCAGTAAAAAATAAACCAGTTATTTTCACTCATTGCTTAGTACAACATTTTCAAGGGCAATCTATACTAATAAAAGGGTAACATGCTAAACTTGACTGGGTGGACCAGACATCTTCTAGATGCCCTACTTCCTTCTGGACAGTTAGGGGGTGACCAGGACAGCAGAAGGGCAGTGGTGGGGGACCAGGCCAGATGGGGTAACTGGGTCAGCAGTGGGGAAGTTAGGGGGTGACCAGGTAGGCAGGTAAGAGTAGTTAGGGGAGATCAGGCAGGTTTGCAGGGGAACAGTTAGGGGGGACCATGCTGGCAGGAATTCAGTTAGGGGGTGACCAGGCCAGCAGGGGGGCAATTAGGGGCAATCAGGCAGTTGAGAGGTTAGGAGCCAGCAATCCTGGATTGCAAGAGGGATGTCCCAGATTGGAGAGGGTGCAGGCTGGGCTGAAGGATCCCCTCCTTCCCCGTGCATGAATTTTGTGCACCAGGCAACTAGTTTTATAATAGCTATGAAAGTTGAAATGTGTGTCTTTTACACCAATGATTCCATTACTTGACCTTTCTGTGGATTAACTTGCATATGTAAAATCCATGTGTATGTAATAGTATTCATTATAGCACCTTTGCAATAGAGAAATACTATAAAATTGGAATGAAAAAGTCAAAATATTCATCAGAATAACACTGCTTGAATAAATGATGACATATGCATGCCATATCACCAGAAAAAGCACAGGATGGGGAAAACAAGGTGTGGTAAGAAGCAGTGGTAGAGAGCTCTGCCAGGCCATGAAGAAGACCTAAGGCTGATTCTGGAAAGGTGACACAGTGTCAGACAAATGAATGTCCCTCTGGGTATGGAGGATCTATGGGCCTTTTCTCATCCACTTTTCCCCAAACATACTCACACTCATCCACACACACACACACACACACACACACACACACACACATTCACCCCACAGGTGCTTAATTGCACTATCTCACACATGTGCACACATGATATACTGTCTCCACATTCAACCACACATTCACAGGGCTTAGTCCTCACTAGGTTATACAAAAGTGACAGCAGTAGCTTCTGTGCTTCCTTCCCTGGAGCCTGTGGCATATCCTTTCTCCTAACCTCCAAGGGCCCCAATCCCCTAATAGTATACAACCATTAAAAATAGGCAGTTTTATATGTACTTATATTAAAAAAAAAAACTCAAGGTGCAGTTTTAATTTTAAAAAGTGAGGTACAGAGCAAGATGTTTAATGTGCTCTATTTATTTATAAAATTGAATAAAGAATAAACATTCATAAGTTTTTGTATTTGCACAGAATTGCTCTAAGACATATGAGACATATAAGATGTGACCTCAAGAGTGGGGAACAGGGAAATGGGGTACACATGAGACTCGCTGTTTTCCACATTCCAGTGTCTACTTTTTTAATGTCATACTGCATTCAAAGGAACTAAGTGCCCATAGATCCCAGAGGGCCACTCATTTGTCTGACACGGTGTCACCTTTGCCAGAATCAGCCTTAGGTCCTCTTCATGGCCTTCACACCTGGCAGAGCTCTCTGCCACTGCTTCTTACCACACCTTGTTTTTCCCATCCTGTGCTTTTTTTGGTGTTTTCTACCAACCTCGTACATCGTCCTTCCCACCCACACACTTTCAAACCTTGCCAAATCCTCAAAACCAGGTGCAGTCATTCCACTTCCATAAGATTCTCCCTGTTCACACCCCCAGGATCCCTGTTCCTCTGGATCCACAGCATTCCTGGCTTGTTTCCTTCTGCTGGCCATCCTGTGGGCTAGAACATAAATGCCCCGAGGGGACAGGCCTGTCATGCCATCCCTGTAATAGGTAGCAGGTGCTCAATAAAAGAGAATGATGATTTTCTCCTAGCCCCCACAGTGATCATCACACTCTTCCAGCAGCTTCCTTTAAGCCTTCCCCTTAGTATGATCCCAAAGACCCATTTCCAGGGCTGGTCTCACCTGCACTCCCTCAGCAAGTGAGCCCTGGAGTCCTCAGCTCTACAGCCCAGGAGGGTTGGAAGTCACTTTCTGCTGAATTTACTATGTATCCCAGACACACACTTCCAGCCTTCAGAGAAGACAGGAGAAAACACACAACCAGCAAGATAACCAGATCTGACAGGTTAGTTTAAAAACCAAAATGCAATTCCGACTGGATCAGAGAATGTGAAGCTGGCAGGGTTTGGAGGGTGAAGACCTAGGCCTGGCAGTCTGGTTGGGTGGGATGCCTTCTCCTTCCTTAATCACTGCTCCCATGCCCAAACAGACCTTTAAAGGAAGCCCAAGCAAGAATGAGACAACAGAGGGATGTTGTGGGCAGGGTCCTCGCTGGCCCATCAGGCCCAGGTGTATAGACTCCCGGGGTCTCAGGAGGGTTCTCCATATCATCTCCCCTTCACCAGACCCCCTTTCCTAAATTGGGAAGGTTCAATTATTCATGTTGGGGATGGATTATTTTTTCTTTTCTTCCTGCCCCTCTTTTGATCTCTTTTAACAAAAAATACAGCATGTTTGAGACAAAGTCTGTGCAGTTCCTCTCCCAGAAAGAAGGTCTTTGAAGAAAAGGCGAGTGATCAGAATGGAGAGAGGGAGCCTGGAGGGAGGGGCCAGCAGGAGGCAGGCAAGGAAGAGGGGGGTCTGGGCTCCGAGGGCAGCTTTGATCTCTCTACACAGGATTTGCCTCTTGTGGCTTCTTTATTTCTCGGTTGGGGTGAGGGGAGTCTTCTGCGAGCGTGTAAAACTAGATTGTTAAGGAAAGGGAGGTGAGGATACAAGTTGTTAAAATGATAGAATCAGGTTCCTGTGACCTCTCCCTCCCACCTCTAAAGATCATCACCTTAAGGAGTCCACGGGGGGGGATGGGTAGGGAGAAAGGTCTCTTTTCATCCACTTTTCCCCAAACACACCCACACTCATCCATACACACACACACACACACACACACACACTCACCCCACATGTGCTCACATGCACTATCTCACACATGTGCACACATGATATACTGTCTCCACATTTAGCCACACATTCACAGGGCTTAGTCTTCACAAGATTGTATAAAGGTGACATCAGCAGTTTTTGTGCTTCCTTCCCTGGAGCCTATGGCGTGTCCTTCCTCCTAACCTCCAAGGACCCCAGCCCCCCAACAGCCCACCCATGTCTATGTCTATGCCTCTGATTTAAGTCAAGTTTCTCCCATTGCTCTTGAACTTCTCCACTCCTCTTGCAGTCCTTCCCTCAGATGCCTAGATTAGTCCTCTAAGCCAAGGCAATAATGGCTAAAACAGCTTATTTTGCAGTGGAGCTTGGTGAAACATGAATGTTACTGAATGGTAGGACATATGCCCTGGAGGGAGCTTCGATAGTGGACTTTCGGCCTCAGCAGCAGGTTGTGCTGAGACTCCTGCTAGAAGTGGATGTGGGCAAGGCACACCACGTGTACCACAGAATAGGACCTCAACCATGTGGGGCTGAATCTACTGGACACCCCTTCAGAGTTTTGAGATGCCTGGGAGAGGGAACCCCAACAGCAGGCCAGGACAGTGGACCCACCCATGCTCAGAAGGTCTCCTATCTCTAGACACTCCAGGCACCAGGAATGCATTTCCACCATCCCCTGGCATTCTGTACAACAAGTGCTTCTTAAGTAAGGATGTGTCAGGGCAAAGAAAGGCCCACAGACTAACTGGGATTTCTCCCTGAACAAAGAACTATGTTAAATAGGTCATACATGTGCTCAGCAAATAACACTTGAGTGACATGAAAAATACCACCCACATCCTTGCTGGACCCCTTGGCGCAGTCCAAGCTCAAACAACAGGCTCAGTTCCCATTCTTAGGGCAGTTCATTCTCCTTGGTCAAGTTCCAGGTCTCCACTTTTCCCTGCTCTCATTCTGAATTTACTCTTTCCTTTTTGACAGCAGAGGACTAGGGGAGGAACTTGAGCAGAGCATATAAAGCACAGCCTCACCCAGCTCCCACTGTGCATTAACTCTCAGCAGGTTACTTTGACTCTTAGTATTATGTACAGGGTAGTGGAGTTTGTGACTCCCAAACTTACAACTCCAGAACAGATATTTCCTGGGATAGTACAGAAAGTGCTTCTTAACATCTCTCCTTGAATGAATAATGAGTATCTTGAACCCAGAAGGTCAAACGCTACACTCTGGTCTTCCAACCTAAACTAGCTCCTTATATCAAATCCTCATCTCTGTGGACATCAATCCCATACTCCCACTTGCTCAAGCCAAAACTGTCGTAATTGTCTTTTGTACCTATAATCCAATCTCCCAGCTGTACCTTCAAATATCCAGAAAACCACACTTCTGTCCTATTGAGTTTCCACGATCTTACCCCAAGCCATCACCTCTCCTGAGTTAGTGCCCACTGGTCTCCAAGTTTCCTAACTCCCACAAAAGGACTACTAGAAAATGGTATAGAGTGATCCTATTAAAATGTAACTTGTTTGTGTCACTCAAATTCTGCAAAGAGCCTCTATCTTACTTAGAATAAAAGTGAAAGCTCGGAAGGTCTCTTCTCAATGGCCTACGAGGGCTTTGCAGACTCTGCTACTCCCAAACCCCTCTTCAGACCTGATCTTCTACTGCTTTCTCTCTGGTCCTCACTACTCATCACATCAGCTTCCTTGCTATTCCTGAGCTTATCAGGCATTCTCCAGCCCTAAGGCCTCTGCACTTGCTTACCTTCCACCTGGGAAGCTTTTCCTTCAGATCCACATGCAGGAAACACAGTCTCCATATGCTTTAAAATTGTGTTCACATGTCACCTTCTCATCCAGCGTCCAGCACCCCCTCTGCCTCCTGACTTTGCCTGTCTCCATGGTTTGTATTGCCATCTAACATTTTGTGTGTGTGTGTGTGTGTGTGTGTGTGTGTGTGTGGTGTGTGTGTGTGTGTGTGTGTGTGTATGTGTGTCTGTGTTTTCACCTCCTATGTGTTTATTGTCTCTACTAATTTGAATTGTTCTCCATTTGTAATTGGTCTTTGATATATCCCAAAGTGTAGAGTAGTGTCTAGCACATAGTGGTCCCTAATAAATATTTGTAGAATGAGTGCGTAAATAAGTGATATTTTTTAAGCACTTGCCAGGTATTAGGTGCTCAGTCAGCACTTTATGTGCACTGATGCCTTCAGTCTGCATCCTAGTCTACTAGGTACCTACTCTCTAATCCCCATAAATAAGAGTTGGAGCCTGTTGTGACTTGTGAGGTAGAAGAAATGACATGCTATATGCAAAGTATAAAGCTCATGGTAAATAATCAATAAATGGTGGCAAAATTGCTGTTATTCTCAACAACACCATGTAGTCTACGCCTATTTACTGAGTAGGTCCCCTGTGGTCAGCCCTGCCCTGGGAAAGAAAGGGCTGGCAGCTGTGGCTGGAGGGATAAGAGAAATGCCAGGAGCATAATGCATCTCAGGAGGTGAGAACCACACCTGGGCACCCCAAGAGGCTGTTCTGTGTCATCTAGGATAAAGCCCCCATGTAAGGGCAAAACCATTGGCATGGGTACACTTTTTAAAAAAATACTTTTTTATTGATTTCAGAGTGGAAGAGAGAGAGAGAGAAACAGCATTTATGAGAGAGAATCATTAATTGGCTGCTTCCTGCACTCCCCTACTGGAGATCAAGCTTGCAACTTGGGCATGTGCCCTGACTGGGAATCTAATGGTGACTTCCTGGTTTGGGGTCAAAGGTCAACCAGTGAGCCATGCCAGGAGGTCACTTAAATATGTCAAACAGAGTTGGAGAGTTGGGTTTCAGCTGTGTGCTCCACCCACCCATCTCCCCACACCCTTCCCACCACTCATCCTGTCCCTCCTGCATGACCGAGGACAAGCACTCCCCTTTGTGATTAATCTGTAAACTCTGTGTACAGCATTACAACATCTTCCTCCAGCTCTGAAATGCTTTCTGCTTCCTCTGGTCAGTTGTACCAGAACATCCAAAATGCCCCCAGGTGGCTGCCAGCCTGGTGGGTGGGATGGGAAAGAGGCCAAAGCAAACACTGTTTTCCCCCTGGCTTCTGCTGGCTGGCAGAGGTAAGCTGGTGCCTCCCTGGAGGCTGCCCACATGCAGGCAGACCAGTTCAGACCTGGAATTCCCCAAAGTGCTGGCTCCTGAGCACCCATCCTGCCTATCCTCTAAGCCTTGAACTTCAAACACCTAGAGGAACCTAGGCAGCAAGACTGGAGGATTCGGCCATTACACTTTCTTGCTTCTTTCCCCCTCCATCTCCAGCTAGACAGGATTATGGGCTGCACCTATTAATTCTTGTCTAGAAGCAACAAAGCAAGCATTTGTCTTTGTGGTTTTATAACCTGCTTTCTCTCTTTTCTGTTGTAGTGAGGAGAGCAGAAGCCATTCCTCTGTCCCAGCCCAGCAAGGTCTGCATGCAGATGTGCTCTGAGCTAACTGGTGATGGGTGGAGTGATTCCCCCAGCCTCCTCCCCAAAGGCAGTAAATAGTATATGGAGGTAGTGGAAATGTATAGGTGCCTGTTACCTAAGTTCCCGGGGCAGATGGGGACACACCTGGAATTATCTGTTCCCCAAGGATAAGCAAAGCAATGAAAATAAAATTATGTGAACTCCTGTATCCACTCACTTGCTTTTAGCTGGGTGCCTCCCAGTTCCAGGTACTGTGCAAGGCCCAGGTGCAGGGACAGACAGTGACCCAGCCAGGAGGAGAAGTCAATGAATGGGCAAGGACAGTGATATCCATGCTATCTGTGCATTGCTAATGAAAAGCACAGGGGAGTCAGACGCTGCTGGGAGAGTTCAGGAAGGCCCACCCCAGAAGTGACACATGAGTGGACTTCTGAAAGCTAAATAGGACTTACATATGGGAGGTGGGGGAAAGAGAGGGAGCCAAACATGCACAGGCCAGGAGACTAGGAACCACAAAGTAAATACCTCAAGTTATATGGATCTCCACGTGGCTGAAAAGAGAGTACATATGGAGGAAAGCAAGAGAGAAGGGAATCCTATAAATCATGATGAACAGTCCATATGTTCCTCCAGAGCAATGGAGGATGTTGTGTGAGGGCCTGCCCTGGTCAGATCTGTGTTAGGAAGATGTCTCCTGTCACAGTGGGGAGGAGAAATGGTATTGTGGGTAGGAAGTTGTGCAAGACTGAAGACTAGAGAAACAGCTGTGAGGAGAGCATGCTAGCATTCATCCCGGAGAATGACTAGAAGCTGAGCAAGGCAGTGAGGAGGAAGCAGACTGAAGCCACCTTTATAAGGTGGAATTGACAGGTCTTAGAGATTGATTCCTTGTTGGAGGTAAGAGGAAGGAAGAAGGGAGAAGAAGGAAACAAGAAGGGAGGGGAAAAGTTCTAGATTACTTGTTGTGATATCTGGATAGATGATAATGACATTTGCTGAATTAAAATGTCCAGTGTGAGGAGCAGATTTTCAGTGGAAGATGGCAAGCTCCCTTCCAGGGAGGCTGAACCTCACTTGCTCATGGGCCACACAAGGGGAGAAGCCCAGAAAGCAGTGGATGAGGCCAACAGTTGGCTATCTGGGCCTCATCCTTCTCAGAAGTGCATTTTTTGACAAGTATGCCCAAGTGAAGTCTGCATGCCAAGGACTAGATGTCAAACTGGTCAACAAATGCTGGGCTTGCCAGTGGGGTTGCAGCCCTGTTTCTACTCAGCCAGAATCTGGGGGCCAGATGCCAGCCTTCTTTCTGTCTTCTTTATTGTAATTGACCTGTCTTCTCTGACATAGGCACCGAAGCCATGTATAATAGTACACACCCATCTCCCTCTCATGCACAAGTGTCTGTTTCTCCCCCTAGCTGGATAGTTTCCATAGCACTTCCTTGGTACACAGCAGGCACGTAGTAATGGCATTTTATGGCAGTGATAAATACAGTGGGTGCTCAGTGATCTTTCTGAGGGATAGGCTCTGCTGGAGACAGCACTGGAAAATGTGTCTCCCCCTCCCCCAGCTTCTTTCTTCCTTGATTCACTCCCTCGTCCCATTTTCTTAAAACAGTAAAAATCCCATTATCTTTCTCTATCAAATCCGTTCTTAGAGATGTTATTGTCTTTGCTCCAAGGCTGAGTCCCTGTCCTGGAGAAAGTTGTCCTGTGGTCCAGTTGGGAGGAGAGGGCTCAAGGTCTCCTAGGTGGTGAGCTGAAGAGCAGTGCTGGCTTCCGAAGTCTGTGCCTTCAGCCACCTCACTGATGGGCCCTCAAAGAGGGCAGGAAAGCAGCCATGTATCAAACACTTGCTGTGAGTACCAAGCCCTGCACAGGAGTTCCAACCAGGACTGCATCTCATTTCATCTTCATGGCAAGTCTAAAGAGAGAAGCACCAAGTACCTATTTCCAGATCCCGGAAGAGCTAGGAGGAGACTCGGAGGTAGACAATGGGGGAAGAGCAGGAATTGTTATTTCAGCCAGTTGAGGATGTTGGGGATACTCTGGAGGGTGACAGAATGTTTCCCCTTTTGATCCCAGTTTTCTCATTTGAGCATTGAACACTCGGACTAAATGACCTTTGGAAACACTACAGCTGCTTTTTCTCCCTTCAGCACCATGCAGGAGTCTTTGCAAAGCCAGAGGAGGATGCCCAGCACTTGGCTCTTGGACCACAGTTCTCCCTTGGAAAGGCAGCCAGACTCTGCTCTCCAGGGTCACCGAGTAGCTCCCCCACAATGTGCTGGAATGTACTGAGATTCTGAGGCAGAGTCCTAGAGAACAGTGACATCATAACTGCCACCGATGGAAGGGATAGCGTGTATGCTCCCTAGGAGACCTTCTGGGCTGCCTGCTTAAGGCTTAGGGTTGAGAATGGGGGAAAAGCCACAACTAAGAATTAAATTGAGAGGAGGACAAGGAGTCCATGAGTCAATCACAGAGGCAGGCTTCTTCTGGGACTGGCAGTGTAGGCAGTTCTTTTCTGTGTCTTCCCATGAGAAACATGTTCTTTGTACTCCTTTCAAGAAAGCACAGGTGCCATGGCCAGTAGTTAAGTGATCTCACAGGTTCAATTCCCAGTAGAAGGCACGAACCTGGGCTGCAGGTTTGATCACTGCCTTGTCAAGGCTCATACAGGAGGCAGCCAGTAGATCTGTCTCTCTCAAATCAATTTATCTCTCTCTTTTCCTCCTTCCCTTTCCCTTTCTCTAAAAATCAATGGAACACACACACACACACACACACACACACACACACACACATAAACACACATTCTTGGGTGAAGATTAACAAAACAACGAAAAGCACAGGCACCTGCATTCAGAAAACCACAGAATTTGTTGGTCTTTTTAGCCTTCCAGGAGGAGACAGGATGATTCTCTGCAGTGGTTTTCTTTTCCTTCCTTTTCTTTTCTTTTCTTTTTTAATGTCTTTATTGATTAAGGTGTTACATATGTGTCCTTATTTCCCATTACTCCCCCATCCCCCTCACTCATGCCCTCACCCTCCCCCCCCCCCGTTGTCTGTGTCCATTGGTTAGGCCCATATGCATGCATACAAGTCCTCTCCCCCTTACCCCCACCCTCCCCTACTTTCCCTCCAAGGTTTGATGGTCTGATCAATGTTTCTCTGTCTCTGGAACTGTTTTTGCTTCTAAATCTGTCTCTTTGTGTGAGCAGTGCGACTCCATGGTCTCTGATTTGTGGGAGGGTCTGCCATGTGTGGACATGGACACTGTCACTGCATAGCGGGGCCTCAGGAGGGTGGCTCTGTCCCCCACCCATACCCACTCCCTCCCACACTGGCTCTGAGAGTGCTCTGAGGATACCCCAGGGCTGGGACCATGACTCCATGAAAGAACAGCTGGTGATAGACCAGCTCATTGCAAACAGCACAACCAAACGCAATCATACACCTCGTGTCACTTAATAAGTGCTGCAACAAGCAGAAGTGCTGCAACCTCACCTCACAAGAAAGTAGGGGCTCCCTCTGCTCCGCAGCCTCATGAAGACCAGGTTCAGCAGTAGTCATGGGGAAAGGAGGCAGTTAGAAGGTGAATAGTTAGCATCATGATATTCATGGTGTGGACTCACACCCAGCACCCTCCCATGTCCCTCCACTCGGGTTGGTTCTGAGGCCCAAGCTGCCTCTGGCTGTGTCACTCACCTGCCCCTACCCAGATCAATGCTAGGCAGGGAAGGCATGTCCAGTCCAAGCATGCGGCCTCCAACCTCAGCACCGGGTAGGAGAAAGAGTGGGTAAGCATCAAATCTCTGTGCACTGCACACAGGAACATCAGGCAGCCATGTGCTGCTTTCTGGATGGGGCTGGCAGTGGGAGAGGAGGGACAGCACTCTATCCCCTGCCATGGTTCTGAATGTGGAAGTCAGCAGGTGTGTAGGATTGATAGGATGGTACCACGTGCTTTCAGCACTCAGTCTGGGGCCACTTTCAGAAAGTTCTCCCTTCAAAACACTCTGCCTGTCTGAATTACCTCTGCTTTCTGATAATGCAGCTCTTCCAGCTGGGTTTTATCTTCCTCTCCCTCTGTTTACACTACCCCCCCTCTCTTCTCTGCCCCCCTTCCTCTCTGTTTCCCCCACATATTTGTGTGTGTTTTTCAAGTTTTCTTCTCTATCCTTCAAATAACTTATGCACATCCTCTCTGTCTCTAGTTGTTACTCTCTCAGCACTGCCACCCATGGCCATCCCCAGACACCTTCTTCTCTCCCTGTGGGATCTCCTCTCCTAGTGAGATCTGTGCCTGCCCCATCCTTGTGCTCACACCAGTTCCAGCCCAGCCCAGGAGGACCCAGCACAGTCCCCCTACGGCTCTCTGACCAGCTTGAACCCGCTACTCACCCAGGAAGCTGCTTTGTAGAAATCAACTTCACCAGCATCCGATATCCCACTGATGGTGATCAAATGCACAGTGAAAGGAATGATTGATGAAGGAGGAGATGAGAGCAACCTCAACTCCAAGTCCACAGGCCTCCATTGACAGGACATCAGCTGGACCAAGCAGAAGTGTGAATATGTACCTTTGGGCTGAGACAAGTAGAAATGGGGCTGGCCACCCAGAGGACCAGACAGGAGCTCCAGCAGAGGACAGCTCCATGCGTGCCTATGAACAGCCTGTGGACAGAGGACAAGTGCCAGAGTGCCCATGGTGGAATCAAGAAGATGCAGGCGGTAATGGGAGAGAACAGCAGTGATGGCAGTGGGTGGTCAGGGAGAGTGCAGGGCTAAGTGGAGAGCTGGTCCAGGTGTTAGATACATGCTGAAACTACTGGGCAAAGAGAGCAGAGAAGAGAAAGAGACTTGGCCAGATTTTTCAGTCCAGGATCAGGAGACTGCACATGTGTGCTTCATATTTTAACTCTTAAGCCTTGAATAAGGTTAACTATGATTAAGATGATCAAGGCAACCACATGTGTCTTTAACAAGTACCTGTTGCTTTTCTGCATCTTCAGCCCCTGCTCTTGGGTAAGTGTGGGTCCTGTCAGCTGCGGGAAGAAAGCATGGGTAACCTGGGAATTGAGTCCTGGGTACCAGATGGGCTCAGAGCAGTGGTTCTCCAGAAGAGAACCCCCAAGCCAGAAGAGAGCTCTAGGCATGGCCTTTGCTTTTCCTGCACTGTTTTTGGCTCAAACCACCTGGGCTATGGCTGTTTCCATGGAGGAGTGTTCTTCCAGCAGCAACTGCCTTCTTTTCTAGTTGGGCTCAGGGTGAGAGCCTCTGTCCAAGCCAACTCCATTGGAGGCCCCAGCTCTGTAAGGGGAGAGAGCTATATGCCCTCAGAGGGGATCTGCGTGGGAAGAGACCCGGGTCCGGAGAGGAAAAGGCATCCCACAGCGTAGCCCTGAGTGGTGGAAAAGCAATGGTGGGAGAGGGAGGCCAGTCTGCACTCAGGGGCCCACCTGGGAACGCCGTTTTATTTTTCTAATAAGTGCCCTCCAGCTGAGCTGTCTCAGAGGCCCACATCCTCACTGGACATCAATTCCCTTAATGACATCTTGGCCCAGTTCCAAAACTTGCCGACCACTTTCATTTATTAGAATAATTTCATTCTGGTCCTTAAGACCCAGTTCTGTTCATTTTAACTTTAATCTCCAGCTCAGATCAAACTTCTGTCCTGTGGCTATAATAGCTGTGAGTGTGTGTGTGTGTGTGTGTGTGTGTGTGTGTGTGTGTGTTGGAGTTAGAAAAAAATTGTATTGCCAGATTTAACAAATAAAAATTCAAGGTGCCTGGTTTAATTTCAGGTGAATATTCACATTGAATATTGAATGAAAATATTCACATACATTTTCTTAGGCTGTTTGTTCCATGCAATATTTGGGACATACCCTGCAAAATATCTGTTGGTTGTCTGAAAATCAAATTGAACTGGGAGTCTTGCATTTCATCAGTGAATCCTGCAGTACATAGTTTGGTTCAGGGGATTCCCAACCACTTCTCAACACCACTGCCCCAGGGTCAGGCCAGGGAGGAGGGGCAGCTGCAGTAGAGATGCATCCTCACCTGGCCACATGCCCGGGTGGCACAGCTCTTTCCAGTGGTTGCCATTGCTTCTCTGGTTGTCAACAGCAGGCTTTGCTGCCCTCAGTGTGGTGGGCACCATGCTGCTGGCCCTCAGGCAGTGCGTGTGTGGGTGCTTGGGATCTGCCCCACCGTTCATTCCTCTAGGCAGGAGATCCAGCTTGGCCTCTCCCTCTTCCACATCCTCTTAGCTTCTGCACCGGTATCCTCACCCCTGAGCACACTGTCCTTGGGTGGGAAATTGCAGAGGATCCTTCATCCTCATCAAATGAGGAAGGGTGGCTCTTCATCATCTCTCGCTCCTTCTATCTCTGCCCCTTTAGACTTTACAGGACAGGACAGCCAGCTTGGAGGAGAGGCAGAGCGCCAACTGGAAGCAAACACCCACCTCCCGATCTTGCAGAGCCCCCAGTCTTTGAGATTGATTCTCTTGGAGCTCTCCTCTCTTAGCTTTGAGGAGAGGAAACATTTTCCTCCTCCCAGGTAAAGTCAGCTTCCTTTGTGCAGGTCCCCCTTACCTTCGCTGGGGAGGGAGAGGTTGGATAGGAGTTCTGCTGACCTGACTATAGGAGCCCTTTTCTGAGAAGGTGGGAAACTCCGTGATTTTTGTGCTCAGCTCTGGGCCTTAGCCACAATTCATGGACAATGGGAGGGTCTGCTTGACATCTCATTAAGTCCATTTAACCCAAGTCTATTCTGGGAAAAGGAGAGAGGTCAGGCTCGGTGGAGAAGGAAGTAGGCAGAAGGTCAGAGGACCTGCATGCTGGTCACAACTGTTTGGCCATGAGCAAGATGCCCTCTCTCTTGGTCCTCTATGTCATCTTCTGTTAGAGGAGGGGCTGGCCCAGATGGTCTCTTCAGTAACTCCTCCTGTGTACACTTTCATTGCAGATCCTCTCTGGGTGGAGAGGAAAGGGAAGAAAGACAAGGGATCCCTTCCTGTCAGGAAGTGGAGCTTTAAGAATTAGAAGTGGTATATCCACTTCCTAGCAACCCCCTTTCTCGGCTAAAAGGCCATCAGAGCCCTTTCTTCAAATTACATTCTCTTAACTCTTGTGCAGCTAGGCACATGTGTCAAACACAAGGCCCGTGAGCCAAATCCAGCCCGCCAGGCCTTGCAATGTGGCCCGCACCGCGCTGTCATCACTGCACTCCGCTGTCAGTTTATGACATTGTCAGTTTATGACTGTTCAGTAAACCATTCGGCCCCCGATTTAGGCTGGATTTTAGATTTTGGCCCCTTCTCTGATTGAGTTCGACACCCCTAAGCTAGAGAAACAGAGAGGATAGTACCAAGGATAGCAGCTGCCTTCCCAGGAAGGAAGGCAGGCTCCTTCAGACCCTCCCCATCACAGCAGAGCTGAGCACCTGTTGTGCAAAAGGCTTTCACTTACACTCTATGTGCAGGTGAATTCACTGCAGTCTCTGATTTATTTCCCACCACAGCCCTTTGAGACACTATTGCCCCATTTCACAGGCCAGGAAACTTGAGACGTGCTTAATTCAAATAGAATGCATTGCATTTCTGTTCTAGGGCACATTTTTTTCACTTTTTAATATTTTCCCTCCCCACTCTGCCATCAAGTGAGGAAACCAGGTGTTATCCAACCATTAGTCATGTTACCAATGGTGATCAACACAGAGGATTTCAAACTGCATGTGCCTGACTTCAAAGACATTCTCTTTTCTACCACCATATTGCTGTGCATGGTCTCTGGCTCATGCAAGGTAAAGGTAAGCATGGCTCTCGTGGGCTCAGGGCCCCTCCCTGATCCAGGCTCAGGTAATCTCAGCTAACCAGGGCTGGCATTCAGCCAGCAGCCACGAGCATGCCTCCATCTGTTGTTCAGATTAGTGTCTGTTTTGATGGGTCGGTAGCCAAGCTGTACCAGTTATTTAATATGGTCAATATAATCCCTGGCCTGCCATTCTGCACCACGAGGTCATCCCAGCAGAATCTGCATAAAGTGAGCCTTATTGTGCACACAGAACTTCCTGGGCCCTTAGAGAGGATAGGGAAGAAAAAGAATCCGGTCCTGCTCTCACAAAGCCCAGGCTAGGTGGGGAGGTGTGATGTATAGTCACAAGGCAATTAGGAAGCAGTATGATTTTGAATAGAGTTCTTGCCTCAGATTTGGGTAGAAACTTGATCTGAGACCAAGTGACTTGTGTGAGATGAAGTCTCCCCAGCTCTTCTCCATTTCTTTAAAGAATAAACTAAAACTTTTTTTTTCCTGAGAGCCTACATTATACTAGGTGCTTCTACATATTCCATCTCATTTCATCAGCAAAATTAACTTAGTGCATATTAAGTATCAAATAAATTGGAAGAATGAATGGATCAGGAAAAGCCCAAGGCTAGGTTTTGCTGTCAACAGTCAGCCAGGCGTGTCTTGCAGAAGTGAGAGATCGCCTGGTTCTAGGATCATGCATATCTGAGCTGCAATCCCAGCCTCGGCGTTCAGGACATTAGCTGGGGCAAGTCTCAGCTTCTCAGAGCCTCCAGATATTAAAAAAAGAGGAATCTCTGATATCTGCCTTGGAGGCTGTTTGATAATTCAGCAAAACAAAATGCCTGTCACAGTCCCTCACACACAGTGGATGATCTACAATTGTTAGGTGGGCATCTTTTATTTTGCATAGGCATTTCTTTTATTTTATGGGGCCTTTATTCTATCCATATTGACAAATATGTTTTTCCTTAAAATCCCTTTATGGTATTTTCCTTTTAAATAAACTTTTACATTTAGGACAGCTTTCAATTTACAGAAACATTCAGAAATAGTACAGAATTCCCATTCACCCCAGTTTCCCTGTTGTTGAAATCTTACATTTGGCAGAGCTAAGGAACCAATATTGATATGAGTATTAATGAAGTCCACACTTTATTCAGATACCCCTCGGTTTTTACTCATGACCTTTTCTGTCCCTGAGGCTTGTCCAGGACACCACATGTCATTTCATCCTCATATCTCTGTAGGCTCCTCTTGAGTGTGAGGAACAGTTTCTCGGATTTTCCTTGTTTTGGATGATCTTGATGGCTTTGAGGCACACTGACCAGTATTTTGTAGAATGTCCCTCACTTAAATTTGGCTGATGTTTTCTTATGACCAAACTATGGTTACAGGGTTCTGGCAGCAAGGGCAGAGAGGGAAAGTGCCCTTGTCATCAGGTCACATCAAGGATGCATGCAACTGACTTGACTTCTCACTCATCATGTCAACCTCAATAACTGGCTAAGATTGCTGAGGCTTGCTGGTCAGGTTGCTCCACTGTGCGTTTACTCTTTCCCCCGTGAATAAAAGAACACTTATGAAGAAGGGCTCCAGGTGGCTAACTGAGCTTCAATGTTAAGCCTGGCAGCCATTTCTGACAGGGGTCCCTCATGCAAACTACACTGCCCAGAGAAGCCTAGGTGCTAGACTGCCTGCCTGCCTGCCCAGTGCTTCTGTCCTGTGAACCAGCCCTTATAAAGGAGCGCCTGAAGTCCTATTTCAACCAATAGGACTGAAGCTTTCCCCATTTAATCAGAGCTGCGCAGCTCTGACCAATGAGGGTGGCTCTATTCTTACCAAAAGAATGATAACTACTGCGACTCAGAATGTGGGTGCTCCAGGGGTCTCGTGCCTTTTGGAAACAGGGTCTACAAGGAAACCACTAAGCTTGTGTGTTTAAATCTGGCCACCACTTATGAAGGAACTGTCCTGGACACTCTCCAATCCTCCTACTGCCCTGCCAGGTGGGTATGCTGTTGCTCCCACTCTTAGGCCCTGCCCTGATGAGGAAGGCAGCCAGGGCAGGTCAGATACCAGCTTTATTGACAGTCAAGCTGCACTGGACTTGGACCTGTGACCAAATGGGGCCCCCGGCTAGTGGTCCCTCCGCAGTAGAAGTCCTGCTGGGGTGGGTGGCTCTCCATACCCTCAGTCACCCTGGAGGGAGAACTTCAGAGACAGGGTCCCTGGCCTGCTCGAGCGGGCAGATGCTGGGCAGGGGACCCAGTGGCTCAAGACATGGGAGCAGGAGATTAAAATGAAAATGGTTCCTGTCTGGAGGGAGCTGAACTCAGACAGGAAGGATCACCATAAGAAGGGGTCTTTATCCTGATCTCCACTAGACAGGGAACAGCTAGTGAGAAAGAAAAAATCAAGGGGGTGTTTTTGATCTTGTGCCCTCTTGGGAAAACATGAGAGCTGACAACAGGTGTCCACACTATAAGCACGCTATCCTGCTGTGAAGTGGGAGAAAACTATTCAGCCAGTGCTAAACCCAGCTGCGAGGCCCAGCACCCTGTTCACCAGCTACCCACACGGCACCGCCGGGATCATGCCCTGAGCCTGCATGCTGCTCTGGGCTCCTTCCATCTGTTGCAGGCTGCTGCTCATGTGGTCTCCTGCCCAGGCCCTCTGACCGTCCTGCCTCTCGCTTGACTGCAGTACTACTCTGAATAGCACACTATCAAGAGGCGACACTTTTAGACTGTCAAGATTAACCACCCAAGTGAATGGTACAGATATAAGTGCTATCTGCTTTTAAAAATAGCCCAGAAAGCCATGGGCACAGATGGAAAGGGCAGAATGACATTCTGAGTTATCTCCGAGAAGGAGATACAGAGAAGGCAAACGCCTGAGCCAGGGTGACTCTTCACCACACCCTGAGCTCAGGGCTGCAGGAGCTTCCAGGGCCATGGGGTGGACTGTCAGACCACAGAGGGGTCCTCTGAAAACATTCGTCTGACAAGAGGTCACTGAAGGAAGGCACTGGATGATAAGGTCCTCCCTGGATGCTTATACAGGGAAGGGCTTCATACTGCTGGTGGCTGAGCATATGCAAGATGTCCCACTGACTTGAGACTGTAGTGTATGGAGTGGTGGAAACAGAGGACAGAGTGAAAGCAGTGCCCTGGGGGAAAGAAGCCAATGCATGAATGAATAAGTAGATGGCAGATTACCTTCCCATACCCTCCCCAGCCAGGGCCCCACTGTGGATCCAGACAACTCAGGCTGACCATGAGATCTCCTTCAAAGCCGTGAGTGCCTTGGAATCCAGGTGCTCAGAGTCAAGACCCTGGAGCTGAGAGCAGAGGGAGGTGTGATTCATCAAAGGGGCCCAGAATTAAGGAGGTGAATTTGGGGCAGATTCGGAAACTGGACTAAGGTTCAGGTTGGAAGAGCCAGGGTGAGGACAATGAAGAGCCACAGGTGGTGTAACAAGAGGGAGGGACATTCTGGGGAATAGCTGAGACAGACAGATATGCACTGTGCAAATTGTCTCAGCCATTGCAGCCAGGGCACCACGTTGTGATAACCAATCCCCTACACACATACACAAGCTAGTCCTAGGGAGAGAAGTGCCTCCATTGAGGTTCAACAGTGCGATCCAGGGCTGTTCTGGCAACACAATCACTACACCCACCACAGAGAGCTCAACACCCCAGACAAAGAGCCCTGGGAGGCATTGTTGCTGTGAACACCAGCCGTACAGGGACTCTGCTGGCATCCACTAGTTGCACTTGGATGCTTCCTCTCTCTGACCTATTTTTTTACTTTGCAGTTCTCTCCCTTTTTCCTCGCCTTCAACCACAGACTCTTGCCAATGGAAGCATCCTCTTGCCTGCCCTGTGGACAGAGGGCCTTTGCTGAAGAAATGCTCATTGTGGTAGATGTACCTCCCAGCTCTTTGAGAGAAGGAATAGGAGGTCCTTTGTCTCCCATTCCTGCTTCTTGATCCCAGTGATTTCACAGGTGAGAAATTCACTCAGAGTCTGTGTAAACAGACTTCTGATTAAACTGGAGAAGTTAGAAGATAAACACCAATGCGAAGATTTTCATATTTTTTATTATAAATAGCCCAAATATTTGGTCCCATTTCCAGTTTAAATGGGTAAACCATAATATTGATGGCTTGCAACAGATACAAGATGAATTGAGCCTCTCTCTCAGCTAGCTGAACCACTTTTAATGGGGAATATATCGAAGCTATAAATTCCTGCAGACAGGATTGCTATGCAATAGCATAATATATCTTCTATTCAATCTTTTATACACTATGTTTTGTCCTGCATTCCAGTGGATGTATTTATGGATCTGAACCTTTTCTGTGAAGAAGCCCAAGTACCACCTCTTGCCTTCTCTCAATGTTTCCATGGCCTCTGAAAATGTCATCACTTGTTCTTGTTTTTTTATATGAGAGCTAGAGTGTGATCCCCTCATCCTCCTGGGTGGCTTTCCTCTCTGGAGATGAGGCCCAGTGGCCCCAAACATTTCTGGATCTTATTACCCAGTGTCAGGCCGAGGAGCCAGAGAAAATATATGGATGCTTATTCTTAATGGAAGAGTCGGCCAATTGCCCTCTCATCTGGTATGGCATTACGTGACTCTGGCTCTGGGCACCTTTTTGATGGCATTAGGTATAGCAGGTAGACGCTCTGCAATCATAATGCCCTTTAAATGTTGTGGCTTTCCCAACAACTAAGTTTTATAAAATGTAGCTCCACTTTTAAGAAAAAGCAGTTCAGCTAAAACCGGCTTGGCTCAGTGGATAGCGTGTTGGCCTGTGGACTGAAAGGTCCCAGGTTCGATTCCTGTCAAGGGCATGTACCTTGGTAGTGGGCACATACGGGGGGAGGTGAGGGGGGGGGAGGTGCAGGAAGCGGCTGATCAATGTTTCTCTCTCATCGATGTTTCTGACTATCCCTTTCCCTTCCTCTCTGTAAAAAAGTTAATAAAATATATTTTTAAAAAAGAAAAAGAAAAAGAAAAAGAAAAAGAAAAAGAAAAAGAAAAAGAAAAAGAAAAAGAAAAAGAAAAAGAAAAAGAAAAAGAAAAAGAAAAAGCAGCTCGCTTGGGCCAGCTTCTTTGAGACAGCTCCACCTGGGTCTGCCTCTTGACTTTGCCACTTCCTTCAAAAGCTCAGTTGTCTTCAGTACTATTATCAAGGACAACTTCCAGTGGTGTGCTGGTAAGTACTGCACCATGCTATTGTGTTTGTTGCCTTTGTTTGTAATGTAACTTATTTAACTGTAAGTTTATATTGTATTTTTCTCTTTTTAAGGTCACTAATCATCAGAGAAATGCAAATTAATACTTCAATGAGGTATCATCTTACACCTATCAGAACGGCTATCATCAATCAATCAACAAAGAAGTGTTAGTGAAGATACAGAGAAAAGGGACCTTTATGCACTGGGAATGCAGATTGGTGCAGCCACTGTGGAAAGTAGTATGGAATTACCTCAAGAAATTAAAAATGGAACTGCCTTATGACCCAGCAATTGCACTTCTAGGAATTTGTCCAAAGAAACCCAAAATGCTATTTTGAAAGAATAGATGCAGTCCTGTGTTCATTGCAGATGCATTTACAATAGCCAAATTTTGGGTATAGTCTAAGTGTTCATCAGTAGATGAGTATATAAAAAAATCTATGGTACAATGGAATACTACTCAGCCATAAAAAGAAGGAAATCTCACATTTTGCCACAGTATGGATTGACCTAGAGAGTACTATTCTAAGTGAAATAAGCCAGTCAGAGAAAGACGAGTAACATATGATTTCACTCATATGTGGGATCTAATGAGCAAAATTAATTAGCAAGCAAAAGAGATAGATTCATAGACAGAGAGCAGGCTGATAGCCATCAGGGGTGGGCACTGGGTGAATGAAATGGAGGAATTGAGCAAAAAAGGAAGAAAGAGAAAAAACACACACAGGAACAACATTGTGCTGATTGCTGGGGGGATTAGTTGTGAAGGACAGAGACTTGACTTGGGTTGATGAACAGATAATACAGTGCACAAATAATGCATAGAATTGTGCACCTGTTAACCAGTATCACCTCAATAAATTCAATAAAATATAAAAAAAAAGCAAGTTTATATTGTGTGTGGGGTTTTTTGTTGTTGTTGTTGTTTTGTTTTTTGGTTTTTTTTGTTTGTTTTTGTTTTTTTGTAACAACTGGATTGCTGGCAAGCTGGTAGAAAGAAATGAACTCTGACACACTGAGGCCCACAGAGCATGGTCAAGAAGGCTGCCACGGAGGTCTTACATGGGCAGCCGCAGCCTGGCACAGAGGGGTCTTTTATTTAGGGATAGTACTCACAGTGAAATGAGAAGAAGAGTGCAGGGAAGGGGAGGAGAAGATGAGGAGGAAGCTGGTGCTGAGAGGTGAGTCAGACCACCTTCAGCAGGGAGGCTCTGGCAGAAAGGCTGGTGACCCCTCATCCTTTGGCGCCCAAACATCACAGGTAGCTTTGTCATTTGGTTTCCACTAACTTCTCTGGGGATTCTCCAAATGTCATTTTCAATATAAGCGTTTTCAAAGGCAAGGCTAAGAACCATCCTCCACAGCGGAGTGGAGTGATTTTGCATCATTCCTCATTATCTAGTTCCCATGCCCATCTCCTCTTGTGGGCCCACTCTCAGCAGATGTGCACAACCAGATATATTTAGCAAGATGGACACTGAGCTATTTAGGGATGAGAGACAAGGATAAATAAATGAAGCTTTTCTCTTTCCATAGGGAATGGGCACCTACCTCAGATGGGTGTTGTGAGGATCAGTTGAGATAATCCATGTCAATCGATTAGCCTGGTGGATGTTTGCAGCTATTCTCCTCCCTGTTGGTCCTGAGGAAACCCAACGGTGCAAGTGTTTGGCAATTGTTTGGAAACAGTGATTAAGTGTCTGACAAGCTTTTATCTTCCCTGTATTATGAACCTAAGAGATCCTGCCCTCCCTCTGTCTCAGCCTCCCAAGTTTATCTCACTGTGCGAATTAGTAGGAATAAAAGTTCCCTGACCTAGAGATCCAAGTTGCCCTGAGTTTCCCACAGGACATTCTCAAAGGGGCCACTCCAAGGCTGGTTCACCACCACCCTCATCCTGTTAATCAACTGATTCCACAAGCTTCCAGCATCCCACAAAATCAGGGATCATCATCACCTCACCAGCTCCCACTGCACATCCTTCTCCCTTCCTCCAGGAACCAGAGAGAAGGGGCACAGGATCTGGAGGCCAAACCCTGGGTCTGACAACAGCCACACTGCTTGTTGACCAGGTGATCCCAAGAAATACCTCACCCTCGATTGTAAAACCAGAGCAGTGATTCCTAATCCTCTGAGGAGCAATTAAAATTTGCTTTTGTGACAGCATGGATGGAGCTAGGGAGTATTTTGAAACAGAAGCATAATATATAGAATAGACTGACAACTGTCAGAGGGAATGAGTTTTTGAGGACTTGGTGGGAAAAAAAAAGGTGAAGGGATTAAGAAAAACAAACATATAGACACAGACAACAGTATGGTGGTAGCCAGAGAGAAAGGGTGGGGGGGTAGTTGGAGGAGGGCAAAGGGGGGAAAAGGGGACAGAAAGAGACTTTACTTTGGGCAATGGGCACATGAAGCAGTGGCAGATAGTTTTATTTTTTTTTAGTTGTACACTTGAAGCCTGTACAGTTTTGTTAACCAATGTCCTCCCCAACAATTTAAAAATTCCCTGTAAAGGGAACTAGACTCTACTCGGGCTAGTGCTTTTGCTGCCAGTGTAGTAATATGTGCCGTACGAAGCATTTCACATCTGTTATCTCACTTGAAGTTTAAGGTCTTAAAATAGGGACAGAAGACAGTGATGTGAAGTGGCTGAGAGGAGCTGCTGGGCTGGGTGGACAGCTTCTCTCTGGGCAGAAGCAGGAAGTGTATCCCTGGGAGAATAAGGTGAGCCAGAGGAAGAGCTTGCACTTCAGCTGCAGGTAAGAGGATCTGAAGGTCTCTGAGCTGAGGAATGATGTTTTGTTGAACTTGCTGAATCCTAAGGAGATGACTTGATCTTCTGTTTTCATTATCTCAAGTAGAGAGAGCCAGTTCTTGGAGTTTGGCTTCAGGCATGGGACTCCTCCCCAAAGCAGATAAAACTGAATATTGGAAGGCACTTTTCCTGCTGCCCCAGAATTAACAACCAGACCCCAAGCTGGCAATAAATAAAAATGCCAAGAATGCCATATTCTAAAGGGAGCTTCCAATAGTTGGAGCTAGACCCTGTCCCCACCCTGATCCAGTGCCTTAGCAAGCTCAGAAGTGCCAGTTCAGTGAGGTGTGTGCTCCAGTGAGGGGCTCGGAGCCAAAGGAGGCGCTGGTAGGGATCTGCTATGACTGCAGAGCACCCGCTGTTGAGACAGCATAGCTCAGTGGTTTCAAGGAAAACCCCAAGGCCTGCCTCCCTGTGCCTGTTCTGCTGCTGCACCAGAGGTACAGCCTTGATCAAGTCACTTAACCTTCCTCTTCTGATTCTATTGCCTCACTCTTCTTATGTGGAAAATTGAGATAATAGTAGCTGCTTCATACAGTTACTGTGAGGATTCCATGTTGCTATGGACTGGATGTTTGTGAAGCCCTAAGCCATAATGTAAGGATATTTAGAGATGGGGCTTTGGGAGGTGATTAGGGTTAAATGAGGTCAAGAGGGCATGCCCTTCCCTCCACCCCACATGATGATGATGGGGATAATGTCTTTATAAGAGGAGGAAGAAAGTTCCCTCTCTTTCCCTCTCAGTGTGCACATAGACATTCCCATTTCCTCCCAACTGGGATGATCTATACTTAATCTTTTACTGTTTTTTGTTTGTTTGTTTTGTTTTTGTTGTTGTTTTTACCGGAGGTTCCTTTGTGCCTTTTCTCAGCCTATACAGCTAGGCTGATCTGTTAACTCTTTTTTCAAATGTCTAACATTTTATAGGGAAGTTTCATTTTTTTTAATCTTTACTAGGGTATGACTGATACACAAAAAAGTGGGCACATTTAAATGTATACATCTCAATGAGTTTGGACATAGCATCACCACAACAAAGGCAACTATACATATTCATCACCCCCAAAAATTGCCTCGTGTTCTTTTGTGTTTTTACTTTTGTAAGAACAACTAACATGAGATCTATCCCCTTAACATATTTTGAAGTATGCAATACTGTATTGCTAACTGTAGGTACAACATTGGGTAGCAGATCTTTAGAACTTATTTACTTTGAATAACAGAAACATTATACCCATTGAAAGACAACCCCCCAAGTCCTCTACCTGTTAGCCTCCAAGCAACCAGCATTTCTCTTCTCTGTGTCTATAAGTTTGACTGTTTTAGATACTTCATATAAGTAGAGTCATGCATCATTTGTTCTTCTCTAACTGGCTTATTTCACTTAGGACATTAGCATAATGTCTTCAGGTTTATCCCTGTTGTCACAAATGGCAGTGTTTTTATCTATTTTAAGACTGAATTATATTTCACTATCTGAGTAACCACATTTTTTGTCCATTTATCTACTGATGGACATTTGGATCATTTGCAAATCTGGGCTATTGTGATTAATGCTGCAGTGAATATGGGGGTGCAAAAAAATAGACCTACCATACGATCCAGCAATCTCACTTCTGGGTAAATAGCCAACAGAGTTGAAATCAGGATCTCAAAAAGATAAATGTACCTTCATGTTAATTCTTACCCAATAGTGATTTCCATTTTAGCATCCGCCATACCTCTGGTCTTTCATTTTTCTTTTCTTGTACAAAATTCCCTCTGATTAGTTCTTAAATCCAAGCTTATTCATCATCAACAGAAGTAAGTATCTCACTACTGCAGGAGGCCTTCTAGTGTGGTCCCTGCCAAGCATTTATGTAGAGAAATAAATACCATTTTATATCAGGTTCTAAAATCCCAAAGGTAGAAAATGTAAAAGTGAGTGTCCCTTCTGCCCTAGTCCCCTTATTTACTCTCTTCAGAGGCAATTATTGTCAGCTGTTTCTGTTTGTCTTTCTAGAGATAGTCTATGCATTTACAAGCCGATGGCTACACAGATGATAGATGAGAGATAGATAATAAAGTCTTCATTTTTTCTCACATAAATGGTTTCATATTATACCAGTTGTGTTACAATATTTCATAGAGATACTCCTCTATCAATACCTGAGCGTTCCCACACACCTCCTACTTGATACAGATCATTCCTCTGTATGGTGATCACTATTATTTAATAGGCCACTATTGCTGGACATTTGAGCTATTCACAATTTTTCCTTAGTAGGTGCAATGACACATTGAATCACAACATTGTGCACAACTGCAAAAGCAGTTGCAGGTTAAGTTCCAAGAGATGAAATTGAAGAGTCAAGAGGTAAGCATGTGTAATTTTTGTAGAGATTGTGTGAATTATGTTCCCATCAGTAGTGATTAGGAATTTCCCATACTCAAAACCTGCCTAATATATTGTGTCATCAAACTGTTTTTATTTTTGTCAATTTGACAGGTATCTTATTATAGTTTTAATTTGGTTTTCTCTCCTTATATGTCAAGATTGACATACTTGCATATTAGGAATTATTTGCATTTCCTGTGTGTCCTCTTCAAGACAATTAGACTTTTTAATGATGTTCAGGCACACTTATGTTTGATATGTGTTGTAAGTATTTTTTTCTCTGCCATTTTTTATTGTATAATTTCCACAAAGAACATTATTATATTTGTATAATCTAATTTTTAGTACTTTCAAGGATATTGAGTTTTAGGTCAAACTCTAAACAACTTCTCCCACCATAAGATTATTAGAAGCAACAATAGAAAATTCCCATGAGTTCCTCTGGTATTTTCTTTGTTACAATCTTGGTTCAGTGGAATTTATTTTGGAGTAAAGAGTGATTTGGAAAACAGACTTTATGTGTTGTTTTTTTTTTTCATAGAATGGCATAGCTATCTCAATATTATTTATTGAAGAATTTATTTGATGCCATTTATTTTAGATGCATGTGGAGCCAAAAAGAGAAGCAGTATACCCCAGTGGTTAAGAGCAGGAACTCTGGGGCCTGACTTCAGGGGCTCAAATGTCAGTTCAGAATAGGTAGTAAATCCCAGTGTGTCAGGTATCTGTTATTATTGTCATTGCACATTAGTTCTGCCTATGCACTTGATGCCAGTCCTGGACCTTCTACTCCAGCCCACTGACCTTCCTAGTCATGCTTCAAATGATAGTAGCTTTACAATATTTTATATGTGTATGTCATCAGTTTGGTTACTCTTACAACCAGTGTCTCACAAAACTTATCTGAATATATGAAGCCTTCTAAGTATCATTTTCTACCACAATCCTGACAAAATTCTCCTAGGGTTCTTGTGGTTTATAACTGTCTTAAGGTGATCCTCTCTGTTCTTCCAAATGTACATTTACAATCTGCAATGACTAATAATTTTACCGCCTCCTTTCCAACAGTTATACCACTTATTTCTTTCCCTTATTTAATTACATTGACAAGTGCCTCTAGTAGTGGACATTTATCTTATCTTGTTTCTGAGTTTAATGTGACTGTTTTAAAGTGTTACCATGATGCATATTCCTAGCTTGAGGATAGAGAATAGATATTCAATTAAGGAAATAGCTGTCTCTTTTCCTGTATTAACACTTTTATCAAGAATGAAGTTTGAATTCTCTCCTAAATGTCTTTTTTGTAGTATTTTATCTGTAAATATTGTGCTATATTCATTATTCCATTCAACGAGTAGGTCCTGAATGCCTAGCAGATGTGACACACTCTTCTGAGCCCTACAAAGTCAGAAATGAGCATAAAAAATGGGTCTCAAAGCCCTCATAGAGCTCACATGTGAATCAAAGAGCCTATCAGTGAGCAAAAAAAGGGATGTGAAATATGACATCAGATACTATGTCAATGCTATTATATAAATAGATTGCTTAGTATTGCACTATCCTTGCATTCCAGTGTGGACTAAATTTTTATTATTGCGAATGGCTGGAAAATGTTTGGCTTTTTTCAACATGCTATTATCAGACAAAAAAGAGATTTTTACCAAACCATCCTTAAAGGCAGGGATTGAAAAGAAATTCATTCGTGTGCCCTGATAAGGTCAGACAGTTCAAATAACTGATCACAGAGATTATCAATGGCATTGCATTACAAGTTCTGAAAAGGTACAAATTAGAGAGTGGGTAACTGGAGACTACCATGTGAAGAGTCCAATCTATGGGGGGATGAGAAGACCATGGTGATCAGAGATACACCACCCAGCTGAGGCCTCCTAGATCAGCCAGGCAGCCCCATATATGAGTAAGTTCGATCATCCTGCCCTAGGCAAGCTGCCAAGCCAACCCAAACCACAAGAATCACCTGGATGAGCTGTAAAATTGTGAGAAGTAACAAATGTTTATTGTTTTAAGCCACAACATTTGGGATAGTTGTTACACAGCACAAATTAACTGCTTCTGTTACTCAATTGTGAGCACTGTGAAGGTCAAGATGATTCCTTATCACTGAGTGCAGCCTCTAGCACAGTGCTGGGCACATAGTGTCAGTCTGAGCAATATTTTTAATGGAAATCCTGAATCTCAGAAGGAAAATATCTGACCGTAGCCTGCCCCATGCTGTATCAGCTAGCATGCATCCTACCCCGTGTTGTATCAGATAGTACCTTCTTCTCCAGTCATAACATATGTTAGTATTACATTTAGTGTGGCTGTTTTGTCTAAGTGTCTTCCCCATCAGACTTTAAACACTGTGAAAGCAGGGACCTGTTTTGTATATGCTCACTTCTGTGTCATTTAGCATCTAGCACAGTAATGGAAGAGGCCCTTGGCAAATATTTGTTGATTAAATGAATCAACACAACTTTTTCAGCATCCAGTAATGTGGCTTGATGGTAGGGGAGGTAGCCAACACCTGTCTTCACCACACACAGCCTCACCGCCCCTGGGGCTCCTCATGCCATTGGTCATTCTCCCCACAAAGGGGAAATGTGGGTAGAACAGAAAAGTGGATGGCAGGGACCTGCAAGGACATTCTTAGAAGTCAAGCATAGCTGGTCGTTTTCTGCTAAATCTAGGCAGTCACTTGGACCACAATGTACAGTCCTCTCCGGTGGGTGCTAATCTAGAAAATTTCCAGGCCTAAAAGTCAAGATACTGCGGTGGGGGTGGGGTCATAGAGCAAGGCTTAATTTCTCTGGGCTACAGGGTCCTGGTCTGCTGGCCTAATATACCAGCTCAAAGGAACAAAAAAACAAAAACAAAAACAAAAAATACAGATTTGCTTTAGGAAAATGAAAGCCAAAGAGACCGTCTTCAGCTCATAAGCAGTCTGCGTCACACACACTCATGTTTCAAGGGTTGTTTGGAGTGGGTATTACATTTCCCATAGAAACCATATTGAAAATGATGGTTAGGTTCCCTGGCTCCCACTCAAAAACCTATTTAAACCATAATGTAACGGAAATAACATATATTTGTGAGGAAAAAGAGCAGAAAAAATACTGCTGCAGTACTGGTAATTAAAACACACACAAAAAATAGCGTGCAATAAGGAGCAGGGCGGCTGCCTCATCTCCAAAGCGGCGCTGGAAGAAAAGTGGATTTAATTAGAAAAGGAGAAGGCTTGGGGCTGGGAAGGCTCCTTCCACCACACTCTCAGATGCCCCAGGATTGTGTGACACCATTCCCCCAACTCGTCAAGGTGTCTCCTTCTCAATGCTGCATCCCAGGTGTGTGCCTTTCCCTATGATGTGGTCCATATTGTGAGCCACAGGTGGAATGAGGAAAAGAAAGGAGATGTGCTGGAAAACAAATCAGTTTCACTAAAAAGAGATATTGACAGGAAGCCAGGAAGGCTGGTAAACAACCTTAATTGCTCTAACCACTCACCCTTCAGTTGAGACATTGTTAGCTGAAGCAGCCTCCACCTTGTTTGTCCCCTGTAAGTTTCTGTTATTTACTGCCTAAGGACTACATGTAAATTTCTGTTTATATTGCCTGAGATGTTTTCCCCAAAGCCTCAACAAAAGGGGATGGAAGGGCCAGAGCAGGGAGTAGTTCTCCCACCTGCCCCCCCCCCCCCCCCCCCATATCACCAAATTGAATTTCTTCAAGTCTCAAGTCCTTTCATTTGTGTGCATCCCTTCTCCAGAACCGGAATCCTGAATTGGAACTCTTTCCACGTGGGCGGTGAAAGAGATTCCTATAGAGATGGTGTGGCCAAGAGCTGAAGGAAGAGGAAGCAGACACAGGGCGATGCTGCTCGGCCTGGGAGCAGCACAGCAATGTTTTTGAACTTGCCATACAGCGTTCCTGGCGATTCTCTCTCTACAACAACCTGCAAAAGGCATTTCCCAAGAGGTGAAGGAGGGGCTGGATGGGAAGATGGAGCCAGAGATGCGTCTTAGGGCTGCCTGGCTCTAAAGCCATGTCCCTTGTCACTGTGACTGGAGGTGAGGAGGACAGAAGGCAAGGGAAGCACTGTTTCTCAGGAGTTGGCAAGGGGGATGTGAGGCCTGCTGCAAGGAGCCAGGGAGCTCCATCCCACCAAGACATCTGGTGGGACAAGGCTTTGAAGAGGCTGCAGGCTTGAGGCAGGGACAGAAAATGTGCAGAAAACCGTCTAAAACATAGGATGTGTTTCAGTCAGGGCAGGTGACTCCAGTGAGAGCCAGTAGAAACGCAAGACACTGATAGCCAGATGGATAGGGTCCCTCTGTTTAAAATGAATGCTCCACGATGAGATGAAGCCCACAGAGAAACAAGGGAGAGAATGATATCAAAGCAAAGCACCAAACCGACAGGAGAGAGGTTAATAAATAAATAAGGCAAAATTAATAACAGAGGAGCATTGCTGAGTGGCAAATGCACCTTGTGAGAAGACACATTCTCCTCGGGAAGCAAGTGGGAAGAGAGCAGAGGGAGGAAAGAAACTGTGCAAATTATCATTTTCACTCATGTTGATCAACCCAGGGACCCTTGCTCATAAAATTAAAAGAAATAAAATTCAACTGTAACCAGCTCCCGTGGGCTCCTCAGAACCGCACACAGGGCAGGGAGGGGACTGTGTGAAGGAAGAGCGTTGCTTCGCTTCTGTCAGAACCTTGTGACAACTGAGTTACAGGATCAGCAAGGAGAGCAACATCTCCCAGACACAGCGCTGGTGCCCATTTCCCAAGACCACCCACCTGGACCCATCTGTGGCTGCCTGCTTCCCACTCAGGCCAGTGTGTGTGTACATGGCCATGTGCTCTGTGCTGTGGCAGAAAAGTGCCACTGGGCATGCAGATGTCCCCAGCAAGGTGCCTGCCCTCAAGGAACCTCTGACCTCGAGAAAAGGGCAACATGAGAACCAGGGAACAATTCCTAGGCACATTCTGTGCATTTTCCGCTGAACTCTGCAATCTGTTTCTTTTCTGGTCTCCCTCCCCATTTCCTTGGATTCCACTGAGATTCCCACATTTGCAAGGCATCCGGGCAGCCTCTGAGCTGGAAAATAGGATTGGTATAAAAAGTGAAGATGACGATTCTACCCAGCTCTTTATTTTGCAAGTTAACTCTATAAATAAATCATTCCTTTAAAAAATTGATTCAGGAAATGCAAATATTAGCTGTTATCATTGGTGGGTCAAAGGTAATATCAAGAAGCAGAAATTGGACTACTGGGCCATTCATGGTATTAATAACAAGTGGGCAGTACTGCCGGTTGGAGAAACCTTTGGTAACCACCAGAAAATGACCCTGTGGCCCTCACAGCTCAGCCTCATCCCTCTCTCTCAGGCAGCACTGGACCTTACAGGCCTGTATGGCAATGCTGGGTTGTGTATTTTTCTATCATTTGCTCCTTCTTCTCCCCTTCCTCCTCTGTATTCTTTCCTCAGCCTCCTTTTCTCTTTCCCTACCCCGGATGTCTTTCTCTCTATCTGTTTAAGTGTGTGGTCAACAGGGAAACACAAACTAGTCAAACAGGAGGAAACCTGGTTTTAGAAGAGCAAAGGGTGATGCCTTATCCAGGGCCCTCTACCAGATGCTGAAGGAAGCATTTACAAGTAAGCACCCTGCTCTTCTAACATTCTTTTCCCTAATGTGTTAAAGAAGAAATCAAGCCTCTGAAACACCAAGTGAGACCCCTGCATCACACAGCAGGGAAGTGCCGGTACATGAAATCTGAACAGATCCGTTTGCCTGCAGGGAACATGTTCTTTTTAACATTCTGCACTTCACCCGCCAAGTCCTGCCTTTGGTCAACAAGTCTAAACTCTCAGAATAGGAATTCCTGGCTATTCCACACTGATGTCTCTCCTTGCCCTTTCTGGGATCCCTTGCTTTAGTTACAGCTCAGAATTTCTCACCACAGTGATATTCAGATGCATCAGGCACTCCATGCTGAAATAAATCAAATTTAAGCTACAGTGGTCCTGGGGGTGACTGGCAGAGAAGCTGACAAGCCACTACCCTTGCCTCAGTCTCTCTGTACACAAAAGGGCAGTTGGAAGCCCTTTAGGGTATCCCTTGGACATCCTCTTTCCCAGCTGTGCCTTCCTTCCCACCCTTTTTCAAGACAGATACCATAGAACAATGCCTTCTCTTCTGGTTGCCTGAATATGTGTGTGTGTGTGTGTGTGTGTGTGTGTGTGTGTGTGTGTGTTTTAATTGACTTCATAAAAGGAAGAGGGAGAGAAATAGAAACATCAATGGTGAGAGAGAATCATTAATTGGTTGCCTCCTACATGCCCCCTACTGGGGATTAAGACCTTAAGACTGCAATTCAGGTATGTGCCCTTGACTGGAATGGAACCAGGGACTCTTTGTCCACAGACTGATGCTCTATCCACTAAGCCAAACCAGCCAGGGCTGATTGCCTAATTCTTAAGTACAAAGAGCACTCAAGGTGAAGGGCCCACGGAGAGCCAAGCATACCTATCACCTGGGGAACTATTAAAATAGGTCAATCCCTGGCTCCATCTCCCTGATTCTTAGCAGTAGGTTTAGAGTTCAGAAACTTTTATGTTTTAAATCCTCTTAAATAATTCTGCTGATCAACTGAATTGGACACTATTATGAGTGGATTGTGTCTCTCCCAAAACTTTATGTGTTGAGTTTCTAACCTCTGATACCTCAGAATAGAATGTGACTATTTTGGATAAATAAATATCAAGTTATATTTTAAATTAATATTAAGCTATGCATTAAGTTAAAATGGGGTCATGTAGGTGATCCCTATACCAATATCACTTATAAGAAGTGTTCTTATAAGAAGAGTAGATTAGGACACGGGTATACATAGAGGGAAAACCATGTAAAGGCAACGAGAGAGAAGAAATGGTCATTAATGAAGCAAGGAGAGGGGCCTTGGGAGAAACTAACCTGCCAACCTTGATCTTGGGCATCCAACTAAACTGTATGAAAATGAATGTCTATTCTTTAAGCCACTTGGGCTGTGGCACTCATTATGACAGCCTTCACAAGCTAATGTAGGCACCTCAAAGCCAGCACAATCTTCTCCTGGTAAAGATTTAGAAGTTGCAATCTGAGCAGGTCAATTAGTTTACCTAGGCCACCAACCAGGCACCCTAGGGCTCATTCTGTGACCCTATATTAACTCTAGGGACCAGAGAGCTAGACCAGCCCCAAGCCCCCAGATGAAGCCTTTCCTGGGGACTGGTGGACTAACACTAATACCTCACTCCTCTGTGAATCTGTGGTATTAATTATCCTTGGCCTTATTCAACATTGGACAGGGCCAGCTTCGTACTGACAATCGTCTGGCCTTCCCTACTGACTCATGTTCCTATATTACTTAGAAGATTGCTGCTGTTTGAACAGGCAACTGTTTGATTAATCTAGATAAGGGGAGTGAGGAGAAAAAAGGATATGGAGGCTCTATCTTTTCTCATAAGGTTTCAAAAGGAGTATGAGAGCCACTTAATTACTTGTGTAGATTCTGACCTGGTGTTCACCATAGAATTGGGCTTCAGTGTCCACCCCTTGAAAATGCAGCTCCTCACTCAGAGGACACAGTCCCAATTCTGTCACTAATTTTTTCTGTGATCTTGAATCCATAATTTAGATTATTCAGGCACTCATTTCTTAATACAGAGAGTGAAGGAAAAAGAAATGCCAGCCTTACCTACCTTACAGACTTACAGTGAATATCAAATAAGATAATGTACAAGAAAGCACTTGGGAAAGTATAAAAATGTTATTCAAATATGAAATGTGACAAATCCTTCATGCTAAAAAATATATGTGAATCAGAATGAATCTCTGTCTAGAGGAGGCAGCAGCAATCACAATAGATATGTGAGATATGATTGATGGGCAGCCTACATAAGTGGCTTTCAAATTTTGGGAGGGAATTGTGGTGCACAGTGAAAAAAAAACTCACACCTAGAATCTGGAGATGAGTTTCTGGTCCCAACCTCACAAGAAACTATGTGTGCAATCTTATATAAATACCTAATTCTCTGAGGCTGTGTCTCCCAATGTCTAACATAAGAATAATCTTATACATGAGGTTATTGTAAAGATTAAATGAGATTATAAAATGGAATATGTATGTGTGATATATACTATATATATATATATATATATATATATATATATATATATATATATATTGCCTAAATTAAAAACATACTATATTAAATAGATTGAGTACAGCAAGGCAAGGATGATAGGAGAGAAATTAATAATCAGTAAGATTCTAGTTGAAATAACTACAAGCTTAGCCAAAAGGTGCGCTGACCAGAAAGTCACTTAGAACATATTAGGAAGGACTTGGAAATAGGGATTTACCCAGGTTTTTACCCAGGTGAAAAATAGGCCAACCAACAGAAAATATATAAATTCAAATATATGTCAGCAAGTGAATACTGTGTATCTTTAAGAATTATAATATCAGAGGGTTAACTGAAGGAAAGCTAAGTGTTGTTGCTTTTTTTTTAGTTGTAAATAGGGCAACTTTGAAAAAGAGATATAGTTTATTCTACAGATAGCTAAAAACTTTGAAATCAGACAGAAACTGCCGAAACCATTTTGTCTCAATGGATAGAGCGCCGGCCTGCGGACTGAAGGGTCCCAGGTTTGATTCCCATCAAGGGCATGTACCTTGGTTGCGGGCGCATCCCCAGTAGGAGGTGTGCAAGAGGCAGCTGATCAATGTTTCTAACTCTCTATCACTCTCTCTTACTCTCTGAAAAACTCAATAAAATATATTTAAATAAAATAAATGAGACAGAAACTAAAATCCTGATTAATTACTTTACTTTTGTCAAACTGAATTGATCAGTATAACTATGTATTTGTAATTTGTCCACCTACCTTCTGTCCCTTGATTGCTCTAAATATGACTGTTACATGGTTTTTATACCTAGCTACTTGAACATTTAAACACCCTCAAAATATTAAGGTGGAAAATGGTAAGAACTGTGCTATGTGATGCATATATATTAGGCATCTAATAAATGTTTAATTCTTAAAAAATTCAGAAAGGAATAAAACTGGAAACCTGCAAGTCTTACAATTAAGGGAAATGGAACTCAGAGATCAGTATCTAGATAAAGACAATAACTGATCACAAAATTAAGCCCATTTTAAACTAACAAAGACTTGAAAAATAGTGGTGTCTCATTCTAAAGGTTAATTTATCTTTTGATAAAAATAAATCTAGAGGTAAAAGGCAAAGGTTGTTATAGCAGATCCATAGTCAAGAACCAGGCTCCTTCTAGCTCTGGGCTAAGATGTGCTCATTTTCATGGCCATAAAGACTCCTGGAGCTACAGCTACCACCTTTTTAATGCAAGGAACAGAATAGAGAAAGAGAAGAAGAAAGACACTCTCCCTACTTCCTAAGAGATTGCTTGAAAGTCCCATAGTAGACTTCACCTTATATCTTATTGGCTAGAACTTTGCCAGGAAGCCTTACTTAGTCACAAGGGATTCTGGGAAATGTAGTCTTTTATCTGGGAAGCAATGTGTCCAATTAAAAATTGGGCTCTGCTCCTATATGAAGGAAAATACAATGGCCAGGAGGCAACTAGGAGTCCCTTCTATATCACAGTTAAAGATTCCAAAGTCTAGGTTCTTTGTTAGTAACATAAAACCTCTAAAACACATCTGTTTGAAATTTCCCCAGACCCATTTGGACACATATGGTGTCAGCTCAATCTAGTCCTGCTGTTAAATGAGAATATAAAAGGAGCATATTTTTGACTGCTTTACTATTGCTATTATTTAGGGACAATTGGGCTCAATGGAACAAAGGTTGCAGTGAGCATTGAAGAGAAACCCAGGAAGTTTTCTTGTGTCTGCTCAACCAAGAAACAACTTTTATGTGTTGTCATGAAAATTATGGACAGAAATGTTTCCAATATAAATGTAATTTGGAGGAAGAAATATCAAGACTGGAAAAGGAATGGCTGAAATCTGAGTTAAATTTGATTTTAGCCATTGGCCTTCAATCTTGCTGAAGTGAACATTTCACAAAGGAAACAGAGCAAAGACAAATTTTATAGCTTTGTGGAAACAGCTCTAGATGGATTTTTCACCTATAAATGATCATGAAAAAATACTATGATTGCAACAAAGCATCTTACAATCACATATGGAGCTGGCATTCCAGCAACCAGGGTAAGCAAACCAAATGCCCATTGTGTTGATTCACTGCACCATTTACAAAGCTGGGTCACCCAGTCAGATCTGGGCCACTGGGCCATGTCCAGCCCAGACACCACAGCATCCCTAAGCATGGCTTCAAAAGCTTGTCCCAGCCCCGTCCTCCTCCATTTCAAAGCCAGCCTAAGGAGCTCTTTCCGGACTTTAGACAAGGAGCCAGAAAACTGGCTCTGCCCCTCACTGACTCACCTCACCCTGGGCACTTGAACTTCAATATTCTCATGTTTAAAATGAGCAAGTAGACTAGTTAACCAAAGATCTTTTATGAACCAAATTTCATGAATACTGAAGAGGTCACAATATAGAATTGACAGCAAGAAGTGACTAAACCATTCTAGTTATTTTACAAATCTCCACACTAAATGCATGCATTTATTTGAGAATTCTCCAATGCCACATTCAGTCTCACAGGAACAGCCAGGCAGCAGTTATTGTTTGAGTTTACCTCCTAGACAAGGAGCCTTCTGCTCCCTCTTGCATCACAAGAGCTCAGTGTCATGAGCACTAAAAGCCTGGAGTCCTGTCTCAGCTAGACCTGAGTTCAAGTCCCAGATCAGCAGCTTCTTGTCCCTTGACAACTTTGCTAACCCTTATATCTCTTAGTTTCTTTAAAAAATTTTTTGTTAATCCTCACCTGCCATTGACTTTTTAGAGTGGTAAGAAGGGAGGGAAGAAGAGAGGAGAGAGAGAGAGAGAGAGAGAGAGAGAGAGAGAGAGAGAGAGAGAGAGAGAGAGAGAGAGAGAGAGAGAGAGAGAGAGAGAGAGAGAGAGAGAGAGAGAGAGAGAGAGAGAGAGAGAGAGAGAAACATTGACTGAGGCTGGGATTGAATCTGCAACCAAGATATGTGCCCTTGACCCTTGACCTGGAATTGAACCTGCGATTTTTCGTTGCATGGATTGACTTTAACCACTGATCAACAGAAGCCAGGGCTCTCTTAATTTCTTGACCTTCAAAGGGGAAGCCATACACTGCGTGCCACAGGTTTATTGTTAGAGTGATTGACATAAGGCAATTAAAGCTCCTAGTATGTGTCTGGCACATACTGAGCAGTCAAGCCATGTTAACTATAGTTAGAAGCCTCACTTACAGCACTTAGAGGCAACCTCTGAGCCTGCTTTGAGCCTTCTATGCTTTAAATCTCAGGGTGATCAGATACATTAAAATGGTTGTCCCAAAACTGATAGGAAATAACCCACATTTCCACCAAACCATTCAAAACTCAGATCAGAAGGGGTGTGTGTGTGTGTGTGTGTGTGTGTGTGTGTGTGTGTGTGTGAGAAATGCAATGAAATAAGTAAAGGAAAGAAATCCTATTCTCTACAAAATAGAGGAAGGACAGTTTTCCAACCTCAGTCCTAGTCTTCCATCCCCTGTCTTTCTAGGATGTTATTTTCCCTGCACCTGCAGCCACTTCCAGGTGGCCCAGCTACCTACAGACAACACCTGGGCACATAACATAAAGCTCATCCTCATCAATGGACGTGGCATTGCTGAGAATCTGATGATTTTCATCCAGTGCTGGCAACAGAGTAATTTATATTCCACACCGCGTAACCAAAGCGCTTGTTATGCAAACACAGGCCACTGATTTGACAAATCTCCTGGAAACAGAATTAATGTCTGTATTCTGGTCAAAGATGTAATTTGTTTTAATATTTTAAAGAGATAATATCTATCTATCTACCTCTATATATTCTGGGAGTGAGATGTATACACGCATAGAGTTATGTACATTTAAATAGAGTCCGGCTTGGGGGCTGGGCTGGTGTGCTACTGCATTAAAAGGTCCCAGAATAAGAATGAAAATAGCCTTGCTCATTACTACCAGCATCTTGCATTTGCTGGGCTTCCTTTTCTATTCCTGGTGATCATATAAATGTTATTCTTTTTGTGAAAATGATTTATTTATAGTGCCAGAGCCAAACATGCATTTCAAGGGAGTGCTGGTTTTCTCAATGGAGAGCCAGTGGGGCTCTATCCAGTGACAGCACAGTTTTAACTGGGTAGAAGGCTTCATTGGGTGTTTCCCAGTCATCACATTTTTTCTTCTCAAAGGGAATGTTTTATTGAAGGAAAGATCAGCCCTGGCTGATTCTAAAGGATGGACTCTGAAGGTTGGGGTGGGGGGGTGTCAGTAAAATCCTGGCTGACACCTCAGCCAGAGTGTGGAGACTAACAGTGTTTGGGAAGCAGCTCTAGAGAGATGCACTTAAATGGTTTTCCTATGTAAAGGTTTATGGCTCCTCTTTGGGGGACAAGGGCTCTAGGACCTCAGTGGGTGTCACCAACCTTTGACAGGTATGTGACTCCAGAAGGAGCCAATCATCTCAGTGGGAAATGGGAAAGATGTGGCTTCACACCAAATCCTCATGGCCTGCTATTCCTCTTTATTCATGCCTCCCACTTCCCTTTCAGATCTACCATTTAAGGGGTTAACACCACTCTTCCTCATTTCCCCCAATTCCTTTGTGCCTGAGCACTCCCCTCCCTCACCTGAACACCATCTTACAGAAAGCTAATCAAACCTGCCACATCTGTGGTTGATGTGCAGCTAAGAGCCCAAACAAGAAATCAATGTCCCATGGCCCAGGGGATCCATTTTGCTGTTTTCTCTGCGAATGCCATGTCAGGAGATGTCACCAAGAAGCCAGGCTGCAGAAGAGAGCATCAGTTTCCCTGTGGAAAGGCCCTGACAGCATCAGACAGGTGAGACTGGGGAGGAGAAGCCCACAGGGAGGGGGCTGCTGGCCAGACAATGGGCCTCTGAAGCTCTGTTGCTGTCCCTGACAGGAGAAGCCAGACCTAAGGAAAGGGGAGCGAGAAGCTAACCCTCTTCCATGGCAGGAGGGGCAGCAGGTTCCCCAGGTGAGACCCCATCTATACGGGGAAGAGGAGGGGAACTAGCTAACACACCAAGCCAGCCCTATTTTATCCTGCTCCTAGGCCATGCCACACCACTGTGTGCAGGTGTATTTCCAAAAGCGGGCACATCCCTGGGGCAAGAGCACAGGCTATTTACAGACTGAGGTTGACCAGCCAGCCTCAGAGAATAGCCTCAAAAATAAACATCACTGTCCAGTTTCCCAGCACATGCTCTGTAGGCTGACCGAGGTTCACTACACACTCCCTGACCAAGCGGACCTCAGTGCCCTGAGCTCTCCCCCTGCCTGCTCCTCACCCACTCACTGCCACAGGTTCTGCCCTCAGTGGAGCTCTGGACACATGCTAGCCACACTGGCGGTTATGAGGTTACAATGCAGAGTTCAGACTTGGGTTGGACTGAGAGTTTTGCAATAGCTGCGGGGGTCTAACATTTCTCCAGGTGCCAGGTGCCTAAACCAATGGATCAGAAGGCCTGGGTTCCAGGCCTGGTTCTGCTGGCCCTTATGACCTCATGCAGGAGTGTGATTGGCTCTGGGCAAGCATCATCTCCTCATTTAAGCTGTCCGAAAATCCAACCCCTACCTTGCTCATAGACAAGGTGTGGCGTGGCCCTGGGTAATGCACCCAGCAGGATAGAGACCGGCTGGCTCAGTGTGTTAGCTAGTCCGCCCCCCCCCCTCCTCCCCATACAGATGGGGTCCCACCTCAGGACCCTGCTGCCCCTCCTGCCATGGAAGAGGGTCAGCCCCTGGGTCCCCTTTCCTTAGGTCTGGCTTCTCCTGTTAGGGACAACAACAGAGCTTCAGAGACCCATTGTTTGGCCAGCAGCCCCCTCCCTGTGGGCTTCTCCTCCTTAGTCTCACCTGTCTGATGCTGTCAGGGCCTTTCCACAGGGAAACTGATGCTCTCTTCTGCAGCCTGGCTTCTATCGCTGCTCCTTCAACATGCATGACCCCTGTACACCTGCCATACCTCCTGCCACACCACCCTCCTCTCCATCCTGTCCATCAGCTCCTTGAGCTTGCAGATTGGTCCATTTAGAGTTTTAGACCCAACGCCTAGGCCAGCACTTGACATAAAGCTGATACTCAGGGATCATTGGTTAAACACATGAATGAATTCAAGAAAGAGTTGGAGATAGAGAGATCAACAATCGCCTGGCTTCTCACCAATCTCTCCTTTGCTTGTCAGGAGGAGAAGGAGATTGAAGATTCAGAAGTGCCTGAAAACGCAGGCTTTGAGTCAAGCATCCATGTCTCTAATGCTTGGCTTATGAGGAGGTTTGAAAACTTAGCAGAACTTACAAGTATTTACTATCCTGTAGCAAACTAGGAATGGCATTTTAGACAAAGTCCAAACCTGGACTCTAAAATAACTTGAACCAACAAATCTCTTAAAACCACACAGAAATTGTCACTGCCTGGAGCACAGCCCTGTTAAGGGATAGCTGTGCAAAGATAATCCACAGTTTCCTCTGAGGATCATTTATTACACATCGCAGAAAATAAATCAAATTTACATGATTGTTGCTGTTGCTTAAAATACTCAGGCAGGGTTGATGGGCTGAGTCACGTAGGAGAGCAGAGCTACCACCTGTGGTCACACCATGAATTTTTCCCTAAGAGGTCAGTGCCCTGGGTTCCAGGGGCTGTGCCGCGGAGAGAGAGAGAGCACAGGTAAGCCTTGTGGAGACAAGCTCTGAACTGACCTGAGGGATGAAGGACAGCATGGCTCTTGGCCCTCGAGGGGGCCATTCTAGCCCAGCAGCATGCTCACTTTCCAGTAAAGAAGCCAGGAGAGTGCCCCATGCCCACGCAGCCCTGCAGAAAGAGAACAAGCAGACTTTTCTACCCCATGCAGCCCCAATAAATCAGGAAGTTATCCCAAACCTTTGCAGGCATCACTAGAGATGTAAACCTCATGTGCAACAGCTTTGACGTGAGAGACATTTACTCAGAATAGAAGCCAAGCTCCAGATGGGACCAGCATGATGCATTACCCAGGGGGTAGGGGGAGGGGACACCAGAGGTGGGCGAGAGCCCAAGATTTTTTCTCAAAGCAACAGCAACAAAAATATCTCTTCAGGTTGAAAAGATAAAAGGTGGAGTTTACCATGCAAGAGGGCTTTCTAATAGACAGTTTTTATCCTGACAGTGGTGTCCTCTTAACATATATTTACTTTCTAATTACCCGGAACTGTGTAATTAACCTGTCACTAGACAGTGCTTGCTGCACTAATGACTGGAGGAGGATCTGAGTGTTCATCATCAGCCAGTGGAGGGAAGGTGATCCGGTTCTTATGGCTCAGTTGGCTTGTCTCTGGCAGAGCTCTGCCTTCTTCCCCATTTATTTCCTCTACTGAGGTTTCAGCCCAAAGGAAACTTATTTGTAATACAAAGGTGTCCTCAGTTCATACCAAAGAGAGATCATACCTTCAGTGGGGAAGCCTCGGGATGAGAGGGGCCTGGCTCATACTTGTGAGCAGGGATGCCACCCAGGCTCTGGCCCGGGACTGAGAAGAACAGAGCAGAACAGGTCTAATTCCCTTCCCACTGGAATCAGACAGATGTGGCTTTGCACCCAGTGCCCATCACTGACCATCATCACATGCCCATCGCTGATCTTCATCACCTGCAGAACTTGGATGAGAGCACTGTGTTACCCTGCACGTAGCAGGGAGAATGAGATGTGTGTGAAGGGCTCATCCTAAGTGGCTCATAAACACCACTCCCCGTCTCTCCCTCAGTCTATAGTCTTCTCTTCCATGGTTTTTCAGAAAACAGAGCTCTTCTTTAAACCACAGACCCAATTGTTTCCAGCCCCAAAGTCCGATGCCCCCAAGGAGGCTCTAGTCTCTGCTTCCCTTAGTGAAAACACTCTCCCCTGAGGACACAGGCGAGGACTGGGCTAGGCATTATGAGGTGAAAGAGAAGCTCCACTGAAATCCCTCTGGAGATAAACCCATAACAATAATGGCACACAAAGCAACTGGCTTATCACAGGGAAATCTGGACCACAGGGGCCTGGGAATGCCATTTGTTGCCTCCGGGAACCCCCACTTGAAGTCAGCTACTGCTGGCTCAGTTCCTGAGGTGCCAGGAAGGAGGTGTCCATGGGCCTTTGGACTGGCTCCTACCCCAGCATAGCTGTGAGCCAGCCCAGCATTTGGGCCCTATGCCCCTCCCTGTAGCTGCTTCTTCCACCCTCTGTTCTTCCTCCTAACTGGTCAGAACCCATGCTTATGGCCACATCATCTTCAGCACCATATTGGGCCCCCTGGGGCTGGGCTCTCAAGGCAGCCATTGTCTCCCCTTAGATCTTTTCTGACCATCTCTCCTCTTTCCTACCATCAAACTCCTCTCCTAAACCTAAATCCCTTTCAACTAGGTGTCACATCTGGAAGAAGCCCAAGAAGATAACCCCCACTAAAATGCCCCTACTAACACTGACAGCAGCTTAACATGCTTTTAGCACAATGCACTTGATCCTCCCCAGGGAAGTGTGCATTTTGTCAGGGGATTCCTTCAGATGCAGAGAAATGGCCATCAAAGATGGAAATTATACAGCCTTGTGTGCTGTAGAGAAGGTGCGAGAAAAGCTTAAGGGCAAATGGGGCTTTCTACCCAATGGGTTACCTATCCATTTCTGAGCATTCCCCAAGTCTTCCCTGATCACCGCCAAGCACCAGAAGACTGGGGAGGGAGAAAGGCTGGGAATCATTAGTAGTTTTTGACTTACTATCAACACCTGCCTAGGTTAACATGGTATACCAGGGGTTAACAATGGGTAGGCTTTATACAAAATGTGGAAAGCAATCCAATTTTCACGGCCACCCCTAGAGCAGAGACCCATTTGACACAGGCTTTCCCTGGGAGAGAGTGGGGTCACTCCCATCACCACCGTGCCCCACATCTCAGAAGCAGCAGTCAGCACAGGCTTTGGGCAGCCTGCCCTTCCTAAGGTCGAGTGTGCCCAATGCACGTCGGCAGGATCTCATGAGACATGGTGGGGCAGACGCAGCTCCTGGGGTCATCTTCAGGTCATGGGTGGAAAGCAGGCTAGTTAAGGGTTCACGCTGCTGGGTCACATTTGAGGACTATACATAAGGAGGGAAGGAGAAGCCAAAGGACAGTCAGCAGCTGTTAGGGCTAACAATAGAGCATTCATCACCCATCCTACTAACCATCAGAGCGCTCACAGTGCACTGCCTGTCTGCTTCTACCAGCAGCGCTGGCTCCCTTGACTGCGAACAGCCACACTGTATTCCCAGTCATCTGTTTACATGGGTCCAAGTGTCTCCTGTGTTCCAAGACAGCCTCAATTGCAAATAGGATGTTCATCATCTCTCCACTGTGTGATAGAGTGTTGGCTGGTCAGATTAGATGATAATGTGTCCTAATTGTTGGTTCAGAAAATATGTTTAATGAACCTCTCTAACCATATGGTGGATTTGTCCCTTGGGCAGGAAACAGAATTTCTAAGGCATGACCTACAGTATTTTCTCCACGCATTTTCCACCAACCTTTTGCTCAGGACCACATTTTGTATAGGACACAAACCCCCTAAAATGTCCCCACTAAAGACCACTCATGGTACAGGACATAAATTGAAGGACCTAAATATGCCCACACTGCTGGGGATGCAGCCAATGAGGACCCTTCTCTCCACAGAGTTGAACAGATCCTCCCTACTTCTCCCAGGCATCACCTACCCCTGAACTTATCCAATGAGTCATGCTAAGAAAAGCCTCTCTGCACCTCCTCGCCCCCTCCCTGCTTTCAGACTTCTTGCTTTCAGACTTCTTGCTTCTTGCCCAAGCTCATTAGATTCAACCCAAGTCCACATTCTCTGCTGTACCTTCCCTCCCTGATTCCCTGGCAGGAGGATTGAGGTGACCTTTAAATGTCGCTTATAAATGCCAGCTGATGCTAACTGGCTCCAAACCTCTGCACTAGTGCGCTTTTTCCCCAAAAGCCAGCCAATGGCAGAGCTCGGGCACAGGCATGGGGAGGCTGGCTTCTGGGGACAGGTCTGCACCTGGAGCGGGCATATGGCACTGCACTCAGCCAGAGACATGGGTTATTGTGGCCAAACTCTCACTGCCCTGTGAGGATGATGTCTGTATTATTAAATGCTGGAGCTGGAGGAATCCTTAGAGACCAATCACCCTTCATGGTTCCTGGAAGGACACCAAGGTCTAAAGAAAGAGGTCAAATATATAACCTTAAAAATCTAATATCTGGCAGAACTTTGATGGACATTCTCCTAACCTGATATATGCTTTTTACTGAATGATTAAGTGAATGAAAGAAGGGTTTTTTTCTGTTAATTCTCACAACAGCTCTGAAAAGCAGGCTCCATCCTCATATTGAGACAAAGAAACACACTCTATGAAGTTGATTGAGTTGTCTAAGGTCATATAGCTACTAAGAAATGAAGCTGGGATTCAGATATAGGTCTGTCCAACTTTAGAATAATTTCTGATGCTCCATCTACACCCAACACCTCACTCCTTCACTATTCTATCACCAGGGACAGGTCTGGAGCTTTTGATTGCCCCATGCCTCCTGATGGTTTGCCTGAGTCCTTGGTTTAATTCAACATTTATCAATTAGCATCCTCCTGTTCTACCGCCTGAAGCTTTCATGTCCCATTACCCAGCTGCTACATGTTTGTCAGGACAAATTGCCTGCAGGAAGAGTAGGAGGGAAGAACCAGGGTGAGACCCTCTCATAAGTGACATCCAGTCATTAGGCTCAGATCACAGAGAGTGAGGGCAGTAGAGGATATGGCAGGTTTCCTCTTGCTCTTCCAGAAAGGGGACACCCATGACCCAGCATCCACCCCTAAAATAGGCTCCACAGGGGTCAAAGAGAAAATCCTCAGGGTCTTAGAACTGAGACCCCCCTGGGTCAGATTCTAGTGTGGCTCCAGCTAAAATCAATTCAGTGTCCTTTCCAAAGGTCCTTGTTAGCTCAGTCAGTGGCACACTCCTGAACATGCCATCAGGGGAGGGTTATGCAGAACAATGTTCCCAGCTTTCCACCAGGCATCTAATAAACAGGTCCAAGGGAATTCTCAGAAAGCAGAAGTAGCTCCTGGCTGACAACAGCCATGCCACCTGTGCCCCTGAATCAGGGGAGCCATTATATAGGGGAATCCTGGCATCTGGTCTCAGTTTCCTGCCCTCCTGGGTGTCTGGAAGGGTCACCTAAAAGGAGCCTTGAAAGAAAAGAATGACTTTTAAGGAAAAATACATGTGTCAACTGATAGTTCTTGGTGCCAACTCAAATGTCAACAGGAATCCCTAATTCAGGGTATGGTGAAGAAGGAAACTTTATTCAGAGCAAACAGCTCAATGATGCTAACAGCCAACTGTGAAAACAACACAGCCCTGGGACTGCCCTGGGCCAGGGCCCTCTTCAATGGGGTAGCTTAGCTCCCCTCTGGTTCTACTCTGCCATGGTCTGGTTCTGATCTGCTTTGTTCCAGTGAGATGCCATCATGTTTTGGCTCCAGTTACAATCTTCAGCCTTCAGTAGAAAGTGCATTTCCCAGGGCCCAAGGAGAGCTGGCTTATATACTTAAACAGAAGTCCCCACCCCTGGGTCCCAGAATAGAGCTGTTCTGATTGGTCAGAGCTGGGCATCTCTGATTGGATGGGGAAAGCTTCGGTCCTATAAGAGTCCAGGAGCTCCTTTATAAGGGCTGGCTCAGAAGCAGAAACACAGAGCAGGCAGGCAGCTTAGGGATGCAGAGGTGGGCAGGTGAGTACAGAAACTAGTCTAAGTGCAGTATGCTGAAGAGGCCCCTGTGCAGAAATGGCTAGTAGGCTGTGTTTTTTAACTTGTTTGTTTTAATTTGAGTCCAGTTAGCTGCCAAAAAGACCTTCTTAGGTGTCTTTCCCCCACCCCACTCAGGGCTCACATAAGGAATTTGATTGGCTAAGTCATATCTTACCTCAGCAAGTTTAGGTATCCTGAAACTATTAAGGTGCATAGTATCCTTAGGTCCCTCACATACAAGCAATCAATGAAGCTGAAGTCAGACTGGCTTCAGTGAGTTATCACACTGGCCAGGCTCTTACAACTGCTCTCTTTATTCATTCATTTGTTTATTTGTTCTTTCATGCATTTAATAAGTTATTTATTCATCAATCAATATTCACTGAACTCTGAATGTGTATGCTTTCCTTTGGGGGAATAATAAAACGAAGAAGATGTTGCCATAAAAAAATTTACTACCCCTCTTGCCAAGGAAAATAGCACAAGCACTGAGCCCACACCCTCTAGTATGGCCAACCAGCATGCAGAGCAGCACTGGCATCTGAGGCTCCTAAGCTCTGCCTGAAGGCCTGTGTCAACAGGACCTGTTGATTCACCACTCTCTTGTCCTTTCCCCCCTATAATATCAATATGCTTCATTTAAAATGTTCTCCAACCCCATATACACCAACAGCCTCCCTAATACCAGAGGATCTCCAGAATCAGGGAGAAAATAATGAGAGAAAAAAACACAGTTTGGGTGAGTAAATTTTAGACGCTTAATTGAGTGTTGTAAATAAGTAAAAGGACTCTTATCTCCTTGCTTATTAAAAGCCTGCAGAGACGAGTTTCAGAAGGCTGTCTTTATTAGAGTTTACCTCTTAGGATCCTGGTGCCCCTATAATCCAGCCACTGATCAAACCAACAAAATGGGCAGGCAAGGAAAGTGGGATCATCTCCCAAGAAGTCTTAAACATGGTTATGATTTTCTGATTTCATAAGGAGAGAAGATTGAGACTCACACTATTTTAGTTGAAGTAGTTGGCAGAGCTCCAATAATAATTACATGTATGCTCTTTCTTTCTATGGGCTCAGTGGGTGACAGTCTGCTTAGTTTCTATTCCAGCAGAGTGAGGCGTGTAGAGAAGCTGAAAAAGACCTATTCGAATTGCCCCAGGCTGCCTCTATATTTCCAAGAGAGCTTACATGCATGGGGCAATAAAGAAAAAAGAGAAAGAAAAAAATAAATAAAAGCAGAAGCAAGTGGGGCAGGAGGGAAGAGTCAAAGCTGCAGTTAGTGATGCTTAGAGTGGGGCACATGGTGGGGGAGTAAGAGTCTAAATGGTAGGTTAATGAGAGTTTGAGAGGTAGGGGGGAATGCTATTTTAACTGGAAAAATTTAGAGTTCCTAATCCCAGAGCTGTAGAAAGTGGAAGTTCAGTTTTAAAAGATTCTGTAGGAAGAATCCAAGCAGGACACTAATATCAGGTATCTAAAACCCAGCTGTGGGCTGAGAACTCAATCAGAAAAAAAAAATTGCTTCCTCTGCTTTTAAGGGAGATGAGCACATAGGCATACCTCTGAGATATTGTAGGTTCAGTTCCAGACCACTGCAATAAAGAAAGTATTACAATAAAGCGTGTAGTAATCTTTTTTGCTAATGGAGGATCTTGCCATCAATTTGTAAAAAAACACAACATTGATGAAATGCTATAAAGTGATGTGCAATAAAATGAGGTATGCCCGTAATCATTCTAGTCACTCTAGCTTAAAAGTAAAAACGAGAAAAGGAAAGTGATATATGCTTTTATTTTTGAGGGGACAAGGAGCTCTTCCCAGCATTCATTCCTCCTCCATTAATTATTTTATTCTGAATTTTTCTGGGGGATCTTTTTTCCCTATTTTAGGTATTGGGTGAGATTGAGTTTATCACCAGCATCAGATGTGAAGCACATGACCTTAGCATGACCAATCAGCTTATCATTGACTAGAAGCTCGGTACATGGATTCGTGCACCAGTAGAGTCCCTCAGTCTGGCCTACACCCTCTCAAAATCTGGGATTCCACAGGGAATATCAGACTGCTGGGTTTAGCCTGGTCTATGGGGATCTGGCAGTCCGACATCCCCTGAGGGATGTTGCAGTACTTGAAATGGCAGGTGGCTGAGGAGGAGTCCGAGTGGGGCCAAGTGCCTCACGACTCCCACTCATCCCAGCCCTGCTGCACCTGCTGCTCAGTAGCACTGCCAAGGAGGCAGGAGAGGCTCCCGCTGCCACAGGTGCACTCGCCAGCCATGAGCCCAGGTTCTGGCTGAGTGGTGACCCACTATGGGAGCACACTGACCACCAGGGGGCAGCTCCTGCATCGAGTGTCTCCCCCCTGGTGGTCAGTGCACATAATAGTTACTGGTTGACCAGTCAAGAGGTCACTGGTTGTAACGGTTACATAGGCTTTTATATATATATTAGAGGCCTGGTACACAAAATTCATGCATGGAGGGGGTCCCCTCAGCCCAGCCTGCACCCTCTACAATCCGGGACCCCTAGGGGGATGTCTGACTGACGGTTTCAGGCCAAATTGACAGTCAGACATTCCTCTCACAATCCTGGACCACTGGCTCCTGTGATTGCTCACCCCCCTGCCAGCCTGATTGCCCCTTACTGCCTCTGCATGCTGGCCAGATTGCCCCTAATTGCTCTCTTCCCCCCCCTCCCCCGCACACTGGCCTGGTCACCCCTAACTGCCCCCAGCTGCTGTCCAGGTCACTCCCAACTACCCCCTCCCTGCCTTGTTCCTAACTGCCCCCCTCTGGCCTGGTCATTCCTTACTGCACCCCTGCCAGCCTGGTCATCCCCAACTGCCCCTCTGCTGGCCTACTTACCCTTACCCCTGACTGCCCCCCCTGCCAGTCTAATTGCCCCCAACTGCCTGCTGTTCAGTCATTTGGTTGTCCCTCACTAACCTCTCTGCCAGCCTGGTCGCCCCATGTTGTCTGCTTGTTCAGTCATTTGGTCTTCCTTCACTAACCCCCCTGCTGGCCTGGTCATAGGCAGCCTTCTTGTGAGGGTGTGAGGGTTAATTTGCTTATTACCTCTTTATTATATAGGAGGATAGATTGGGACAGAAAGACCATATAACTATCAAGCCAACCAGAGGAATTCTCAAGGCTTCTGTGGGAGCCACCAGGAAAGCCTTTCTTTATTCTCAAAGAATTTGAAGTTGAGTGAAGTCAATGCAGTCATCTTTCATCCACAAGGGGAGAGCCTGCCAGAGAAGAAAGGCAGTCAGTGTTAAAGGGAGCCAAGGGATTGAACCATGGCAACACTGAGCTCCTGCATCAAGTCACATCTGATACCAGACTTAGAACTGGACTTTTCTGTTATGATGAAGCCAGATTGTATTGGAATTCCACCATTTTAAACCAAAAGAGACCTAGCTCATAAAATAACTGAATAGAACTATTGTAAAAGATAACTTATTTTTGGACCCTTGGCAATAATACAAATTTATCTATGACTTATTTATTGGTATTTATTGCACTCTACTAATATCTTATATTTTAGCAAAATGCCTGGTTCTCTTTGCTGTGCAATGGACCTGGATGATCTGAGGAGGACCAGGTAAGGGCATGGGGAAATGGGACACAGGTCTAGCACTTTATCAATTTGAACTTCAAAATCTCAGTGTAGCAGCAATTCATGTTTCCCAAGTAGCAAAACCTCTCAGTTTAACAGTGACTATGAGGCCCCAGTTCAGCTAATAACCCTAACAAAGGGCCTAGTTATTTCATTGGAATTCTCCCAAAAGAAAAATGAGTTGTGGTGCAAAGAATTCTGGTCTAGCCCAGCCAGTGTTGCTCAGTGTTTTGAGAATTGACCCATCAACCAGGAGGTTACAGTTCTATTCCTGATCAGGGCATAGGACTGGGTTGTGAGCTCAATTACCAGTAAGGGGTGTGCAGGAGGCAGTCAATCAGTGATTCTCTCTCATCATTGATGTTTCTAACTCTGTCTCCCTCTCCTTCCTCTCTCTCTCAAATCAATAAAATATGTCTTTAAAATATATTTTTAAAGAACCTTAGTCTATAATTCAGTCAGCTTGGTTTGCATCTTACTCCCCCTAATTGTGTGAGTGATCACAAACCACAGACCTATCTGGGCCTCAGTTTCTCCCTCTCTATGTGGGGGCAGCACCTTCCCACCCTGCCTCACAGGGTTGATGGATATGTGGAGGCAAGAGCACCATGAAAGGCCTAAAGTGCTGCTTAACTAGGAAGCACTATTAGGAAAACTAGAAACTTCTTCCTGAGGCCACACACATCAGCATTAGCACCTCTTTTAGGTATTAAAGAAGCAAACAAACAAACCAGTCACTGGCATAATTACAGCTAAATTGGAAATGCTGGCATTAACCAGAACAAGCTATCTATCCAGAAAAGACGAGAGGCCTCAGATGCACAAAATCATATTTCCCCAGGCATAGGATTAATTAAAACTATCAAGTGTTCCCAGCTCTTTGAAATTAACTTTGAAAGTGTTTGGAGTGAAGGGATAAAGAGAGAAGCAATGTGGTGGGGAACAGCCCAGGGGTGAGTGCTGGGAGAGACACTCCGGAGCTGTGTGTTCACTTTGTTCTCCTTAGGAGGAAAGGAGAGCTGACTGAAGGGTGAAAGGACCTCCAAGATAGGAGCAACTCTGCATTCACTCCTGTGGTCAGGTGCATGCGGGCTCTTCTCTCTAGTGAACATGTTCAACACTCAGAACACCAGGGAGAAGACCAGGCTGTGTGGATGGAGTGATGACAGTCAGCCAAGGTGGGATCTCAGCTCCCTCCTCTCTCCATTTCTGAGCTTTGTTCTGATTTAGTCCTTTTCTCTCCCTTGTGAATAAACCCACTTATGGCACCTCTCTGAGTTCTTTTTAAAAAAAAAAATATATTTTATTGATTTTTTACAGAGAGGAAGGGAGAGAGATAGAGAGCTAGAAATGTCGATGAGAGAGAAACATCGACCAGCTGCCTCTTGCACACCCCCTACTGGGGATGTGCCCGCAACCAATGTACATGCCCTTGACCGGAATTGAACCTGGAACCTTTCAGTCCACAGACCAATACTCTACCACTGAGCCATACTGGTTTTGGCCACCTCTCTGAGTTCTTGGGTGGTCATACTGTGAGTTGAAGCAGCACAGAGTTGCACCAGAAATCCTGAATCTAATTCTTGTTCCACCATGTATCAGCCATGTGACCTTAGCTAAGTTTCCTGCTTCTTTCTAAGATGTGTATCCTCACCTGGAGGATGGGGAGACGGCCTGAGATGTTTCTTAATCAAGAAGCACAAGTGAGACTTGGGAATTGAACTGCATAATATAAGGTCTTGCCATAAGGCTCCAGCAGCCTGAAACATTCTTCTGCATTCCACTATAAGCCCTGGAGTGATGGAAACCAAGGACTTGACAAACTCTGGACCAACAAATTACCTTCTTCCTGTTGGAATTCTATTGGCCACTGTAGGAAAATATACTTTCCTGCTTATGCTCATTGTGATACAAACCCTGGAAAACACACCCAGTTTCATATTACTTGCATCCCGGCAAACTTGAGAGATCTCTTTAGCCAAACTCATAAGCTGCTTGGTCTTCCACTCCCCTTGATCTCAGAGGGAAATTCTGTGGCTCCCTAGAACTATGCCTTTTACCATCTCCCACCCCCTCCTCCTGGGTCTGCATGCCCTAACCTCTAGGATTATGAAGCCTGTTGGCTGCACATTCTGGAATTAAGGGACCTACCTGCTTCTCCATTGCACAATAAATCCCTACTTCCCTTGGCCATCATATTAGATGTCTAACCAATATTAGATGTCTTCTTTTATCCTTCCCAATGGAAGTCAGACTAGGTGAGATTTCCTACTCTCTTTCATTGAGCTATGTGCTTCCTGGGAGAACAGCTTTGTCACATTCTCCCAGGTCCAAGGAGTTGTTTTTATTGGTCTAAGCCAATGATGATGGTCCTATTCCCCTTGCCAATGGTTGAGCCATGGTCATATTAATTCTGTCCAGCAAGAGACAAGGAGATGTTCATTAGGGGAATGTTTGAAGGAAAAAGTGCCCCAAGCATTTGGCATTTTCAAGTACAGGTCTTTTATATCCTTGATTAAATTTATTAGTAGGTATTTTATTTTTTGATGCAATTGTTGCTTCATGTTAACTATTTGTGTGTGCTTGACAAACATGCAATTCAAAATTTCCATTACATTCATATTCATTGAGGACCTACAATGCTCTGGGTACAATGTCAGGTTCTGAATGCACAGAGATGAATAATCACCAGTTAAATAAACCCTGTTTATGAATCTAAGAATCTAGTGGGGGTGGGGGAGGACTGACTGGAACAGAAATGTTTAATATAATGAGGTAAATGCTGTGCTCTAGATATGCGCAGGATGTATGGGAGCTCAGAAGTAGGATTCCCTGGAGGTTCAGAGATCTTCTAGGAGAATATGAGGCCTGAGCTGAGTCTCAAAGGGTCATTACTATCATCCATATGAAGAAAGAGGAAACAGCATTCTAGGCACAGAAAGTTGTGCAGAAAGTGTGGAGGCTTGAGGCAGCAAAGGGTGTGTAGTTGAGTCTGCTGTTATCAGAGCAAACATGGGGAAGGCATAGTCTTTAGGGTTATGAGACAGAAAATGAGACCTGGGAGCAGTGATGACAATCCTCTGAGCCTGCAAAGAGGCTTGAATCTTATCCTGTTTACAGTAGGGAGCTATTAAGCAGAGATGGACCGTGGTGCAACATTGACCTTAGTTTGCTCTCATGGCAATGAAAACAGCAAAGTGGAGCTGGGGCAAGACTAGTAGGAGAACCAGTTAGGAATGTAATTGTAATAGTTCAATTAAGAGATGATGCAGCTTTACTAGCATGTGAAGAGATAGAAGATTATTCTATTGAAGATACTAAATTGGCTTTGGTGACCTGTGGGGTGTTGTTGGAATCTGAGGTTGTGCACTGCCCTCTTTCCAGCTGCATCAGCACATCTCATAGTTGCCTGGCTGGTGTGGTATCAGCAAGCTCCACCCCAGACTGATAAGGTGACAGCCAAGGACTGAGGAGGCTCCCCATGGAAAATGGTGGAAGTTGATGAATCTGTTGTGTGCTTTTTGTTGCAAATAAGAGAATATCACAACTAAAATGATGATAAAATTATCCCATGCGACAAGAAGTCCCAAGGCGTGAGGCAACAATTGCATCAAAAAATAAAATACCTAGGAATAAATTTAACCAAGGTTATAAAAGACCTGTACTTGGAAAATTTATAAGACACTAAAGAAAGAAATTGAAGAAGATACAAATAAGTGGAAGTATATAGTGTGTTCAGAGATAGAAAGAATTAACATAATTAAAATGTCTATACTACCCAAAGCAAGTTATAGATTCAACACAACTCCAAACAAGATACAATGGTATATTTCATATAACTAGAACAAATATTTCAAAAATTTATGTGGAACCACAAAAAATCCTGAATAGCTACAGCAAACTATACTACAAGGTCTTATTATTGTACTGGCATAAATACTTGATAAATAAGGGTAAACTTGAATAGCCACAGTAATTTTTCATCAATTACTTGAGAAAAAAAACAGCAGAGTTGTAGGAATCATACTACTTGACATCAAACTATACTACAGGGTCTTAGTAATGAAAACAGTATGGTACTGGCATAAAAACAGACATAGATCAGTGGAACAGAATAGAGAGTGCAGAAACAATCCCATTATGGACAAGTAATATTCAATTAATATTTTACAAAGGAGGTAAGACCATACGACGGGGTAAAGATAGTCCATTCATTAAATGATGTTGGGAAAATTTGACAGATATGTCCAAAAAAAATGAAACTAGACCACCTTCTTACTCTGATATATTTCCTCAGACAAGAGAAACAAAAGAAAAATAGACAAATGGGACTATGTCAAACTAAAAAGTTTTTTCACAACAAAGAAACAATCAACAAAATGGAAAGACAACCCACTGTATGGGAGAACATATTTCCCAATAATCTATATTATAAAAGGCCAGTGGTGGTAATGCCATAAAGCCGTAATGACCAAATGACCAGTCACCGGGAGGTGCATTGATGGATCTCGTGGTACGGCACTTCTGGGGTCCCACGGCAGGTCTGGGTCTCATGCGATTTCACACGAGGGGCCTCCAGTAAATATGATAAGAGTTTAATATCCAAAATTTATATAGAACTTGTACAATTCTACACACACACACAAAAAAAAAAATATCCCACAAACAATCCAATTAAAAAATGGGCAAAGGACCTGAATACATACTTTTCTAAAGAGGACATACAGATGAGAAAATGTTCAACATCACCAATCACAGAAGAAATGCAAATTAAAACCTCAATGAGATATTATCTTACACCTGTCAGAATGGCTATCATCATTAAATCAACAAACAGTAAGTGTTGGTGATGATGTGGAGAAAAGGGAACCCTTGTGCACTGTTGGTGGGAATACAAATTGGTGCAACCACTATTGAAAGCAGTATGGAGTTATAGCAAACGAATTAAAAATGAAACTGGGGGGAAAAAAAAGTCTGGGCCTCGATCCAAGATGGCGGCCCAGGTAAACACCTAGCTGCAGCCGCACACAACAATTTCAATAAAATACAACTAAAATATAAAATGGACATTACCCAGAACTACAGGAAAGTCGATTGACTGGAAATTCTACAACGAGAAGCAAGGAAAAAACCAGACGGAAGCACGGAGGAGCTGTAAAAGCCTAAGGTACGGAGACACACGGCGTGCACGGAGAGGATGGAGCCAGAGAGGAGGGAGGCTGAGTGCCTGGCTGGCGTTCCCTAGCAGGAAGGAGGTAAAAGCTCCAACTGTGTTGGGCCCCAGTTCCGACTGCTCTGAACCCAAGTTCTAGGCCAGACCCCGGGGATCCAGGCTCAAACAGAGGGAGTTGGGTTGTAAGGCGGAACCCTGGGGGAGCGGCGAAAGGAGGTCCCGGAGGCGCGCACATTGCGCGCAGAGAAGGGACGGTTGGCTGTGCCATGGAATTGCCCTGGCGGGAAGGAGACAGGGGCTCCAGACTGCTCTGAATGCCACCTCCAACTCCACTTCCAACTGAACTGAACCCCAATACCGGGCTCATTGGGGGAAAGCCTAGACTGTTTGGTAGCAGGCGAAAATCGAGGGCTTCTTTCTCTCAGTGGCGCTTGCAAGGAGTATTGAAGGACCCTGAGACCCAGGAGCCGCATAGGGCGGGACTGACAGAAGCCAGGGCTGTAGGCTCCACCCTGAAACCCCGCCCCATCTGTAGCTGCAAAATGCGACAACGAAATAGATCACAAACGAAAGAAATGGAGGACAAAAAGCGACTGGATATAGAGTTCAAATCTACGCTTATAAGGTTTTTCAAGAATTTCCTAGAAAAGATCAATAAGACTTATGAGGATATGAAAAGAGATCAACTAGAATTAATAAGGAATCAACAAGAAATGATAAGGGATTAACAAGAAATAAAGAATACATTGTCTGAAATAAAAATTATTATACAGAGTCCTAAAAACAGAATGGAAGATCACAAGAATCAAGTCAAAGATTTGGAACATAGAGAGCCAGAAGACAATCCTCCACAGAAGCTAGAAGGCAAGAGAATCCAGAAAATTGAAGATAATGTAAGAAACCTCTGGGACAACTTCAAGCGAACCAACATCAGAATTAGGGGGTCCCAAAAGATGAGAGAGAGCAAGATATCGAAAACATACTGAAAGAAATAGTGACAGAAAACTTCCCCCACCTGGTGAAAGAATTAGTCTTACAAGTCCAGGAAGCACACAGAACTCCAAACAAAAGGAATCCAAAGAGGACCACACCAAGACAAATCATAATTAAAATTCCAAGAGCAAAAGACAAAGAGAGAATATTAAAAGCAGCAAGAGCAAAGAAAGTAGTTACCTATAAAGGAGCACCTATACGATTGTCAGCTGATTTCTCAACAGAAACCATGTAGGCCAGACGGAAATGGCAAGAAATATTCAAGGTGATGAATGGTAAGAACCTACAGCCAAAGATAATCTATCCAGCAAAGCTATCACTCAGAATTGAAGGTCAGATAAAGAGCTTCACTAATAAAAAAAAAAAAAAACTAAAGGAGTTCATCAAAACCAAACCAGAATTACATGAATTGCTGAAGGGGGTTCTTTCAGAAGAGAAAGTAAATAAAGATAAAAATTATGAACAACAAATACGTAACTATCAACAAGTGAATCTAAAAACCAAGGAAATTAAAAAAAAAACCTGATGAACAATATTAACTGTTGAATATAATAGAATCAGAGGTATGGAAGGGGAGTGAACTGACATTCTTGGGGAAAAGGGGAGAGGGGGATGTGGGAAGAGACTGAACATAAACTGTGCACCTATGGATGAGGACAATGGGGAGTGGGGAAAGGGCAGAGGGTGGGGTGGGAACCTGGTGGAGGAGAGCAATGGTGGGGGGGGAAAAAGGAACATTTGTAATAATATGAACAATAAAAATTTATTTAAAAAAACATGGCCGGGACCGGTTTGGCTTAGTGGATAGAGCGTTGGCCTGCGGACTGAAAGGTCCCGGGTTCGATTCCGGGCAAGGGCATGTACCTGGGTTGCGGGCACATCCCCAGTGGGGGGTGTGCAAGAGGCAGCTGATCGATGATTCTCTCTCATCGATGTTTCTAACTCTCTATCCCTCTCTCTTCCTCTCTGTGAAAAATCAATAAAATATATTAAAAATAAATAAATAAATAAATAAATAAATAAATAAATAAATAAATAAAGTGGAACTGCCTTTTGACCTAGCAATTCCACTTCTGGGACTATAGCCAAAGAAACCTGAAATACTAATTTGAAAGACTATACACACCCCTATGTTCACTGAAGTGTTATTTACAGTAGCCAAGATTTGGAAGCAGCCCAAGTGTTCATCAGTAGATGAGTAGATCAAAAAACTGTTTTAAACTTATACAATTGAATATTGTCCATAAAATTAAGAAGAAAATCTTATCTTTTGCAACAGCATGGATGGACCTGGAGAGTATTATGCTAAGTGAAATAAGCCAGTCAGAGAAAGAAAAGCACCATATGTTTTCACTTATATATGTAATCTAATGAACAAAATAAACTAACAACTAAAATAGAAATAGATTCATAGAGACCAAACTGACAGCTGTCAGGGGGCAGTAAGGTTGGGGATCTGGGTGAAAAAGGTGAAGGGATTAAGCAAAATTAAGCAAAACGAAAAACAAAAAGAAACTCATAGACACATAACATTCAGGTGATTGTCAGAGGGAAAGGTGGTGGGGGAAGGTAGAAGAGGGTACAGGGGGATAAGTGGTGCTGGAAGGGGACTTGAGTTGGGGTGGTGAACACACAATACAACATACAAATGATGTATGATAGAATCATACACCTGAACCCTATATAATTTTATTAACTAATGTCACCAAAATAAAATCAATAAAAATAAAAAAAATTTAAAGGGGGGAATAAACAAAAACAAAGCAAAACAAAACATGCCCCCTGAGTAATGGCCAGGTCGAAGAGAGCCATACCCTTCACTGCCCCCATTTGTGCAGACACTATGGGCTAGAAAGGGAGCGTGGCTTAAGGTTTTGATATAGTTTTAAGAAAAGACAAGGTGAAGAAAAGTGTTGTCTCAAAGTTTATACCAGATTTTTATGTTATTAAAGTTGGACATAGGGTAGATTATTCTAATGTTTAAAAAAAACAAACAAACAAGTTTAGTAGCTTTCTTAATAAATGACAGGGCTCACTCAGGCCAGGCTAGATAAAGAAAGGCTGAAACAAAGCTAGTAAACTTGCTCTGTTTGATAAACAAGAATGAACTTGATTTGGGGCTGATAGTCCAGCCAGGGCGGCACACAACTGAAGAAGCCATAGGGCAGAGGTAGGTGGCAGAAAAGTGGCAGGAATGGTCAAAGGGCTTTTGTAAAAGGCTGTGGAATACTCTGGGCTTGTGAGCTATGCTGGCCAGCTTCTGTCAGCTCCAAGACTTTCCTAGGAGCCACAATCACAAGTGCTAACATCAGTGCTGCTCCCAGGCCAGGAAAGAAGGATGTGGCCACCACCACTGGAGGATTCAAAGAGTGAACGGAGCAACCACACAGGGCCAGGGCCATTTAGGACTGAGAAAGCCTCCGAATCCAAATTCTGGAGTGGAGGTTGGCCAGGGAAACTGAACCGTTAGCCCGCAACACTCACCTCAATGTGAAATACTAGGCTTGATGTGAAATGTCCAACAGTGCAAAGGAAAGAGACTCACAACATGGCATTTACACAACAAAGGCAAAGGTGACCCAGGACCAGAGCACCTGGGGACAGGTGGGCTTCGTATTCAAATACCCAAGTGACATGCATATACTATATGCAGGTGTCTACATAAGTGAATGAACTTATGCATAGAAATGTAGATTATATATTATTTTAAAACAAATTAATAGTTAATTTGTTAACTACCGATTAATTAATAGTAGATTTTTACAAAGTAGTTGATATATTTTCAACCATAAATGAAATAAATACTTAATCTTCAGCAAAGGAAAGACAATCCAACAAAAATACAATGAGAAGTTCTGTTTTCTTTCTTGACTTGTAAGGATGAACTCAGAACCCCACTTAGCAATTATTTTACTATTGTCAGCTTTTTTAAGTAGCTAAATTGAGAAGTGATGATTCCTGCCATACTCCGTGATTCACACTGCCACACTCATAAGTTCTCACATTTCCTCACTGGATGTTTTCCTGGCCTGAAGAGTGAATTAGAATTCTTTGCTTTCTGGAAAACTTTTAAGAAATCTGCTATTGGCCATTCTTCCATGCTTGACCTGCCACAGCTTCCTGCAGCCTCAGGAAGAGCTGATGCCCATCTTGTCTGCTGCCCCTTCTCTGCCTGGCACTGCCAGGGACAGGAAGCACTTGTCAATTCTAGTCAGCAGGCTCTTGCTGAACAGAGGTAGGGTACCAGGGCCTCAGCTCCAGTCGAATGCCCTAGAACCTATTCTACCCCCAGGAGAACTCACAGCTTCCTTGGTGCAGGTCATTCCCAACCCTTCTGCTGCCCTCGGCTACACTTCTGTCTCTTTCCCTAGTCAGCATCCTTCTTCCCACAACCACCAATGATGTGTCGCATCCCAGCTTGTACACCTGGGACTGTGGTACACTCAGTTCTCTTGAGCCCATGGAGCTGCTTGCTGCTTCTACATAAATCCTCGCTGGGTTATGTCATTGCCGGACACCCCAGACATTTGATGAATAGGGCTCTTACCTGTGTCCATCAGATCCCACTGAACGGAGTCAGAGCTTGGCATTCTGGTGACTGCAGCCACTGGGGCCATTCCTGCCCAGCCACTCTGCCCAGTTCCTTCTGACCAACTGACCTGCCTAGATCTGCCCAGCACTTAGGAGTCCTTTTTGCCCTTTCCCTTGAGGTAGTGCAGAGTCCTCCTCCCCTGCAGATCCCAGCAACATGCTCACACTGGAGTGTGTGATGCTGGAGAGAGAATTTAGCAAGCACAGGCTTGCAAGTTAGCCTCTCCTGACCCGACATTTCTTTGCATGCAGACAGTTACTCGAAAGCCATGTTTAGTCCATATACATAGCAAATATATGTATGCATGTATTAAATGCATCTGTCTCCACCCATTCCTTGTTGCTTCATTTATTCAAACATTACTCAGGCTATAAGGCTCACCTCATGTGTCAACTCCCTCCCAAATCTTTCTTGATGATTTTTATTCTGTGGACCATTCTTAACTCTTCATTTATTGGGACTACTACTGATAACATAATTGATTTCACCATAAACTCTCCTTTGTTTTCCTCAGATTTTTTTTTATATATATAAGTGCAGTGTGTGTGTGTGTGTGTGTGTGTGTGTGTGTGTGTGTGTGTGTGTTTCTCCAGCTAAAACTATAAGCTCTCTGAATGCAGGGGCTATGCCTTACTTTCTTGTTTCCCTCCCCAGTTCAATGTTCTCTATAAGGATATTCCCAAGGAAGAAAGGTCTTTGACTCAGAAGAATTAGGTGTGAACTTCTTCCAGGTGGAAAGCGTAGTGAGTGGACTTAGGAAGGCTGGTAAGCTTTCTCACAAAAGCTTTGGAAGCATCCCAGGGGTTCCCATGAGCCTCTGCTACTTCAGTTCTGAATCTCAGACAATATAACCCAAAGCCCAAGGAGTCTTTCCAGCCCATGACAGCTGCATTCTCTCAGGGGTGAGTCTTTGCCAAAGGCACCTCACTGCCAAGCCCCAGTTCAAGCCCCCGACCCACCACAAAGTCATATCCACTGCAAATCCAGCAAGAACAGGAGCCAGCATGCCTCCTGTTGGGTCAAAAACAGATGGCTGGACCAGAGAAAGCTGATGGAAGGAATCGCAAAACAAGTATCAATCAACCCACGCGACTCGCCATCAGCACACAGGCAGCTTCGCAGCCTAGGCAGGACTCTCTGGGGGCATTTTTAGCGGCTTTCCTAATTAAGGATGAGCTGTGGAGCTCATCAGCCACCCTGGGTCGCTGCTAAATGGGGCAGGTGGCATCTGAGAGCCCCTTCCAGTTGTGCTTGAGAGGGGCATATCCTGCCAGCCAAGGAGCTGGAACAGAAACAGAGCTGAGGAAGAATTTAAAGGGACATCACCCTGAAGCAGTGTCCTCATGGTCTCCACCCCAGAACTCCCGCTGCTGAGAGCAATGTATGGCCAGTGTGCATGTGGTCTCTCTTACTAGATGTGAATTCTTATAGGAGGACCTCCTGTCACAATGTTGCTTATTCCCACGAGCACTTAGCATAGTGCTAGAAACATTGACAAATGCTTCACTTAAAATGCGGCCAGCTTGATCCATTCTGATACTCAGATTCCTAAATAATCCACATTCCAGTGCATTTTGTATAGTGTACTAATCTGGGCCTATCATTGGCTACTTCTAATGGTTTATATGTATTTCTAGTGTTTCTCCTACATCTACAAAGTCCTTAATGGAGGGACCAGGACTTGGGTTTTACTCTGGATCCAGTTCTATCTCCCTAGCAGCTTGGGACTAAGTACCTCACCGGCTCTCCACTCATGCGTGCTGCCCAGAGTTGCTTTGGGGCTGAATGTGGATCTGAGGCACGTGTGTGGATCCTTTCTCAATACTTTTCCTGTCACTGATATGTGCCAGGAACTGTGTGAGAATGCCAGCCCCACTCAGTGGGTGACGAGCCTCATTATCTGCAGGAGTTGATGGTCCCCCATCAAACTCAGCACAGTTGTTTTACTCAGAGGACTGACTCCTGATGCTTAGGCTTCACAATCATGTAATCCTCTCCTGCTGGCCAATTTTGGGTTATTGAATGAGATGAAGTCCATAACGTGTCCAGCAGAGTCTGCCACGTGGAAGGTGGTCAACTTTTAGTCATGATTCCATCATAAGATCTTTCATTATAAGCATTGAAAGACATGTATCCATTTTATTATAAGACTAGAGGCCCTACGCACAAAATTCATGCAAAAGTAGGCCCTCACAGCCCGGGCTTCTTCTGGAAGGTCGTCTTGATGGTCATTCCACTGTTTGGCTGTTTAGTCAATTTACATATTATGTTTTTATTACTATGGACTAGAAGCAAGGTGCACAAAATTTGTGCATGAGTGGGGGTGTCCCTCAGCCCAGCCTGCACTCTCTCCAATCTGGGACCCATTGAGGGATGTCCAACTTCTCATTTAGGCCCAATCCCAAATCGGGCAGGCGGACATCCCTCTCACAATCCAGAACTGCTGGCTCCCAACTGCTTGCCTGCTTAGCTGCCTGATTGTCCCTAACTGCTTCTGCCTGATTACCCCCTAACCACTCCTAGCCTGATTGATGCCTAACTGCTCCCCTTCAGGCCTGGTCCTCCCCCCTAACTGCCTTCCCCTGCCTTCCTGATCACCCACAACTGCCCTCCCCTGCTGCCTATCTTGTGGCAGCCATCTTGTGTCCACATGAGGGCAGCTATCTTGTGTGTTGTAGTGATAGTCAATTTGCATATTACTCTTTTATTAGATAGGCTTTCTATTTCTTTGGGGCCTTTGCTTACATCACCAGAGATAGAAGGAAAAATGACAGAAAGTAAAGCTGCTTTTTTAAAACAGATGAAACATGGCTGTGACCTCATGGATTTCCTCTGAATATTTGGAATTTAGACCACAAGTATGTGAGCGTGATGCTGTGATCGCACATAGAGTGAGTTTATTGTGTTAAGGTGATCCAGCTGAGTCACACTCTGTCACTGCTATCTCTCGCAAAGCAGAGTGATACTGGTTTCTGGGCAGCAATGAAAAGATTGACAAGCAGTGTGATAAATCCAAAGAAAGGTAGGTGAGGGCAGGATTGGAGAGCAACAACCTTAAGTTAAAACATCATGATTGCTCCTGGTAGTGAAGCAGAAAAAGGTATGGGAATCTGAAACTCTGTGAGAACCAATCAGATTCAAGTCAAGAATATTCAAGCACTAATTCTGCCAACCAGACTCTCTTTCCCTTAAAAAGAGATGTATTCCTAAGATAAGGTTTGTGGGTATTTCACCTTTCTTACTCAAGCTAAACCCAGGATGCACTCGGGGAAATTGTGGGCCTTTGAGAAAATCAGGAGACCAACTCTATATGTGCTCTGACTCCATCTGGGCCCAGAGGGACCTGATGGGGTGGGCATTGCAGTGAAGTATGTTTCTCACTGCTGCCAGCATTCTGATGCATGTCCCAGGAGAGCTTCCAGGAGAAGGACCGGGAGGCTGCACAGACCACCTGCCAAGGTCCTGTCTCTGTATCACATCCAGGCTCTCTCTGCCCATCCACTTTGATTCTGAAGTTCCATGTTGGTTCTCCCTGAGAGCCTGTGGGTGGACAGACTTGGTTGGAAGGAGAAAACCTATAATATATAAATAATACATCTAAAGTAGCTGCTGTAAGGGCTTAAGAAAAGCTCTGAAGGACAAATCCCCAGAGTTACTAAAGCAAAGATAGGGCAGGTCCCGGTTATATATACCTTCAACCACAGGTCCCCTCTGTGATTCTATAAGGCCATCTCACTGTTTATAATTAAGGGAGATATATATGGGCAAAATTCTCCACAAACCAGGGCTCAGAAGGGTAGCAAGAGAAAAAGCAAAGCCACCTAAAGGCACCATGAGACAGAGGTGCTCTGCAAGGCGATTAGATCGGGCCTATGTTCTCGGCCTGCAGCTGACAGGTTTGCCTTTGGATTAATTAAAAAGTCAAATCTGACTGTCATCCCAGAACGTGGTGAAGGGGCAAGCTGTTCATAAAGCACCTTGCATTTGCAGAATAATTTTATGCTTTTCCAAGTACTTGATCATCTATTGATTCATTTGAACTTCATGACAACTCTACAACGCAGGCAGGGCAAGAACGGGTGGGACGTAAGTTTTACTCTGGATCTGGCTCTACCTCCCTAGCAGCTGAATTGGAATTAAGCACATCACAGCCTCTTCATTCATGCTTGCTGCCTAGAATCTCTGACTGTAGGAGGGAGATACAGGAGCCAGTCTGCCTGAGTTATATCCCTGATCCTGCATCTTCTCCGCTGGTGAACATTTCTGTGCTTCTACTTTCTCCTCTGTAAAATGGGCACAACATAGTGCCTGCATCGCTTTTTGTAAGAAATAAATGAGTTGACAAGTGTGAAGCAGTTATAAAACCTGGTACATAGTGAAACTGAAAATAAAAAAATACTATCAGTCTCATTGGTTCTTCTTTATAGATATATCCTGGGTTTAGCAGGATGCTAGACCTTCAAGCAGACACACAGAGAACAAAGTGTCAGGAATGCTTTGTATGCTGCAAGAGCTACAAACCAGAAGAATTAGCATCCCTTTTGTGCCCTCCCGAGGGGGCAAGGTGCCACCGTGGCCAGATTCTGCTCTCAGACATCCTGCACGGGATATATATCCAAGCACATATTGGGCCACCCCAGAAACACAGTTGTCACTGTGCTTTTCCCAGAGGCCTCTGAGTTCCTCCCATTCCCTTCAGGACCAGCCCAGCCTCCTATAAAGGACAGTGGCGCAGATAACAGCTGCCTGGAGTCAGCGGGGTGTCTCCACAGCCCCCCGAAAAGACACACCAGAGCCCAAATATTCTGAGAAGCAAGCCCTTCAGCCAGTCCTCCCTGACAGCTGACAATGTTCCCCGGCCCTGGAGCGTGTCACAGCCTGTCAAGGAGCAGTTTGATGCACGCTGTCCAGGATGAGGCACTGGGTTGTTGTGAAACTGGACAGCGGCAGTGAGCAGGGGCTTTGAGTTGGGGGGAGGGTTGCAGCTGGCTTCTCTGTGAGTTGTCATAAGTCCCCACCAGATTATTTTTTTAGGAAAACACACAGATAGGGAAACAACACTCAAACTGGCAATGTCGAATTTTAACCAACCATCAAGTGCATAGAGAGCTTTCCAGGAAGACAGTGGACTGAGTGCCTGGCCCGGATGAGGTGGAGAGGGTCCTGCCTCCTGTGCAGAACCCCCTTTGAGTCAGGGGACAAGGGACGGGGGCAAGGGGAAAGCTCTGAATACCCTCTCTCTTATCAAGAGGCTGAGGCTCCTCATGGGCTGCATTGGGAAAGGGGGTTCTCCAGCCACAAGCACGGACAACAATAAATAAGAGTGAGCCTCCAATACACCCCAGAGTGGCAGTGTCCAGCCAGGGCAGCCCAGCTAGATGGCAGTGTCATCTTCCCTCCATGCTAGATCCTCTCAGCCTTTTGCTACTTCACCACCTTTTTTTTTTTTTTTTTTTTTTTTTTTTTTGTGACAAGCACAGGGTCCCAGCTACCAGGAAGACTGGAGGTTTTAGACCTGTCCTATAGCCCTTTTAAGGTCTACCAGATGGCCGAGGCAGATGGGCAACAGGGGCTGACACTGCTGCAGCAGTATGGGGCTGTCTGCCAGGGATGTGGGCCAGCCTGCTTGCTCTAGGCACCCAGAGCAATGGGCTGGAGTGCTGGGTGACCAGCAAAGGCTTCCTAAGGCATTGGGGCTGGGGCAGAAGCTGCAGGCTGGGTAGGGAGGCATTAGGAACACTGAAAACTTGGAGGAAAGGGGATGGAAGGAGAGGCTCTAGGATAGATGGTAAGGCAAGGTGGTCAGGTGTGTGGGGAGCAGTGTGCAGATGAACCTGCAGCTCAGGGCTCCTGGAGGGAGTGAGCAGGGAAGGATCATGTTCAGTCTGTTCAAAGACTCATATGGGCATAGGAGCCTGAAAGCAGGACAGCTGTGGCCTGAATGAATGACAGAGGTTGGATTGTATTATTCCTAAACTCCTCACCTATGTCAGCCGGGGATGGAGAGAAGAGAAAGGAGCTGGGGAAAGGGAGAGAGAAAGAATGGGGGCTAGAGGGAGGTCTTGTAGCAGGAGGCTCATTTGTAACAAAGTCTGTCTATCATTTTTCCTCCCCCAAGTTCCCACTTTACATACACCCAGCCTGAGGCAGAAACAGGAGAAAGAACCCTAAGGCAGAGCAGAGGAGAGGAGGAGCGGTGTGGGCTGGACCACCCAAGGCACAGGAGAAAGACAGAGTGAGGGAAGGAAGGGGCCTCACCATGCACAGAGTCCAGAGCCCCTGCCTGAACCCTGACCTAGACCCTCAGAGGTGCTGGCCCTGTCCGCTGGTGCACTCCTGGAGAAAAACAGTCAAACCATCAGTAACTGACAAGTCAAAGAGTGAGTCCTCTCTGTTTGCTTTGGGAGCCTCAGGACAGTGGAGCCTGGGTCATGGAGACACAGGGCACTGGCAGGAACATAGGAGATGCCCACAGAGGCCACACAGCTTACCCAGGCCTACAGGCTTTATGCCTGGGAGGCCTGTGCATTCCCTCTCCTTGTCTTTGACCTCCTCACATGAGTGGACACTCACTAAGACATACACAGTGTGAGAGGACACCTGCTGTCTGCCCAGGCCTGACACACACGGAGACCCTCCGATTCTGCCCTGGTATCCAGGCCTAACATGGTAGTGATGAGTGTAGGGGGAAGACACAGGAAGACACCAGTTAAATTAGACATTTGGATAGATCTAAAATATTTTTTTTATCTGTCTAAATATTGCATGAGACATAGTTATACTACAAATAGTATTCATTGCTTCTCTGAAATTCAAACTTACCTGGGGATCCTGTTTTCCATGGGCTAAACCTGCCAATTCTAGTGGAATGGTGGAGGAGGTGAGGGCATGGCAGACACCATTCTGGGGCAGGAACTGCTGGAAAGGTTGATAATGCAGTGGCCCCGTTAACCTCATCTTTGCATATTTACCTTAATACTGAACATACTGCTATTAAAATCACTTAATACTCAAAAAGACTTTCTCAAATGGTATTAGGATTTCCCTTTTACAGAGGTTTGGAAAAGTTAAATGGTTTGCCCAAAGTCACATAACTTTAAATGACAGAGTCAGATGGTCATCAGAACTGACCAGACCCTAAAGCTCCTGCCACTCCAGCCCCCCATTCCTGGGCATCCCATAGCAACCAGCTCCCTTCAGGGCCAGCCTTGGCACTGTGCAGTGGTACTTCCTGTGAGGGTGGGAGTGTTCTATCAACCTCTCCAACCAACTGCCAGCAGCCCCACTCAGCAACCAGGCTCTGGAGTGAGCATAGCTAGTGGAACTGAGAACCAAAGTCTGTTTAATTTTCATTTCCTCCTGGCCAGGCATTTCCTGGGTATGGCCATGGTTCTGAGAAACACAATGCTCATAGTGGCAGGGTCCTTACCCACCTCCTCCCTTCAGAGATAGTGAATCTGAGGGTCACAGAGGGCAAGGGAGCCAGAGGCCCCACTGTTCATTAGTGACAGAGCTAGCCCTGGTCAGGAGAGCCAAGGACAGGGAAGGCAAGGCTCTGAGGTCACCAGCCCATGCTTGGCAGCCCCAGAAGTCTCCACTGCCGGCCAGAGCCCCATCTTGGAACACCCAATGCTGTGAGAAGGGCTGGAGAAGGAGCTGCATTCCAGAAACCTGCAGAGATAGTCTATCTGATTTATGCAGGAAATTTGAGAGGCCACGGGGAAAAAGGCAACAATAGCACAAAACCTTGCTGAGTATGCTCCCCCTGTACCTTGGAATTATAATTACAGTGGCCCTAATATCTGCACACCCAAGCAATTATAGCTGGCTTATGGCTTCCCACTGCAATCGGATATTAACTTTTATTGCACCCTCTGAGAGCAGCCTGGAGAGATAACCACAGCATCAGGGCAGGCAGGAAGTCTGGGGTTGTCCCCAGAAGATCAGACCCAGCCTGGTCAACTCCCTCCCCCAATCCTCTGAATACCTATAACTCATATCCACATCCTTTTGTTTCCTTTCTGTTCTGCATAAGAGCATCCAGTGGAAGGCTGAGGGGCTGAAATGCAGCCCAGCTCACTGGCTAAGCTCTGCACCATAAAACAGGTCCTCAGTGCACATGCTCCCTGACGTCTGGGCACAGCCAGGCTCTCAGGTCTCAGCCTGATGGAGAATGGACTGTTATCCTGAAAGTGACCATAATGTAAAGGAAAGACCTTCACCACAGTCCTGGTTTGTCAGTTGTGCAGTGACCTTGGGCCAAGTCCCATTCCCTTCTGACGTTCAATTTCTTCAGCCATAAAATGAGAAAGAGGATCCCTGCTCTGCCATCCTCACAGTGATGTTCTACAAATCAAATGAGATAGTGCCTTTGAAAGTACTTCTACTATTTACATCCCACGTGGCAGTCAGTCTTTATCATTCCTAAAGGTCTGGTACACAAAATTCTGTATGAGTAGAATCCCTAGGCCTGACCATCAATCAGGGCCAATCTGTGGGTGACCAATGGGCCCCCTCCTTACACCCCCCCACCACCCAGCTCACACATGCCTTGGCTGGCCTAGCATCACCTGCTCACAGGCCCCACCCCTCACCACCACAAGTCACCTCCCTCTGCAGGGCAACCTGTGGGACTATTGGGGGGTGGGGCACTCACACCCACCTTAGCTGGCCTGATGCCACCCACTCACTGGCCCCACCCACTGCCACCTCCAGTCAGGGCCTGTGGGCTGGGGGAAGCTCCTGCATTGAACATCTGTGCCCTGGTGGTCAGTGCACATCATAGCAACCAGTAGTTCCAGTCATTCTGGTCCTTCTGGAAGTTCTTGTTGTTTTGGTCACTTAGGCTTTTATAGATAGATAGATAGATAGATAGATAGATAGATAGATAGATAGATAGATAGATAGATTATTTAGACTCTGAAAGCAGTTGAGCATACATTTTCTCTGCTGAACCTCCAATCCCTCAGTGATTTGTCGTAAAGGCACTATGCTTACTGAGCAGAAAAGGAGACAAACTCTGAGAATAGCAATGACAGCTTGAACTGAGTTTGTATATCTGAACTACACTAAAGCAAGGGTCACAGCTGGAAGTGGGCTTCCTCTCCTCGTTGTGGCATTCAGGAGATCCCAGCTCCAGTAGACACTCAGACATCAGATCTTTGTTGAATAACAAAGAAGTGGGTGAGCAGATCAACAGAGGAGCACCTCACAGACTGAGTTCCACGCAGCTGGAGGAACTGGCATCCTTGGAGACCCATTGAACAAGCCAAGGTGACCCTCCACTTCCAAGACCTGCCCAACCTCTTTTCTGACCTAATCGTGGGCAATTCCACTTGCTCCACAGACTGGAAAACTCAAGCTCAGAGAGGCAAAGTGAGTGGCCCAGTTTGAACAGTGACCAAGCTTAGATGCAGCTCCCACCTCCCAGTGGTCAGAGCAGGCTTTGGGGCGCCAACAGTGCAGCCTCAGCACCTCTCCAAAGATTTCCCAACTCTGGATAAATAAGTGAAATTTCCATATCCCTGAGCAGGGTGAGAATTTCCCAACAAAATTATTGTAGACATCCCAACAGATCATATTAAAATCTATCAAGGGGGAGCCAGTGGGAAAGGAAAGGTGTAAAAGTAAGCCCAAATCAGAACTTAAGTAATGTGTTTTCCCTGGAGGACTTGATGCAGAGATAGTTTTAATTAACTGTGCATTTCATTTAAGCTTAGCAGGCAAGTTATTGTACATTAAATAAATAGCAGTTGGTTATAAGAGTATATTTACTTCTAACTTAAAAACTACAATATGTTATAGTTATATAGTCTGGTACATTTGTTTGGAATAATCAGTTGTTCTTTACTCAAGATATAATAATTGCTTATTGAATCTGGAGAAGCACTTCTCTTGGTAATGTATGATAAACAAATTTCCCCATTTAGTCACTAAGTCCTTCTCTTGAAGAAGAAGAAAGAAGGTTCTGGGAAGATAGAGATTATAGAACACAGACCTTTGACTTGAGGAAACAACTTAGCCTGGTACAGGTTCAATGCAGAGATCTAAACCTTGGGCAGGGCAGGGCAGCCAAGAGAACTGAGTTCAAATCACCAGTAATTGTTTAGTTTAAGTATGTTCCATGCTAAACAAGTATGTCATGGTTTATCTAAAATTTACATTTGACTTGGGGGAAAACTTTTGTTTGTTTGTTTTTACTCTATGATCAGTCAGTCACCCCTAGATGCACATAGACAGTCATTGTGGACAATGCACTCACCCTCACTCAGTTCTCCATTTGTGAGATGCTTGAGGTGAGTGAGCTGAGCTGGACAGACTGCAACTTTTACACCAGGAGAGGAAGAACTCCCCCACCTCCCATCAGCACAAAAGGCCCGCCCAGCAATGGCCTCTCCTGCTTGCTCACTCACTGTCTCCTGCTCCATCTTCCCTGTGGCTCACAGATCACATGGCCACACACCCATAAGGCCATCCTCCTCTGAAAAATGAAGAAACTGAGACCCAGGGAAGCAAAGTGACTTGAATAAGGTCACAGAGCCAGGTGGTGGCATTGCTTGGTTTTATGGCCATCATTCATCATCATTATTACCACTATTATGATTAACTAGTGCTTATTGAGTGTTAATTATGTATCAGGCCCTTGGCACAGAAAATCCTTTTTTTATTTCTCATTTTAATAGCTGGGGTCACAGTCTGAAGTAAGAATTCATGAATTGTCTCTGTGACACTCCATTAACTTTACTCTTTCATTTGTTTCCAATTGTTTTCCTTTCTATCCTCATTGATAGTATCAAACATGTACTAGAGCCCAAAACTGAGCCAGGCGCTCTGGTAAACATGTGGAAAAGACAGATGAGGAAGAATAGGAGACAGCACTGCATAGAGGAGATTGCACAGATTATAGACACTATGCCCTGGATGTGAGTCCTAACCTCACCACTCAAACAGCAGCAAGCATGGGCAGTCATGAAAGCTTTCTGTGCCTTTTCTCCCAAATCTGTACAATGGATGACACTACTGTTTATCAGTAGTGCCTGAATATGGTAAGCACCATCTAGTTATTTATTCTTGCTGTCTGTAAAACAAGGTGTTGAAAATCTGAGAACTGAGCCAGTAGCAGAGCCTATGGAGCCAAAGCATAGAGTTGGTCATGCTTCATGGTTAGTAAGTGACTTCCCTGCCTCTGTTTCTCCGGAGGTCACTGGGAAAATGGTCCAGGTTAACAAGAGATACTCCCACACATTTTCTATTAAACCTCAATCCCAGCCAGGCTGGCATGGCTCAGTGGTTATGCATCTACCTGTGAACCAGGAGGTCATGGTGCAATTCCCAATTGGGGCACATGCGCAGGTGTGGGCTCCATCCCCAGTCTGAGGCATGTAGGAGGCAGCTGATCAATGATTCTCTCTCATCAGTGATGTTTCTATCTTTCTCCCTCTTCCTTTCTCTCTGAAATCAATAAAAATATATTAAAAAACAAATGAAACAAACAAAACAATGACAACAAAAACCTTGAGTCCCACATTAACCATAAATAACTTATGACAATCAAGTTCTAAGATTTTTAAAAGAGTTCCACTTTCAATTATTTTCTTACATTATGGACATAAATCATGCAAAAGTATTAAAAAGTCTAACATGTGTGACTCCCAATGGTTTCTTGCATCCTGTGTCCCCCACCATAAGAACCCCACCAAACTGTTGTGAGACAGTGTTTCCCACAACCCCACCACCACAAAGTTAAAAAACATGGTGGCCACACATATATGTATCCATGCTATTACATACAGAAACACTAAGTCACATTAATATATAGATACATGCTAGGTTTGACATAAAATTGTAGGTACTAAAATAAATGGCTGTGTATATGTTTATTTAGTTAGTTTGTTAGTTACACCAGACATTGTTCCAAAATTATTGAAAGGTAGCTTCCAGACATACTCTAAGTAAAGGATGTATATGATAGGCTATCACAAAAGTAATTTGAGTTTCTGAATATATAATTAGAAATAAGTAAAAAAATCTTAAGATCAATAATCAGAGGGAAAATTTTTAAATAAAACACGCCTGGCTGGTATGGCTCAGTAGTTGAGCATTGACCCATGAACCAGAAGGTCACATTCTATTCCTGGTCAGGGCACATGCACAGATTTTGGGCTTGATTTCCAGTAGTGGCATGCAGGAGTTGGCCGATTGATAATTCTCTCTCATCATTGATATTTCTATCTCTCTTTTCCTCTCCCTTCCTCTCTGAACTTAATAAAAATAATTAAAAATATATAAATTTAAAAACTATTAAATTAAGTAAACTATTTAAAAAGTTCCTATGACCATATGGCTTTAGCAGTGAAATCTATCAGTCTTTTAAGGAATAAGTAATTTCCATATTATAAAAATTGATCCAGAGCATAGGCAAAGACTAAAAGATGAGTCATTTTATGAAATTTACTTATGTTTTATATCAAAAAGGGGAAATATGTACAAAATGGGAACTATAAACTAATTTCACTTATGAATATAGATACTAAATCCCTAACGAGAATGCTAACATATGGTATTAAGTAATAAATTAAAAGAATGATCAGCTGTTACCAAGAATGGTTCATCTAGGAAGGTCAGGGCAGATTATAAATAGGAAGTCAATTAATATAAAATATCACATCAGTTGATTTCATTAGAAAAGCTTAAAATAATCCCAATGACAACCCCAAAGTTATTCAAAAACATTTTTGGTAAAAGATACTTAGAAAAATAGAAATGAAAGGAAATTTCCTTAATATATTAAAGCCTATTGCCAGGGCTGGCCAGCAGACTCTGAGTGTCAGACAAATGGATTACTTTCACACATATTTCTGTGAAAGAGAGGGTTAAGGGACTGCTTGGCTATAGCAAGCAAAACAGCCCCATTTACCTGCCTCCTTAGGCTTTTATTATAACAACTCGAACTAAAGTTAACTATTAGACACTATCATGTGTCTTTATCCTTAAGAAGACACATGCATCTGCAGAGTCCTTTAAGCAAAGATGTTTTGAAGTCTAATTATAAAGATTCCAGTAAAACACCAGGGGCTCAGACTTTTTGGTAAAGTCAAGGCAGGGTCTGTTGCTATCAGTAAGGTCCCTCTAGAGTCCCCCAACCTTTCAGAGATGCCTTCTTACAGACTTTCCAACCAAGTTCCATGATTCCCCACAGTCTATCAAGCTTAAACTAACTGCCTACAGGGATGTATCAGTAATCTATTGCCACAGTAATGCTATGTAACAAGCCATACCAAAACTCAGTGGTCTAAAACAAGCAGAATGTATTTGGTCCATAGGTCTGAACCCCAGCTGAGGTGTTCTTCTGGTCTTGGCTGGGCTCACTTTCATAAAAGGAACTAATGGGTCTAGGAATCGTTCAGTGGGCCTCAACCAGAATGGCTGGTATAACTCAGCTCTGCTCCACAGGTCGCATCCTGAAACAGAATACCCCAAGCATATATTTTTCATTGATATGAAAGATGCAACACCACTTTTAAATCTTGTGTGTTTATATTTGCTAACATCCATTGGCCAACTCATATAGCCAAGTTCAGAGTCAGGGTAGAAGAGCTCCCCAGAGTTACATGCCAACAGCATAGTTACAGGGAGGAATGAACAAGCGGGGCCATGTGTCAGTCCACAGCATTAGGCCTCCCAGGATATCAGCTCCACTGAATAATAACAGATTTTACACTATAATTTTCTTTTCTTTTCTTAAAATATTTATTGTTGAAAGTATTACATATGTCCTCCTCCCCACCCCCCAACTTAACTCCCTCCAACCCCCCTGCCCTTTCCCTCACCCCCAAAATTTTATTTTCATGTTTAAAATATTCCATGATCAAATAAGTTTGAGAAGTGGTGGGTAGAGTAATAAACAATGTTAAACAGGCTTCTTTACCATCAGACTCCTCAAGCTTTCATGAATATCTCATGATAATTTTCAAGTAAAGATCATAAGACCAATTTGAGCATAGAACCCCTTTGTTCTTCACAGAGCATCTGAAGGATCAAGTGCTTATAAAACATACTTTGGGAAAAGAAGATACATAACAAAACAAAAACTGACAACAGCAACAACAAAATACCATAATACATCCAGGAATAATCCCAGTAATAAATGTGCAGGATTTACATAAAGAGACAACAAAACTTCACTGAGAGATATAAAATAAAGATTTAATTAAATGGAAACACACATTTTTCTGGAAGAGAAAAATCAATATTATTAAGAAGGTAATTCTTTATAAATTGATTTATAGATTTAACATAACCCCAATAAAAACCTCATTGAAATAATAATAACCAAGTGTTGGCAAGAATACAGTGGAAACAGACATTTTCATAAACTGCTGATGGGGGTTTAAATTGGTGCAACCTTTTTAAAAAGCAATTTAAAGCCTTAAAAATGTTCATACCTGTTGACCCAGATCTAGAAATATACCCCAAGGAAACTATCAAATGTGAATAAAAATGAATTTGCACAGATTTTTATTACAACATACTTTATAAGAAACAAAATGTTGGTAATAACCCAAATGTCCAACAACAAGAGGATCACTAAGTAGATTTTGGGGCTTTTATATTAATAAAAATTGCACAAGATTAAAACTCATGATATGCATATCTAATTATATATGAAATGCTTACAAGGCAGCCTGTTGGGATGGCCAAGCAGGATACTGAGATGTACTGCAATATGATCCCAATTGCATTACCTATATTCACATAGAATGAAAACCATAAGGAAACGGAACATTAATGTTTCTGGACTTTATTTGGTTGAATTTTCTATATTTCCTATTTTGTATATAATGAACATATATTTACATTTTTAAAACAATTCCAGTAAATGTTTTAAGGATGAAAAATAAGTTAAATACCATTTTAAAACAATAGATGACACCAGTCAAGATAACATGGAAAAGAAAAATTATTGGGGAAGTGGGTCCTGCAAAAGGCAGGACTTATCTTACTAAATAAAAAGTAAATTGTAAAATATGGTGGTAATAGTGGAGTTAACTTGACATGCCAATGAACAGAAGTCCCCCCAACTGACTATAAGAATTGGACAAATGATAAAAGTCTCATAACCTAGAAGGAAGCACTATTCATTAAATGGATTTAGGAAAATTTATCATTTGGGGAGGAAATACCGACAAAGACAATATAAATTTTAAAAGGCTTAACCTGTTAAATGTAAAAGAATGAGACTATTAAAATACAGAACAACAACATACGTGACCAACTGAACTTAGAAAGAATGAAATAGTTAAAGCACAATCCATGGAATAAATCAAAGAAAAGAGTGACTGGTTTTACTACTTAATAATCAAGAGATTCTAAACTTCAAGATGATTAAGTAGAAAATTAAAAAGTATTAAAACCTAGGGAAAATATTTGCAAGAAATGGAACTGACAACAGTTTAATGATCTTTACATGTGAAAGACCCCTCATAGACAGGAAACAGTTTCCTGCAAGGCTGACTCTGCAAGGAAGCAGATGTGGGGACTACACCCCTTCCCTTTTGAGTAATCTCCCCAACACTCATTTTCCTCTCTGACCAACTGAGCATAACCACCCAGGAGAGCCAATTATCAGGATTAAATGTAATATAAATTACATATCTAGTAGTGAGTGAGAGGGCAAGGTGGAGCTATCCTTCATTTTGTGTAACTGGACCCAACCAATCAGGGTCAGCCAAAGCAGTGACATCACCACCCGTATAAAACCCCTGGACTAGTCAAAGTTCGCACTCTCATCCGCCATGCTGTTGGTGTGAGTGGGACAGAGCCCATGTTAACATGGAGGAGGCTCTCTTATTAATTGCATCGAACTCGGCTCCCTGCTGGTCCTTGGGGATCACGGAATCTGGGTACAACATAAGCACTCAATAAATGTCAGCTAGAAGCACTTTTACTCATTCCAGAAGCATCTATCTGGTATCTATGATGATATTGTGCTAGGCATGAGGGATTAAAAAAAAAAAAAAGGCACAGAGAAAGGAGTTAACACATATAAACCAGCAAGACTCATGGATTCTGATGTTATAATTAGGTGAAGACATAGTAACATGGAGCAAGGAAGTCTGTTCATCCTCGTCTCCAGGGGGCACCAAAGGCTCCTCAAGGTGGTGGTGGTTTTAGGTGGAGTTCTTTCTGAAGGATGAAAAGTTAATCAGGCAAAGGGAATGGAAGGGCTACTGAGGGAGAAGGAACAGTGAGTGGAAATGCTGGAAGAGAACCAGTACAGGAGCGATTCTGAAACCACAGGAGTGGTCACCATTGCAGGAGGATAAACCTTAGAAAGGAGACTGGAGGAAGAGGAAGTTGGAGGCGTTAGCAGGGGCTCCAGGAGATGGGTTAGGAGTTTGGATTTCTACATCAAAGAGTCAAGAAACCTGCAAGGGTTTTTCGGTAGGGGTGTGCAATGCACAGATTTATAATTTGAAATGTTCACTCCGGTGGCAGTGTAGAGAACGATGGGAAAGGGCCAAGGTCAAGGGTAGAGTGTCTGTTTAGGAGTTAATGCATTGATCATCAGAGAAACTGCAGAGTCTGAGACAGGATAGAGGCAGTGAGGGTGAAGCAAAGTAGCCAGATTTGAGGTATATTTAAGAAACACAATAAACAGATGCAACTGATTGAATATAACAAATGAGTGGCAGGGATTTGTTAAGGGTGACACTGGGAAATCTCAAATCTTTCAGAACAGAAATGGCAAAGGTGAGAAAGAGACATTTCAGAAAAAAAATAAAAACACAATGAGAGCATAAAAATAGACATGTGAGAAATATTTAACATTAGGTGTTAAACAAATGCAAATTAAAAAGGAAGATACTCTACCATCTATCAATTTGCATACATTAAATTTATGTTAAGAAAAATATGTTATTTTTAAGGCTTACTTACAGTGCGTATGTTATCTAGAGGTACTAGGCTAGGAGAGGACTAAGTGGGCATGAAACTTATAGGTCAGAACCACTGGCTTAATGAAGGACACTTAATGATTCAGCATCAGAAAACTACCACAGAACCCCCCTCTCCCCTTTGGTTTACTTAAAAGCACTGCTTTGTATTTCTTCTTTTTCGTTAATATATTTTTTATTGATTTTTCACAGAGAGGAAGGGGGAGAGAGAGAGTTAGAAACATCGATGAGAGAGAATCATCGATCAGCTGCCTTCTGCACGCTCCCTACTGGGGATGTGCCCGCAACCAAGGTACATGCCCTTGACCGGAATCGAACCTGGGATCCTTGAGTCCCCAGGCCGATGCTCTATCCACTGAGCCCAAACAGTTTCAGCTATATTTCTTTTTAATCTTGAAGGGACCTTTGATTAAACTGCCCTGAGCACCCTCACACAGTTATCAGCTCAGAAAATGCCCTGGCTGTTAGTGCCTAGCAAAATGGGATGGTCTCACTCCAGACTCAGGCTCATTAGAGTCCTTGCCAGGCTCTTAAGTTCAGCCAAAGGCAGGGGGTCTCTACAGAAGAATTTCTCATTTTTTCAGCTGCTCTCAACCTCTCCTTTCAAGCGGAGTTGAGGAGTTCTCTGGGCTGTGAGCCTCTGCCCCAGCCTTTATGATGGGATGGGGTTGGGGAGAGGGGTGGTGAGAAAGGGGGAAGGAGGCTGATCGGAAAGAACAGTCTTCTTTTTATGGCCTTCACCTTGAGCAAGTTGCTCAGAAAGATTTGCAGCTGCTGAATTCTAGATTTACAAACAAAAGAGTCTTCCTCCTCCCCTGAATAGTGACATTCAGGTGCTTGAATGCCAGAGTGATAAAGTCAGCAAAGTGGGGGGAGGGGAGCAGTAAGGGAAGAGAGGGAGGGAAGGGAAGGAGAGAGACAGCCTGCATCAGCTCTAGAATTAATCTGGTAACTTAAAAGTCTCCGGCATCAGCACCATCAGCCCCTCTCTCTCTGGGAATTTCCTAAATGGCTGTGACAATTGCAGGTGGAAAGCATTTGGGATGTTTAGTCCACATCCTCTCCAGCCAGGCTAACTCCAGATGTTTCAGACAGATGTGCACCAGGGCCCCCCTGTCAGCAGGAGCTCTGGCTGCCTGGTGTGTCAACTCTCCCTGTGCTGTGCCCTGACATTTGGAATTCAGCCAGAGGCAGGCTTTGTAGGTCACTTACATCCTGGTATTTTTAGATTCAATAACAAAAAATAGCTCATTCTTTTCTCATGAAAGCATCTCACCTTGTTATCCCTACACTCACTGTGCAGGGCGCCATCACATGTGCAAAAGAGAGAGAATAGAGTCCGGGGCCAGGTCAGAGGCCAGGGTCCGTCATAGGAAGTATTAGCTATAAAGCCTTATACATGTTATTTAATCTCTTTGAAGACTAGTGTTTGGGCAATAAATGGGCATATTGGTTAATATCTACCTCAAACAGTGTACTAGGAATCAAATGAAACAATCTCTAAACTATCTATTGCCACAGTTGTTCTACACATCAGAGGTCAGGTATGTGGTCTTCATGCCACATCCAGTTCATATCATACCTGGATTTGAAACCATCAGATTGTCTTTAAATCAGGTGGTGCATCCTCCAGTGACCCCACTTCTCCATATTATCTTACACCAGTTTACTTCACCCACTATTGCTACCAGCTCTGAATCTGAGATCATGACTCAGAGCTTTAAATGAAGCAGCATTCATGGTGCATAGCAGCATCGTCGTAAATCCATAAATGTGACTTTGCAAGCCCACGGAGAAAAGTGCTTTCGTCAGAGGTAGTCTCTAACTCACCAGGGTGATAACTAACAGTGGGATAGAAAGTCATAGTGGCTAGTTATGACTTTGCAATAGCAAAGAAAATGGCCTGAAGACTGGAACACTCTTGGCACTATTTCCATAACAACCATGTGCCCCATTCAAAGAATCACTGCAATGAGAGGTTCTTTGGTCTATGCAGTACTGGCACTAAAATAAACATATTGAAGCTAGAAAGCCCAGAAACAGAATTTGACATCCATAAGAACTTAGTATCCAATAAAGGTGGCACTTCCGACCAGGGAGGGGATGATGAGTTTATTCCATAAATGGAGTCAGGGTAATTTATTAACTGTAAAAATACAGTTGCTTTATATTGTACTCTTCTCACTATAAACCAATATAAACTACAAATGGATAAAAGCACTACATTATTTATTTTTAAAAAAAAACACACATAAAAAAACTAGAAAATATTTAAGTAAATATTTATCTGTTCTCACATCTAAAAAGCACTTCTGAGCATAAAAATGAAGGAAGGAACTATAAAGGAAGAAAATCATAACCCTGTCTCCATAAACATTGCAATATTTCTAAAAATCTGAAGAGATCACAAACAAAATTAAGAAGAAATAACAAACTAAAAAGAAAGAAAGTGGCTTGGGGCTAGGGAAACAGTAATGAACAGAACATATGGGACTGCTACCTTCACAACCATGGTGAGGCAAACACACAAGCAGGACCCCTGCAAATGAATCATTCTAAATAGTGACATGTCCCTCGGAAGAGAAGAGGGAGTCATATTGGGAGGATCCAAGGTCAGAAGGAGTCATCAAGGAAGGTGTCCCTCAAATATGTCAGGCCTCCCTCCTGACTTCTGAAATGCTTTCCCTCAAGCTCATCACATGCACATGTTCCCATCTGGTTCTCATGTCCTCCCAGGGTAGATGTGCATTGTCATTTTGGTTGGCATATTCACTGCATGTCCATTATTATCACCGTGATGTAGACACCATGCATGGTTGAACCTTAGGACTCACTGTGACTACTCTTCCTTCTCAACACATTTCTCTGTTTTGTCTTGACTTTTGTTTTACATTCTCATTGGTTCATTTTTGTGTGTTTACCATGTTTCAAATCCAAACTCTCAGCCCACTGCTTAAATGTCCTTTCAGTACATTTGGAACCATGAAATACTCTGTTAGTCAAATGAAACTTGCTTTCTGAGCTAGTCCAGTGTGGGCTACTTGTCTACAATGTACCCTGGAATCTTACTTCATCTTCATCCTAGGATTCCCCTTGCCTATCTGCTGTGCCCAAACTCCTGTTTCCTGTAAGTCATGTCTTTGTCTCCCTTTTACAACCTCATCTTGGAGTAGCACAGCTCCATAGCATCCCAAGAAAGGGTGCCTTGGAATCAAGCATCTTGTGACATTTCATCTCTAAAAATGTCTTTATTTCATTCATATACATTGTCAATTTGAATGAATATAGCATTCTAGGGTACAAATTATTTTGCATATTTGAGTAGTTTTAATTTCTGGTGTTACTATTGAAAGGTCAACATGATTCTGATTACTTATCCTTTGTAGGTGATCTAACCTTTATCCTGCCTGGAAGTGTGGGGGTGTCTTCTTTTAGTCTCAGTGTTCTAAAACTTATCAAAGGTGCATGATGTGGGTGTGTTACCATGCGCTGTTTAAGCTTTTTTTTTTTTTAATCTGGAAATACATATCTTCAATGATGGGAAATTCCTTAAATTATTTCCTTGATGATTTTATCCCTTCTATTTCCTCTGTGTACTCTATGGGGGCTGATATTTAGATATTGGTCTTTCAGCACAGATCCTCTAATTTCTATATTTTTTTTTTCCACTCTTGTTTTCCATTGCCTTCACCTCTGGTTCCACTTTCTCTGAGAATTTCTTAACTTTAGCTCCCAATCTTTCTGTTAAGTTTTTATTTTTTGCCATCACAGTTTTCATTTCTAAACAACCCTATTCTCTGAATGTTCTTGTTTCAGGACTGCAACGTATTCTCTTATTTCTCTGAAGACATTACTGATGGTTTTAATTTTACTTTGGTGCTCTCTGTGTAGTCTCTGTTCTATCAAGTTGACTTTTTCTATTTCTTTATTCTGGTGTCTATTTTTCCTCTGGAGGTTTTCCTCAGATCTCTGATTCTCCTTCCGATGTCTGATAATCTTTTAAGACCAGGAAACTAAAAGCACTGAGTGTATGGATGGGCCTCGTTGGCTGGCTCTATCACACTGTGATAATCCAGCGGGCCCGGTTCATTGGGAAACTCCCGATTCAATAAACTTACATCATTCTTCTTGGACTGATCAGATCTTTAGAAAAGGCTGTCCTAGCCTTTTGCCTGAAAGATAAAGTTACAGCTCTCAGTGTAAGGGAGCTCATTGGTGAAGCAAGGCAGGAGCAGGGGTCTCACTTAATGCTCCTGTTTCATAAGTGCCCACACCATTGGTTGTGCTTGGGATTCTCAAATCCAAAGATCTTTTATTTTATCCTCCTAGGAAGTAAACCTCTTCTGCAGGGGTAGAGCACTAGACAGAGTAGGGAAGAGAATTTGAGGATCCATAAATTTTTATAAAGAGACTTTAACCAATCCTCTTGATATTAGAGCTCCCCTCCCCTGCTTTGCCCCTTGTTGAAGGCATGACTGCTGCCACCAGTTCTGAAGCTGTGTGAGGATTTGTACAAGTAAATCTGATTGCTTCTCTTTTCCCCCCACTGCCTTTATAAGATTCTCTTTCCTTGGACCTGCGAATTTACTACTCATCCATATACTTCCAAGCTTCAAAGTTCTGCTTCTATTATTTTCTCACCTCATTTCACTTTGCTTTTGGGTTTGCGTCTTTTGAAAAAACCCCTTTACTATGAATTCAATAGATCTTCAGAAGGAGGCTAAAGTAAATGCATGTTTAATTTTCCATTGTTATCCTCCAGGTTTTGTTTACATAACTCAGAAGAAATTTCTTATAAGTGTTCTTGGTGATCCTGGAACTAGAATGAGAAGAGATGAGAGAACAGAGCATTTAAGGTAAGCAGCCTCATGCACCTACCTGAATCTTTGGTCTCTAGAGATGGTGGACAGGTCTCTGATAAACACTGCTAGTCTTCCTCTGTGAGTCTCCTTTTCCTGAACTTCCACTTTACACCCACCCTTTCTGACTAATGCCTTCATTTCAACATGCTAATATCTTCCACCCATTATAGACAGGTCTGACTGACTGGAGGCTTTTGTATGACATTACTAAAACCCTTCATGAGTCAATACTAGGTATAACACACCAAGGCCAAACTGACTCCTAAGATTTTTCATGAAAACACTTTTTTAAGGGATAAAAGAAACACTGTCTTCTCCAATGTATATAACCAGAGATGTGGTTAAATATAAATCCACAATACCAATCCAGAAGATTTTAAAGGTAACCCATATATCTGAAGGGAAAGGAAATTATTTTAGCCCCTTTAGAGGAGGCAAAAAAGCTCTGAGCATGAAATATCACAAATATCAAACATAAATTCAAATCACTCAATACCCATTGATTCACTTTAATGAAAAGCTACTGAGCAGCCACTACATAAAATGTACTGTCCTAGTTTGGCAATGATAAAGGGTAAAGAACAAACAGAAGTATAGTAAATATAATCAATCTCTGACTTCAAGGACATTATAACATAGTTGTTGAAATATAAACAATACTGAAATATCTAAAAAGTAAGTGTAAACTGATGTGAATAAATCCAGTTTAAATAATCTGAAAGAATATAAGAAAGGGGAGTCAGATAAATAAAAATAGAGATAACAAACAAACAAAAATTACAACATGGTAGTTTTAGGTCTAAATATAGCAATAATTACATTAAGTATAAAAGGGCTAAACCTATCAATTAAAAGACAGATATTGCTAGAATAGATTTCAAGTATGCATTAACTATGTGTTGTTTAAAAGAAATTCACTTCCAATCTATATATGTAAAAGCCTAAGTGGCTGTTCGACCATTCAACCGTTCACTACAATGCATACTAACCACCAGGATGCAAACACTCAACACACAGGCATGGAAACATGGAACAGATTGATGAATCTCAGAGAGAAGAGAAGATGGGGGAGGGCAGGAAGAGATTAACCAAAGATCTTATATGCATGCTAGAGGCCCAGTGCATGGATTGGTGAACTAGTGGGGTCCCTCAGCCTGGCCTATGCCCTCTCATAATCCAGGTCCCTTCAGGGGATGTCAGACTGCTGGTTTTGACTTGATCCCCACAGACCAGGTTGAAGGACCACACCGATGCACAAATATATATATATATATATATTTGTTCGGTTGTTGAGTAGTTCAGTTGCTTAGGTATATATATATACCTAAGCAACTGAACTACTCAACAACCGAACAACCCAACTAACGGCTGGTCGACCAGTTGCTATGGCGTGCAATGACCGCCAGTGGGCAGATATTCAACACAGGAACACCACTAATCCCACCAGCCCAGTGGCAGCCACTCACTCCCTCAGTAGTCCTGCAGATCCAATCTCCGGAGAACAGGCCAGACACCAATAGACCCGCATGATCCCATCAGTATTGTAAGCCTCCTAAAAGTTGGTCTCGGTAGCTGTGGCTGCTTCCCCTCCCTGAATGCTCTGCAAGGAAGAAATGATATAAAAGCAGCTTCCAGGTGGCTCCTGACAACCAATGTGAACAACAGTGGGACAGTTCCAAATCACAACCAGCAAGGGCATCCCACAGCCTGCCTGGAGAGACAAATACATTCCTCCCCCCACCCTACTTGGGACTGGTGCCATTGCAGGGTTCATGGCTGGTGAGTGCTGCTACTGCAGCATGAGTCTCTCCTTATCAGGACTGGCTGGACACAAGCCTGCAGCAGGTGCAGTGGAGCCAGGATGAATGGGAGTGGCAGGCAGGAGCAGCAGGTGGCATTGGACTGCTGGTTTCAACCTGATCCCCACAGGCCACCTCAAGGGACCCACCTGTGCACAAATTCATGCACCAGGCCTCTAGTATATTAATTTAAAAAAATGTAGTGGTTATTTTAGCATCAAAGTAGACTTCAGAGCAAGGAAAATTACAAAGGATTAAGAAAAAGTTAGCAAAGATACAGAAGTATTAAACAGACCATGAACCAATGGAATCCAATTGATATCTATATTCTTTTCTAATACACATGAAATATTCAGCAAGATGGACCATATTCTGAATCATAAAACAAATCTTTACAAATTAAAATCATTGATATTATACAAACTTAATTATCTTAACATAATAATATTAAACTGAAAATAAATAACTGAAAGATAATAAGAAAGTTATCAGACACTTGGAAATTTCCCAATATGCTTCTAAATAATCCATAAACGAAAGAAGAAGTCTCAAAGGATATTATAATATAGTTTGAATTAAACTAAAATACATAAAAGCATAATCTATCAAAATGTGCAAGATGCAGCTAAAGTAGTGCTTAGAGAGACATAAATTTTTAGCATTAAGTGCTTTCATTAAAAAAGAAGAAAAGTGTCAAATCAATAAAACGTATATTGCTAACATCAGCCTCCACTCACATAATAGGACAGAAAGCACCTACCATCACAACTCTACGCATACCAAATTGACAACTTGAATGAAATGGGCTAATTTTTCAAAAACCACAAACTACCAAAATTTACCCACATGAGGTAGATTATCTAAATAGTGTTATAACTATTAAAGAAACTTAACCCATAGTTTAAAAACCTCATCAAGTAGAAAATTCCAGACCTAGATGGTTTCATTGGCAAATCCTACCAAACAAAGATTTTGCACAATCTCTTTCAGAAAATAACTTCAAAACTTCCTTTATGAGCTCACCATTATCCTAGTACCAAAACTAAAATAATATAAAAAATTATAGCCTAACTGGCATGGCTCAGTGGTTGAACCAGGAGGTCACAGTTTGGTTCCAAGTCAGGGCACATGTCCAGGTTGCAGGCTCAATCTCCAGTGGGGGGCATGCAGGAAGTAGCCAATCAATGATTCTCTACCAGCACTGATGTTTCCATCTCTCTCTCCCCCTCTCCCTTTCACTCTGAAATTAATAAAAACATTTTGAAAATTATAACTGAATATAGACACCAAAAACCATCAACAAAATAATCTGTAATAATAAAAGGGTAACATACTAATTAGACTGGATGCCCTTCCAGACATCATTCTGGACAAAGCCGGGGCCGTAGGGAAGCCTGGGTACCAAGTGCCAGAGAGGAGCCAGTGCCAGCATCCGGGGAAAGGAAGGCCTATCTTGTATGATTTTCATGCATCGGGCTTCTAGTTAACAAATAAAATCCATCAATATATAAAAAGAATAATACACTGTGTCCAAGTGGGGTCTCTCTCAGAAAAGCAAGGCTGGTTCAGTATTTGAGAATCAATCACTCTAATCCACCATATAAACCATCTAAAGGAGAAAAGCCATGTAATCATATCAATTGATACAGAAGAATCATTTGAAAACTTTAATATGCTTTCATGACAAAAATTCTCAACCAATCAAGAATAGAAGGGAATTCCCTCAGCCTGATAAAGGGCATCTATAAAAATCCTACAACATAATGTTTACTGGTAAAAGATTCTTATCCTAAATCAGGAAGAGAAATGACACCTTCTGTCACCACTCTTATTCAGTATGCTAGTGCTCACAAATGTAATAAAGGGAGAAAAATAAAGTTCAAGCATAAAGATAAAAAAGTAAAGAACTGAAACTGCTTCTATTTTCAGACAACATGATTGTCTCTGTAGAAAATCTAAGTAACTACAATCATAATACCAACAATTCTCTTAGAAATAATATTAGAGTTTAGTAAGGTTACAGAACACAAAGTCAACACAGAAACATTTATTGTATTTCTATATACTAACAATATACAATTTGAAACCAAAACAATTCCATTTGCAATAGTCCCCAAAAAAATAAAATACATTGGTATAAATATAATGAGGGAAGGCAGGGGGTGGGTGGGTGGGAAGAAATCAAGCAAAGAATGTATATGCAATATATGCATAATCCGTGGACACATACAAAAGGGTGTGAAGACCTGGAATGAGGGCAGGGTGAGCAAGAGTGGTTAAGGGGAGGGATTGGATATATGTGATACTTTCAACAATAAAGATTTAAAAAATAAAAACAAAAAAAATATATAATTAACATATTTAAAATCTGATGCTGAAAATTATAAAATTCTGATTAAAGAAATAAAAGATGACCTAACCAAATGGTCATTCCATTCTGTTCATGGCTTGGAAGAGTTAGCATAATAAAGATACTGATTCTTCCCAAATTGATGTATAGATTTAATGTAATTCTATTGAAATACTCCCCAAAATTTTGTAATATTTTATAGAATTAAGTTAATTCTAAAATTTATAAGAAATTTTAAATTTTGCTAAAACAATTTGGAAAGAGAAGAATAAAATTATACAAATAAAACTACACAATTTTATTATTTACTGTACAGCCACAGTATTCAAGACAATGTGGTATTGATGAGGGATAGATACATAGATCAATGAAACACATATGAGAGTCCAGAACACAAAAGTAACAAATATGGACAATTGATTTTTCATGATACAAAAGCTATTCAATGAAGAAAGAATTGTCTTTTCAACAAATGGTGTTGAAACAATTAGAAATCTTTCTGCAAAATACTACTAATAATAATAATCTTCAACCTAAACATTGCACCATTATACAAAAATTAACTCAAAACATATCATAAATTTAAACATAAAAAATGAAATTATGAAGCTTTTAGAAGAAAGCATTGGAGACTTCTAGAGAAATTGACCCTAAAGAAATAAAAATGTAGGGTCACACAAAAATCATACATGAGTCTTTATGGATGTTTCATTCATAATGATCAAATACGGAATCAATCCCATATCCTTTAATGGATGAGTGGATAAATAAGTTACAGTACATCTACACAATGGAGCAGTATCAACGATAAAAAGAACAAACCACTGATACATGGGACACCTAGGGTGAACAGCAAATGCATTATGCTCAATGAAAGAAACTAGTCTCCTGTGTGATTTAACCCATTCATATGACAATATCAAAGACAGAATGGTAGAGAGATGAACCAGTGGAGATGGAATTGTTGTCTCCCCATCTTGGTGATGCCAACACTCACAGAGTCACGTGTCAAAACTCATAGAACAGCACACCCCTAAAACACCCAATGTTACAGTATCTTCATTTCAAAAAATAAAATGAAAACTAAACATCAAGCTCACGGTGACTGGGAGGAGGGCGTTGCTAAACTCTCCTGGTCAGACAGGGGTGCAGCTAATCCAGCTCTGGCTTCTTTGAATCTAGGTACAATGCAGAACCGTGCTGTGTGGATGGCCTCTAGAATCTACCTCAATCCTGCACAGAGCTGGTTTACACTCACCCCACCGTCCCTTTCACCCTGGCCTCCCTTCGCAGAACACAATTCAAAAAGAGTCCTTTGCTGGCCCCTAATCCTATGTGCCCTCACGTTTCCAGGAGGCAGGCAGCAAAGAAGGCAGCAGAAACCCATTCATACCCTGCTCTCCTACCCCACGCAACCTCTCAGCTGGGCCTTCTAAGGAAACAAGGAGAGGTGGGCGGAGAGCTGTGGGAGGAGAGCAACCGACAGTCTGCTCAGACTCATCCCTGAGCCTCTGTGACTATTTTTGCCTTGTGAATACACAGCAGAGTGGGCCACGCTGGGCGGGTGGCCATGTGTGTTTGTGTGTATGTGTGAACACATATGCATGAGAGGGGGAGAGAGCGAGAGGCTTCCCGAGAGAGATTGAGTGGGTGGCTGCCTCTGACGGGGTGTGTGCAGCCAAATGCAAAACATCAAGCAAGCAATTACACTGCAATCAGATGCTCGGGAAGTCTGCCTGCGTCAGCGGCGCTGTCTCTGCTCCCCCAGCCAGTGCGTGCTCCTGCTGGAGGGAAGGGGCTTCTTTAGGCTCTTTGGGGGTCACAGCCACTCCTGACATCAGGAGAATAAAACACCTAGAAACTGCCTGTGGTTGCCCTTGTCCAATAGGCAAATTGAGCCGCATAATGAAACTTGATTCAAGCCCGTTTTCTAACACACACTGTCCTTCACACTCTCCTGCCATTCTCCTTCCCTTCTCAGAGCCTGGCCAGTGGAAGGGCCTCTGGTTTCCCCTGTTCCCGTGTCAGTTGTGAGAGCTCCGGAAGAGGGGTTCATTCTGCATAACCCGGGGAATGGGCAAGTCGGGGTGCAACAGCACCAGTGACGGTGACTGTGTCCCTGTGTGCTGGTCAGTCAGGGATCCAGGCACAGATGCGATCAAGCTAGCTTATGCCAGAAGGCCCTTTGGCGAATGATAGGTGTTCTTCACCTGGGCACATCACCACTACTTGGGATTGGATCTCGGGAATCTGTGTCTCAGTGCCAGGTAACACTGATGTCGCCTCAGCTTGGAAGCCCACAGTCTATCAGGAGGGGATGTGGGCCTGGGACCAGGACACGAGGACGAGACCGCTGGTGTCACTGCCTGCATGGGCGGCTCTCACCCTGCTGGGCTCCGCTTTCCCATGGGTTAGGTGGGATAACACAGCCTAACAGAACCCCGGGAGTACGGGCTGGTGTGAAGGTGTCCTGTGGCCTTATTGAAGGTTTACACATTGACCTACACACTACACCTATGACAGTGCAAATTATGTCATCTGTCACCTTTTTTCACCATGGGGGGGGGAGGGGTTTCAAACAGCTGTCATTGGTGGACATTCTTGCCAGAGGAATGAGTCAATAGATCTGTTTTCCCTTTGATTTATAGCCACAGGAGTGCGTCGGGCATGAGGTTTACCAAGCCTTGTCAATTTGCTGCCACTTCTCAGTGCTACAGATTTCACTCGTGGAGTGGGCTGTTCCACCCCAGCACAGGGGAAATCATTCTGGATCCTGAACCACCTCTGGGCCCTCCGCACACAGCATTCCAGGAGCAAGGCTTTGGGAATGCGACTTCTGCCTCCCTCCCGCAGTCCTGGTTGCAGGGAGTGAGAGGACCAGAGAGGAGGAGGCAGCAGGTCTCACCAGATGCTCCTTGTGGGTCTTTGGGTTGCAGGCAAGCACCAGGCCCAGGCCCGTGCCCATCCCCAGTAGTCTGCAGAGTGGTGGTGGTCAGCCAGAGCAGGCGTCTTGGCCACCCCAGGTGGCCCCAGCTCAGGGCACCATGCAGTGAACCTGGCCCCTTCCTCCTCTAGTGCTTGAAACAGGGCACAGCTCCTGGTGTCAGGTCCAGGAGCCTCCCTGGGGGAACGCAGCTGGGGGACTCCCCATACCCCAAGATAAGGGGTACCCTTGTGGAAGGGGAGTGATGGGCCTTCAGACTCAATCTGCATGAGAACTACCTGGGTAGAATGCAGGTTCTCAGGCCAGACCTGACCCTGTTGTGTGATTCAGGACTTTGAGGGAACCAAGAGCCCTGATGAAGGGATTCAAACCCACTGGCCCCACCCCCACCTCCACTGATCAGGGCTGGGATGGGTCAGGGTTTTCTAAATCCGAGCAGAGCGGTATTTCTTCCTACAAGGCATAATGAAAGGTGTAAATGCCAGGAAAGTCACATACTGTTCAAACTCAATGTCACCAGTGTGGGTGATGTGCTCACCATCCGGCCACACTGCAGACACCTCCTCCATTTCTCCATGAGACCTCACTGGGCACCTAGGATGGGCCATTATCTCAGGTACCCAGCTGATGGCAGTGGAGGGGGTTCCATTCCAAGAAAGAGCAGACAACTTGACCGGGGACTCATAGCTGGCTGGGGCCAGGTTGGCACGTGAGGCCTGTCAGTCCAGATGCAAACCCTGTGCTCTTTTTAGACTCCCATCACCCTGCACCAGGGACCTCTCCTCAAAGAGATTTGGGCAAGTGCTGCTTTCCTTCTCTTTGCCCCTTTCCAGGATCTGAGGACTTTCTTCCCAGGAAGCCACGACTTCCTGTGAACAAAGTGCCACTGGCTCTGTGGGGTCTGCAGCCTGACTGCATTGTTCAAAGCTCAGCTCTGCTACTTTCTATCCGTGAAGTTTAGGCAAGTTCCTGACCCTCTCTCAGCCTTTGTTCCTCATCTGCCAATAATCCTTACACCTTCCCCACCGAGTGACTTTGGTTTACATGAATTAAAATGCACAAAACTCATTTTGGTGCTTAAAGAATGTTCATTATTCTCTGCCCTGCACTTCATTCTGTAGTCTTGTGCTGTCTGACTGAGTACAGGGTGGTCTTGTGCTATCTGACTGACTGCAGGGTGGTCCTGTGCTGTCTGACTGAGTGCAGGATGATCCTGTGCTGTCTGACTGAGTGCAGGATGGTCCTTGGCTGTCTGACTGAGTGCAGAGAGGTCATGGAAAGGACTTCTGTCAGTTATATAATAGGGGAGATAAACCAGGAATGAGCCCCAGGAACTTGAATGATGCTGGTGTTCAGTCCCAAGATGGGAAAAGCACTCGGCACACCTACACAGGAGTGCAGGCATGCACGCAGAAGCGCATGAATTCCTTCAGGTTGGCAAATTTGGATGCTAATATCAGAGGGAATGGATGTGACCAATGGGGCCAGTTCCCATGAGAAAGGGGCAGGCACAGCACCGACAACCCACCAGGAATGGGAAAGAGGGTCACAGAATTGAAGCGATAGCAAAGAATGAACACGTGGGGCAGGACAGAGTGGATGGGGTAAGGCAGATACCTGGGAGCAGGGTGAGGAAGGGCCCACGCGTGCAAATGAGAGACAAGAGGGGTATGCAATGTCAGAGATGGGCAAGAACCAGGACAAGTGAAAACCAAAATAAACCCCATAATTGCATCCAAACACTCACACCCAAAACCTGCCTCCAAAGGGCCACATCAGGGTAGTCTACATAATGCATGCATACGCGCACACACAGGAACACAGAAATTCACAGACATGTACAGACACACAGGCACACAAAGACATATACACAGGCATTCACATATAGACCCACACACAAAGACACACAGCCACACAAGCACAGACACACATAGACACACAATGCTCAAGCACATCCCTAGGACAGTTTAGCTTGATTCTCTCCACAGGGACAGATGTCCCATATAAGGAAACTAGAGACTCAGTGAATGAAATTTGTGCATGGTGGCTGGGGGGGAGACAGGGGGAAGGGTAGAGGGGTGTGCGTCATTAGCTCAGCCTGCATCCTCTCAAATCCGGGACCCCTCAGGGGATGTCCGACTGCTGGTTTAGGTCCAATCCTGGGGATCAGGCCTAAACCAACAGTTGGATATCCCTCTCACAATCCTGGACCGCTGGCTCCTAATCGCTCATCTGCCTGCCTCCCTGCCTGCCTTGTCACCCTTAACTGCCCCCTCCCTGCTGGCCTGGTCACTCCTAACTAATCCTCCACCAGCCTGGACACATCTTACTGCCCCCCTTGCCAGCCTGGTCACCCCTCACTGCCCTCCTACAGGCCTGGTCATCCCCAACTGCTCCTCCTGTTGGCCTGGTTACCTCCAACTGCCTCCCCTCCTGGCATGGTTGCCCCCTGCTGGAGGCAATCCTCATGGCCCCCTGCTGGCCTGGTAAACCCACACAGCCTGCTTGCTGTTCAGCTATTTGGTCATACCTCACTAACCCCCCTGCAGGCCTAGTCATAGGCAGCCATCTTGTGAGGGTGTGGCAGTCAATTTGCATATTACCTTTTTATTATATAGGAGGAGGTAAGAAACCCAAGTTCTTCTGATAAAACCTGGGGTCAGGAAGCAGCAATGGATTTTATATTTACAGAGAAAACCAGAGGACTCTAGGATCCAGGAAGCCTTAAATAAAAGCTGTGTGTGCTTTAACCCTATGGGTATTGACTGCCTGGAAAACAGGCTCCACAGAGTGACTGGATCTAGCCAGGCAGCACCTAGTGCCCAGGAGCCACAGTGGTGATGACTCGTGTCAATGCCTGGATGCAGGAGCCCCTCCAGGAAGACCAGAGACTATGGTGGAGGGAGACTAAGGAACTGGCAGGAGGCTCACAACAAGCTGGACACTCATCTCTTCACATCCTCCCTCCCACATCGGGTGCCTCTGACATACTCTTGCCTGGTGCCCAGGGCCTCTCCTTGGCAGTTACACAACTACAGTAAACTAAAAAGGGGATTAGTGCTTTAGTCTCTCTCTCCCCTGCCAGCATCTGAACTCCAGGAGGAGTGCATGTGTTACTCACTCCTGATTCCCAGTTCCCAGCATATAGTAAACACTCAATAAATATAGAAAATTAAGAATGGATGAATAACCTGACACTGTTGGAATCAGCAAAGGCAGCTGCATGCCAAGGACAGTGGTGAGAAGGTGCCTTAGTTGGGAGGTTCCTGTCATCATCCATGGACACTCTGGTGTCCATTTAAGTCCTAGTTCTGCTTGCAACCTCTTGACACCCCACCCCCCAACCTGAGTCTTTGAGTCACTCAGAGAAATCTGCAAGATTATACATCAAATCTGTCAAAGCTGGGGGAAACCCTGTGAAAGGGACACCGAGTGGGGTAAAATCACTGATGTGGGCTTTTGATAAATTATACCATTTCCAGTCCATATCCCAATTTTTCATTGTGCTCTTCACCCTGCTCTTTCCTTCCCATGGCCTCAACCAACCTTCTCTCCTCCACAGCTTCCATGGGCCCTCCAGGACTCTCCATCTACTTCATTTCTCTCCTATAAAACATCTGTTCTCAGATTAAGGCTTATATTAAGAATGTCAAGATTTCCACTTCCAGAAAATATAGAGTAAAATGAATCAGAATTACATTCCCTCCTGAAACAAACAAACAAAAAACAGACAAACTATATAAAACAATGGTTCTCAGACACTGGAGGTTGGGTAGCAAGGACAACGATCCCTGAGAAAGGGAGCACCTGCAGGGTGGGGGAGGGCTGTGATTGCCCACGTTCCTGCCTGGAGAGAGCATATCCAGATGGCAGAGTAGGAAGGGGAGCCCAGAAAGAGCTGGCTGCCTCCCAGAACAGAGGAGACAAAGCTGGGGTCCAGGGAGACCACGGTGTGGTGGGCAGCCTGGACAGACTTGAGGTGACTCAAAGTGACCACCACCTCCTGGATTCACACCTCTGTGGAGTCTCCTCCCACCTGGTCCCAAGTCTGGTCTCTGTGACCAATAGCACATAGTCAAGGGATGGTATGTGAGGATGGCAGGTTATAGGAGTTAGAGGCTTTCATCCTGGAGTCTCTCTATCTATCTACCTCTCTCTCTCTCTCTCTCTCTCTCTCTCTCTCTCTCTCTCTCTCTCTCTCAATCTTGATCTCCATATCACTCTCTCTCATCACTTGCTCTCGGAGGACTTAGATGCCATGGAATGTCATCTGTTCTGAGGGAAAACCCACATAGTGAGAAATGAAGCCTTCTGCCAAAAATCACATATGTGAGCCCTGGCCAGTGTGGCTCAGTGGATAAAGCATCGGCCTGTGGACTGAAGGGTCCTGGGTTCTATTCCAGTCAGGGGCATGTACCAGGGTTACAAGCACATCCCCAGTAGGGGGTGTGCAGGAGACAGCTGATAGGTGTTTCTCTTTCATGGATGTTTCTAACTCTCTCTTCCTCTTCCTTCCTCTCTGTAAAAAATCAAATTTTTAAAAATCACATAGGTGAGCCCTGGCCAGCATGGTTCAGTTGGTTAGAACACCATCATGTGCACTGAAGTGCTATGGTTCCATTCCTGGTCAGAGCACATACCCAGATTGCAGGTTCAATCCCCTGGTTAAGGGAGGCAAACAATACTGTATCTCTCTCTCACATTGATATTTCTCTCTCTCTCCCTCTCCCTTCCTCTCTTTCTAGAATCAAAGAAAAATATAACCTCAGGTGAGGATTTAAAAAACATATGAGCCAAAACTGGTTTGGCTCAGTGGATAGAGCATTGGCCTGTGGACTGAAAGGTCCTAGGTTTGATTTCGGTCGAGGGCATGTACAGTGGTTGCGGGCACATCCCTAGTAGGGGTTGTGCAGAAGGCAGCTGATTGATGTTTCTCTCTCATCGATGTTTCTAACTCTTTATCCCTCTCTCTTCCTCTCTGTAAAAAATCAATAATATATATATATTATTATATATAATTATATATATAATATATAATTATATATAATTATATATAATAAAAATAATATATATATTTAAGAAAAACATCACATGAGTGAGTTTGGGAGCACTTTTAGATGACCACAGCCATGGTCAACAACCTGAATACAACCTCATGAAAGACCCTGAGTCAGAACCACTTACGGGGGCTGCTCCCAATAGCTAATCCACAGGAACTAAATGAAATATTTGCTGTGTCAATGATGCCATCAGAAAACTATACAGATGAAAGAAGGGCATCAGATATAGTCAATATGTAGAAAAATATATCTTTATTTTATAAATCTCTTTTAAAGACTTTAATCAAGCATCATAACACAGTATTATGGTTTTATAATATATGTAAAAGTAGATATAAGACAATGATAGTACAAAGGCCAGAAAGGGGAAATTGTAGTTGACTGTTATAAGATTCATGTACTATATGCTTGACAATAGACTATGAAATGTTAAAAATGTACACTATAACAATAATGTAATTACTAAAAAGGGGAGTATATAGCTATTATAATAAGTCAATAAAAGAGAGAAAAAATGGAGTAATAGAATTAATTCAAAAGAAAGAGGAAGAAAAGGATAACAAAGAAAAGGTGGGATAAATAGAAAACAAATCTCAAGATATTCAAACCCAGCCATATCAATAATTGGATTAAATGTAAATGATACAAATGTTCTAATTAAAAGGCAGTTTACCAGACTGCATAAACAAGCAAGACAACTATATGATGCTGCCTACAAGAGACCTATTCTAAACATAATACCTCATTACTTTAAAAGTAAAAATGTGTGGAGGTAAAAATACCATGCAAATATCTAGCAAAAGAAAGCTGGAAGGGGGTGACTATGCCGATATCAGACAAAGTCGATTTCAGAGCAAATATTATCAGGCATATAGAATATTAGTTCATTTTGATAGAAGAGTCAGTTTGTAAGGATCACTCACAATTATGTTTATGCATCTAAAAGCAGAGCTTCAAAATGAATGAAGTTGTGGAGCTATATGAAGAAGTAGATAAATCTGTGACTATAGTCAGAGACTTCAGCACAATGATCTGGATGGACATGGAGGTACATATAGAGCCCATCAAGTCTCAGCTGTGAGATCAGGGGTCTAAAATGAATGAAGAAAGGGGCTTAAAATCAACAAGAGAATTCTGACCCAAGAGAGAGGACATAGCTTAGGTGAAGCCTGTGGAAGGAGAAGCCAACAAGCTGACGGTGGGAATCATGTTCTTTCACGGGGTGGTGAGGAAAGCATTCCACAGATCCACGCACTGGAGATTGTGGTGTAGCAAGATTTATTTGGGTGGAAATATGCCTCTTGTTTCCAATTTTTTATCTTTATCAAAGCCAAAACAAAGGCCAGTGTCTAGAGTTACTGTTTCATAATAAAGCTTAGTCCTTTGGAGCCTGTGCAGTCTGCTGAGGGCCCTAGGTGGCCTCTACACCTGCATGGCTGCATGTGTTCCCTGAGATTATAGTATCTCGGGTTTGGAAAGGACCAGAAATTTTTTCAGAATAACCAATCGACATCCCAAGCTTTTGACAGGTCCACCCCCTAGCCAATTGATTTATTTCCCAGACACAGGCCTCCAAGGTCTTTATTTTGGCTCCTATTGCTCATGGGCTTACCTTCCCCTTCACTGTTCTTTCCCTTCCCGCAGTGGTCAGCAGGGAATGGACCTGCGGTTCCTGGATATTTAATTTCCTGATTAAGCAAGCAGATTCAGTGTCCCATTCAGCTCCCCAGCTCATTAGGCTCAACAATGTCTGATTCCCTTTGCTTCTTCCCTTCAATACCTATGCTAACAAACAGATGGAGGACAAACCATCTTTATCCTTCTCTTATCTCCGTGATTTGAAGGCTTTGGCTCCTAAACGTCTCTCAGGACAGGGAACACCTGGCAGGTGCTGTGATTCCAGAAACCAGACCTCCTGCCCCATGACCTGGGGCTTCCATTCTTTCACCCAGAGATAGAAACTTAGTTTATTTTATAACTTTCTTGAGGTATAACTGCCATATAATAAACTGCCCATATTTAAATTCGATAGGCTTTTTACATTCCCATGAAACTATCACCACAATCATGATCATGAATATTCCAGAAGTTTCCTCATTCCCTTCACAATCCCTTCCTCCCACCCTTCCTGCCCATCCATGACTACAGGCCATCACCAATCTGTTTCTGTCGCTGTAGATTAGTTTTGCATTTTTTGGCATTTTAATATATAAGATGTATTACATAATCATTTTTTCTGGCTTCTATAATTCAGCACGATTGTTTGATATTTATCATCATTTTTTTGTATCAACAATTCACTTTCTTTCTTTGCTGAGTAGTATTCCATTGGATGGATTATGTAACACAATTTATCTACCAATTCACATATTTGTGGACATTTGGGTGTTTTGTTTTGTTTTCCATCTTGGGCTATAACAAATATGGCTGCTGTGTACACCTTAATGCACAGATGTTTTCATTTCTCTTGGGTATACACCAAGGAAGTGGAATGGTTGGGCCATATAGTAGGTTTATCTTTAACTTTTTGAACTGTTTTCCAAAGTGGTCATATCAATTCTATCTCCAACAAAATGGCAATTTACTAGAGTTCTGGCTCACCCCTGTCTTCACTCTCACCAGGTAAGGTCAGTTTTCTCAAAATTCGAGCCATTCTTGTGGGCGAGCAGTGATAGCACACTGTGCTTTGAATTGGCATTTCCATAGCAACAAGTGCTTACCTGCCAACTATATATCTGCTTTTCCTATTCTTTTGATCATTTTTTCATTGGATTCTCTGGGTTACGATTGAGTTGTAAAGCAGGATAAGGGGGGAAAGACTAATAGAGAGGGCTATTTTTGATAGGATGACTAGAGAAGGTCTCTCTAGGTAAACAATATGTAAACAGAAGGAAGTAAGCCATGAGTATAGTATTCTTGAGAGAGGAGCCTTCCCAGTAGGAATACAGAAAGTGCAAAGGCCCTGAGGCAGAAGAGTGCTTGCTGTGCTAAGGACCAGCAAGGAGGCCAGCAGAGCTGACTTAGAGGTGAGAGAGAGGAAATTTATATAATGAAATCCTTTTATTTATTTACTTATTTACTTGCTTATTTATTTATTTAATTTTTAAACATTGAGGTTATTTTATTTTTTATGTATTTTATTGATTTTTTTTTTCTTACAGAAAGGGAGAGAGATAGAAAGCTAGAAACATCAATGAAAGAGAAATATCAATCAGCTGCCTCCTGCACACCCCCTACTGGGGATGTGCCCACAACCACTGTACATGCCCTTGACCGGAATCTAACCTGGGACCCTTCAGTCCGCAGGCCGACGCTCTATCCACTGAGCCAAACTGGTCAGGAAATCCACTTTGCAGAATAGTAAGTTGGATACCCAAATCTTAAAGGACCTACCACACTATATACATTCAATTAAAAAAAAAACAAACAAAAAATCACAAAAAAAAACCCACAAAAAACAACAACAATTTAATCTGAATATATACTCCTAGACTGCTTGCTTAGCTCCTGAATGTTCACTTAAAGCAACTCTTTACCATTCTATGGGCTTCGTCCCCTCAGATGTGCCTCCCAGGGGCCTGCAGATGCCTCCCCACAGCCCCCACCCCTTCAAAGGCCTGGCTGGAAGAGCAGGGCCTTGGAACAGGCATCAGGGAGGATCCTTTAATCAAGAATTATTTAAACTGCTTGACTTCATCTACCATTATAATGGGACATAAAATTTTAAGGACTTTTGCAAAAAGTAAAAAATAAATCTATGATCCAACTCTATATAAGTTCTAATAAATCCAAAGAGGGGATTTATCATCTCTCAATAAATGTGTCTCTTCTGCCTATATTTGGAAAACTTGAAAACCCCCAGATATAAATCTCAGCATCAGGCTTGTACTTCTCTCCTCAGATGCTAGCATGGCTGCCCCCTAGCACCCCTGCTCTGTTCCCCCATCTCTTATCATTCCTCTCCAGCCCTGCCCCCACTCCCTCAGCTGCTGGGGAGCCCCCCAGTGATCTGGAGAATCTTCGAATGTGCTGGAAAGTCCCCTGGGCCCCAGTTTCTCATCTAGAAAGTAAGAAGATTGAAACACATGACTTAGAAGCCCCCACCCCCATTGTTCCAGTGACCCCTGGAGGCACCCAGCCTGCAGCCACCCACCGCTGCTGTCTGTGGAGGCTTGTGGATGGGCTAAAGGGCAGAAAGTCGAGGTCAGATAAAGATGTGAGGAAGGCATTTTCCTGAGGACCATGCACGACTAGTCGTGTCCCTGGGCATTAGTCAGGGAATGCACAACTCTAGACCTGCTACGTGTGACAATGGGACAAACCTTTTAACATTTGCTAAGTGATGGAAGGCAGACCGAGAAGGCCCACGTTGCATGATTCCATTCATAGGAAAGCTCAGAATAGGCAAATCCACACAGACGGAAAGGGGAGGAGTGGCTGCCGGGCCTAAGCAAGGAGGGGGAGCTGGGACTGACTGCTGATGAGAACCATTCTTTCTGGGGTGAAAGAAATTTTTTTGAAATTAGATAGCAGTAATGGTTGCAAAACAGAGTAAATATGCTGAAAACCACTGAACTGTGTATTTGAAATGATGAATTTTATGTGTGTTATGCCTTCGTTTAAGAATATATAGCTTTTAACTGCAGATCTTGGCAAGTCAGGGCCCTAGCTCAGCAGGGCCAGGGAGCTCGTCCTGCTTGGGGACAGGCCAGAGGCTCAGATGCAGGAGGCAGCTGGACAGGCCTCTGGACCCGACCTGCAGGTTGCTCCTCTCATAACAAGGCCCAGCCACAGGGTCCTCAGGCCCAAGCCCCAAACCCTAGAGGCAGAGCTTCTCAAGGTGTGGCCTGGGACCTCCTGTGTCAGCACTAACTGGGGGCTTGGGCCGAACTGCATTTTTTTTTTTCACAAGCTCTCTAAGCAATTCTTTTGTACTCTTAAGTTTGGAAAACATTTTGAGCTAGAGTGTTTCAAACTCTAAAGGGCATATAAGTCACCTGGAGATCTTATTAAAATGTAGAGGATTCTCATCCAGTGGGTCTGGGTGGGGCCTGTGAGTCTACATTCCTAATAAGCCCTTGGGCTTCCCAGGCCACTGGTCCATGGATTCCACTCTGAGCAGCAAGGACTAGAACGGCTTCTCAAACTTGGCTGTATATTGCAATCAATCATCCGGGAAATTCTAACAGCTACTGAGGCCTGGTCGCCTCTGAGATCCTAAATCCGTCTTTGGGGGTGATCTAGGTATCAGGTTTTTTGTTTATTTGTTTGTTTTTAACATATTTTATTGATTTTTTACATAGAGGAAGGGAGAGAGATAGAGAGTTAGAAATATCGATGAGAGAGAGTCATCTATCAGCTGCCTCTTGCACGCCCCCTACTGGGAATGTGCCCGCAACATGCCCTTGACCAGAATAGAACCTGGGACCTTTCAGTCCGCAGGCCAACGCTCTATCCACTGAGCCAAACCGGTTTCAGCGGCATCAGAGTTTTTAAAACAACATCACCCCACTCCCACTCCACCCTCCCTGCGAGGTGATTCTAAAATGCAGCCATGGCTGCAAACCAGTGTGGCAGAAAGAGACAGACTTTCTAGCAGCTGTGTAGGTGGATTGAGGAGTGCAAATCCAGGGAGCCAGTGACTAAGGGAAGGGACAATGCAGGGGTACAGAGGGGTAGGAACACTTCAACTCTGTCTCTACACATTGTAGGTGCCTGGGGCAGAGCCAGAGTCCAAGAAAGGGAGCCTGGTGCCAGAACGATCATCCCAAGCCCAGCAGACAGGTAGCAGGGTGCTCTTGCCAGGTTCAGGCCTCAGTCCTCTGTGGCTCTGAGCCTGGGCTTGTCAGCGATTCCATCAGAAGCCCAGAGAGAGGGAGCTTCATGCCTCCTACCTTACCCAGAATGCCCCACTTATTGGAATCACCTTAAATCCAAGGACTGGCATTGCCAAAGAGGTATGGAAGGGAGGAGGCATCTGCAGGATGTCACCTCCTGGATTCCTTCATCCCTGTGTGTCCCCAGCTGTGAAGGCAATTGGTTCTGATTGAGAAAGGTTAAAGAACGAGACCCTCCACATCATCGAGATTTGCATGGGGGTCTCTTGGCATTTGGGGAAAGACACACACACCAGGAGAAAGAAAAGTATGATGAGTAGGGAATGCAAGGACTGTTTGCCTGAAAGCCGGAGACAGATGCTAAACGCAACACACGGGCACTTTGGCAAGAGTGGGCATAGAGCAGAAACACGGGCTGTATTTCACTGGGAAATAAAAATGTGTCTGTAATTAATGATCCTCTAGGAACACATGGCCTTTATTAATGCAGCGATTTGGAGAAACATCATTCACTAGACATCAGGAGGCTTGCATTGCCAGAACGGACTTTCATCTGGAGCAGGGTTCAGGAGGTCAGGAAATGGAGGAGGCACAGGGGATGGGTTCCCAAGGGTGTCAGGGATAGGGAGCTGGGAGCCGGCAGAGGCTGGGCCAAGAAGCCCCACTGATATGCTGGGACACTGAGGAGAAGTAACTGCCTTCTCCTGCCATGCTTAAGCATCTCATTTGGACACCATAATCACAGAGATTGCGTGAGTAGGCTGTGGAGCCAGATGGCCTTGTTCAAATCTAGTCTTTCTGCTTTGCTGGGTGACCTTGGCCGAGTTGATTGATGTCTCTGTGCCTCAATATGCTCACCTGTAAAAAAAGAGCTTAATAATTATACCCACTCATAGAATTACCTAAAGTGCTTTAGCACAGCACTGGCCTATACGTGCTAAATAGTTTTTATTATCCTCGGCAGATTTCATCAGGGCATAAATGGGAATAATAATAGCAGCATAGGACACATGAGGTTTTCTGTAGAAACTCTAAGTTGTCTTCCCCACTAGCTGTGAGAGTCTTGTGACAAACGAGGAAAGAGCCAGCAGAGATGGCCTGTGTCCTACTCACCAATGGGATTCGGGCACAGAAATATTAGTACTAATCAGGGAAACAGAGTCACAGCGCATCTCAGGGCAGCGACAGTAACCGCGGGAGACTGACCCAGAGAAACTGAAAGAATAGGACCCCTTGGCGTCCAATCCTAACCCTCCCTTATGAGCCGGATCGCCTTGGGCTAACTGCTGCTCAGACAGGCATTTCTCATCTGGAAATTTACTCATGGGACAGTTTCTAAGGGCCCTGAAGTCTAACTTTAAAAAAAAAAAAAATTCTTTGGCTAAAAGGGAGAACAGCACACAGGCCTAGGAGTACATTGGGAGAACTAGACCAGGGAATGTTGAGACTGGACGTCAACTGTTTCTATGTCCTCCCAAGCAAACCCCCGGATCTGGGACAGAGATGCTGGCTTCTGAGGTCCAGACACAGCACGGCCATGACATCTTCGCCCTCCTGAGCTGTCCTCCCAGAAAGTCCTAGCGAGCAAGTCATAAGCCCATCTCCTGCCTTTCCTGAGCTGCCCGTGTGGCCCCAAATAGTTCCACCTTGAACCTCCTCTCCCTTCATTTTAATTGCTCTCTTCGGTATCATCAGACGTTCTTTCTGGCTCCTTCCCCTCAACTTATCAGATGCTGAAGTCTGCCTCTTCCCAAAACAAATAGAAAGACACGCAGTGCTTCCTTCTGTGTTTCTACCCTCGGCATCCTGCCCCTAGCAGGCAAGCATCTTGAAAGCTAATTGGCACTGGCTGTCTCCGTTGCTCATTTCCCAACCAGTTCCAGAGGCATCGCTTGCTTCAAACACTGCCATTCCATGGGAACCACTCTGACCACATCCATCATCAACTCCACTGCCAACACCAGGGAGCTTTCCCCGTTACCGATCTTAACACCCAGCTGGGTTTAAAGGGCTGGCCGCTCCCTCTTTAGCCTCCACCCCCTCTGGTTTACCTGATGCAGGCTTCTCCTGGCTCTTTCTGCCTCTCTGACTATAGGTGATGGCTGGACCTCCTCCGTCACTCACACCTAATTGCTCTAGGATACTGCATTTGTCCACCTTCTCCTCTTTTTTGCATCCTTTTATGCAAGATAGCATTCATTCCCATGCTTTCAACTAGCACCTTGATAAGCATTCCAAATCTTTGTTTCCACCAAGACCACTCTCCTAAGACCTAAAACCTGCATAGGGTAAAGTACGTTATAAACCTCCATCATATTCCATATCTTTGAATGAATTCTCCATAGATATTTCAAATTCAGTATATCCTAAATCATCTCTCATTATTTCTCCTCCCCCACACTCTACTTTTTATTCCTCCTGTGCTCCTTGTCTCTGGTGGGACACCCCATCCATTGTGCATCGCTCACCCCTCCATCCACCTTATTCCCAGTTGTCTCCAAGCCCTGCTGACTTTACCTCTAAAATATCTCCTGTGTCAGTCCTCTCCCCAATCCATACCCATGGACACAGCCCAAATCTCTCACCAGGTTGTGTCAATTGTCTCCTAACGGTCCTTACTGCCTTTGTTTCTCCAATCCACCTGCCTCATCACCACAAAAGTGATTGTTCTCTATATATAGTCATATCTTTGGCCTTGGTGCAAGTCCTTCATTGACTTTCCTTACCTGTAAGACAAATGTCAATCAATTGCCTATCTTGCCATATCAGACTTTTCATAATCTGGGCCATCCCTCCCCGCTCCATCATTTGCTGAATGACTTTAAATTTCCCAACACACTAGGCCAGTGGTCCACAAACACATTAGTCAGCAGAGCCAAATATCAACAGTACAACAATTGAAATTTCTTTTGAGAGCCAAAATTTTTTTAACTTAAACTTCTTCTAATGCCACTTCTTCAAAGTAGACTCGCTCAGGCCATGGTATTTTGTGGAAGAGCCACACCCAAGGGGCCAAAGAGCCGCATGTGGCTCGTAAGCCAGTTTGCTGACCATGGCACTAGACAATGTTATGCCTTCAAGACCCCTTTCTAGAATGCTCTGATCCCTTGTCTGTTAGATGTGAGGCTAGTTACTTCCTTCCTTCTGTTCCACTCTTTTCTGGACTTAATTATTGACAGGTAACCTGTCAGCCACTCTTCAGCCAGCCAGACCCTCCTCTCCTGCCATGGCTTGTTCCTGACAACATCCTAGTGAGACATTAACTCTCAGGAAACTTCATAGCCAGGGCGACATGGCTCAGTGACTGAGCATTGACCTGTGAACAGGAAAGTCGTGGTTTGATTCCTGGTCAGGGCACATATCTGGATAGTGGGCTCCATCCCCAGTGTGGGGCATACAGGAAGGAGCTGATCAATGATTCTCTCTCATCATTGATGTTTCTATCTCTCTCTCCCTCTCTCATCCTCTCTGAAATCAATAAAAATATATTTTTTAAAAGAAAACTTTAAAGATTCATTAAGGGAAAATGACTAACAAATAGCATGTGGAGGCATTGTTCTAAGTATTTCTTCTTTCATAAAATTATACTTATGATGAAGCATGTGTATTTGTTTTTCTTATATAGAGAAAACCTAATTAAACCATAACAAATCCATACATAAGTAATATAACTTATTTTTACAGGTAAAAATAAAAAAGCAAGGTTGTATTAGAATTTTTAAATTGATATTGTTTTATCACCTTTTTACTTTAGAAAAGACAGGCACGGAGGCTGTACTATACATGTAGTACAGGTCCCAGAAAGACAAGCAGTGCTTCCTTCTGTGTTTCTGCCCCAGAACTACACATAGAGCAGGGATTTTGAATTCAAGTGCCCAGAAGAGTCACATTGTTGGCAGTAAAGGAGTACATGAGCTGTAGACACACTTGAGGAATCAACAGCTAATCCTTAACTCCAGTAAGTGTTCCATATAGACTCTGTGTTGCCATTGCTTCTAAAAGTTCAAAAGAAGTTTGATTTGCTCTTATTTTTCTGTTTGTAAAGTATACCACTTATATTATTATATTGAAATATCCCATATTTTCTAATATAGGCAATGAACTTATAAATTGTCCTCTAAACACTGCTTTAGCTGCATCCCATAAATTTCAATATGTCCTATTCTCTTTTTTACCAGTTCAAAGTTTTTCTAAGATCCTTTGTGGCTTCAAAAGTTATTAAGAAGTTTCTTTGTTCAATTTCAAAAGTATTTGCTGATATTACAAACTTCTGATTTTTTATTTTTAATATATTTCTATTGTAGACACAGAACATACTTTAAATAATTTTAATCTTTTTATGTTGACTGAAACATAATAAAGCCTAGCATTTGGCCTTTCTGGGAAAATGTTTCATATGGCATTGAAGATAGTGCATATTCTTTTGGGGTGGCATTTTCTGTAAATATGCATAACCATATTGGTCAATACAGTTGTTCAAGTATTGCATATCCTGACTGATTTTCTATCTATGAGTTTTTTCATATATTGTAAGTATGGATTTGATATTTCCAATTATAATTATTGAATTGTCTACTTTCATGAATTCTGACAGTTTTCTATGAACATATTTTGAGCTTTTTTGTTAAGCTCATAGCTATTCATTTTAACTATCATAGTTTCCTGACAAGTTGGGCCCTTTATTATTATGAAATGTCCTTCTTCTACTCTAATATTTAAAATATATCTTGTCTGGTAATAATATAGGCACTTAACCTCTCACAGAGCTACTGTTTGCATGCTTACCTTTTCCATCCTATTAATTACAAATTGTTGTGTTTTGAACCTGAAATATGTCTTTTACAGATAGGATATAGTTGAATCTTATTGTTTTTATCCACTCTGACAAATTTTCCTTTTTTATTGGATATTATTGTCCATCCAAATCTGACATGGTTATTATTTTACTTCACATCTGCTATCTTGTTTTTTGTTTTCTTTATATCCCATGTTTTTTTCCTATCTATTTTCCATTTATAGCTTTATTTAGTTTTAAATTATTTTTTGCTTAGTTTCTCTTTTGCTTTAAATTCCATTGCTTTAATCCCTATGTTGAATTTTTAATTATATATTTTTCAGTTATTGTCTCAATGGTTACTCTATGAACTATATTTGTATCTTAACACAACATATTTCAGGTTGTACTTACTAAATTCTGATAAATGTAGCAACTTTGCTCCAGTATAACTCCACATCCTCCTCTCATTCTGTGCTATTATTTTCATATGTATCACATTATATACCCAAAATACAGTATTATACGTATTGTTTTATGAAATCTGACATTTAAAGAAATTAACAGAAAAAAGTAAAACAACTATATTTATATTTTCTTTTATACAGGGGTGGGCAAAAATAGGTTTCTAGTTATAATACAAATAAATAATACACTAATTAATAAATAATAATACAAAAATAAACCATTTTGTGTACTCATAACTTTAAACCTAATTTTGCCTACTCCTTTTTGTATCCACATATTTATCATTTCTGGGGTATTCATTTCTTCCTATGGATTTTAGTTATCATTGGTACCATCTTCTTACATTCTGAGTAACTCCTTTTCAGTACTTTGTGTAATACAGGTCTGATACTTTCAAAAAATGTTTTCATTTTACATTCAGTCCTAAAGTATACTTGTGTTGATTGTTATAATAAAGTATAACTTAATTACCATATTTTTCCTAGCACTTGCAATACATCATCACAAGTGCCTTTGAGCCTACATCGTGTCTATTGAGGAGGCATTAATTCTATTGTTGTTCCCCTTCTGTGATGACTCATTTTTCTTCTGTGGCTTTTAAGATTTTTCTCTTTAGCTTTGGTTTTCAACAATTTGACTATAATATATTTAGGTGTTTATCTCTTTAAGCTAATCCTACCTGGAGTAAATTTATTGATTTTTTTTTCTGATCAGTATATTAAATGCTGTTCACTAAATTTGGAGAATTGTCATTCTTAAAAATAAGTTTTGTCTTTTTATCTCCCTTTTCTTCTGGGACTCCCATTGTATGTAACTTGGTATGTTTGATGCTGTCGTGCAGGTCTCTACATCTCTGCTCATTTTCTTCTATTTTTTCCCCTCTCTGAATCTTTAGATTGAATTATTTCTTCAGAGAGAGAGAGGGGGAAAGAGAAAAAAAAGACATTGATGTGAGAGCGTAGCATCAATCTGCTGCCTCCAGCACACATCCACAGCCTGGGATCAAGCCTGCAACTGGGCATGTGCCCTGACCAAGAATCCTTTCGTGCACAGGACACACCCAACTGAGTTACACTGGCCAGGGCTAGGTTGGATAATTTTTAATTAATCTACCTTCAAGTCCATTGATTTTTCCCCTGTCATCTCAAGTTTGCTATTGAGTCATGAAGCAAGCTTCTTCTTCTTTTTTTTTATACAAGTTTATTTTTCAATTCCAAAATTTTTATTTGTTCTTTGTTCAAAGTTTTTTGTAAATATTTTGAGATTCTTTGTTTGTTGAATCATTGTCATTATTTATTCTTTAAAACATTTATAAAAGCTGCTTTGAAGTCTTGGATAAATATTTTATCTGGGCCCAATTAGAGTTTGTTTCTATTCACTCTTTTGTTTTGTTTTTTGTTTGTTTGTTTATTTTTTAATTTGTTCTCATGTTGTTGAATACTGGCTATGTTTTGTGTATATACTGCAAAACATAGTATCATCTTGGATCTTCCTGGATGGCTCAGGGTAGGGTGTCCACCCTGAGCCACTGCAACTTTCCACCAAGCTGGGCACATACCCTACCTTAGGCATCTTTGCCTATGGACTTAAGACTGACTTATTTAAGAGAAGAAGGGGTTAGAAGAAATAAGAAAAGAAAGAGCATTGCGAAGAGGATTATCACTTCTTTGAACATCAATTCCCATTGTACAACATAAAAATAATAACTCTGCCACATGTTGGGACAAACAAAATGATATATATGACATTTATAAATTCCAAAACATTACACAAACATGAGAGAATACTATTGATAGTAATATTCTTTTATCATTGTTTTCTTCTTTAGCAGATAATTAACCTCAAATGTAATGTCTGGGAAAAGAGTCATAGATAAGTAGGGGGAAAAATCAAGAGAAAGCACCTAGAAGAAATATGTCCTTGACAAAGAGAAAATCACAAGAAACAGCAGAAAAAGAGAAAATGAAAATAAAAACAAAAACAGAGGTGAGAAAAGGAACTAAATGGAAAGAGTGGAGAAAAAGAAAGGACAGAGAAAAGAACAGCCTTCACACTTGTTCTCTTTATCTAACCAGAAACATAACACTGAAGAGGCTATTAGTGTTGTAAACCTTGTAGTAAAGGTTTTAACGATCCATTGGGGCCCTTTAATTTATTTATTCTAGTTCCATAAGTCAGGCCCCCATGCTCTTCCTGAGAGGCCAGATCAGTACCCAGTAAAGAGAGGAGCAATCACGTTCCTATCACCTGGGTAGCAGAAAGGGTGGGGTCATATCCAAAGTATTGGTCTATTTAGTACATTCCATCCCCTTTCCCACTCTGCTCTTACTCCCTTACAGACAGCCTGCTCTGCCTCTCCCCTGCCAGAGTCCGGTGGCCTCACCTTGTGCTGCAGGTAGCAGCAGTCAAACCAGGGATCCAGGGAGATCCAAGATGACACAGAAATATCTGCCTCTCATCTATTTGGATGCTGTAAAATGGGGTAACTGTCAGGAGAGGGGGCAAGACAGAAAGGGGTACTTTGTGTGATTTGAGAAGCTGTTTTTAGGTTGCAGTCTCATCTCCATAGTGGCTCCCAGAAGCCATAAACCCCTTTTAACTTTGGGGAACACATGCATGTTTATTATTTCAGTGTTTGATCATGGATCACATACCCAGAGAGCTGCATGTTTTCTCCAAAAATTTCATTTTGAATATGAGTTTCGTCTTTCCACTCTAAGGCAAATAAAAACATATATTTTGTACCACTGGATAATCACTAATAAATGAATCTGAAATATCACTTGGTTGCCTAGGGTTAAATTTGTGTTAATAATCACACAAAAAAGAAATACTGTGCTAATTGTTTTGAACTAATAAAAAATGAATAAATTGTGTTTAGTTACCAAACATAGGCCAAATACTGACAATCAAAAGAATTGACATTAAGGCAGCCAATATTATCGCAAGTAACAATTACTTTTCATTTTTTAAAAATCCCATTTAGTTCATTTTGGTTAATGTTATTAGTTTTGCTTGTATTTAATTTATAAATTTGATTTGTCTTTGTAATATGAGAAGTATAAGGAGTATATGCCCAGTTTAATGTTTTAAGTAAGTAAGTAATGATACAATAAAAATACTTTAAGTCAACAAAACAGAGGGGAGGAAGTACAAAATTACTTTTTTCTTTTAAAAGGCTTTATTTACTACTGACATCTTGAGGAGGGATGGGTGTGGCCTCCTTGCTCATCACCGTAGCCCAACAGGGAAAGTAGGCATGTTTTTCCTCAGATAAGATGATCTCAGTAGACTCAGAGGTTGAGTGACAAGTCCAAAGGGGCATGACAAGAGCAGAATTATCCATCAGGGATTGGACTCCCAGGATGACCCACCCACCTGATCATGTAGGCTTCTCTCTAGGCAGAAGTCAAGGTCGTAGAACCTGAGCATAAGGGAAACTTGGCTAAGCCAAACTTTCTTAGAGGTGTGCTACAGTCTGAGACTCTTTTAATATATATATATATATATATATATATATATATATATATATATATATATATAATTGATTTTGTACAGAGTAGAAAAGAGAGAGAAACATTGATGAGAGAGAAACATCAATCAGCTGCCTCCTGCATGCCCCCTATGGGGGATGTGCCCTCAACCAATGTACATGCCCCTGACCAGAATCGAACCTGGGACCTTTCAGTCCGTAGGTTGACGCTCTATCCATTGAGACAAACCAGTTTCACCTGAGATTATTTTTTTTTAAATATATGTTTTTATTGATTTCAGAGAGGAAAGGAGAGGGAGAGAGAGATAGAAACATCAGTGATGAGAGAGAATCATTGACTGGCTGCCTCCTGCATGACCCACACTGGAGATTGAGCTCACAATCTGGGCATGTGCCCTTGACTGGAATCAAAACCAGGAACCCTCAGTCCACAGGCCGATGCTCAATCCACTGAGCCAAACCAGCTAGGGCCAGTCTGAGACTCTTACCATCCAGTTCTCCTTCCTTCCCTCTCTACTTTAGAGAGGAAAGACCTGTTTTGGGCTGAATAATTCCCCTTGGAAACGTCTACTTCCTAGTCCACAGAACCTGTGGCTATGTTACCTTTTATGGTAAAAGGAACTTTGCATGTGTGATTAAATTAAGAATGTTGAGATCACAGATGATCCTGGTACATGCCAATGGCCCATGTAATCACTCTTAGAAGAGAGAAGCAGGAGGAGCAGAGAAGAGGGTGTGACAACAGATGCAGAAGCCAGAACAATGCAAGTGTGGTGCAGAAGACAGAAGAGGACCATGAAAGGAGGAATACAGGTGACCTGTGGAGGCTGGAAAAGGTAAAGGATAGATTCTCCCCTGGGCCCTCCAGGAGGAACACAGCCCTGCCAACACCTTGATCTTAGCCAGGGAGACTTATGACCTCCAACACTGTAGAGGAATCAGTTTGTGTTGTTTTAAACCTCTAAGTTTGTGGTAACTTGTGACAGCAGGAATAGGAACTGATATAGACCTGCATAGAGTCTGAGGACTTCTTGCCTCTTCCAACTTCCTCCTCTTTCTCCGGAAATGTGTTTCCCCTTAGTAAATCTCTTGCACATCTAATTTGGTTTTGGCATTTGCTTTTAGGAGGATCTAAACTAAACACAAGGAGTGCTGAGAAGTGGGGGCTGAAAAAACAGGCAGTGAGGTGGGCCTTTGGACTAGCTCTCTCCTCCGTCCTGAGGAGTGATCGGTTCAGGAATAGGCTATAATCAAAGTGGGTGGCCCAATTGCTAACAATCTCCCTGGCGCTCAACTGGGAAAAAAATCTCAGTGCAGAGGGCACACTTGCAGGTGGAGAAATGTCCTGGTAGAGCCAAGAATCGCCAACAATGGTACAGGAAACATGGAGAAACTGTGCCTACAAAGAAGGTGGAGATGGCTGGTTACTGGTTTGTTGTACTGATCCCAAAAAGTAGTTCATGGCCATGTGTGCTAACTTAACAAAACACCCTGGTATTCTGCAGTGGGAGAGCAGACATGGCTGAGAAACAGGCTCCAGCAACCCTTGAAACCTCAGACAAGGCAGGTGTGTTAATTAAGGTCAGGGCACCTGTGGACAGAACCGGGACCCTGAAACATCTGGATAGATACCCCTGAGGATGTTCTGTGGGCTCCCTGAACCTTCAGAGCTTGCAGAAGGGCCCACTTTTCCCGTTCACTGTGATGGAAGATGCTATAAGGGACTCCCTCCCCACAATGCAGCAGATGCCTCCCTCGGGAGCTAGCCCCACATCCTCTCTTGGCTTTGAGATTGACAACTAGGATTAATTTCAGCATAATGATGTGGCTACAGGCATGCTGAGCCTAATAAGGGAGAAAAAAATGACGATACACCAAAGTTTTAAGAGTTAGCTGGCAGATACCAGCAGGAACCAGGCGAGTACAACTGGGATTAAAAGTTGTGAGTGCTTCATGTAAGATTTGATAAGGTGGAATTCACTGGTATGTGTTGCTTTTTTTTTTTTTGCTTTTTTTTTTTTTGAGACAAGATTTAGCACCCTAGCAAGGACTCATGAAGGTGGCAAACTTGCTGCTGAGTAGAGAGGAGCCTTTAGAATCCTAGAAAAAAAGAGAGCCAACACAGTAAAATGGGTTATCCCAGAAGAAAATAGGAAGAAATTAAGAGGACTGGAGTCCATGGAAGAGCCTTAAGGGCAGCCAAGAGAGTTTGGCCCACAGGGAACTGTGGATATGGCTAATAGAGAGCATGGTTTCCATAGGAATAAAAGAGTCAGGCAGCAAACAAAGATGCTTCTTGGCATCAATAACCATAAAATGGTAACAAAGGAGGAAGAGGAAGCTGAGGGTGGTCACTCTAATTAGAAGTCACAAGCCCTCATTCAGATCCTAAACCTGAGACCCAAAACCCATTGACTGAGGAGCAAGGACCATACAGTCCTCTGGTAAGTATATACTGTGATGACTGTCCCAGTTCCTTCCCAAAGGGACCTATGGCCATTTATCTGGGTGACTGTACATGAGGCAAAGGGGAAAAACAAAACATTGTAAGGAATATTAGAAACAGGATCTGATTAATATTTATATTCAAAAACTTAATGCATTAACATGCCCCCTCTGTTTGTTTGAGGTCTGAAAGAGACTAGGCAAAAACAGATCTAGTTGAAGTCTGATTCCAAGTGGGTTACTGAGTCCAGGAATCCACCCAGTAGTTCTCTGCCCATGATGTGCAATTGAGATTGATATACTTGGAATTTTAAGCAACCTTTATGCTAGGGAAAGCTAAGGGGAAGCCTCTGAAACTGCCCACCACTTGCCACCGTAGTAAATCATAAACAATATAGCATGGAAAACAAGAACAAAGGTGAAGGCATCACACTCCCTGATTTCAAAATATATTATAAAGCCATCATAATTAAAACAGTATGATACTGGCATAAAGAAAGACATACTGACCAATGGAACAGGACAGAGAGCTCAGAGATAAACCCACACATATGTGGTGAACTGATCTTCAATAAGAGAGCCAAGAATGCACTGTAGGGTAAAGGTGGTCTCCTCAAAAGTGGTGTTGGAAAAACTGGATGCCCACATGCAAAAGAATGAAATTGGACCCTTGTGTTGTACCACCTACAAAAAATCAACTCACAGTGGAATAAAGACTTAAATGTGATGTGAAATTGTAAAACTCCTAGAAGAAAACAAGAGAGGAAAAGCTTCATGATCTTAGAAATGATTAAATTGATATGGCAGCAAAAGCAAAATTAGACCCATGGAGCTACAATCAACAAAAATGCTTCTACACGGCAAAGAAAACAACCAAGAACATGAAAAGTCAACCTACAGGAGGGAAGAAAGCATTTGGAAGCCATATATTTGATATGGGATTAATTTACAAAATGTGTAAGGAAATCCTATAATTCAAAAGCAAGAAAAAGGAAAATAAATAAAAATGGACACAAAGACCTGAGTATTTTTAAAGAAATCATATAAATAGCCAAAATGTGTGTGAAAAGGTGCTCAACTTCACTAATCATCAGGAACATGCAAAGCAAAATCACAATGAGATATGGCATTATACCTATTAGAATGGCTATTTAAGAAAACTTTTTAATACAGTAAAAATAGGCAAGGATGTGGAGAAGTTAGGACCCGAATACTCTATTGATGAAAAAAAAAAAAAAAATGATGCAGCTATGGAAAAACAGTATGGAGCTTCCTCAAAATTTAAAAAATAGAACTACAATATAATTGAGCAATCCTACTTCTTGGTATTCATTTGAAATCAGGATATCAAAGGTATACAGCACACCCATGTTCATCACAGTGCTATTTATAATATGAGGATGTGGAGACAACCCAAGTGTCCATGAAAAGATGAATAGATAAACAAAATGTAGTGGAACATTAATAAGCCTTTAAGAAGAAAGAAATTTTGTAATATGCAATAACACAGATGAACCTTGAGGGCATCCATCACCTAAGTGAAGTGAATCAGTCACAAGAAAAATATGCATCATTCCATTTATATGAGATACCTTAGTATCTAAAGTAAATTCACAGACACAAAAACTGGAATGTTCATTCCCAGAAACTGAGGGAGGGGGAAATGGACTTGTTAATAAATGTCTATAAAATTTCACTTGTGCAAGGGTCCAATTTCTTTTCCACTTGGACCAGAAAAGAAAATCTAAGTTTTGCATTCACATGCGATGGACAACATTTATTCACAGTCTTGTCTAAGAGCTCTGTGAGATCTCCCATCCTTTGCCATGGTGTCATCCAAAGAGTCTGGATTGCCTGGACCTCACAGAAGAGCACACCTATCCAGTGCATGGACAGTGCCATGCTGAGTGGACAGGAGGACAAGGACTAGCCTGCCACAAGCCAGTGCTCCAGAAGCGACTAGATCAGCCTGATGAGGATTCAGGCATCTGCCACGTTAGTAACATTTGTAGGGTATCCAGTAGTCAGGGTGGGCCATAGTATCCTTTCCGGAGTAAGAAACAAATTATTGAATCGTCTATCTCAATCACAAGAAGGAAGCAAGGTGCTGGGCTCTAGATTTCTTGGGCTCTAGGAGCAACACATTCCACACCTAGGCTTATTGGTCCAACCAGTACACTGGGGTCAGGAGCAGGAGAGGCCCCATGGTAGCTGCCAGCTATAGTCAAGAAGCCCTAACACTTGGGCCATACAATCTGGCAGGTCCTATGGAGCTGGAGGTATCAGTGCTGAGGAAAGACAGGATGGAGGTTTTGGAAACCCTCAGTGAGTAAACCACATCACAAGCTCTTGAGATTCTGCAACAAAGCCATGGTGTCTGCAACAGAGATTTATACATCTTTTAGAGAAGTAGCTCCTGGGACAATAGCAGGCCTTGGCAAGACAGGACACCTGACCATGGGCACAAGTGACCAGGAATCCTCCAGAATTGGCCATTCCGAGCTGGGTTCTGTCACACCTGCCAAATCATAAAATGAGATATGCACAGAGGCAGTCACAGGTTGAAAATGATCCATCAGAGCAAGTGTGAGCAGGGCACGAATAAGTGGCACCAGTAGGCGGCCAAGAACCACATGTCAACAATCACAATTGCACTAGCTTGCCCCCCTGCTCATAACTACGGTCACATGGGGATCCAGTATGACCAGTTGAAGGAGAAAGGAAAAACATGAGCTTCGCATTTGGATGGGTTGGTTTGGCACAGGTGTGCACACCAGCACACAGACAATGGTCACAGTATAGTCTCATTCAAGGGATGATCTGAAAGACAGGAAGGAAGGGGGGGTGGAGAGATGCTTTCTTTGCAGCTTCAGGCAGTTTGCTTTAGTCATCTTAGAACCCAGTGGGAGGAGCTAAGAGGACCAGCCAAAATCCTGAGGTGGTCTCTGATGTCATCAAGGAGCCAATACATATAATAACTCTGAGCGCAGCCGCTGGACGAGTCTTGAAGGTGAGATGACGAGTAAAATGTCTTATTGCTTAAGGATGTCAGGCCACTGGGGTTCCCTGGTTCCTCTGGTGTTTAAGGATCAGTTGTTTGGTGCTTCCTTTTATTCCACGAGCTACCCAGTTTCTCTACCACAAACGCTTTTAGCTTTGAAGTTTGCCCTGTTACTTTCTGTGGAATTTCCTGGGTTTGGTTCTGGGCTCCAACAGTTACTGTGCACTTTACCTCCCTCTGCCCCAGTTTCTTGGGTGGTTATTAACATTAAACCAGTGAAAACACACAGTACATTGAAACTAGAACCCTGGCCAAGGAACTTATAAAGAAAGGGAAAGGAGATAGGAGCATACACCGAGAGGAGAGGACAGCCGCGCACATGTCACTTAGATGAAAAACAAACAGCCATTTGTGTATATGGAGATTCATTAATTGCCAAAATTGAGCTAATGAAAGAGGCACAATTAGCCTCGGAGAGCAGAAGAAACCCAGTTGATCTCCTAATGAGGTCTAAATAGGCCCCTCATTAGCCACATGGCTGGGGACTGACATGAGGTGGTGGAGCTCTGGGGAAACAGGGGATGAGCAGGCTGGCAGGCTGCTGGGGCCAGGTGGCCCTGGTCCTGGATTCTCTGAGTGAGCTTTGTCCCAACAGGGACAGAGAAGGCACCTAAAGTGACAGGGGTAGGAGAATAAAGGATGAATGTTCCCGCATCACCCCTTCCCTTAAATGCTTATCCCTACTTCCCTCAAGTGCATTTGCCCATCAGGTGTGCCAAGGGACCAGTGTGCCCTTTGGCCCTCAGCCTGTGCAAGGACAAAGAACATGGGGGAACCAGCCTCAGAACCAGCCATATGATTCCAGGTCCTATTCGGACTTATGGAATTGAATCTCTGGATGCGATTTCTTGCAATTTATCATGTAAGATGCCACCAAAATGTCACTAGGACACTGATGCAAACTCCAAGTTAATTTGCAGTTTTACAGAAGCCCATGAGAAAAGGGCAATGCTTGACCCAAATAAATAAATCTCTAATTTTGAAATCTCAGGCACTATGGCTTAGGAAAGGAGAAAGCCAGACATGCAATAGATAAAATGGATAGAAACTGCTTTTCTCTAAGAATGAGGACAGCCAAATATTTTCTTTCCACTGAGAGTAGGTTAGGTACACTCTCTCTCTCTTTTTTTTTTTTTTAATATGTTTTTATTGATTTTTAGAGAGAGAGAGAAAGGGAGAGGTTAGATAAATAGAAATATCAATGAGAGAGAAACATCATCAATTGGCTGCCTCCCGCATACCCCCTACAGGGGATCAAGCGTGCAACCCAGGTATGTGGCCTGACTGGGAATCAAACCACCACGACCTCTTGTTTCCTGGGTCAATGCTCAACCACTGAGTCCATCCTGCTTTCTATTGCCTTCTGTGAGCATGATTTGAATCGCATGTCTTTCTCCTCCACTAGGTCAAGTGCTCCCTTAAGGATAAAGGCTTCTCGCCATTTCCCCATCCCCAGAGCACAGCACAATGCCTGCAGGGGACACAGTGGCATTCAATGAGCTCAATGAACATCAGCAAACACTTTTACAGCACTCTCTTGGTGCTCAGCATCCTGCTGGATGCTTTACACACATTAACTCATTTAATCCTTATCACATCCCATTCACAAATGGAGAAAATAAAGCTCAGAGACGGTAGGTGCCTTGCTCAAGGTCACACAGCTAGTACAAGGTCCACCACCCTCCCACTGTTCACCACTGTGCTTTCTTTTACAGCCCTTAGTGTCTCTGAAAGGATGGTGTTTCCCACAGTCTTACCATTGCTCCTAGAATTAAAAACCACATCTCAGGACATTTCTGGGAAGAGGCAAGGCATGTTAAAGAGTGTGGATTCTGGGAGAAATTTCCTGAGCTTGGCTCTGGGCTCCAACAGTTACCATGTACTTACACCCCCTCTGCCTGAGTTTCTCAGCTCAGATTGCTTATTAACATTAAACTAGTGAAAACACACAAAGCAGTGGGGGGAAAAGGGTCTGGCACTGAGTTAGCAATAGTACATATTAGTTATTACTGTTTTCTCATTAATGATAATCATAGAATCATGAGCCCGGCAAGCTTAAAGGAACTTTAGGCAATATCAGTATCCAGGACAGCCTGAGAGTGTTTTAATTTTCAGGATCATTCATTGCATCCTTGTTTTGACTGTTGTTACACTACTATTCACTTGTGGTGGGGGACTAGATGGTGGCTCTGTGCTGTGAACAGGTTTTGACAATGGCCATGGTTACAAGGCTTTTCAGTCCTTACATTTTGTTGTTGTGTTTTTAATTAAAATACAGCTTTGTGGAAATTGTGTTAAAAATTAATAGATCCCAGTCTGTGTGGCTCAGTTGCTTGAGCATAGTCCCATGCACCAAGAGGTCACAGGTCAGGACACATGCCTAGGCTGTAGGCTCGATCCCCAGTAGGGGGCGTGCAGGAGGCAGTCCATGGATCATCAATGTTTCTATTTCTTCCTTCCTTTCTTTCTTCCTTTCTTCCTTCCTTCCTTTCTTTCTCTCTCAAAACAAACAAACAAACACAAAAATCAATTTTAAAAAAGCTTTAAAATGAGCCCTAACCAGTTTGGCTCAGTGGATAGAGCACCGGCCTGCGGACTGAAAGGTCCCAGGTTCAGTTCCAGTCAAGGGCATGTACCTTGGTTGCGGGCACATCCCAGTAGTTGGTGTGCAAGAGGCAACTGATCAATGTTTCTCTCTCATCCATGTTTCTAATTCTCTATCCCTCTCTCTTCCTCTCTGTAAAAAATCAATAAAATATAGTTTTTAAAAAAAGCTTTAAAATGAATAGAGAATTATAATATTTTTTCACTGGTTTATGTGAACAATCTAACCTTCACCTTATCACTGGATTTCCAATTACTTTACATAAACGTATTTTTCTTGACAATATGGAACACACAATGTAGACACTAAAAATGTACACATTTGCTGCCCTTAAGAATCCCTTAATGTGATGTGTGGGGCATACTTGGAGGCTTGGAAAGGAGAGAGGTTGAGGCAAGAATATACTAAATATTTTAAGAAAGTTGCAACCGAAGTGTGTGATGGGGGATGGAGTGATCAATAAAAATTTTATAGGAGCTGGTGAGCCTCAGAAGATGCCAACAGTGGGAGATGGAGAAATGCATTCCAGATGTAGGGGAGCCTGAACAGAGTGTCTTCGACTCATCCAGAATCTACAAACGGGTCTTTGCACTGGTTCCTGCTAGCGGCTGTCCTCTGCCCTGGCCCTGCTGGGTTTGCAGCTAATTAAAGGGGGTAACCATGACTTTCCTTCAGATTCATTGCTCTCATCTTATGTCTCCATCCTCCTCCCTTCCTGGGTCCTGCATGCTTCTCTCTCTCTCCTTTCTCCTTTCTCCCTCTCTATATATTGCTGTATCTTTTAATTAACATATTTATTATTGCAGAGAGAGAGAGACAGAGAGGAAAGGGAGAGAGACAGAAGGGGAGAGAGGGAGAGAGCCAGAGAGATTTGTTGTTCCACTTATTTATGTATTCATTGTTTGATTCTTGCTTGTGCCCTGACTGGAGATCAAACCTGCAACCTTGAAGTATTGGGATCAGGCTCTAACCAACTGGCCTACCCAGATAGGGCTCTTACTGTCTCTTGCTTGCTGTTTCTCTGTGTCTCTGTCTCTCTTTGTGTCTGAATTTTGGTGTATGTGTGTGTGTGTGTGTGTGTGTGTGTGTGTGTGTTGCTCTCTGTCTCTCTGTCTCTCTCTCACTCTTATCTCCTTCCCTCTCTCACCTCACTCAATCAGGGTGATGCCTCATGACTGATATTCTTTAATAATATGAGGAGAAATGTGTCCTCCCTACTAATGAGAAAGGGAAGCATTTCTCCTCCCAAATAGATCGACAACTATTTGAAATGCACATAAACTGTAAGAGTTTCTCTCAGCAGAGAAATGTGTCCCTAGCCACTAGTATCATTTTTTTCCCCTCAGAGTAATGAGGAGATAGGCAAAGGAATATGTTTCCTTTCTTATAGCATCAAAACTTTATGGCTATCCTTATTTACTGTAAAAATAGCATTATGCACTCTGAAAGAAACATTAAAGTATATATTTTAAAGAGCAAAAAAAGTAAAACAAACATTATCTCACCTGTAACCTTAATATAATCTTACCTCCTTAATGAAACCGTTAGCAATTTTTGGATTTCTTCCCAGTCTTATCCATATACACTGACTTCACACTGACTTCACTGTGATAACCCTAAGATCACGGAGAGCTTCTGTCCCTCCAAGCACCCCAATCTTAAGGCACCTTAAAGTGAACTTAGTGTAACAAGATGACCCTGAGTGACACTGATCATGAGATTTTTTTTTTTTCTCAAACTTTAAACAGTGGGTTGGCCCTGGACCAGTCCTCCCACCCCCACCACGGACAAGACTGAAATTCCAGACCCTGAGAAACATGCTGTTGGATGATCTGCTGACTGATGGTTTGGGGACACGGAGCCTGTAAGTGGGACTGGCTTCTCATGACGAGAGAGAAAAGTTCACCTGGGGCTGGGAAGAGGATATAAGCAGCCAGCCTTGGTCAGCCGAGGGGAAGAACTTCCTCTTCTCTCTAGGCTGGGCTTGCCACTGGGCCAGTCCCAACCCCCTGACAACTTCTTGAAGAAATGCTGCTCTTGGCCACAAGGAGGCAGGGAGTGTCCTGGTGTGGAGGCAGTCTGGGAGGTGCTGGTGTCTCTGGGCTATTTGGTGCTGTAATTATTCTCCGTGTTGTTCTTCGCTCCAATTATTCCCAAACTTTTAGTAAAGACACTTAATGGTTACAGTCCAGTCTTGGATATCTGAATATGTTCCCTGGAGCTTCTGATATATACCCTGTTTCCCCAAAAATAAGACAGTGTCTTATATTAATTTTTTTTTCCCAAAGTTGCGCTAGGTCTTATTTTCAGGGGATGTCTTATCTTTCCTTGTGCTAGGTCTTATTTTCGGAAGATGTCTTATTTTCAGGGAATCATGGGTACTACCACAGACTTGGTGGCTTAAAGCCTCAGAAATTGATTCTTTCACAGTGCCAGGGGCCAGGAGTCTGAAATCCAGGTGTTGAAATCCAGCTGTGCTTCTTTCAAAGCCTCAGTGAGAATCCTTACTTACACCTCCCAGCCTGGCTCCAGGTGTTTCTTGGAGGTGGCTGCATCAGTCCACTCTGTCTCTGTCTTCACATGGGCTTCTCTGTGTCTGTATCTTCTCCTCATTTATTTCTTACTTGTTATCCGGTGCATGGATTCATGCATATTGAAAGGAAATTAATTAGAAGGTGGCCAGCGAGGCAGGACTGGGTGAGAGGGGCCAGGCACAGCCTAGAGCCAACCTTCCATGGTCCCTCCCCAGCCAGCCGCACCTGGGCTGGTGCCATGGCTCAAAGGGCATCTGCAGAGCGATCAGGGTCCCTCTGGCAGGGTGGGGTCCCTCAGCCTGGCTATGAAATTCAGGCTGAAACCAGCTTTCCAACATCCCCCGAAGAGTCCTGGAGTGTGAGAGGGCACTCTGCAAAGTTGCTGTCCTATTGGGTGTGCAACACAAATGCAAGTGTCCAGTAAGCTAGATTTTTGGGCTGACAGTGCCCCAGAAACAGCATAACCCATGGCCCTGTGCGGAATCGGGCTCCCTCCTCTCTGGTTTCAGGGTGAGTCACCCGAGAACTGCTGCTGCCAAGTCACTGCCGCTCAGCAGCTCCTGCATTGAGCATCTGTCCCCTAGTGTTCAGTGCACATCATAGCAACCGGTCAGATGGACACTTATCATATTAGCTTTTACCCTCATGGATGCTTACACCCTCGGGTCTCTGCCTGTGTTTCTGGTCCTTGACATGCTCACACTGTCACACTCCTGTGAAACTTGGCTTACACCTGAAAGACGGCCAGTGACTTCCTTATTGAGTTAGAACTTACGATGTTCTCCTTCTATGGGATATTTAGAGTTTATTCAAGAGAGAGATGCAGGGCCCTGGCTGGGGTTGCTCAGTGGGTTAGAGTGTTGTCCTGACACACCAAAGCTGTGGGGTTTGATCTCGGTCAGGGCACATACAAGAAGCAACAGATGAATCCATAGATAAATGAAACAACAAAATCAATGTTTCTCTCTCTCCTTTTCTCTCTCTCTCTCTCTCTCTCTCTCTCTCTCTCTCTCTCTCTCAAATCAATAAATAAAAATTTAAAAAAAAAGGATCTGTGGAAAAGAGAAATATCAAAGACCTGGAATATATTATTTTTTTAACACTTCTTTTTTAAATCCTCATCCAAGGATATTTTCCCATTGATTTTTAGAGAGAGTAGAAGAAAGAGAGAAATAGTGATGTGAGAGAAATGCATTGATTTGTTGCCTCCTACATGAGGCTGCAACCTAGGCACATGCCCATTGACCAGAATTGAAACCAGGACTCTTTCGGTCTGCAGGCCTACGCTCTATCCACTGAACCAAACCAGCCAGGGCTGGAATACATTATTAATGGTAGAATTTTAGGGTGGGGAGTTTGGAGCAAAATTGGGAAATTCCTGGCATTCTCCAAAACTGCCAGCCAATACATGCTCTGCCAGCTCTCTTACCCCGGAGTTGGTTGGGGCGACATCAAGAACAGTGTGAGTTCTGAAAGTGACCCTGGACTCTACGGAGGTGCTATGTGGAGTTTCTTTAATATAAAGAAGAAGAAGAAAATCCCAATTTTCATTGTTCTAATCTCAAGGGCTTTATCATGTTCTAAGAGGAGAAAGAAATTATGCACATATACAGTTACAAGGACAGGCTGGAGGAGCTCTCAGTGGGAAGAGTCTATTCATAGCAGGGAGGCTCAAAATTTTATGCGAAGGGGTGTTTGACTGGTTACATTATTATATTACTAGAGGCCCAGCACGCATGAAATCGTGTGCGGTTAGGGTCCCTCGGCCTAGCCTGGCCTCCGTGGCATGGCCTCTGCTGCCCTGTGGCACTATGTGAAGCTCCCCACCCTGGGACGCTTTGTGATGCTCGTGGCCCCTCAACTGCTCCATAAACCCCCACCCTCACCCCCACCCCTCAACTGCCCCATGAAGGTTGCTGCCATTCTGTGAAGCTCACCACTGGACGCTCCATGAAACACCACCATCACCACCGCCCCACCGCCCAGCCACTGTTTCCTGAAACTCACTGCCTCCTGGATGACTGCTCCATTAAGCTCACAGTCATGCTTCAAAGCAGCCCACCACCACCATTCAACAGTCCCCAGTCCCACCCTGCCGCCAGCCCCCCACCCCCATGGTGAGTGGCTCAGGACCTGAGGGAGAGGGGGAACCAAGAGGTGATCCATCCACTTCATGGTGACATATACAACACAGAAAACATAACAAACCTGTAAACTCTACAAAGAGAGGAAACAAATGAAAAATATTGTGAATGAAAAGGAAACAATTAATAAAATAAAATTTAAAACTTCCTATCAAAGAGACTAAGTGTGCCCTGCTGGTGTGGCAAAGGGGTCAGAGGGTCTGCCCAACTGACCAAAGGGTCGAGGGTTCAATTCCAATTCTCGGTTGGGACATGGGCAGTAGGCAATCTCTCTCTCTCTCTCTCTCTTTCTCTCTCTCTCTCTCTCTCTCTCTCTGAAAAAAAAAATCAATGGGAAAAATATCCCTGGGTGAAGATTAACAAAAATAAAAGATAGATTATGTAATGATAAAATAATATTATAACAATTATTTGAAATAATTTTGAAACTTAAAGTGGATAAATCCCTAGGGAAATAACTTACCAGAACATAAGAAGAAATAAAATCACTAAATAGTCCTATAAAATTTAAAGAAATTGAAGCTGTGCTTTAAAATCTTCCCACAAATAAAATCTTCCCCCCTGATTCAGTTTTATGGTGATATTTTTCCAAACTTTCAAGTAATATCCTACCTTAATTTTATACAAACACTTCCAGGAAATAGAAAGGGGAGCATATTCCCCAGCTTATTTATTAGCTCCCAATACCAAAACCACAGCTCCAATACTAAAACTACACAAACATGTTGCAGAAAAAGAAGAAGAAAACATAGTCATATCATTCCATTTTGAATATGGATACAAATATCTGTGGGTGAGCACAGGAGATTTGGTTAGAAAGTTTGTAAGGAGGACATTTGGGAAAAAGGAGTGGGCTGAAGGTTTATCAGAATTCTGACTTAGGGGAGTTTTGGCTGAAGGCAGCTGCCCCTAATTGTTCCTTGACCTTTCCAAACAAGTCTGTGAACCTGCAGACCCAAGGGTGTTTATCAGAATCTTTATGCTTAATCTTTAGGTGTCCTTGCTTAAAGGACACTGCAAACACATGTGTCCTCCCAAGATTACTTACCCTACTAATTATATCTAAAAGATAAAATTTATCTCAAACTGCTGTTACAATGAAAGCCTGATGAGGCAGGCAATTGAAGCTGTCTGGTTCCTTTAGCCAGGCAGTCCCTTAGCCCTCTCTTTCACAGCAAAATTGTGTCAGAATAATCATTCATCTGTCGCTCAGGGTCTGCTGGTCAGCCCTGGCAAATATCCTTTAAAATATTAGCAAATCTAATGTGAAAACATTAAAAAGATAATATATTTTGACCAACTGTATACTTGGTATGCAAGGATGGGTTATTTAATACTTTGAAAATCAAGAAATTTAATTCATTATCAAGAAATTTATAGGAAAAAATATATAATTTTTAAATAAATAGAAAAAATTGGATAAAATTTATCAACCATCCTTAATTCTCATTAAGTTAGTAATAAACAGGAACTTTTTTAACTTGTGAGAAATACCTATTTTAACATCTAAGGAAAACACAATATTACCTTATTCTTATTACTGCAGAATAATTATGATTTCCTCTTATATTTCAGGTTGTCTGGAAGTCTTAGGCAGCAAAATAAACCAAGAAAGGGAAATTAGACTCAAGGTTCTGTGGTTGACTTGGTCTTTTAAATAGATAATCTAAAAGAATCTGCAGATAAATTACTAGAATAAGAGAATTTAGCATAGTAGCTGAATATAAGATCTATCTATAATGCATTAAGAAACAATGAGAAAATCTAAAAAGAAGATATAATGTACAAAAATATGAGACAATATCTGAAAATATGTTCAATAAAAGATAGGAAAGACTCTATAAGGAAAATTTTAAATTTTTATTAAGAGACTTTTTAAAGAATGAAATAAATGAAGAGATTGATAGATTTGAACATGTTAAAATAAAGAACTCCTATTTTTCAAAATATTATTTAAGAAAAGTAAAAATAAAGTTAAAATTGAGAAAAAGTTATTTGTATTGCTTAGCTCCAACAATTCACATATAAATTATATAAGGACTTTTTCAAATCAATTTAAAAGCACAAATAATTAGGAAACATTTAAATTATATAAGGACTTTTTCAAATCAGTAGAAAAAGCACAAACAATTAGGAAAAGCTTAAACAAATAGACATTTCACAGAAGAAATGCACAGCCAAAAATCATAAGATGGCTTTAATTACAGAAATAAAACTAAAACTGCATTGTATAGTTATTTAAATAACAAAATCAAGTATAGGAAAAGACACAGGGTTGTATAGATGCTAGTATTGATATAATACATTTATGCAACCACTTTGGATAACAGTTTAGTAATATTTCCTAAGTTTGTCCATTTGTAATATTCTATGACTGAGTAATTCCACTCCTAACTGTGTACTCAAAAGAAATTTCTGAGCTTGTACAAAAGGAGATATATAAAAGAACATTCATATAATCACTGTACATCAGAGCAAAAAAAACTTGAAACTACCCAAATGTTCATTAATGGGAGAAGAGATGAATCAATTACAAAATGGTCAAATGATACGTTATAACCAGTAGAAGGAAGCAATCTATATTAAATTGCAAAAATATTCGTAAATCTTAGCACTTCAATGTTAAGTGGAAAAGTAAACCCCCAAATTACATAGATCTTGATTTTTATAGAGTCTAAACTAACCAAAATCAAAACAGGCATTTTTAGACTACATAGATGAAATGAAATAATTTAAAAAGCAAGAATATGATGGATACAAGGTTCAGGATAATATCTGTCTCAATGGGAAGAGCCAGAGAGTCCATGGGCTGGAAGAACCACATGATAAGATACAGGCTATTGTCCATGGTTATTGTCCACGGCCCAGCTTTCATTTATACTGGCTTTCCGTGCATGCTCATGACATGCTTAAAAATAAAATCTCATGTTCTAGTGGTGAGAGTGAGTGTAGTAAAGATATGATTAATCCAATTTTAAACACGGAAGGTCATGTGAGTTTAAAAATAGAAAGAAAAAAAAAAAAGTAGGGCGAATAATTTGATGGAGATACTGTCCAAGGTGAGGTCACTTGCAGAAAGTAAGGAAAAAGTTGAGAAACAAGGAATAAAATTTTAAAATGAATTTGAAAGTAAAGAAATAAATAATAACTCTGAGGGGACTTTCCCATCATCTTTTGAGTTATGCAATGTTTTGTACAAGATGTTAGCATGATCCACGATTCCTCTGAGCAATATTTGCTTCTCATGATAAAGCCAGTTAACATGAAAATCCTCTGTTCTACTCTAAAGAGATAGTTGAACTCTATATCTAGGGCAGCTTCCACAAGAAGGCAGTTACTAAATATTTCTAGAGGGAACCAGCTGTGGGAAAACTATTAATTAGCCACATCATTATATGCAGATTAAATTGGTTAACTCAATATAGAAAGCAGACAAGAGGAGTTGGAGTGATGGTAAGAAAAGAATGCAATATCTTTATTCTTCCCAGTGGACAAAAAAGAGGTTTTCAGCTAAGAAAAAGCTCAAATTAGCTCCTGACTAGAGAAATAAGACAGGGTATTTCTTGGTGTGGGGGATAAACAATGAGACTGCCCCTGAAGAAAGAGACACATTGTCAGCTGAGAGATATGTTTAAAACACTTTGGATTCACGGTCTCATAAACCTGGGCTCCAGGAACTGGTAGAATGTTAACAACCGAAATAAAATTTGAGACAAGTGTCAGAATGTAATATAGGTTATTAGTTAGAAGAATTGCAGTAAGACTTGATCAGAAATTACATTGAAATGTACCCCATACTTTTTTTTTCATCTAAAAGTTACTAAAATATCTCAAACTTTCCACCACTAAAGCTAAAAGGAGTAGCTTGGAACCTGAGTGTTCCAAGGTGCAGCAGAGGCCCACTACAAGCAAGTATTTTTTTTCCCATTTTTAATTTTAAAAATTCATATAAATTTGCATTCTACTATGTACCTATCCCGATTGGTTTCAATAGAAAACATTTTAAATGCCTTCCTATTAAGCAAAATTTAATGTGTTTTTAAAATGCTTCTCCTGAGGCGTGCATCCGCTGGCTTTTAAATACATACTCCATTTTGAGAATCACTATAATTATCCTTTTTTTAGTTCAAGTTTTGCCTTGGTTGGATTTTTGGTTAGTAAAATATGTATCTCTGATATGTACTTAGAAATTCAAAAACAGTTCTCAGAAGGTTGAAGAGAAATGAAACAATTGCTCAGATTCAGAGACTGGCTCTCCTGTTTGCTTCTTGTGCCCACCCACCTCCTCCTTTGAAAACTGGAGATGTTCACAGCTACCTGTGGTAGAGAAGTTCCCCTTCTTTCTTGGAACATAACTAGACTAGCTCCCCTGGCAGGGAGGTCCGGTGGCCACATGACTGAGTTCTGGCCAAAGGAATAGGAATGTGGGGGAAAGTGATACCTCTCCCCTCTGGCAAAATAACAAAACCCAAAGAACTTCCCAGGGGATGAGCTATCTCTCTTTCTCCCTCTTCCCTTTTCTACAGGCTTTGTCCATCCCCAGGGCCACCTGGGGTGCCAGGTGTGATGAATGACTGACCAATCTTGATAGGATCCTCATCAGCCCCCTAAGTTTCTGAGTACAGAGAGAAGGACTTCTGACCCCACAGCCCACACCCTGGGCTCTTCCTGCACCAGAAATAAAGGTGTGTTGTATTAAGCCATGGAGATATCAGGGTTATCGGTTACAGAACATCAAGATTTCCTTAATGTCCAAACTTCTCTCATGATGAGAATCTCCTGGAGGAGTTGTTAAAATACAGATTCCAAAATTTATGTTCCCAAAAATTCTAGTTTAGCACTTCTTAGTTGGGATTCAGGAATCTGTATTTTAACAACTCCACCAGGTGATTCTCATCATGAGAGAAGTTTGGTTAACACTGCGTTAAACCAATACATGCCTTCCAAAATCAAGGTAAGGAGTAAGATCATCCACATAAAGTAATTAACACCCAGAGTATCAAGAACACCTGCACTCTTGTCAATGGGACCTAAAATAATGCTGCCACCTCCTATCAATCTATTTATTGAATTGCAGGGTAAAGTCAACCACAAATAACAAAGTCGTGGAACCAAGCTGTTACAAATTGGCCTTTGCATTTCTAAGGCATTTGAAGTGTGTGTGCTCACAAGGAAAAGCAGGAAGAAATGAAGAAAGAAGAGGAGGCGAATGTACCTGGAGTTCGAAAATGATATTCAAATATATTTACAAACCTGGTTGGGGCCCAAAGGGGCAGGAGAAAGGGAAGGGGCATTTGCTGAATCTATTACATGCTAGTTGGAGGAATAAGCAATTCACATTGGAGGCCTCATTTCTTCTTCAGAATAATCCTAAAGGTCCAAATTATCTTCTCCACGTACAGTTAAGAAGTGAGGCTCTAAGAAACAAGATCTCACAATGTATAGTTCGGAGAGCTGGATTCAAACCTGAATTGCTCTGGTTCTAATGTCCTTGCTTTTTATTTTTCTAATTTTTACTTATTTATTCAAGTATAGTTGGTATACAATCTCACATTGGTCATATTAGCAATTCGACATTTTTATACCTTACCATGTGATCGCCCCACTGATTCTAGGAATCATCTATCACTGTGTAAACTTACCACAATATTACTGACTAATTACATTCCCCTTCACTTTTTGCTTATCCTCAACCCCTCCCTTTTGGTAACCATCCCTTTGGTCTCTGTTTCTGAGTCTGATTTTGTTTTGTCTTGTTTGTGTTTGTTGTCCTTGCTGTTTCTGCTACGAGCATTTAACCCCTCAGCACCTCCCATCAGCCAAATCCTCTGCTTGTGGGACAGCACTCCTGTGATGAAACAAGCCATCCCTGAAAGTGTTACATGAGATGCAAACACGGAGGCCTGACATGTAAGCTGGGCTCCTACCGAGCCCACTTTCAAGGGGGCCTGGTTTAAATGGCCAACTTCTAGGGAAACAAGGCAATAACAGAAGCGCTTTTCTGCTGCGTTTGCAAAACGTCAGGTTCATCAATTCAAGAGCAGATTAAAGAGGAGAAAACAAGGTTTTAGACTGCAGCGTGGGAGCCTCCTGCATCTCCTAGGCCAGGAGGTTGGCTTTTCCAATCGTGCAATTAAGCCGTACCATCTAGCCTCATTCTCAGTTTCCAATTAATCTGCAATAATGAATTTAAGTGCATTTGCTAATTGAGGTGCCTGCTGGCTGGGTCATCTCCTCTTCCCCATCTGACTGCAAACTCCCCCGATTGTGCCAAGGTAAAGTGGGGCAGTAGGAGTCCCTGCCCTCCACCCACACTGCTGTCGCTGGCTAAGGGGAATGCTCACTGGACAGGAAAGGGAGCTGCCTGGGGAGTGCCTGCAAGTGGAAGTCACAAACAGAAATTGCTGCTTGGAGCACAACCTTTGAATTTTTATTCTAAGTGGAAGTTCATGACATGTCCCAGCTGTACTGTCTCCCTGGCCCTTCCTTGGCAGCTGTAAGGGCATTAAACTTGGTTGGGGAAGTTCTTGACGAAGAGCCCTGATGGTTGTTTTGAAGCGGGCTGACTGTAGAGAGTTAGGACCTCTCTCAGTGTGCTCACCTGAGAAATGAAAATAATACGGCTGACTGTGGTTCATGGTGGAAAGTGACGGTGATGGTGCATTTTTTCAGACTGAGGGGCAAGGTTAGTCTGGGCCTGGGGCGATGGCCTCAGGAGAGCGTGAGTAGCAGTTGTTCCAAGTATGAAGACTGGGTGGGTCTAAGCTGGGCAGGAGGAGTCTACCAACAGGAAATGACTGGAAAGTGAAGGAGGTGGAGGAGGTGACTGACTTGCAAAGTGAGACACTCATTGAAAGAAATGGACAGACAGGGTTAGAGAAAGAGATGTAAGAAAGGACAGGACAAAGGGAAGGTGGGGGGAGGCAGAATTGACCTTGGGGACTCAACCCATCCTTCTCTTCGCAGCCTGTCAGCCATCTGCAGATGATGAACTCACTAAGCACAACGACTGGAGGTGCTCTGTGTGAAGGTGCGATACAGAACTCTCCAAAAACCCCACTGAGAACCTCAAGAGGTTTTGTTTTTGTTTGTCTGTTGGGCAAAAAGGGCCTGACAGAACCAACCCCCTGGCCAGCCATGCTTGCATGAGGACATATAATCAGCTGGCTTTAGGAAGTGGCTGGGAGTCTCAGCCAAGAGCCAGCTCTGAGATGGGCTCATAGGAGGCCTACACAGCAGTGCCCTTAGGGCTATGATTCGTAAAGGAAAGAGAGAGTAGAGGCAGGGAGGGACAGAGAGAGAATTCGAATAGAAGATAAAAAGGGAGAGAGGAGAACAGGAGAGAGGAGAAAGTGAGGGGAGGAAGAAGAGAGAGAGGAAGGGAGGGAAGAAGGAAAGAATGAAGAGAAAGGGAGAAAGGGAAGGAGGGAGGGAGGGAACTCAATGCATTTAACCCAGGGACATAGGACACTCGACAAACTGAAAGGAGCACCAGGCCATTGAGCTGAGACTGGCAGATTTGTCCAAGTCAGAATCCTGGGTCCCAAAATAAAGTTCTGGGAATTTGATCTGGCTTCAATTCTAAGAAGGATGAGGTCCCAGGACCAAAGGGGAATCTGTCAGCGAGGCTACCCAGTGTAGAATGCCGCCTTGGAGAGTGGAGGTGGGTCAAGTGTTGAAAGTACACAGGGATGGTGGGATGGCACTGCTTTTACTGCCAGAGATATATGGCCAATGCTGGGAAAAGGGCCACTGTCCAGGGACAGCATATTGCAGCTGCCTCCTCCTGCCGTGGGAGGAAGATATAAGTCACACCAGCTATCTACTGAAGTCAGATTGCCCTCTATGGACATCTAACTCAGGCTGTAGGTTATCTGCTTCTGGATTTACCATTTTTGAAATGGAGAATCAATTTCTTTAAAAATCACCTGCCCTGAGAAACAGTTTAGATACCAGGAGCCTCAGAGGAAAAATGTCACGGTGGGGGAGGGCAGGCTTGATGGCCTCATGGCTCAAACCTACGGGTAGGTATCAAAGAATAGTGGCCACGCTTCGTTCATTCCTTCAATAAATATGAACTGAGCGCCTCCTTCATGACAGTTTCTCTCCATATAAGCCCTAAAGATAAGAGAGACAGATTTCCTGCCCTTGGACATCTAAGAAAGCAGATATTAATTCAGGAATGACAAAGATTGGTAGTGTCACACTCAAGCATTTCCACACTAGGCAATGATGTCACAAAAGATAGGATGAGAAAATGGTCCTAAAGACTATTTAGTACAAACTCTCACTTCTCAAAAAAGGAGAATCCTTAAAAGAGAAATTGAGCCATCATAATTATATGCAGATATGACAAGACCAAGGTGATTCTAGGGACTGTCATCTGGCCTCAGTCCCTGACAACTGAGTGTGATGGACACTGAGTCTGAGTCTTACTCTTCCAGGAACTCATCACCAATGACCTCTCTTCAACAATTCCTCCCTGCTCTGCATGGCCTGCTTAGATCTAAGAAAAGTTATTCTGGCCCTGGTGTAGTGACTAGATGCAACCTCAACAGGAGCCCTACACCCTGCACACTTTAGAAGCTGTAGTTTCTCAACCACAAATATAGTCACTTCCTTACAGAATAAGGAATTAATGCTATCCTCAGAGAGTAAACTGTGATGACCCCCAGATCATGTCCCAGAGCTCTTTGAGGTAATCTTGCTACCAGGCTCCATTCTAAATCTGAACCTCTACTCTTCAGAGACTGGGCTCAAACTTTTGCTCTTCAAGGTCACATACCCAGACTGGATTCTATGTCATTCCCTTTGACTATACCTGCCCTTGCCTGAGCTGCCTGTCACCAGTCAGGACCTTTGCACTTAAGGTCAGCTCTCTGGGCCTTGCCTGGGTAGATACCTCAACCTCCACGTCTGCTGGTTTCTGGTTCAATAACTCATGTGGCTTCCGTCCTTTCTCTTCATCTTCTAGTCTACTGCTTCAAACCCAAGTGTCAACTCGTCTCCATAAATACAATCCCTTCAGGTAACAGAACTTTGGCTCACATAAACCCTAGTCCCAGTTCTAGATTCTTAGCTACCTGCCCTGCTAGGAAGAAGGCTGCATTGTCATGTTCTTTGTACCCCACCAAGAGTCTCACATGTACTCAGTTATCAGTGGTTCTTTGAGTGATGGGCAGGTCCTTCCCATGTGACTTTCCTAAAAGGTCACTAAAACAAGGGCACATTGAATGACCTGGCCCACCTCTGACTGCTGTGATGACAGCACAGAGGCCAGAGTTTCCTGTCTCCTGTGCTAGCTCCACCTGGTCCACTCTCCTCCAAGCCAATTCCCAGTCAGGCGTCACGCTGTCAACCCTTAGCCACTCCTATTTCACTTGTCTGGGAGTCAAGGGATGCTGCCAGTGCTCAGGAGGAATGAAAATAGATAACACTGCTCAGGTTTAGCATTTTCACCCATGTTCCAGCCCTACTCTGTCCTCCAATTTTTCTTCTCCTCTCCCCACTTTTCCACCCCATTACTTATGAGAAAAATAATAACAAATAGGAAGGCTAATTCTACGTTTGTGCAGTCACAGCGTGTACTCTGTCCACCTTCAGTCCTGTTATTTCCTCTGTGTCCAGCTCTGACAAGACTGATGACATTTACGTTTTCCAAAAGCTTCAATAAGAGGCACTTTAGCTGCAATCACCTCCATCTAATTTCCCCAGTCAGGATTTTTTTTTTTTTTTTGGCTTAAATCACACAAAAGAATTGAGGTCTCAGCTGTTCTGACAACTTGTCACCAAATAGGGCTCAGCCCAATGGGCTGTCTCAAAAAACCAAGGACAAAAGGGGGGAAAAATGGACTAAGTGGCCAAAAATGAAGTGGAATGGCTGGAGGAAGCCAGGAGATTGGCATGAGTCAGTTTGTTAAAGTTCTAGAACAGGTGGTTTGGTACTGTTTGGGGCCCAGAATCAACAGATAACCTGTTTATTTCCCTAAAGAGGAAGCAGCATGGTACTGGGCAGGCAGGGGCTAATCACCCCACTGCACCTGGGTGGGAAAGCCACTCGTCCCAGGTCATCCAGCTTATAGAGCAGAACCTGACAGAAGGTAGGGACACCTCTCCTTTCACATAACACTGAAGAAAAGGACTAGTGTCCTGAGGCAATGAGGCCCAAATGTTTACTTATAGCTGCACAATAACTCAGGAAAGACACAAGATGAAACACTGCATGCATTTTTTTTTAAATAAGTATATTTATGGAAGAATTATATTCATACAAAAAAAAAAAAAGGATACAGATTCTAAGGGCTCATCTCAATAGATTTTTTACAAGGCAAACTCCCTCCTGCAACCACAACCCAGATCAAAGTAAAAACATCTCAAGGAGCTACACTCACACACTGGAGTTACTAACTCCCAGAAGGGATCATCACCCTAATTCACAAAACTACAGACTAGTTTTGCCTACTCCTATAAATGGACTCATACACATATGTGCACTTTTATGTGTCTTTTCCATGCTGTTGATGTGGCAATGAGTCACTCATGTTCATTGGCATAGAGAATTCCATCCTATAATTATGCCACAATGTATTTATTCAGCATGCATTTGATAGACATGTATGTTAGTTCCAGTTTGGGCTCTTGGAAATAATATTGCTATGAGCATTATTTATGTCTGGGTGCCATAAATATTCATTTCTGCTTAGGTACAGACCTGTGCATAGAATTACTCATTCATGGGTCTGGGTAGAGTTGGCTTTAGTAGATTCTGCCCAGTGTTTGTCTAAAGCGCTTATACCACTTTTCTCTTCCCACCAGCAGAGTCTGAGAGCTCCAGTTGCTCTAATTCCCACCAGTACATGCTGTTTCCTTTTAGTCATGTTGATGAGTGCATGTGGTTTTAAATTGCGTTTTTCTGATTACTAAAGTTTGCACCTTTTCAGATTACTAAAGTTTGACTGCTTACATCACTTTTGTTAAGGCTATGTCCTAGTCTTTCAAATGGATTTTCTGGGGTTTTTTCCTCATTGATTTATAGAAATTCTTTATACATTCTGCAGACAAGTACCTGGTTGGTTATAAGTACCCAGGCTGAAAGTATAACATGTTCCTTACAGAGAAAACTCCATGCCACAAAGTCAACTCCTCCCACTTTTGTTTTGGATACAGTGTTACTCACCCTATTCTCTCTACTGTCAGCACAGATGCCCACAAACATGTCTTAGTTTATATCCCTTCCATGGGCCTGAATGCCGGTACCCATGAGGCACTGCACTGTCAACAGACACAGCCATCCTCACCCAGTCTTTGCGCTCTGGTCTTGGGCTACACACTGGTGTTAACATAGCCCCAAGATTAACCTAGAACTGTGATCTCAGAAAGGATGAGGGGTAGGTGCATAGGTAAGTTCAGTATGGGGTGTGGTGAAGCATGAGAACAACATGGGGACTGGTGTATCAGTGAGAAGATCTTTTCAGGAACCCAACAGGATCCACCGGTACAGAACATTTGTTTTATAAGTTAAAAGGCTATTTATTTGTCTTGTTTGTCTCATCACTGCCAAGGGTGACCAGATTACTTTTTAAAATATTTTTATTGATTTCAGAGAGGAAGTGAGAGGGAGAGAGATAGAAAAATCAATGATGAGAGAGAATAATTGATTGGCTGCCTCCTGCATGCCCCCCCCCCCATCCCTTAAACCCACAACCCAGGCATGTGCCCTAACCAGGAATCCAACTGTGATCTCTTTGTTCATAGTTTGATGCTCAACTACTGAGCCACACTGGCTGGGCCCCAGCTTATTTTGGTTTGTCCAGGATGATCCCAGTTTTAGGTCTGAAAGTCCTGCATCCTGAGACATTCCTCTGTGAGATGTTAATTACTCACATATTGCTGTCTCTAAATAGCTGTGCATTTGAGCAAAACTACTTTTCTACTCTGACATACAAAATCTTCATCTATAAATTGAATTGGGGGCAGTATATCAGACTTTTACTCTTTATTTCATACCTGACTTTAAAAACTGTTTATTGATTACAGAAAGGGAGAGAGATAGAAACATCAATGATGAGAGAAATTCATTGATCAACTACTTCCTACATGACCCCTACTGGGGATTGAGCACAAAACCCAGGCATGTTCCCTGACTAGGAATCAAACTGTGACCTACTGGTTGATTCATAGATCAATTCTCAACTATTGAGTCACACTGGCTGGGCTCAAATCTTACTTTTTATTGCCATTGTTCTTGAATCTTCTAGTAACTTACAATCAAGAGGCAGAGGCAAAAATTCCATGATGGAAATGAGTGCATGTCCATCTCTGTGTTAATCTTTTCCAAACAATAATGCCTACCAAGTACTCAGCACCGCAGGGTACTAGGCACTGTGCTCTATGTTCTGTGTTCACCATTCCCTGTGGTCCTCATGACATGTATGGGATATAAGCATTACTGTCACCATTTCATTTATCTACATGGAAAAAGACTCAGGGAGTTTGAGCACCAGGCCCAGTATAACACAGCTCATCAACAAAAGGCTGATATTTAGTCCTCATCTGCCTGTTTCCAAAACCTCTGGCTTCATATTAGCATGTTACCCAACTCACGTCTAAGTGGGTATGCTCATGCCATTACTTATAAAATATGCTCATTCCCTTCCTGCTTTATACCAAGGCCACCACAAGGTGTTTTCATGTGAATCATATCATCTGATAACTACCAAACAAAGCTGTCAGGTAATCAAGGAAGAGCCTTGAAGAATTTAAAATGTTCTCTAAACAAAAGTGACTGTTATTAATAATGCCTGAAGCAAGCATATCCATAAGGTCTGGGCACCTAGGATGTGGCGTGTTTAAAGAATGTTTCCTCTCTGAAACAAGCTTTCCAAACTCTTCTAGAAGGAGAAAAAAAGATAGAGAACAAAAGAAAAAAAAAAGATTTAGGGAGTCCCACCTCCATTTTCCAAAAATCTACTCTCATCAGCACAACAACCAAATGGAAATGTAAGGATTGAGACATTGCAACTGTGTTTTCCAGGCTGGTCTCCCATCTCAAATGCTGTGAAAATCTTTGTCAGACCATCCTGAATATGGAGCTTGGACTCTAGTCATTAAAAAGCTAGACGTGCCTTATTACAGATAATAAGAAAAAGAAAACAACAACGTAGGAAAAACCAATACAAATTAAGAGAATAATACCACCAAAAGAGTTGGGTGAAAAGCCCAGAAGGGGGACCAAAGATGGTCTAGGACAATCCTGTGGGTGAGTTGTGGACTCTACAAGGTTTTTAGATGTCTAGGGGAACAGAGAAATAGCTACTTCAAGGATCTCCTCATAAAAGCAAAGACCTACATCCAATAAAAATATACAAATGTAAAATCACAAACACAGAATGTCCCAGAGGGCACAGAGGCTCACAGACCCAATGCCTCTCTTCACTAAACCCTCATTTTTAAGAGAAGGAAACTTGAGACCCAGAAAGGTATGGTAGCTTCCACAAGACCAGTAAGACCGTGGACAATAGACTCAAAGTTTCCAGTCTCTAGTCTGGAACTGTTCCTGTGGAGAGAAGCTGGGAGATATCTCTGCCTTCAAGGCCAAAGGTTGCATCTGTGGTGCTCCTGTAGGCATCCTGCAACTATTCTGGCCCTTGTCCATATTGGAAAGTCCGTGATTCCCTGGTTTACCCACTAACATGGATGTATATTTCTGGTGTGATTCTTCACCATGAAGATGCATTAGGATTCAGGAGAAGCTGAGCTTTCTTCCCTGAAGCTAACAGAGGTTCCAAGCCTTTGGATGAAGACAGGAAAAGTAGGAACAATGGCCCAGACAAATTTCAGAATGGTTCCACTCTTGATTTGAAACCCACCTTTCCATCCTTTGTCCTTTCTCCAAGCATGGATGTTCTGCATGTTCCTGGATAAGGTGGAGAGGGGGTTGGGGGTGGGGGGTCGGTTAACAGCCAGTCCTTTACTAGGAGGGTGCTTAAGAGTCTCCTCCTTTCCAACTTTTTTAGGCCAAGGCAGGAAAGTGGGGACATGTGTGAATTGCAGTGCTAGCACTCCTGTTGGGGCAGGTCAAATGTGGGGGAATGCCAGGTGGTGGCATCATGAGAGAGTTCACAGCCACAGCAGGGCCCAGTGGGAGGGAGACCCAGAGGAAAATTCATCTTCATTCCAGGTTCTCTAGCTTAGCAGGAGCTTCTAACAGCCTCAACAGCTGGCTGATGCTCAAGTGGGGGGTGAGCACCACGGATATAGCCAAGGCCTTGAGGTGACTTAATTATATTATTACTGTTAATCTTGGTCATAATTATTGGAAATTTTTACATTCTTTCCACCATCCCTGCCCAACCCCTGCTGGCACCTTTTCCTCTCTCCCTTGACTGCCTGACTCTCACTTCTTGCCTGCTCACTTCCCTGCTCTCTTCTCCTCACCCATTCACATGGCTGTTCAATTAATTTATTTCCAGAAAACAAAATCCACTGTCAGGAGCTTTTGCTCTGGAAGGCTGGCTCCCTGCAGTCTTACAACTACTCCTAGCAGCAGCGTTAAGAGAAAGTCATTAGGAGGGAAGCAGCGCTCCCCATGCTCCCTCATGGCTCCCCACTCTTTTTTTTTTTTTTTTTTTTTTTTTTTTTGCTGGTGCTGCAGAGCAATTAGAAGCAGGGGAGGCCTAGGCAGAGAGTCCAGAGGGAGGGGAGCAGAGGCACTGGCCTAGGGGAGCAGGAGCTCTGAGGTCTGGATTCCAGGGTTCAGGAGAATAGCTGTGGCTCCTGGGGGAAAAAACAAAAACAAAAACAAACAAACAAACAAACAAAAAACAATATCCAGTTAAACTCCTCTCTCTAAACCCAAGCTTGCATCTCCAGTTGCCTGCTGTTAAAATGTATACAAATTGGTTAGTTGGTTAGTTGGTTGGTTGGTGGGTGGGTGTATGAGTTGACTGGTTTTAAGCCAAGTTTTATCTGTGAACCTACAAGGTCACGAAGAGGTCAATCTTTCTCTTATCTCCCCGGCCTCAGCACTTCATCCTCTGCCTTCTTGCACAAATTTAGGCAGAGGGAGAGGGAGGGAGGGGCGGGAGAGAGGGAGAGAGGGAGAGAGAGAGAGGGGGAGGGAGAGAGACAGAGAGAGAGAAAGAGAGACTTAACAAACATAGCAGCCCACTCACAGTATTAAGGACTTGATGGTAATACCTGGTGGGCCCCACCGCCTGGCCTGGAAGCAGAGCCTGAGCAATGGCTCTTTGAAAGAGCCCCGCCTCCTCTAGCACCAGGCCCCATGCCACACCTCATCTCCTCCATATCCTTGGTACCATCTCAGGGAATGAGCCCTGGTGTCCTTTTTCTTTTTAACTTTTATTACTTTCTTTGACTTGACAAACACTTAGAAAAGGCTTACTGTGTACCAGACAGGATCCTAAGCATTCTACAAAGATCTACTGATTTAGTTCTCATGCCAACTTTCATTTTTACAGATAAGGAAACGGAGGCACAAGGAATTTAAGTAACCAGCCATGGCCACAAGGCCATGAGTGGCAGGGCCCGGATTCTACCTCAGCAGCTATGTCTCCGAGTCCATGCCTCTGTGTGATGCTGTCATGCTTCTCTTCTGCTGTGACCAGAGCCCCCCTCACCTGGCGGGACTCAGTGTCTTCTCACCAGCCTTGCTACCCCCTCTCTCTCCACCCCCATCCCTGCCATGTTTGCTGCCATAACTCTCTGTCTCAAGATGCTTTTCTTCCTGAAGACTTTGCCCAGACTTCCTGGCTTGGAAATGAACAGTGTAACCATCAACCTGTACAGGTCCCAGCCTTGTTTTGCCATTGGTCTCCAGTAGTTTTAATTACACAGAAGCTCCTCGCCCACATGACAAATACAACAGTTATACTTGATGTGCTCAGGGCCAGGCCTTTAGGTCTGCAGGGATGCTTTGCCTCAGATCCAACCTCAAGGCCTTCTGAAAAGCCCACTGCTCAAACCCAGCCCCCAGCTGAGTGTGAGCCAGCAAATCTGCCTACACCTAGCATGCACCCACTGCTGCACTCAGCTTTCATTCTCACAAAGTCCCACAGTCCAAACTCCAGCCCTCCTACCCAGCCCTCCCCACCCATCTTTGCTTCCATCTCTGCTTCTGTCCCCTCCTCATCTGGAGACTAGAGGCACACCATATAGCAGCATCTAACTTCAGGCTCATGCATGAGTCTCAGGGACTTGGCCAGACCCTGCTGGAGGCAGACTGTGGCCCATTTCCATTCAGAGCCCCGTTACTGTCCCTGAGGTGCCAAGAGCTTGAGTGGCCCCTCTGTTACTTAGACGCTGCTGGGCTGGGCCTCTGCAATTCAAGCCTAATTGAAAAACATCCCATCTTCTAGCTTTCACTAGAAATAAGCTATTGCCCGCTTCTCCTCCAAAATCTGCATCTCATTTGTTACCAGTGCTTTCTCCCTGTGGTTCCCTTTCGTGTTCCAGAGTCTATTAAAACAGCCACGTCTGCCTTATTTATAGAGGATTAGGTTACAATATATGCAATCCCCTTCCTTTTATGTCTTGGGCAATTTATTCTTCGTCTTCTTCAGCATGTCACATGCTCTTTGTCCTTCCCCGGCATTCTTTTTTCTCTCTGGCTGGGATTCAGGTTTGATATGGATATTGCCACTAGTCATCCTCTATTACTCAGCTTTGGTGGGACAGGAGGAAAGCAGTCCTTGTGTTTCTGACTTGGAAACTGAGTACATAATTAAATTTGGCCCTTCACAGAGAAAAGGAAATGCTAGCCACGTGCACCAGATAGCCAGTAATTGGGAAGGGGTGGAGAGAACCACCCTGAGATGGTTTTAGCTGCAATGCACTGGTTTTTGCACCCCCTTCCACAATGCCTCTCTTAGAAACAGGTATCTCCAGATTAATAAACACTGTTGGATAAATGAGGGAAGGAAAAGAAGGGAGGGATAAAGGTAAGCTATATGAGATGTCAAGAACAAGCTTCCAGCACTTTTTCTAGCAGCCCAGGGATCAGACAAGGACAGTCTAGCCTGATTTAAAGAGCAGCATCCCCCATCCTCAAACTATGAGTCTTAGTGTTCCTAATTATAATCATTAACATTATGTACTTTCACAGTTTCCAGTCCACTTCCACTAGTACTTCAATGAGCACTAGTTAACACTAATAGGATATTCCCAATACTAAATAGATGGTGGCCTATAACTGGACCCTGGAACACACAGCCCCAGACAGAGAGTGCCATACCCATGCTCTGGGCCATGCTTTCCGGGTGGCCCAAAGTGCCCCAGGTGCCAGAAGACAGAGATGGTTAGGACTTCCTTCCTCTGGGATGCTAAGTCAGCCTTAGCTGCGACAGCATGGTTTCAGGAGCAGGGCAAAGCCCCATGAAACCCATCTCCTCCAAAGGCTCAGGAATGCTTCAAGTGAGAAAACCCTCCTAATCCTCTCCCAGAGCTCCAGGTTGTAGGTAAGCTCTTCACAGAGACTAGCTTAGAGTCATATTTAGCAAACCCAATTAAGATCACGTTTTTCTGTTTTGTTTTGGTGGGGTTTTTTTGTTTGTTTTGTTTTGTTTTTTAATACTTGATAAGAGTTATAGAAAAGAACAGTAAAGTCACACTTAGTGGAAGTCAAGAGTAAGGTCCAGAACCAGCCGGCCTAGGTTTGAATCCTTGCTGCATCATTTCCTAGTCGTGTGAATTCAAGCAAATTTTTTAACCTCCCTGGGCCTCACTTTCCTTATCTGTAAGTTGTGGTTGATAACAATACCTGGCTCACAAGGTTTGTTGAGAGGACAAAATGGAGTAACCCATGTGATTACCTATAACAGAACTTTGAACAATTGCCCATGCTATTTATTTGATTACAGGAAGGTATGTTCTTACCCAGGGAAAGAAGGGAATTTGGAAAAAGCAGCTTGAACAGTAATAAGCACTTACCCAAAGTAAGATGTCAAAACCTTACACTGAGACATTGTCTCAGCTAGTTACTGGTGCATAAGAAACCATCCCAAAACTCAGTATAATGATCACTTTTTTTTTTCACAGATGTATGTGGATTAGCCTATTTAAACTGGATATCTCTGCTAAAGCTTGGATCTGGATGGGCTAGGCTCTTTGCTGCGGTTTAGACTCAGGTCTGCTCCACTTTGCATGTTCTATGACTCCAGCTGGGTCAGTATAGGCACCTACAGAAAGCTCTTCTCGTGGTGAGAATGAGCAAGCAGAAACTGACAGTTCTCTTGAGGGCAGGGCTCAGAACTGGTGCACTGGCCCTTCTTCCCATAGTCCTCTGGCCAAAGCAAAGCATGTGCCTGGTTCAGCGTCAAGAGGTGTAAGTGCACTGCCCATCTGATAGGAGTGGATGGGCTTCCAAGTTACATGGTGAAGAGGGTGGACACAAGGGGGGAAGAGAAGCAGGACCAGCCTTCAGATGGCTCTGCTTGTATCATTCCCTCTGCACTCCTCCCACCATTTGCTCTTAATGCATAGACCTCATAGCTTTCCCTCCTCCCCAAGCATACCAACCACCTGTAGACACAGATGTGCAGGCCATCTGGGCTGGAGGCTCAACTTATTCTTAGAAATGTGGGCATCTCCGAGGATCAGAAACACACTATGGCCCTTGATGAAACTCCAGACTCTCAGGGATCCTGCCACATGCAGAGTGTTCCCTAGTGAGCCAGTGCCAGCTGCCTACCCCTGGAAGGTCAAGGTTGGGCAGTGGGCAAGCCACTAGGGGCTGGGAATGTGCACCCCCACTTCACTCCTACTTAGAATCTACTCACCCCCAACATCCTTCAGCATCTCCAAGCAGATGGAAAAGTCACCATTTCCACACAGGTTGCTAAGTGTTGCAATGGGCATTTGACCCCCTAGACTGGGCTCAGCTCCATTTTGAGGACAAAGTATGATTAATAGCTTTGAAAATGCACAGCCAGAATAAAAATTGTTACTAAAGTGGTTCTTCAAATTTTAGATAAAAGCAATTGCCTGTGAAGGCTCCAGTCGAGTGGAGCTGGGCGCAGTGGGACGACTTACTGCAGCTCCGATGCAGGGTGGGGAACAGCACAGGGAAGGGCCAAGGGCACAGGGTGAGTCTGGAAGCCATTAGCACCCATATGTGTTTGCCATCAGATCAGAGAGAGCTGGATGGGTGGGGAGAATGACCCCCTCCTTGATGTTGGTCCCACAGTACATCCACCCTAAGGGGCTGGGATGGGGAGCTCAAGATGTGCCCTGGCAGAGCCACCCCCTGCATGTCCTCTGACCCCCACACTGCCCTGCTCACAACTGTGTGTTCCTCAGTAGCCACAGGAACAGGAGCCCACCTGGCACCTAGCAGAGTGCCCTCCTTCTTTCTCACATTTACTCAGCAGTAAATGTGAAGAAGAAGCTCAGCATCTCTTCAAGCAGACACCATTTCCACACAGGTTGCTAAGTGCTCCTGGAGCTGTGGGAGACGGGAGAGGAAGCACCTGCCAGGGCACCGGGGGCAGGCCAGGCAGGAAATACTGGCCTGATTGCCAGGTTAAGGCAAGGGCGCTTAGCAGTCTAGAAAAGAGAACAGCACAAGCAGAGTTAAGACATTTAAGGCCTGGAGGCACACCTCCATCTCTGGGATGAAAGCTGGTCAGACGTGATGAGGAGGAAGTGAGACTGGAGAGGCACGTGTGGCCAATCCACAGAAATTCAACGTCAACCCCTAGGAAAGGACCAGAGGAGGGCTGTGTCCAAATATGGGGCACAGAGATTCCCAAATCACAGAGAACAGGAGGCAGGATGTGTCCTTGACACCCACCCTGCTCTGTCCCCCTCGAGTTCCCACAGAATGAGCCCATGTTTCCAGCCTTCTTGGTGACCTCCAAACCCATTGCTGGGCTCCCACACCAGATGAGCAGTTCAGGTATGTTGTGAGCTGTGAGCTGTGAGCTGTGAGCTGTGAGTTGTGAGCTGTGAGCGACAAT